>NC_048304.1:103752080-104435145 GCF_013100865.1 Trachemys scripta elegans | reverse complement strand
AAAATATAATTAGGAAGCCAAAAAAGAATTTGAAGAACAGCTAGACAAAGACTCAAAAAGTAATAGCAAAAAAAAATTTTTTTTAAGTACATCAGAAGCAGGAAGCCTGCTAAACAATCAGTGGGGCCACTGGACGATCGAGGTGCTAAAGGAGCACTCAAGGACGATAAGGCCATTGCGGAGAAACTAAATGAATTCTTTGCATCGGTCTTCAGGGCTGAGGATGTGAGGGAGATTCCCAAAGCTGAGCTGTTCTTTTTAGGTGACAGATCTGAGGAACTGTCCCAGATTGAGGTGTCATTAGAGGAGGTTTTGGAACAAATTAATAAATTAAACAGCAGTAAGTCACCAGGACCAGATGGTATTCACCCAAGAGTTCTGAAGGATATGAAATTGCAGAACTACTAACTGTAGTCTGTAACCTAGCATTTAAATCAGCTTCTGTACCAGATGACTGGAGGAGAGCTAATGTGATGCCAATTTTTAAAAAGGGCTCCAGAGGTGATCTCGGCAATTACAGGCCTGTAAGACTGACTTCAGTACCAGGCAAACTGGATGAAACTATAATAAAAATAATATTGTTATAATTTGTTGAGGAAGTGTCAACAAGGTTTTAGTAAAGGGAAATTGTGCCTCACAAATCTACTAGAATTCTTTGACGGTGTCAACAAGCATGTGGACCAAAGGGATCCAGTGGATATAGTGTACTTAGATTTTCAGAAAGCTTTTGACAAGATCCCTCACCAAAGGCTCTTACACAAAGTAAGCTGCCATGGGATAAGAGGGAATGTGCTCTCATGGATTGGTAACTGGTTAAAAGATAGGAAACAAAGGGTAGTATAAATGGTCAGTTTTCAGAATGTAGAGAGGTAAATAGTAGTGTCCCCCAGGGGTCCGTTCTGGACCAGTCCTATTCAATGTATTCATAAATGATCTGGAAAAAGGGGTAAACAGTGAGGTGGCAAAATTTGCAGATGATACAAAATTACTAAAGATAGTTAAGATCCAGGTAGACTGCGAAGAGCTACAAAAGGATCTCTCAAAACTGGGTGACTGGGCAACAAAATGGCAGATGAAATTTAATGTAGACAACTGCAAAGTAATGCACATTGGAAAGCATAATCCCAACTATACATAAAAAATGATGGGGTCTAAATGAGCTGTTACCACTCAAGAAAGAGATCTTGGAGTCATTGTGGATAGTTCTCTGAAAACATCCACTCAATGTGCAGCGGCAGTCAAAAAAGCGAACAGAATGCTGGAAATAACTGAGAAAGGGATAGATAATAGGACAGAAAATATCAAGCTGCCTCTATATAAATCCGTGGTATGCCCACATCTTGAATGCTGTGTGTCGATGTGGTTGCCCCATCTCAAAAAAGATATATTGGAATTGGAAAAGGTTCAGAAAAGGGCAACAAAAATTATTAGGGGTAAGGAACGGATTCCGTATGAGGAGAGATTAATCAGACTGGGACTTTTCAGCTAGGAAAAGAGATGGCTAAGGGGAGATATGATTGAGTTCTATAAAATCATGACTGGTATAGAGAAAGTAGATAAGGAAGTGTTGTTTACTACTTCTTATAAAACAAGAACTAGGGGTCACCAAATGAAATTAATAGGCGGCAGGTTTAAAACAAATAAAAGGAAGTATTTCTTCACACAGTCAACCTGTGGAACTCCTTGCCAGAGGATGTTGTGAAGGCCAAGATCATAACAGGGTTCCAAAAAGAACTAGATAAATTCATGGAGGATAGGACCATTAATGGCTATTAGCCAGGATGGGCAGGAATGGTGTCCCTAGCCTTTGTTTGCCAGAAGCTGGGAATGAGTGACGGAGGATGGATCACTTGATGATTACCTGTTCTGTTCATTCCGTTTGGGACACCTGGCACTGGCCACTGTCAGAAGACAGGATACTGGGCTAGATGGACCTTTGGTCTGACCCAGTAGGGCCATTCTTATGTTCTTATACATACACTCCATTCATTTCATTACTCTTGCAACCTTGCACAATACAACACTGTCTCCAAACAGCAACAGCAGCAAATGAGAACTGCACCTCTGCTCCCTGTATGCTCTAAAGTAAAACATGAATGTCAGAAGGTGATCCCTAAGAATCTCACTGCAGTGCCCATTCACCTCAACTGTGTTCCCAACCCTCAGCATTCAAAAAAAAAAAAAAAATCACAAGTCAGGCAACCCAAAATAATAAGATTGGCTTTAAAATCATGGCTTTAAAATCCATTCCATTCTAGGTGTGTGCACGCCCATGTGCACAGACATCAGAGATTTTTGCCTTAGCTCTATCTGTAGGGTCAGCTGTAGCACCCTCTGGAGTGCTGCGCTCATGTGTTGTATATTAGGTGCAGCCGACCCTACGCCCTCTCAGTTCCTTCTTGCCGGCAACTCCGACAGAGGGGCAAGAGGGCAGGTAATGGAATGGACACGAGCAACACATCTCGAAGAACAACAGTTATGAAAAGGTAGGTAACCGTTTTTTCTTCTTCGAGTGCTTGCTCATAACTATTTCATTCTAGGTGACTCAGAAGCAGAATCCTCGGAGGTGGGCTCAAGTTCACAGTCTAGCAGCTTGCAGTACTGCTCTACCAAAGTCAGCATCGTCCCGGTCTGCTGGGGTAAGTGCGTAATGGAATGTGAATGTGTGGACAGACGACCAGGTGGCTGCCCCACAGATGCCCTGAATAGGCACTTGGGCTAGGAAAGCTGCTGAGGAGGCTTGCACCCTAGTTGAATGGGCGGTTACGATTGCTGGAGGGGAAACCCTTGTCTGATCGTAACAGCAGTGAATGCAGGCAGTGATCCAAGAAGAAATTCTTTGAGTAGACACTGGATGACCTTTCATCGTGTCAGCCACCGCAACGAATAATTGCGTTGACTTGCGGAATGGCTCCTGAAGTCTAGGGAATGCAATGCATGCTCCTCCTCTGACTTGTGTGGCTTTGGTAAAAGACAGGCAAATAAATGTCCTGGTCCATATAAAACTGCGAGACCACCTTAGGCAGGAAAGCTGGGTGTAGCCGCAGCTGGACCTTGTCTTGGTAGAAGACCGCATAGGGTGGTTCTGAGATAAGCACCCTAATCTTGGAGAACTGGCGGTTTGATGTTATCACAACTAGGAATGCAACCTTCCAGGACAGGAGAAGAAAACAGCAGAAAGACAGGGGCTCAAAGGCAGGTCCTGTGAGCCATGACAGCACAAGATTTAGGTCTAATGGCGAATGGGGTCCCTGACGTGTGGGTAGAGGCGCTCGAGGCCCTTGAGGACCCTGGCAGCCACGTACTGGGCGAAATCTGACCTATCCTCGAGCGGCGGATGGAAGGCCGAAATAGTGGCCAAGTGGATCTTAATAGTTGAAAGGGACAGGCCTTAGAGCTTGAGATGCAGAAGGTAGTTCAGGATCAATTGCAGCAAAGCCCACTTGGGCCAAATACCTTTATCTGAGGTCCAACAAGTGAAACACTTCCATTTGGCCAGGTAGGTCGCTCTGGTGGAGGGCTTTCTGCTGCTTAACAGGACCTGCTGGACGGCAGCCGAGCACTCCTGTTCCACTGCATTTAACCATGCAGCAGCTATGTCATTGGGTGCAGAGCCGCCAGGTATGGATGCCATGGTTTTGGGGCAGCAGGTCCATCTTGAGCGGTAGCTGTAACGGAGCAGCCACTGAGAGGTACAGCAGCGTGCTGAACCAGTGCTGGTGAGACCAACCTGTGCCTTCACTATCTTGCTTGATTTTCATGAGGACTTTGTGAACCAGAAGCACCAGAGGGGAGCCCCCGATCCCGGGATCAAAAAAGCATCTGACAGGGAACCTCTGTCAATCCCCTGAATCGAGCAGAAAACGTGGCATTTCCTGTTCTGCCTGGATGCGAATAGGTCCACCCGGGGAGTTCCCCACCTCTGGAAGATGAATCTGTCCATTTTCGGATGGAAGGACTATTTGTGGTGAGACGAGAAGGTCCTGCTGAGGCGATCTACCAGAGAATTCCTGGCGCCGTGGAGATGTCCAGCTACAAGATGGATGTTGTGTTGTACACAGAAATTCCAGAGCCTGAGGGCTTCCTGGCAAAGGGCAGACTACCTGGCCCTGCCTTGCTTGGTGTTATAGAATATAGCCGCTGTATTGTCTGTCAGGACCTGGACAACCCTGCTTTTTATGTGAAGTAGGAAGGCTTGAGAGGCCAGGCGAACTGCTCTGAGCTCCCTGATGTGTAGGGAGTGATCGTGACGCGACCAAAGACCTTGAGTGCCGGGATTGCCCAGGTGGGCTCCCCCCCCAGGTCCGAGGCAGCAGAGATGAGAATCTCCAATGGGGACAGAGCCGCGAAGGGAACCCCCTCCAACATTGATGCAAGATTCCCCCACCACGTGAGTGAGGACAGTATGTGTTCCAGGACCCTGACCACACAGTCCATGCTGTGTCTGTTGGGGATACAGACCGATGCCAGCCACACCTGTAGGGGCCTGAGGTAGAGCCGTGCATGCCGGACCACATAAGTGCAGGCTGCCATGTGGCCCAACAATCGTAGGCACATGGTGAGAGGGTGGGCTTGCATGCACGAGATCAATTCCACCATGGTTTGGAACTGAGCTTCAGGGAAGACTCTGGCCTCAGTAGAATTGAGGACCACTCCAATGAACTCTATGCACTGTACAGGCATTAAGGGCGATTTTTTCTCATTTATCAGCAACCCCAGGTTGCAACAGGTGGAGCAAACCAGATCGAGATGCCACCGTAACTAATCCCAGGACAGGCCCTTTATTAGCCAGATGTCGAGGTATGGACAAATTTGCACCCCTCCGCACCTCAGGTAAGCAGCCACAGGTGCTATGCACTTCGTAAACAATCTTGGCACTGACAAGAGACCAAAGGGGAGTGCCATGAATTGAAAATTTGTGGTTTCCACAAAACAGAGGAAACGCCTGTGCCCCAGGAAAATTGGAAATATGGAAATATGTGTCCTTCAAGTCGAGGGCAGCATACCAGTCTCCCGGATCCAGGGAGGGAATAATAGAGGCCAACGAGAACATGTGAAACTTTAACTTCTTGAGAAACTTGTTGAGGCTGTGCAGGTCCAGAATGGGGCTGAGGCTCCCTTTTGCCTTTGGGATTAGGAAATAGACTTCTCCTGAAGTCTGGAGTGACCTCCTCTACTGCTCCCAGGCATAGAAGGCACTCCACTTCCTTAATGAGGAGTTGCTCATGAGAAGGGACCCTGAAGACGGCCGGGGAAGGGGCGGATGGGAGTGAGGGTTGGCCATGAACTGTAGGGTGTAGCCCGAAGATATTATGTTGAGCACCCAACGATCCAAGGTCAACCGCAACCAGGCCAACCAGAAGGGGCACAGGCAGCTGAAGAAAGAGCAGGGGGGTGGATCCTGGGAAGTGACTGGAGCGCCATCCTTGGGCGCATCCTCAAAACACCTGCTTCTGGCTTCCTTGGCCTCTGGAAGAAACAGGCTGGGTGGATGAACAGGAAGACAAAGGGTGATGCCGTTTAAATCCTTTGTCTTTGTCCTTCTTTCTTTAGGAACTGGACTGGGGGACATCCCAGGACCTTGACAGAAGCGAAGGTGGCACGTGATGGAATGGCTTTCTAGCCTGCTGAGGGATGTGAAGATCCAAGGAACATAGGGAGGCACAGGATTATTTAAGGCCGTGGAGCCATGTGATGGTAAGCTCTGAAAAGAGCCCTGCTCCCTCACATGGAAGCTCCTGAAGGGTAGTCTGCATCTCCTGAGACAGCCAAGAGGACTTTAACCAGGAGCTGCGTCTCATGACCACTGCGGAGGTGACTACCCTGCCCACCAAGTCTGTAGCATCCCAGACCATCTGGAGGGGGCCTCTTGCCACCGCTTTGCTCTCGTCCACCAAGGCAGAGAACTCCTGGGCTTGGTCCTGTGGAAGGCCCTTCTTGAACTTGCTGATGGAGTACCACAGGTTGAAGTTGTACTTGCCTAGCAGGGCCTGATGGTTAAACACTCGAAATTGCAGGCTGGCTGTTGAATAAATTTTCCTACCAAACAAGTCCAGCCTCTTGGCATCGTTATTTTTTGGTGTGCCACTCGCCTGTCCCCTTTGTTGATGATGGACATGACCAGGGATCCCGATGGAGGGTGGGTGTACAGGTACTCAAACCCCTTTGTGGGGACATAATATTTCTTTTACGTATTCTTGGAGGTAGTCGGAAAAGAGGGTCTGCCAAACTGATTGGCAATTTTAAGGACCTCTAGGTGGACGGGCAACGCGACACAGGCCAGGGCGGAGGAGGGTATGATATTAAAGAGCTTAGACTCCTCCACTAGCTCCTCGACCTCCAAGTTCAGGTTGGCAGCCACCCTTTTGAGAAGGGCCTGGTTCTCCTTGAAGTCGTTGGGGTGGGGGCTGCTCATTTGCGAGGGGCCTGCCACCACTTCGTCCAATGACAATGAAGACTTCTGCACAGCAGGGGGAGGGGCTGCTTCCCGTTGCTCATTTGGGGACAGCTCCTTGGGCATCGGGGCCCCAAGTGCCACATCAGATTCGGCACCATGCTCTGACTCGGGTGCCGGGGGCAGCTTGTCTGATGTGGCCTGGGAGGAACGGTAGGTGTACGGGACTGGCATAACAGGTACACCCCCCAGGGGTTCTAGTACTGCCACTGAGTAGGCCATTGCCCCTGCCTCCACATCACCGTGGCAGGAGCTGCACCGGTCTCAGAGATCAGTGGTGATTCACCCCCTCACAAACTTCTAGTTTTAATCAATACAGTAACTTTACAGGCAAGGGGCTGAACTCCCCTTCAGGTTTGGACCATTGCCCTTCCGGTGACCAGGGCGGAGCCATAGATGCTCGAGTTTGCCAACTGACCATCGCTGGTGACCAGTAACAAGAGGGCGAGGACCGATGCCTGCCCGAAGACCAGTACCAGGGAGCTGGAGACCAGTGGATGATCCCACGCTGGGGGGGGGGGGGGGGGGGGGGTGGCACAGGAAGGAGGATTGATGCCTGGAAGACCGCCTAGGCGATGGTGATCTGCACCATGGTGAACTCTGGTAGGAGGCACAATGGTACCATGGACACGAAGATCAGCGTCGTGACTCAGGTGTCCCGAGCCTTGCAGGCGGAGACCTTGGTGTCAGGAACCTGTGTCTTCTAATCAGGGACCGAGGCTGCAGTTGCCAGGGTCTGAGGCCACGGCAATGGGGACCAGCACCTGTGGTCCGGGGATCAGGAATGCTCTGCTGCTTTAGGGGGCAGTCCCATAACTGGCTTCCTGTAGATGCCAGGGCCTTGTCTGGGTCAGTTGCCTGGAGTGCTGTCTGCAGTGCGAGTCGACTTACCTGCTTTTTGGCCACTGGGCCCACTTTGGGCACAGATGATGCTACAAGGGGCCAGGAGCCCTGTCACTCCCAGGAGTCAGACGCTGGTCCCTGGCTGGACTAGGGGGTCTGACCACAGCAATATCCCCGAGCAGCTCCAAGGCAGGCACATGGCTTGACACAGGTTCTTTGTCTGAAGCCCCCTTTTTCTGTGGTGCTGGCAGACCCATCGACTTCAATCACTTCCTAGATACCGGGGAGGGGGAACGGTGCCAGCTGTGTTCTGGTGGTGTGCTGTGCGCTGACGCCAAGGTGCCAGGCTCCAAGGTAGGACGAAGTACAGCTTCCATGAGGAAGGCCCTCCTTCTGAGTTCAAGGGCAAAATTTTTTGCAGATCCTGCACTTGTCCTTTCTGTGGGACTCCCCCAAACACTTTAAACAGCTCTTGTGGGGGCCACTAAGGGGCACTTGCTGGCTGCATGATGTACATGGCTTAAAGCCTGGGGAAGGGGGCATGTCCCGCTCTGAGGTGAAGTCCCATCCTGGATTCTAACTCTGAAACAACTACTCCAACACTTAACTTAAAGGTATAAGTACCTATCAACTAACAACAAAGGAGACAGAACAATCGACTGTAAGAACCACTAACGCTCTTGCAATGCAAGACAAGGCGCTCCGACCAACCACCACGGGCGGTAAGAAGGAACTGAGAGGGTGTAGGGTTGGCAGCACCTAATATACCAACACATGAATGTGGTACTCCAGAGGGCACCACAGCCAGCCCTAGGAATACCGCTAAGGCAAAAATCTCCGACAACTGTGCATGTGGGCACACACACACCTAGACTGGATTTGACATGAGCAAGCAGTTGAAGAAGAATAAATTTTTATTTCCCTGCTCGCTTCTGGGCCTTGGTGGTGCACTTAGGTCACATTTTCCAATTTTTCTCCACAACCACAAGGGCTAGAAACTTACTCTAAAAAAGAAAAATAATTAAATAAATTTGAGATTCCGGGGGGATTTAAGATCACACACCAAACCTAATGAGACTCTCAATAAAATCATGAGAGTTGGCAACACTGCCTCGCTGAGCAATAAATCCAAAGATAACTATAAGTGCTGCTAGAAACACTGACTCTCAAACCCTCACAAACTTCTCGTTGGAGTCAATATAGTAACTAATTTATTACACACATATGGGCAGGAGAACTTGTCATCGAATGGTGTTTTGATTTGTCCATTGTGGAAATGCCAGGAAATCTTTGTTCCATTGCCTTCCTATAATGCTGATAACAACATACATTTGTTCTGTTTTCACTTTGGGATATATTTTGGGAAGTGTTTCAATAAAACTAGAAGCTATCGAATGATTGTGTAATTAACTAACATAACCACATAATTCAGTGCATGCCCGCTGCATAAATTATTGGGCCTAGCTGCATAAGTTGAATCTATGAGACAGGACAGAGGGCTTTGCCTGAATGCAAATCTGTGAATAAATTTCCATTTATACATAGACATTCCCACAGAAAGGACATTGTGATTATATATGCACAAACTAATCCAGTCTTCATCATGTTTGTTTTATTCTACAAGCCAAACAATTTTGTAAATGTGCACAGGGATCTAAAAAGTTTACGTAGTTGTACATTTTACTTCCAATTTCATATTGTATTTAAGATCATGGAGAAGCAGTTACTTTTCACTAGTAAATTAGATGCACAACTCTACATGAAGAATCTGTGCTCTTCATCAATGGCCTATTTATAAGATGGCTTCTTTATCAGAGGTTGGTGGCAAATCATGGACAAAATTCTGTCACTTATTTACCACTGGTTAATGATAATCCTTTATAGGCAAAATTTTCTCTCATATTTGCATGATGGATCTTGGCTCTGATATCATGTTCTTCTCTTCCATACAGAACTATGGGAGGAGCAGAGCTGAGATCTGTTACATGATCTTAGGAGAGAATTTTATCCATTTTGGGATGCTGTCTTGTTACACGGGCTTTGCATCAGACTCCCAACCCCGTAATTCCTGCTGCTGTTGCAGCTCCTTCTGTAACCAGAGGGCATGCTGTTGTTTGACATTAGGCTTTCAGATCAGATCACCACTTATTTTTTGGATAACTGATCTTTTTCCTTTGAAAAATGAGATTTTGTCACACAATCTACCTGAATGCGCAAGTCACTTCTTTTATGTGGCTTTCTTTGATGGCCTATTTGTGTAAAAATAGACTTCTACTTTCTGTGTAGTTTTCCCTGCAACTTAACTATGCATTGACATTAAAGCATTCATTTTAAAATATTGCTTTTTTTTTGGTCTCAATTTTCAATTTTCATTTAGACCCAACCCAAAACCTTGGCCCCTTACCTACAGAAAAATTTGGATTTGGACCTGCACATCTTGAAGATCAGTTTATTTTGCTTATTCTGCATCTGAAGATGTTTGGGGTGAAATCTTGAATCCATCAACATCAACAGCAAAACTCACACTGACTTCAGTGGGACCAGAATTTTACCCCTGAAGGAAGTAATTATTCTTCATGTCTTTATTCATTTGACATGTCTTTCTCAGGCCTATGCAATCAAATATACAGTGTGGAATGCTTACCATTTTAGAAGGTGTAAGTTACAAAAGAACGAATGCCGCCGAGAAGCAGCGTCATCCAGAGGCATCGCCACAGATTTTCGGCAGCTACACCTCTGGATGACGCTGCTTTTCGGCAGCAACGCCCATTGACGTTGCCGCTTCTCGGCGGCATTTCGGCGGATGCTCGTCCGCCGCCACGGTCCTCCGTGGCTCGTCATCTGGCGCCCACCAGACGAAAAAGGTTGGGGACCATTGAACTAGAACATGTAATTTGATCTGAACCTGAAAGTGAAAAAATGAACTTCCTGAATGAGTTTCCTTTTAAACATGTTTCAGAAAATCAAATAAATAATCATTTTAAATATTCCAGTCTCCTGTATTCAAAATTCATACTACAATGCAAAAGGCAGCTCAAGAACTTTTAGGGCTTCCCGACAAGGGAGTTTTTTTTTTCCAGTTATACTGCTATAATTATACTGATATTGTTAAACCACTACAGTTATAACACTACAATTCCCCATGTGGACACTCTTATTGTAGTATACAAGAGGCTTTTTTTCGCTTAACTTAAACTGTTCCAAAATGACATAAGCGATCCTGGAAAAAGGCATTCTTATTCGGAAAAAGACTGACCTACAGATGAGTTATACCGATACAACTATAGCAGTTTAAATTCACATCCTATGTTATACTGGTATCACTTTCCCATGTAGGCAAATCCTTAAGTAGATAAGAAATTTCTAATAGGACTAGGACTTAGATGACACACTACCACATCAATGTTAGCATAAATAGTTCGTATGATTCTTCCAAGAAGAAAGAGAACATACACAACCAACCGAATAAAGTTAAAGAATCATACAGGCTTCAGAAACAATAACTATGAAAAGAGGCAATTCAGGTTGGCTGGATTAAATTAGTGCAGTACGAATATCCTTTGACACTTTCTTTACAACTTTGACACATAAAAAGTTTAAGTGACAGGGAGCCTGCTTGAATAATTTTACATTTCCTGCAGAGTTTCAACATAAAGCACTTACTATTCTTAGAAACATGAATTATTACTAGTATGAGGGAAATGGGCTTATCTGAGTAAAACCTAGTCTATATATCTCAATTTTCTTGAAACTCTTAATTTTTCTTTAGCTTATGTAAGGTTTATATCAATAGCATCTAAGACAGAACATTTGCTAGGAGATGACCCTTCACCCAGTCAGGCTATGAACATTTACCTCCCCAATTCTTTGCCAGTAAAAGGCCCAAAATATTTTAGGAAATGCAGAAAATGAAATATGGATGAGTGGAAGTATCAATGAAGTATTAATAATAGACTTATTAGGGAAATTGATCACATCCAGAACATGTAGAGACCTAGAGAAACTTCACCCATCTGCATCCTTTAGCCTCTACCACAGAGGAGGGGCCCGAAAATGCACCCTCGGAGTCATCGTCTGTTAATCCCATGCTCTCCATATTTGTGAAGTACATCTGGTTACAGAAATGCCCAGAAGAGATGGGATTGTCCAGACTGACCAAAGTCTTGCCTTCCATCTGGATTTGACTATATTATTGGGATCAGGATCATCTGATTTGCTCAGAATAATCTCAAGGGTATCATTGGGTGAAGCAAGCTAGAATTGCAACCTTAAAGAGCCAGGGAAATGCAGAAAGTGGTGTGATCCTCCGAGGCCATCACAACACCAAGAAGGGCTGCTGTCCCACATCTGTCCCCAGGAAGGAGGAGACCAAGACTCTACAGGCTATCCCAGCCAAATGCCGAGAGGATGCCTGTTGATCATTATAAAGTTCAAACAAAAGATGATATCACTTGGTTCCCTGAACTGTAGTCCTCGCTCTGATGTTCCAAAGACCCACAAGCTCAAGCGTTAACAGTTTCCTCTTAAAATAACTTTTTCTCTTTTTCCTATCTTATGGCTTGGCTGGGGTGTCTGTCACTCACATTAATAATTTTTTCTCTAACACTTTTTAAGGGGTGTGAGTGTGTGTGAGAGAGAGAGAGAAAGAGAAAGAAATTGGACAGGCGCATCCATATTCTAAGTAAATCCTATCTTAAATTACTGTTACCGTATCAACTGTGGAAGTCATCTAATAAACAGCAACCTTGAAGGAGTCTAGATATTGCTACCGAGGGCTGAGAAGTAGACTAAGTCTCCTTAGGTTTCCAGGATAGAATGTGTCATATTAACTTCATGATTTAAATCTTGATTGTGTTCAGCCAATAATTTGGTCAATTGTTGGTTACATTTCACAGTATTTCCCACTCACTGATTTATTAACTCAATTCTAATTCTGATTTGATATCTCTGTTTAATCCTTAATTAGCTAGTAAAAATTATAATAGTTTGAGCATGAAGTTTAATGGCTTTTAAGTAGGGATGTCGATTAATTGCAGTTAACTCACGCAATTAACTCAAAAAAATTATTTGTGATTAAAAAATTAATGGTGATTAATCACAGTTTTAATCACACTGTTAAACGAGAGAATACCAATTGAAATTTATTAAATATTTTGGATGTTTTCCTACATTTTCATGTATATCTTGTATTCTGTGTTGTAACTGAAATCAAAGTGTATATTTTGATTACAAATATTTGCATTGTAAAAATGATAAACAGAAGAAATAGTATTTTTAAATTCACCTCATACAAGTACTGTAGTGCAATCTCTTTGTCCTGAAAGTGCAACTTACAAATGTAGTTTTTTTTTGTTACATGGGTACACTCAAAAACAAAACAACGTAAAACTTCAGAGGCTACAAGTCCATTCAGTCCTACTTCTTGTTCAGCCAGTTGCTAAGACAAACAAGTTCGTTTACATTTACAGGAGATAATGCTGCCCTCTTCTTATTTACAATGTCACCAGAAAGTGAGAACAGGTATTTTCATGGCACTTTTGTAGCCAGCATTGCAAGGTATTTACGTGCCAGATATGCTAAATATTCGTATGCCCCTTCATGTTTCGACCACCATTCCAGAGGACATGCTTCCATGCTGATGACACTCATTAAAAAATAATGCATTAATTAAATTTGTGACTGAACTCCTTGGGGGAGAATTGTACATCCCCTGTTCTGTTTTACCTGCATTCTACCCTATATTTCATGTTACAGCAGTCTCGGATGATGTCCCAGAACATGTTGTTTGTTTTAAGAACACTTTCACTGCAGATTTGACAAAACGCAAAGAAGGTTCCAATGTGAGATTTGTAAAGATAGCTACAGCACTCGACCCAAGATTTAAGAATCTGAAGTGCCTTCCAAAATCTGAGAGTGACGAGGTAGGGAGCATGCTTTCAAAAGTCTTAAAAAAGCAACACTCTGATGTGGAAACTATAGAACCCGAACCACCAAAAAAGAAAATAAACCTTCTGCTGGTGGCATCTGATTCGATAATGAAAATGAACATGGGTTGGTCCGCACTGCTTTGGATGGTTTTTGAGCAGAACTCGTCATCAACATGGACACGTGTCCCCTGGAATGGTAGTTGAAGCATGCGCATCTGGCACATAAATATCTTGTGACGCTGGATACAACAGTGCCATGAGAACGCCTGTTCTCACTTTCAGGTGACATTGTAAACAAGAAGCGGGCAGCATTATCTCTTGCAAATGTAAACAAATTTGTTTGTCTGAGTGACTGGCTGAACAAAAAGTAGGACTGAGTGGACTTGCAAGCTCTAAAATTTTACATTGTTTTATTTTTGAATGCAGTATTTTTGTACATAATTCTATATTTGTAAGTTCCACTTTCATGATAAAGAGATTGCATTACAGTATTTGTATTAGGTGAATTGAAAAATACAATTTTTTTTGTATTTTTTACAGTGCAAACACTTGTAATCAAAAATAAATATAAAGTGAGCACTATACACTTCATATTCTGTATTGTAATTGAAATTAGTATATTTGAAAATGTAGAAAACAATATTTAAATAAATGGTATTCTATTATTAACAGTGTGATTAATCGCACAATTCATCACGATTAATTTTTTTAATCGCTTGACAGCCCTAATTTTAAGTTTGCCTTTTTATTGATTTGTAATAAAATCTATAAAAAATAACTAATTTTCTTTACTATTACAAAGAAATTACAATTTCTTTCAAAATTGCAACCAGGGTCACACTACTCTGCCTGAAGACAAAGGACATTAAAGTAAAGTATTTCAGAGATACTTAGCTCTGTCCCTAAATTAACATCTATGTGCCTCACAGTAGGGATGGGTGAAGAGGTGTGAATGAAATAAGAAGTGCCTTCCCTACTCCAATGAAAATCATCCAAATCATGACCACAAACCAAATCTTTATGTGAGGTTTGATAAATGGCTCCACTTTGCCAACATCTCCGGGGGGTCTCAAAACTGCCTCTATGCTACCATCCTCTTCCTGTACACTGCCTGTGAAGTAAGCACTTCACTTAAAATCAAGAATTTCAGAGGAGAAAGGTCCCAGTGGTTAGGCTGCTAGCCTAGAACTTAGGTTTTCTACAGATTTCTCATGTACTTTGAGCAAGTTATTTAGTCTCTCTGTGCCTCAGTTCAATATCTGTACAATAGAGATAATAGCCCTGTCCTACTTCACAAGGGCACAGTAAGGTTAAACTCATGCAAGACTGAGATGCTCAGTACTACAGTAATGGGGGCATACAGACAGATCAGCCTATTGTAGTCTGGGCCATGTCCATTCCAATTTGTTGTAATGTTAAGTGACAAGCAGTTGTGGGACCCAGAACAGCCTTTCTGAGGTAGAACTGGAAAGTGAGGGCAAACAGAGAGCTGTCCCAAGTGATCCCACACGCAAGGACAAACTTTTTGCTGGGGGAACTGTACAATGCTTTATTTTCTCTTGATATAAAACACTTTTTTTAAGGTCTGTCAATGCTTATACTGGAGTTTATAACCCATTCTACATCTGCTGTATCAGCTGCATCCTGTCAATCGCTGGAAAAGACTGACACACAACATACCGTACCATACACAGAAAGTGTTCTCAGCAACAGAAGCAATCCAGAAAATAATCTTAAAGAGCAAATCCCATACCCCTGCACACAATTTAATTTGATTCCTGGACCTCTCAATAACCAACTTAGGGGCAGCCTACCCAAGTGTGTGTCCCCCTCCACCTCTACTCAGCCTACCAGAACCATTTGAACCATGTCTTCAAATTCATCCACTTTGCCCATCTAAGCTTCAGACCAGCGTGTGACGGGTTCCCCCTCGGGGTGCCACCTGGAATTGGGATAACACTGAGCCCTCTGACCCACCAGTCTGTGCTCCCTCTCATACTGTGCTGCTGTGACAAGCTGCAAAGCCCTCCAGGCTTGCACTTTCACCAGCATTTACACAGGTAGGGGACACAGTACCCAGCTGCAGTTACGTGCAGGCTCTCTAACCACCAGCCTCCCAGCTTGGGATCCCAGAGCAGTACCATCTTGCCCTGGTCAAATCTGGCTAGTATATGGGTTTAATACCTGGTCCGCCTCTCCCTCAATGTGAAGAGGACCATGCACACTTGTGGTAACCAAGCTGAGATTTCCCTCAGACACCTTAGTCAAACGCACACTGGTTTGGATTAAAACATAAAATAAGTTTATTAACTACAAAAGACAGATTTTAAGTAATTATAAGTGATAGCAAACAGATCAAAGCAGATTACCTAGTAAATAAACAAAAACGCAAACTGAGCTTAACACACTAGATAGGTAGGATATGAATTAGCAAATTCTCACCCTGAGTGATAAACAGGCTGGCAGATTCTTAAGGCACAAGCTGCCTTTGCTTTGCAGCTTTGGTTTCCCAAGTTTTCATACACAGGCTAGAAATCCCTTTAGCCTGGGACCATCACTTCCCCCAGTTCAGTCTTTTTTCCTCAGGTGTTTTCAGTGAGAGAGTGAGGTACCATCATGATGTCATTTCTCCCTTTTATATCTTCTTCCCACTCGCTGGAAAGCTCTTTTGCTGTGACCTGGGTCAAATAGTTTCCAGTGCATAGTGCTACCTCTGAGAGGTTTCTAGCGTACACAGTTCCTGGGGTAATCCTTGTGCTTGTGTGCAATAAGACTAACATTGTTTGGCCTTTTTACTGTTTTAACTGAAAGGCTGCTTGTGAGTGTTTTCTACCTCACAACATCTTTCAGTAACACATACATAGCCAAATTTCATAACTTCACAAACAATCCAATGAGATATTAAAATCTAGCCAATCAAGACTTTTAGAATGATACCTCACAAGGCACACTTTATGCAAAACATATCCTAATTATATGACAGTGGTAAATAAGGGGTGCCAGGGTGTCACACAGCGGACATTCAAAATCTGCAGTGCAGAATGTGGGCTGATTTGACCAGCTATATGGTCTCATGTTCAGATACAGATATTGGTAGGATTCCCCTTTCACTAACCATGTCAAAGAACTGCACAAACTTCACCCCTGACTGAGCATGTCACCTTTTATTTACAAACACCGAATCAGCTCTTACAGGGACTGTAGAGAGCAGAAGCTGGCTGGTTTCACAGTTGAGGGTGGAAAATGGACTCTAAATTGTCTTCTCGTGCTCATGATACTGATGCTGCCACTCCTAAAGCTCTAAAAGATGGTGTCCAACCTGTGGCCCAAGAGACATGTGACCACTGAGGCTACAAATTGTCACCGGGCAAACAAGAAAATGTATATTTGATTATGAATTGAAAATTTGTCTCTTGATCTGCACCTGCAACTCCGACTTGAACTGTTTGATAGAAAAAGGCACTGTTTCCATCTCAGGAACAGCTCTGGCGAGAGAAAGGAGCTGCTGTTCCTTCTCTGCTTCAGCTGCATAGCAGCTCCCCCCTTGTGATGAAGCAGGTGTCCAATGAAGACAGAACAGAGTAGCTCTGGCTGGTTCCATTGTCTGCTTCCCTGCCAGGCTGTAAGAGCCCCAAAGAGAGTAGTTTGACTGGCTTTTACTGAGCTTAGGGGTAGCCCTACTCAAGTGTGTGTCCCCCTCCACCTCTACTCAGCCTACCAGAGAATCCCAGCTAAGGCAGGGGGGGAGGAGGAGGAGAAGTTGAGAACAAAACTAGTTACAGCTCCCTGATCTTCTTTGCTTGTACCAGCTGCTCATGGTAACACTACTATGGTAACTAGAGATAGCTGCAGCCCAGCATGCACCAGCCACTTCCTGTCCCTGTTTTTGTCATGCTCCTCTACCGTCCAACATGCCTCCTGCTCCAGAGGCTGTAGCGAGCCAGATTCACTGGGGGAATGACCAGCAGGGGACTTATGGGAGGTTTCTGCTCCCTTCATCACTGCCAGAATAATGCAAATGCCAGATAATCTGTCCTAACATACTGATTGTGGCTCCTTGATCCTCTAGAAATAATCTGTTTGAGCCTTGGACTTGCATACTACTTCTTCAAAAATGACTGGATGGGATTTTCAGTAGCACACAGTACTGATCTAACACTGCTTCCAGTGGAAGCAATGGTAAAACTCTAACTGACTTCAATGGAAGATGAGTTAGATCAGTGCTGAATAGTTTGGAAACATTCACCCACTGTGTCAGTGATTTCTTTTGGTCCACAGTAAAAGGAGCACATTCTGAATGTTCATAGGTAAGGCTAAGATTTTGTCATGGTTATTTTTAGTAAAAGTCACGGACAGGTCACGGGCAATAAACAAAAATTCATAGAAGCCGTGACCTACTTCCCTTACAGCATAGGTTTCCTGATTGGCATTTTTTTAGAGTTCCAAACTAATTGGTTTATCCTATACCCTATGACCTCCTTACTTCAGCATATTATAACATGTTTCCTCAAAATCAAATAATCAATTATAGTTAGGAAATTTCAGATGAAGGTATTTTACCATGCAATACAACAAGTAATAAAACCCTCCTGGATGACATTATATATGAAGTATCAGCAATTTCAGCTGTATCTCCAAATGGATCAATTCTTAATTTCCTGAAGCCAAACCAGATTATAAACACAGCCCATGTTATTCAAACATAGTTCTCCTAGCTCCCTTTACAATCTCTGTCTGTCTAGGTCTAGAATCTTTTTGGTAGAACCAAAAAGTAGAACCAAATGCTACACCCTGTCAGCCCCAAACCTGAATGCTTTCTTTATTAATCTGATATTCATTCCCTCTGTAGGCAAATGAAAGGATGCACAACTAATGATTCTGACAGGGTACTGAACAGTCAAATCGTCTTTCAAGTCTTCTCAGTTCATGTTATATTTCCATACATACTCTCTCGTTCAACTTTTCAACAGAGAAGTTTAAAAGCACTAAAATCCAAAACATTTGAGGTTAAGCAACCATGAAAAACTGTTAAATTACAAATAAACCATTACCAAAAAGCTATATTTCACTAAACCAAAGCAAAACTCTTCTGCAGATTAGATCCAGGCTTCCAAAGCTTTCACAGGAACTCTGTTACATTTTGGCCTGCAATATCACCTCATTAACAGGCAATGACATCCAGCTCTATATCTCCTTTCCATAGAATCAGATACTGTGGTTTCTGTGCTCTCAACCTAAAATTCACCAGTGTAGAGAGCCAGGTACAAGACCTATGCACAACTTAATGCATAAAGGTAAAGAAATGGATGGGTGCAAAATAGATCAGGCTGTAGTGGGGACTGTGAGCATACTTCCTATTTAGAGGTGTCAGTCCTGGTCTGCAGTTTTAAGATTAAATCGGGTCCATTACTATTATTGGAGTGTAGCACATAGTAATGTTTCCTAACTGCGGTTGGCCTAAGACTGTTGTCATGGTGAATTAAGCTTTATTAATCTAATGTTTACATTGCTGTAATATACTCCGCTTGGGGCTATCCTTGAAAAACACCCAGTATATTAAGTAGGGTAAAATATAACAGTGTGTCCCTTAAATGGAGTGAGCTATTATGAGCACACACCACAAATGATCTGTACTTTGTACTGGCTACCTATTCAAGGTGTTGATTACAAGCAAAGGCCTTATTGGCCCGAGAACTAGTTATCTGAGAGATTGCCCTCTCTCCCTATCTCTTCTTGCAGAAGTTAAAATCTGCTTTGTTGCTCCAGTTGCTGGTTCTTGGGATCAAATTGTTGTGCCTGGTCATAGTCTATTCTCAGTCGAGAGACACATACAATAAAAATCTTAACTGTTGGATCAAGCTTTTGACCCATCTGTGGTCTAACGTAACAGCCATTATAAGATTTTTGGTTTGGAATAGGAGGTTCTTTGTTTGGCCATTTAAGCTGAAAGACTTATATTTTGATTTTTTGCTAATGCCTGTTTTGAATAGATGCAAGGCATTCATATGCTTGGCAATGGACACTGATATACATTTCAAAATAACTAGCTGCCATTATATCAATATATGAAGGGGCAAACAGGCCTCTTAGGGTGCTGCTGTTCTCATATATGGGTTAAAAAAAAACGTATAATCTCTTTAAAAGTAGAAATTTCTACTTAAATCCATGTTTGCCCAAACCCCACAAGATGCAGGTGCACAGCTACATGTTTCTGCTGACATTGTTCAGATCACTGTGTTGCCAGTTAACTTCATATTGCTCTACAGAAAATCCATGTGTGCCTACAGTTATCCAAAACTATAGCCAGTTATTTGACAACAGACTTAAACATCTTGTAGCACTACCAAAAAGTCTGCTGTCATGATTAGCCCAATTGGTCACTTATTAAAAACTGAGAAAAAGGAAACTTGACATGTTTGCAAGTTCTGTTTTAAAAAGCAAAACTGATTAGGGTTCAAAACAGTGAGGTAAAGCATAGCAGAACATCTAAATTTCACTGGAAATTGACTAAATATGACTAATTATTAAGCAAAAGTATTACGACAGTAAGTGGAATAAGTTGAACAATGAGAGGCCAAGTATTTCTGTCAAATAAGGCTGCCTGCAAATGGTACTGACATATTGGCTCACATAGATGCATATTCTAGGAAACAGACCCAGCACTTTATATTCACAGATTTTTTTTTCCCCTGCAGACATCTTTGTGTTGCTGCATACAAAAACTTGCATAGGCACAAAAAAAGGAAAATTTAACATTTATTCTGAAATTCTTGTGTGCTGACTGCAAAAGTACTGATCAATACTGCAACTGCCAATCCAAACTCACATACACATTGTTTGTCAGTGTGAGCTTAGTACTTAAATATTATTTTGAAAAGTTAAGTGCAAGACAAACCTTTGGAACAAAAATATTAGTAGCTTATATATTATAGCAGAATTGACTCTCTAATGGACATTTATCTGATTTTACACTGAAGTACTGTGTCAGTTTCCATTTAGTAGAAAAAGCCAACTAGTTCCTTACTAAAAATGCCTAAGGCTGGGATTTTCAAGGAGGCCTAAAGGATTTGTGTGTTTAAATCTCATTGAACTTCAGTAGGAGTTGGGTACCTAACTCCTTTGGGTTTATTTTAAAATCTCTCCCTCAAGCTGTTAGGTTCCGCTGTTACTAGGAGAAAGCGTGGGATGTGGCAGTTGCCAGTCCCATCTCATTGTACAGCTAAGTTTGTTATATGTTACTTCTTTCCTACAAGTTATTCCTACACCCAAGATGACCTAATAAAAGTATAGCCTCATTGTTTACTCATTCAGCATGCAAAACTCCCAATGACATTTATGGAAGGGCCATAGAGTCCAAGATTCGAAGGCCAGAAGGGACCACTGTGATCATGTAATCTGGCCTCATGTATAAACACGGGCCAGAGAACTTCCCAAAATAATTTCTCAAACAGATTTAAAAAAATAAAAACACCCAATCTTGATTTAAAACTTGTCAGTGATAGAGAATCCACCCTTACACTTGGTAAATTGTTCCAATAGATAATTTTGGATACAAAACTTCCAAAGCCATTTGCATGATCAGGCCCACAGTAACTATAATCAACTACTGATATCTGTTAAGGTTAAAGTTAATCTGTGTTTACCCTAGATAGAGATATTTACACATAGGAACAATAAATCCTGATATTTCACTCAGATTGTGAACTCCTTACTCCCATTGGTGAAGAGTTACTCACAAGGGCAGTCCCACTGACTGCGGTGAAATTACTCATGTGAGTAATGACTCACTGATGGGAATAAAAGGTTCACAGTCTCACCCTAAAACACAAAGGTTATGCATTTATTTGGATTTCTAAATTAATGAGAGGTGCTTATCAGAATGCTAGGCACTTCTGATTATCTTTTAAAAATGCATCAGATCAGCATAATCAAAATAAATAGCATCTCCACAACAAACAGTACTGAAAAGCCAGGCAGTACAAAAACAGTCCCCAGACCACATCCCATATACCCCCTATTTTCCCTATACATCACTCCACAACAATAGTCACTTCTTTAGCAGTGATGAGCCCTGCACCATTTTGAGAAGCTTCAGGCTCTTTTGGACCAAGGTTATGTTATGTATCATTAGATGTTACAAAGAATTCAGGATATTTTCATCCAAACTTTTCAGTTAATCTCTCCATTCCAACCATTAATTTCTTAAGTGCAAAATGCTTTATTCTGGTGTAGGTTGTTCTAGTATTTTGAAGAAGAGGTGAATATCGTGGTCCTAAAAATCCCTCTAATGAGCAAATCATGATGCAGAGAACTGCATGTGTGATCAGACTGGTAGCAACATGCATTCAGGGAAAGCTATTTATTCTCTGTATATTAATCATGCCAGTCAGTTTGGCACTGCTTAACATTTTCCCAGGTCATAATATGGAGGTCATAATATTGACTCAATACATGCATAACTGACCCAAGGCATGCATCAGTTCAGCCAGTCATGAGCCTGAATGTTCTTCAGAATGGGCCATTTCCCTCTAGCAAATATCTGCTGGAGGATATCAGCTTGCTTTTGCCTAGGTTTATTTTAACATATATTGGGCCAGATTCTCAGCTAGTGCAAATCAGCATAGCTCAATTAAAGTCAATCAAGCTACACTGATTTACACCAAGTAAGGATCTGACCCAGAGTCAGCATCCTTCTCACATTTTGTCAGCTTTGCCTAAATTAAGATTCTATTGGTAAATCCTTTCTTTGTCTATGAAGAACAAGCAAAACCCTAGAAAGTGCTATTTAGTGTCAGTCTACAAGGTATGGCACTAAATAGCGTGGTATGGCATGTAAAGTATCTGATATATTGTCCCCTCCCTAATGCAGTATCACACTGGCATGGCTTAGTATACATTAAGGCACAGCAAGAGTAAAAAGATTATATCTTCTAAAGATGGTGCTGGCAGCTGTACATATGTCAGCTGTATTCGGAATAATAAATAGCGTTCTTCAGGGATTACACACAAAAACACCATTTTCAATAATTTATATAAAAATAACAAGCAAAGTCAGGAATGTTAGCCAAGGGTGATAACACAAATATTTTTTTTATTAACAATACATCAGTTTAATTTTTTCTGGCTAAAACCATTACTGCTTGCATTCTTTCAAGACATCTGAATCTGTATTGTAGTCCCAGATGTTACTCCACCCTCAAGAAGTAAGAGCTTCTTGGAATATAAATTGTCCCTTTCTCCCTTCAGCATGTCTGTTTAAGATGCTGGAAGCAGGAACACCCCACTTTTACATAAAATCCTACATTAGAAAGGTGCCTGCTTGAAGAACTCATCTAAACATGTCAAACAGCAGTACATGCATGTTAGAAATGCATCCCAACTTTTCCTGAAAAGATTACACAAAAATCCGAAGAAACAATGGATTATTGCAATATGGATCACAGAAAATTAAAGAAATGCCCTTTTGTAAAAGATAAAGAAAACTGAGATTTGATATTAAAATCAATAGACTTTGATCTAGTAATATATCTCTGAAGTATTATTCCATTATCACATTCTAAGTCTTTGCCTCTAACAAGATGTGGGCTGCCAGAGCTTCCAACATAACTCACACTTTATAAAAGAACATCTTTAATTTCAGGCAACTGATGTGAATGGCTCTAATAAAATACCCATTGCCTCCACTATCATAAATCTTTAACTTCTTCCAGTATTACATGAAATATACAGCTGGACAATAGACGAAATGCTCTTATTGTACATTAATAAGTGCTTGTCTACACAGGGAAGTTAATTAGGATTAAGATAGGGTGTGAATTTAAAGAAGAGTAACTATGGATCAGTACATGCAAGTGAATGAATGACAGACACATAGGATAGATTTAAATAGCAGTCCACAACTTTGATGATTTAACATGGGGAAGGGCACTGGGTGCCCTGCTTTCTCCTACCAGATATCTAACTGGATCCAGTGCAGTGTTTAGAACTCCCACCATACAACTCCCATTTGCAGTAGAGCCACCGGGGCTTACCCCAAGGATTCATCTCACTTCTGAATCTTCCTCCCTCAAGAACCAGGACAGGAGAGGTTCCTAAGGGAAGACCTCAGTCTGTGAATATTTCAGCTCTCTCCTTTTCTAATTGGCAAAATGACCACCAGCTCAATCACAGGGATCATTTACCTCTGGTAACTGTACTGCTTTTTCCTTATCTGCACTGGACACTGGACACAAGCTGCAACAAGCTAAAAGAGTTAATTTTCCCAAAGTTAGTCCTTTTAAAATCACAGTGTTGTAACCCAGCTGTCTCTTCATGCTGCTGAAAGGAAGGCGAAAAAGCCCACCACACATTTTGCCAATTTGGTCTAACGGGAAAAATTCCATCCTGATTCAAAACAGGCAGTTGGTAAGACAGCCAACATGACTCCATACCAAGAGGAGGGAGGGTGAGGTAACTGGGCCAGAACAAGAGGCTTTTGATGAATAGGCAAAGGAAAAGCCCTCGAAGCCAATCAATCTATTAGCCCACTGTCACATCTCCAGCCAATAGGAAGGCGGCAGGTGCACTCCCTTCCTAGCCATACATGCCCTCTCGCGTTGCCTCCCTCCCCCACATGCGCACACTTGAGTGCTGTGTCCTTTTCCTTTCCCTACGGTCGATCAAACTTCCTCTCCATTAGTTGTGGACGCAGGTCATTTCGGGTTAACTCCCTGTGTGGATGTTTTTATTATGGTATAAAAGTATCTTATTCTGAATTACCTTGATCCACTTCCAAAATGAATTACATTAATTTGGGAATACCGCATGCTTATTCTGGAGCATCCACACGGGGAGTTAATCAGGAATACCTATTCCAGAATAACTGCCCATGTAAATAAGTCCTTGGGCCTTGATCCGATCATACATTGCACATGGACCCACATGGGCACTGAATTCCATCCTTGTACAGCACACAGCAGTATTGGCACCTACATATGTCACTAAGTTTTTACAGTCTCATTAAATTATTTATCAGAGGGATAGCCATGTTAGTCGTTGTAAGGGAACTCCCTTCTCTTCATGTGCCAATATATACCTCTATCCAGATATAATGCGACCAGATATAACACAAATTCGGATATAATGCGGTAAAGCAGCGTTCCGGGGGGGCGGGGCTGCACACTCCGGTGGATCAAAGCAAGTTCGACATAATGCGGTTTCACCTATAATGCGGTACGATTTTTTGGCTCCAGAGGACAGCGTTCTATCGAGGTAGAGGTGTATATTTATGCCTATATCTGTAATTTTCACTCCATGCATCTGAAGATGTGTGTTTTTTATCCACGAAAGCTTATGCTCAAATAAATCTGTTAGTCTTTAAGGTGCCACCGAACTCCTGGTTGTTTTTATTACATTATTTATTGTTGTGTTGGCTTTTAATTTTAAATAGGAATGGACACAAACCACAGCAACAGTTCCAAACATCCCCAAACTTTAGCAGCATGCTCAACATCCAAATCTGGATCCAGATACCAATTTTGCAAATGGGCCATCTTTTTAACGGGCCAAACCCAACACTTCAGGCTCAAACATGCCCAATACTTTGGGGTGTTTAAAGTCTAGATCTAAATTGTACAGTCTGAGTCCATTTCTGTTTTTTAGATATATCAATAAACGCATCTTAGATTCAGCCCTAATAATAATGACCAAAGGCTAAAAGTCATTTGGCTAAGAAGTGTCCTGAGGAAACATATTTATGGGGGACAAGGCAACGAAAGAAAAGCCATTGAGAGGGGAAACCAGAGGGCTGAGAGGAAAAATACTCATTGTCCATCATGGGAGATCAAGTGAAAATGACTCCCGAACCCAAGAAACTGACATACTAGGCAAAATCTGTATTTTGGCAGCATTGTAAGACACATTAACTCCTGTTGTTTTATATCAATTAAATAACAAAATGATGTAAGCTTTAGATTGTAACTTGGCACATGCTCAACAGCACTTGTCAACAGCTCAACTGGATTTGTACCCTAATTTGTATGTAGCACTTATATACTAGATATATTATTTAATTTATATCATAGGTAGGAGTCAGTGCATCACTAAATGTTGTGCTGTCATATTTGCTGGGGCGTCTAACACAATGTGATGGGCTGATCAATCCCAGAACAGGAAACAGAACAGTAGAGTGGCAGAGTGAAGTGGTAGATGTTTATAGGGTATTAGTGCCAGGTCCTCAAGAATTACATGCAAGGATAGAAGGTAAAATATTATGTTAACACTTTTTTGCCTATCTTTTCTAGGTAGCTTAAAATCTAAAGTTATGTGGAGTGCTTATGGTACAGAAGGAATCCCGTGTATCATTATATTATTTTCCTCAGACAAAAACTCATGCAAGCATTATGTTGTAACTGTGCTGCCATCTAACTATATATTAATGATGTAAAAAATGCTAAATCAAGACTGCGCTAAAACAAAAGGTTTTATATGACAATTCAGGTGTCATAGTAAGTTGCCAGGTCTCCAAGAACATCTATAATTCTGGCAGACTCCTCACTAATGCATAGTCATAAAGATTCAATATTTAAAGTTACTTGTTCCTCAGGTTAAAAAGCCTGATTACTGAGGTCAGGATATCAATTTCTGTAATGAAGCCAGCTCAAAATGTATTGTAACATTGCAGCTAGGTCACAGACAAAAAATAAATGGAAGCACAATGCACTCTGAATTTAAATGAAATATCAAGCAACCACTACCTAGCTATTTATGCTATCAAGAATTCGAGTGACAGTTCAAACCAAACAACAGTAGATAATCTCATTTCCTATAGATACAGAGACTGATTCTCCAGAATGACTATATGTGGAATTCCCATGGCCTGCATCGAATATCATTATGTTGCAAATGGTATTTTGAATTGTAAACAGGTTTTATTTATTGTGGCTGGTATTTGCAAAGACATTTACAGGAGTCAAGCTCCCAGTTGAATTTCAATGTGATTTGGGCACCTAACTCCCTTCAGGCCTTTTAAATTCCCCAGCTTCAGTGCTTGCTTTGAAATCTCCCCACAGTTAACAAAATTGGGAATGAAAGTCAACATAATAGATTAATACATGTAATGATTGTGTGTGTGTGTGTGTGTGTGTGTGTAATGAAGTACTTTGGGTCATGATCACATAAAAAGGAGTAAGCTGTATGAGTTCGCTGCTATTTTACAAGGGAATGCATAACCATTATAGATGAGTCATTTCTTGGAAATAAACAGTTTATTGTCAAAAGAAGAAGAGAGATCTGTGGAAGAAATGAATAATATTAAGAGATTCTTCAGATACAGTGGAATGGAAGCAAAATAAAATCAGATTAATTTCCTTGAATAACAACATCTAGATTATGATGAATAAACAGCTGGTGAAGAATTAATGAAAACATAGGTAATGTTATAGTGTGCACCTCTCTGAGATTGATCAGGGAGATTTTTTTTTCTCCCCACCCAAAAAGGAGTTTCTTTCAACTGCCTATGGAAACCTTCATTTCAGAGTCAGAATGGTGACAGTGTTCATATGTATTTAGGACACCATCACTCAAAACACCTTTGAGAGTGTAAATACGCCAATCAATTTTAGAATTAATCTTTTACCCAGATGATAGAGGTATCCCATGGCGTGGCCGTGTCCTAGCAACAACATACTCTTGCTAAGCTGGGGCAATCAAATAAAATCAGTCAAATTCAGACACAGTTAAGATTAAATGTCATAACTGACAGGATGTGAAAAATAATAAGCTTTTGTCTTTTGTTTTAAAAAATCCTCCCAGCACTTCCTACTTTTTGCAGTGATTAATACACTGGCATTGCTAATTCAGGGAAGTATTGGTTAGCCATGAGAACAGTGTCACTAGGAGTCCAGTCTCCTGGCTTCTATTCCTGGTTCTGCCCCATTTTGCTCAATAAGGCTGGACAAGCCACTTCACCTTTGTCTCTCTTTGTCCATCTTAAAATAGGTATAAAACTTACCTGCCTTATAGGGATGCAGTGAAGCTTAAATACTGCAACTAAAATGTTTACAGCACATTTTGTAATTTTTTCTTAGAGAAAAAAATGTAGTGTTTAAGAGGGTTGAAGGAAAAGATTTTCAAAAGGCAAAAATGAGAGTTTAGGTGCCCAAGTGCCCTTTTTGACTTTGAACATTTTCTCCAAAACTAATGGGTAATATAGAAATTATTTGAAAAACCCACCATGCAATTTATATCCTTTATATCACATTTAATCCAACCTATAGGATTCAGTAGCAAATTATATGTATTTTATATCACTTCTGAGATTGTTTTAAAAATTATATAGAAAAGACATTCCTCATTACATTTTTCCAGGGTTTATATGAAAGAAATATCCTTTACTTTTCACTTTTTCTTGATATAAGTCTGTTGGGGGTGAATTGATGAACAAACAAAAAAAAATCAAAATCAAAATGTATTTTATAAATAACACTGACAAAAACTGTGGAAATAAACATCAGCTTAAGCCTCCCTACAATGTTTTAAAGGTAATTTGTAGCAGTTCAAATCTATTAGATTGAAAAGGGACAATAAAATATATGAAGGTGAAATCCTGGCTTCACTGAAGTCAATAGGAGTTTGGTCATTGATTTAAACAGGGCCAAAATTTCACTTTGAGTGCCTCCATTTATTATCTTCCTATAGAACACTACCAAATACTAAAGTAACTCTCAGCTAGTTGTACAATGATCACTGTTTTTAATTGAAGTCCAGTAAGTGGAGTTCCCACTTTGCTCTGAACAGAATATACCAGGGGTGGCCAAACTGTGACTCACGAGCCACATGCGGCTCTTTTACTGTTAAAGTGCAGCTTGCGGAGCCCCCCACGGCACCCCCCATTCTCCACCTACCAGACTGGGCGGAGGGGAGCTCAGGAAGTCTGCCTTGCAGTGGGGTAGTAGGGTAGGGGCTTTTGCCCAGTGGGGAGGGAGGTCTCGGGGCTTCTGCCCCATGGGGCTCACCTGCAGGGGCTCGGGGCATCAGCTGGGGTGGGGCTGAAGCCCCAGCAGGCTCCTCCCATGGGGCTGAAGCCCTGAGCTCCGGCAGATGTGCCCCAGCTCTCGAACTCGAAGATAGTTGTATGCGGCTCGGAGGGTCAGTAAGTTTGGCCGCCCCTGGAATATACAGTAAATATATAGAATACAGTCCGTATCCTGTCCAAACTTACCTACTTCTTGAAGTTTGGCTTCATTAATAGTTAAAGCAACAACAGCACATCATAAACCTCAGACTAATCCTTTTTTCTAAGCTTGGATGTTCCCAGTGCTGCCTTGCAAAAATCTCTCCCCCACCAAAACTCTCATTCTCTTTTATCTCCTTTACAGCCTGGTGAAATTAACAAGACACACTTGTCACAGTAAGTCAGCAGAATTTACTCAGTAGTTTTTTCCAGGGCTCTAACACTTGTTAATGGAGTGGGTCAACAGAGGAACCTTGCTGCCCTGTTACAAACACCTACATTCATGTCCTGTTATAATATACGGTGCATCTCACACACAAAAGCAGACTTGCCTCCTGTCTTATAGGGGCTCCAAGAGGCAAACCTACTAGGTTTCATTTAGTTTTTCTGATTAGGTGCCTACTGCATATCCTTCAACTGTGTTTTTTTGTTACCTAGGGTTTGTAAGCTAACAGATTCTGTCCCATGATAATCTCTCTTATTACCATCAATATTCTTCTTAATGAGTAATGCTTCCACATGACCGAGTATCCTTCCTGTACAGCTTGTAGTCAGGAATCATCATTTCAGGCTGATTTCATCTCATCACATGTCTGGGAACTTATGTCAATCATCTTAGGAAATTATGTCATTTATGTCAATCTCCTCTTCCAAAACTAGGCAGGCATTCTTACCTTGTTTTGGTCTGCAACATTCAGCATAAAGATATTTTGCACATTTTAATCCAAACAATATCTCCATTACCACTTGCCTTATTTAAATGACATTCTACTTTTTCTTGGACTGATGTATATAATTCATTGTCATCTTTTTTTTTTCTTACTGCTGGAATGTGAGACACCCTACCAAATTCTTTCCAAAATGCCCCCCCAGGATACCATATAGTTAACAAGATTTTTTTTGTAGTCTGGCTGAGTGTATCACATGATGACCTCTCTTCTAATTAAAAACATGACCCCTTCCACCAAACGGACATATTTCCTTTTCCAGCGTTTCCTGGTGGAGCCCATCTCCCTGAGAAAGATCCTCCCTTTCCCAGAAGATTCCTGAATGCCTAATGAATTTGAACCCCTCCTCTCTGTAGTCTTGTCTAGTATACTAGTACACCTCTACACCGATATAACGCTGTCCTCGGGAGCCAAAAAATCTTACTGTGTTATAGGTGAAACCGCATTATATCGAACTTGCTTTGACCCGCCGGAGCGCGCAGCCCTGCCCCCCTGGAGCACTGCTTTACCGTGTTATATCTGAATTTGTGTTATATCGGGTTGCGTTATACTGGGGTAGAGGTGTATTCCTTAGTCTAGATGGTCATGCATTTAGAACACATACCGTCTACTTACAGAAAGACTAAACATACACATCTAAATTTAGTTTCCAAGATCTATTTCTACAATTTCCTTTTATTGCCAAGATGAGCCACAGTCCTGGGTGTCCTCTAAGCACTCCTTGCAAGGCTATCTACTGATCAGATAGCCTCATGTCTCATATGAAAGTCTCTGCTGTGTTCTCATGGTCCCCACAAATCCAGCTGTCAATAGTCCCGATGCCTGAATTTCCTACTATCTGTTGCTTCTCTTATCCCTACCCAACAACAAGTTGCCCCTGGCAAGACGTCTAATCCAGGGGTTCTCAAACTGGGGGTTGGGACCCCTCAAAGGGTCGCAAGGTTTTTACATGGTGAGTCGCAATCTGTCAGCCTCCACACCAAACCCTGCTTTGCCTCCAGCATTTATAATGGTGTTAAATATACAAAAAAAAGTGTTTTAATGTATAAGGGAGGTTGCACTCAGAGGCTTGCTGTGTGCAAGGGGTCACCAGTTCAAAAGTCTGAGAACCCCTGGTCTAATCTATTAATCATCCAGAGTTTTGGGTTGCCTTCAGCTTCCTTGTGCACTCTGTGATTTCCCTACCCTCTATTGATTCTATAATGGCATTCTTTTTTCTACTGTCCTCTCTGCCCCTTTCATGTTAAACCTAATCAGGTCTCCCCTCCCCTTCATTTCTTCTCCTCACATTAACAGTATACAAAGCAAGTCCTACTTCTACTCACATGCAGCCTTTTCTGCTACAAAACCCACTATTGATTTGTTTTTTTTTTTCCATCAGCTTTGCTTTTTCTCCCTGGCTAAATACAACTTCCTGCTCCATAGACTCCTCTGCCTTTAGTCCTCAATATCAAGTCTCTCCTTAGCGTAGTTATTAAAAATATCTTCTAATGATACCATCTCATTTAATGGATCTGATCCTTGTGAGTCTGCATAGTCAGACCTGCTTAATTTAGTGACAAAAATAAGTTTTTACCACTTTTTACTTCTGAAAGCAATGCAGAGCCAATACTGAACTGTACTCTGAGCTGCACTGTTAACTCAGATACTTAAGTATATTACAAGTTTGTTTCATAATATATGCTATTTAGACTTCTATGATGTTTGACTTAGTACCATGTGACATTCTGATTAAAAAATTAGCACTATACAATATCAATAAAGCACAATAAAGTGAATTAAGAACTGGCTAACTGACGGATCTCAAGAAGTATGTCAATGGGGAATCACTGAATGTAGAAGTTTCTCCTGTGAATCTGCAGGAATTGTTACTAGGCCTGACCCTATTCAATATTTTCATCAATGATCTGGAAGTAAATATGAAAGCACTACCGATAAAGTCTGCAGATGACACAAAGATCGGTGGAATGGTACATAATGATGAGGACCGGGCTGTCACACAGGGCTGGATTCACTGTGGCCCATTAAACGCCCCATCTCCCAACCCCCGTGGTTTAACACAGCCAAAGCCAAAGACATACACCTAGAAACGAGCAGTGCAGGACATACATATAGAATGGGGGACTGTACCCTGGAAAGCAGTGACTCTGAAAAGGATCTAGGGGTCATAGTGGACAATCTACTCAAGGTGAGTTTCAAGGGCAATGCTGTGGCAGCCAATGCAATCCTCAGCTGTATGAACAGGAGAACAATGAATAGAAGTGATTTTACCTTTCTCTACATTAGCGGTATCGATACTGGAATATGGCATCAACTGTAAAAAAATGTTGAAAAATTGCAGAGGGTGCAAGAAAAAGCCATAAAATGATTCAAGGGCTGGAGAAAATGTTTTACAGAGAGAGAGATTTAAAGCGCTCAGTCTACTTAGTTTATCAAAAAGAAGTTTGAGAGGTGACTTGTGAGACAGATATGGCCATTTCCTGCAATATTTTGGGAGATCTTACAAAACATTTTGATAAACGGACTGTGTGTAATTCCATGAAGGAGGGTAACCACAAGCCCTCCAGTAACTAAGAACATTGGAAGGTGATTAGGCAAATTCACTCAGTAACTCTGTAACTCCTCCAGAAAGGCACCCTCTCTTGGGGACTTTTGCATACACAGGTTCAAACTGGATTCTCTAGAGACCAGACAACAAAGTAAGGATATTTCAGTAAATAGACTGAATTTAAACAGACTCAGGGCCTTCTTTCTGATCTATCAAATGGACAAGACCTTCTGTCAAAGCATAAGGCCCCAGTCCTTACAGAAGGGTTGGATGGACTGACACTGACCGTTGTGGAGTTGGAAAGGGGAGATCTCTGATAAGCTTATTTGCACTTTTGTTTTTAATGTTTTCTCTGTAATGCTTTTACATTAAGAATATATGTGCTCGCTCAGAAAGGCCTGCAAGGTAACTTAAAACCAGTGGCAATTGACATAGCCTCTCAGGAGAAAGCAAAGCCATCTTGGTAGTGTGGCTTGCTGGGGATCACAATGTAGGCAGGGGATTGTGCAGCCTGGAAAAATCCTGGTCAGGCGGGAGAAACATGTGTCTCCACCCAGAAGAGACCACGGATGGGGAGCCAAAAGCCTAGAGCGGGTGCTCTTTCTGACCACAAAGGGGGAATACAGATGCAGATGCCCTGAACGGTGACATCTTTATTACAGTGAACAAGTACCTTCATGGGGCACAGATATGGGTACTGAAGGACTCTTTAATCTAGCACAGGAAGAAAGAAAATGTCAGAGAGGAGCCAGCCAAGACACTAGCTGGCAGGAGCAGAAAACAGCCAAAGAAGGGGCCACTGCACTGGAGGAAGGAGGCATCTTGATTACAGTGAACAAGTAACTTCATGGGGCCCAGCCAGGGCTATACCCACCCCCAGCACCTCCCTGGTGTCAGCACTGTGCAGGAACACACACACAAACACACAGCCCCCCGCACAACACTGGGGGTACTAGGACCCAAGTGATGCCGCTTCTCCTCCCATCTTGGGGGGAAAGTGCAGGGAAGAGCCAGACAGATAGTCAACTAGTAGGAGCAGAAGTTGCCAAAGCAGGAACCTCTGGATATCCAGAGAGCTCTCTACAGTTTTAAGTGGATTTTCTCTGCCCTGTGCCGCTTGACCGTTTGCTCCAAACCCTTTCCTTCCTCCTCCCTCACAGTCTTCTCTTCCTTCACAGGATTCATTTAAGCTGTCATGGGATAAGAGGGAAGGTCCTCCCATGGATTAGTAACTGGTTAAAATATAAGAAACAAAGGGTAGGAATAAATGGTCAGTTTTCAGAATGGAGAGAGGTAAATAGTGGTGTCCCCCAGGGATCTGTACTGGGCCCAGTCCTACTCAACATATTCATAAATGAGCTGGAAAAAGTGGTAAACAGGTGGCAAAATTTGCAGATGATACAAAACTACTCAAGATAGTTAAGTCCCAAGCAGACTGCAAAGAGCTACAAAAGGATCTCTCAAAACTGGGTGACTGGGCAACAAAATGGCAGATGAAATTCAATGTTGATAAATGCAAAGTAATGCACCTTGGAAAACATAATCCCAACTATACATATAAAATGATGCGCTCTAAAATAGCTATTATCACTCAAGAAAGAGATCTTGGAGTCTTTGTGGATAGTTCTCTAAAAACATCCACTCAATATGCAGCGGCAGTCAAAGAATGTTGAGAATCATTTCAGCCCAAAGTGCTGGAAATCTTGTGGGTTTTGTTGCCCTCATGAGATTTCTACCTGTGCGTGTGGAATTCTTATAGGTGCATAAACTCCCACAAGATTTTCAGAAAATATGCCCCAGACATTTTTATTTAACACAGGACCAAAACCATAGAGGTGGTCCAAATCTGTGAATCTAATCCCCCCATAGAACATATAGTGTCCAGATTGAAAGTTCTGGTTTTAGTGCAGTGGAGCAGCGAACCGGGGCCACTGGGAACCGTGATCGGCTGAACCTGCGGACGCGGCAGGTAAACAAACCGGCCCGACCCGCCAGGGGCTTTCCCTGCACAAGCGGCGGAACAAGTTTGGGAACCACTGTTTTAGTGCATCTTTAAATTAAAATGTAGACATTGCTAAATCAAAAAAAGCTGAAAATGCAGAACACACCTATTTACCTCCTGAAACATGGCAGTGTACAAAAACAGTCACCTGACATGACCACTCAAGGGGAGGGAGATGTCATGATTTCAACCTTCTTGCTGAGCATGATAAAATTATCTTCTTCATTTTGAGGGCTCAAAAGTTCTTATAAACAGGGTAACATTCTCTCCAGTGCAGGGGGCCCAGGCAAGGCACTCCACAACACACAAAGTCTGAATGAGCAGTTTAAAGGTTGCTTATGATTTTGAACAGATCCCCTTGCTGCTGGACTTTCATCCTATCTCAACTTTCTACAAAGATATGAGCAAAAGAGCAAGAAAATCCATCTACCCTGAGAAAAGCAACTAAGTTAGTATGGCTAAATATATGTGGCTTTGCCAGTTGTTCCTCTGTTCGCATGCAAAAGGACATTCGCAACAAGAATTTATTGAGCCAGCTGACATAAAACAATGCATCTATCTACATACCTCTATACTGTATGAATGGTTTTTAAGGGCAAGGTTAACAACACTGTAATACTTACTTTTCCCTGTATGCATTCTCCCTCCTCTCCTTCCCCCGCCCCGCCCCAGAACAGGATTCACATTTGAAAATAAGCAGACAAGTGAATTATTCATAAAAGGGAGAACATTTCGTAGACTAAAATATTTAGACCCCTAGCTCTGAGTTTGATCACACAGGCTACCTGGGCATCTTGGGAATTGAAATGTACCTAAATTAAGTGGTATAAAGAATACATATAAAATAGTGAACATTAATCAGAAAAGAAACCTCTAGCAATAATATCAACGTCAGTGTTTTACCTTTTATATAGAATTAGTTCAAATACAACTAAATGCACATGCAATTAATCAACATTCTTATGTTGTCCTACTTAACAACATCTAAACAGCTCATGTGAAATCCCTACATAAAATAGGCTCCGTGAAGAAATGTGCCATATGTCAATATTCAATTAAACAGTGTTAATAAAACCATTAAAAAAGAACTAATAGGGGCATGGATATGAAGTGCTCCTGCCATACATTAGTTGGTCTTTAAACATTTTATAAAGTAATGCAATAAAAAACTATTAAAATATTTATGTAATGTTTGCATTAGTTCTGTTTAATGTAGTCAGTAGAAACCCTACCAGTGGTTTAAAATGCAAAACTACTTAATATTGCATGGTTGTTCATTGGTTATGTTAAAAAAAAACATTCCCAGTTTTAGAATGTCTAAGCTGTCTAATGCCTTCTACTATTTTGATGGGGAGATAAGAGTTACTTCCCCTCTTTAACTGAGAGCATGACCAGCCACATTCATTTGTTTCTGAGGAATTGTGCTTTCAACAACTTACCTACTAGGTAACATTACAGTTAGCGTACCATAGTGGGGACTGTGGCTGAAGCAATATTAACCTTGAACTAGATTCTGCCACCCTTCCTCATATAGTAGTCCAAAATGAATCACAACCTCACCCAAAATCATTACTTATGGAGCTACACTGTAACCTTAAAATCTGCCCTGAATACGGCTGGCGCATAGCTGCACAACCCCAGGTGCTGAACAAAGAATGAATTGAGAGTGACTCAGAGAATCATGAAGCCTCCCCTGCTCCCCCACTTGCTTTGTGGAACAGCTTTCTCCGCCATGTGAACCTGGCCAGCTGCTATCGGTTGTGAATAAGGGGGTGGAGCCAGGGCACACAATGAAGAATAACAGGTGAGTAGCTCCTGATGTCCTCACCATCACGGGAGCCACACTTGGAGCAGGGACTATCAGGGGAGCTTTATTCCCTGAACAACTGAGTCAGGCTGTGGCAATCAAGTTCATTGTGACTGCCCTTCTCTCCCTTCCAGGAACTAGCTAAGGGAAAGAGTTTCAGGGCCCAGATCATGATCTCTCCCACCCAGGCCCCCAAGGGGGAGGTGAAACTCTGCCTGCAACGTTAGTGGCTCCCCAGCCCTTTCACTCAGGGACCATTAAGGCTTCTGGGCTCTCTCTCCTTGCATATCCAAACACAGCAAAGATAGCTTGCCCATTCCAGTAGAAACAGCTTATACATAGTGGGGGCCAGATTCTGATACTGTAGTGCATTACTCCCTAGGAAACCGCACTGATGCCAGCAGGGCTATTTGGGAAGAAAGGTGCTATTCAGCACGAGTAAGGCTATTGGAATCCAGCCCCTCATGGAGAGCTTACAGAAGAGAGAGGGATTATTAGTTTGTTCCAAAAAATTGTGCTGGTGCAGCAGTTCTTTTGATTTGTGTGGGCTCCTCCTCTCCCCAGTGCATACCAGAGAAGCCTCTTATCACTTGCTAAGTAAACCAATGTAATCAAGTCCAATTCTGTGCTATCTGCATGGGAATTGAAAAAAGCTAACATGAAATCTTTCCCATGTACATGAACAAAACATGGCTCAGGTCACTATATGAACTGCACTCTAGGGATTTAAAAGGCCTATAAGTAAGATGGAAAGACATTCACATTAATGCACTAAACAATTCAATCCCTTCTCTGCCCTTTCCTACTAAGTGAATTCATTACCTATCAAAAGTTATTGCTGTTCCTTTTTTATTCCATTTACTTCCACTACCAGTCACTGAGACACATTTCAAACTCATTGCTCCAGGGTGTACCTACTTTATTTGGGGTGCATGCCAATTGTGAGGGTAGGGAAGGATCTCTGACTTCCTCAAGGCAGTGACCCATTTTTAGATCATTTCAGTGAGAGGCGGGAGGAGATAAAAATGTCACATCCCCTCATTCTGGGCTTTAAAAAAAAAATAGCATAACTCCTTTGGTTCATAGCAGCTGCATTAACTGCAGCAAGGAGACAGGCATCTTCTGAGACTGTGACAATAATCCATTGTCAATTGCAGTACATTGCAATGCAGGCTAACTCCTCCCCCGCCGAAAACAAAGTAGATATTCCCCTGCCTCCAACCAGACTGAAGTGCCATAGTCCTGACGTTGCCAAGAGAATGTTTATGTATTTTTCTTCTAAGAATTGTCAGGTTGAAAGACCAACATCTCTGTCTCTGACAATACCACTCCAACAAACTTTCCTAATACAAAGCCATTTTCATGTTCACACATTTGTGACCCTCTTAGAAGAATTCACTTGCAATTTTGATGAAAATGGTTCCAAATATGTACACAACCACGTCTCTTCTGAAAATAACACCAATTATTCTTAAATAGATCAGAAAGTGGCTCCTAGCTGAAACCTTTTCAATAATAACTATGAAAAGCCCATTTCAAATAAGCCTTATTATTACATTAAATCAATATACCTGTGAGTTTAAAGGAAATCAAGTGCATTTCTTATTTAAGCATTACTTTCTTTTGTGATACTTTAGAAAATCGCTAAAATTGGACACTAGGGCAAGATACTAGCTTTTCCTCCCTTTTCCTTTCACTAAATGCAGCAACTGATTCTCAAAAGTTGATTCACCATCTTCTTTCTAAATAAACAAAAACAGCAATACAGTATATTTATTGGAGTATTAGTGGCCAATAAAACAGTGTCAGTACTACAAACAATACCACTAAAGGCAACATTATCCAGTAGACAGAATACTGGACTGGGAATCAGGAGGCCTGGGTTATACTCTCATCTAAACCAATAACCTTCCCCCTTCATGTCTCATATTCTCCATCTGTAAAACAGGGAAACTGCTACCTACCTTGGTTTATAAAGTATTTTGAGACACACAGATGAAATAAGAGCTTATTATTATTCATCAAATTAGCACAGATTAGCAATGATCTACTTATACTTTTAACAAATTAAACATTTTTCTGTTTTTTTTTTAAATAGTATTTTTCATTTTTACTAACAATTCAAGTCATTGATCAAGTCAGGGCAAATTTTAACCATTGACTCCCTAATCATCCTTCCAAAACAAAATATTATCCAGTACATGCTATATTAAAAAGCTATAGCTGATTAACATTTCATTACAGTTTATAAGCCACCTTTTGAATGACCAGAAACTATGTAATAGACACATCACACTTTAGGGGTTGCAACATTGCACCTTAGTTTGGCAGGTGAATGAGTCTTTGGAAATAGTAGATGCCTACATTTAACGTTCATTTTCATAAGAAACCCGCATCATCCCATTCCTCCACAATTTCTCACACACATGCAAAACTCTGTTTCAGAGGTGTTTTCTATCATAATTATTGCCAGGGTTTATGTTGACCCTACTCCAAATCCCTACTAATGATGCCATTTGGTGTGGCTTTTTTAATATTTTATCTGGTTTTATCTGATCTGTATTAGGATAATTTGAGATATATTCTGTTTTAATTCCTTGTGTAGCACCCTGAGTATGTTGGCATTTCATAAATAAATGAAGTTATTAATGATTATTCTTAGTCCAATTGAAACAAGAGAAAGCGCCAATAAGGTCTATCAAACCAGCCATCCAATCATCACCCCTACTGCTACAAAATGCAGTTAGATCCATTTGAAAATGTAGATCAAATTTCAACACACACACACATCCACGCACACACGCACGCTGGAGCACCAGCTCCATAATGGAAAACTTTGCTTATTAACAGGTCCTCATAATACCCTGTGTCCAGCAGAACATAGTGGGTTTTAAACACTGTTATTCCAACTTTTGATGTGGTTACTAAATTATAGCGTTAAACTAATCTTTTCGGCCAATAATTTCAAAAGTGTTTCTTCAAAACCAACCACCAACTAGGGATCATGTCTAATACAGGAAATGTTGTTTCATCAAACTTGACATTTACTGCAAAGAAACAAAATGTATACATAGAATTTATGAGTCACCATGATATATTTATTAAGCATTAGATTGTGCTTTTATAACTGGTCTTCAAAGATTTTTCATCTCTTAGCCAAAGTGTCATCTTTTCTAATGACTCATAATGAAGACACATTCCATTTAGCTTAATTTTACTGGCTCATCAGTCTTTTATTCTCCAGTGGATAAGTTGTTCTTTTTACCACGTTCACCCCCACATAAGAGTGGCCATTAACTATCCTTTTTCATTATGTAAAAATCAGCTAATCAGAACTGTCCAAGAAATAAATGATGTTATGATTAAAGAGAGAGAAACATCTGCTTAGAATTATCCAGACTGCTGTTTCAGAACTGATAAGGCATTTATTGCCACAGTATTAAATTACAACAAGCATAAACTGTGTTTTTGGGGGAAATGTAGGACCTGCTTTACCTAAAGGGGAGAGGAGAAAAACGTAGTCCTGGAGTGTGCTCTATACTGAGTTAATGGAGAACCATGCCCACTGTCAACTGAAAACTGTGTAGTGTGCCAACTGAAAACTGTGAAAACTGAAATCTGCCAACTGAAAACTGAAAACTGTGTTGACAAAACTAATAGTGAAGGAAAGTAGAATGAAATCCCAAGCCTTATGTGAAGAACTGTGGTAGTGTGATGAAAACTACACCTTTGAAGCCATGGAAGAAGCAGCACTCCTCGTAAGCCTATGATAAAAAATAAACACATGCACTTTCAAAAATCACAACATTCAAAGGGTCATAATTCTCTTTCAGCCACAGCCATAAACTTTCCATTTATTTTATAACAAATGGAAGCACTGTAACAGTTATATAGAATAATATGGACCATATCCTGCTCACATGAATGCACACCATTCCCACTGAAAATGTGTGTGTATTTATTATTAAAATTTAGCTCTACAAAACCTCTGTAAAATTCAGTGCAAGTATAACTTGTCTAGACATGAGACTCTTATTTTGTCAGGAGAGTCTGACACATACTGTTTCAATGTCACATGTTTTAGAAACTTGTTTTATTGACATTTGAATATCATTTTAAAAACAACAATGAAAATATAGAAAAATATTATCTGCCACAGACATCAGGTAAAATGCCACATCAAAGCTGCACTGTATGCTACCCATTCCTAACTTGGTTTTCTTAGACACAAAATAGATTATCATGTAGGAATAGGGCATTGTGCCCCTTATCTATAACATTTAGACAGTGTAAATATGTGGGTCAGGGCAAGGAATAGGCAATCCCTGCACTGATCCAGTGAGGTCTGAGAAAAAATAAATTGCTAGGAACTAGGGTGACCAGACAGAATATGTGAAAAATCGGGATGGGGTTGGGGGGACAATAGGAGCTTATATAAGAAAAAGACCCAAAAATCAGGACTGTCCCTATAAAATCAGGGCATCTGGTCACCCTACTAGGAACAATCCCATTCAAAGACAGAATGACTTTTACAGCCCTCGTGATTATGGAGACAAGCTTGAAAACATGAACCCTAAGGCTCAAAACCGAGAAGGCACTAAAAAGAACTCAATGTTTGTTATTTTTTTAAAAAATCTCATGATTTTTAAAGCAATCTTGTGATGTTGGGGTTCTGACTCAATTTTTGAACAATTTGAGGTTGGCAATATAGTCATGTGTTCTTATTACTGTAGCTCTTGTCCTTCCTTACCCTATCCTCTCCCTTGTGTGGTGTCACCTCCACCTGGCTCCTCAAATCCAAAATGTATTGGAGGCTTGGAAGCAAGGGAGCATGACTTCTTATTGGAAATGAACAGATCTAGAATACTTATGGATGTTGTAGCCAGAGCCATCCCTAGGATACGACAAATCAGGGCGACGGCCCTGGGCACCGCACTTTGGGGGGGCCTTCGCTTCGTGAGGAGTCAGGAGGCGAGGTGAGATGGGAGGTGGGGGGGGCAGAGGAGGAGCCCCCCTACCAACCTACCCCTCCCCCCAGCGCCTCCTGTACGCTGGCGGCCCCGCCGATCAGCGCTTCCCCCTCCCTCCCACTGCCAATCAGCTGTTTTGTCATGTCTGGAGGTGCTGCGGGGGAGGGGAGAGGGGCGGGACAGCGGTGGGGCCGGGAGAAGCATCCCCCAGCAGATAGAAACTCGGCACCTATGTCCTGGGCCCCGCACCTCCCTAGGGACGGCCCTGGTTGTAGCCATAACATTATGATAAAATAAATGGATTGAACCACATAATAAAATATGCAGCTTTAGGGAGACTATAAAGTTCACTACCTATTACAGAAATCTTTGATGTGCTACTCCTAAAATACATGAGTTGTGCTTTATTTTGTTTTTTAGGGAGTACATATCCTGTAGCACATGTACTGTACTCCATCGATATTTAAAATGACGTACAATCTAGAACTTGACTCTGGCTAAATTAACATACATATGACAAAGAATGAATGGTAGTTGGGGAAGAAAGGTATGTGGAAGAGCAAGTACATCCAGTCAGTCTTAAGCAACATAACCCAAGAAACCAGCAAGAGCAAATCACTTGCTGACAGTGGTGGGTCTATTGAAATCAGACATTGACAAAAAGACCAACAACTAATGCTACTAGAAGATTGTATCTTGTAGTTTCCAGTTAGGTGCTGCATTAGCTACAGTGAAAGCTTAGTGTAGTTTAACTGCAGGCTGAAAAGTCCTGTTGCCCTCCTGGGCCCAAGAGTGAACCTGCATTTAGTTTCCAGAGAAACTAACTGGAGTCCCACACATGGTATAGCAGTAGCTTGGGTTCCAGAAGAAGGATCAGGGAGTGAATTGAATTGTTCTTTTTGATTCCTTCATTCTCTAGATGTTACATGAAAAAAATGAGAAAATTCCTTTGATGGATTGCTCTTCAGTGCATTCTATATTCACTAACACCTTTAAAATACTGTATTTTCTGGCGTATAAGACTACTTTTTAACCCAGGAAAATCTTCTCAAAAGTCGGGGGTCGTCTTATACGCCGGGTGTCGTCTTATAGGGCGGGCGCTGAAACTTCCGAGCCGGACTGGAGAATCTGCGGTCGCCGCATATGGTGGGGGGAGCTCAAAAACAGCCGCGGCCGCATCCCCGCCCGATGACGAGGTGAGGGGGCGCCTCACTGGGAAGGTGTAAGTGAAGGGCGGAGCAAGCAGCAGGCGTCCGGGACGCCTGGGGTATGGAAAAAAGAGATAGAGCGGCGCTGTGCCCAGAAAAACACGCCTCTTTCACCCGTCTGGCCCGCCCTTGTATCCTATTACCGTACCTCCTTCTCTGCCTCTCAGATCTCGCTCCTGAGGACTGCAGTGAAGTGGCGCAGGCGCTCATGTGCGAGATCTGAGAGGCAGAGAAGGAGGTAATAGGATACAAGGGCGGGCCAGACGGGTGAAAGAGGCGTGTTTGCGCTACCGCTCTGATAGTCTTGGAGACAGGGAGGGCTGGGCAGGCAGGGAGAGCTGACCAATCCAAGCAGGCTTTGTATACAACAACCAGCCAATCTCCGGTAAGGTACATCGCTTGCCGTGATTGGCTGGTTGTTGTATACTGGGTACCACATACAGTACAGCACCAGTATCTGTACCTGTTCATACAGTATAGCACCAGTACATACAGTACAGTATACAAATGTCCAACAGTCAAAACCCCATCATGGCTCCACCAGCAAGAAGAAAGAAATATGAAGCCAGTTTCAAACTTAAAGTTGTAAACTTTGCCATGGAACATAATAACTGCGCTGCTGCAAGACAATATGGAGTAACAGAAAAGATGGTTCGGAACTGGAAAGCAAATGAAAAAGCATTAAAGAGTATGCCAAGGGGTAAGTGTGCATTAAGAAGAGGCACTCCACATTGGCCAGAACTCGAAAAACATGTAGCAGACATGGTGAATGAGCATCGCCAAAACGGTTATGTAGTGACACGAAATAAAATACATTTGTTTGCACTTCAGTGGGCCAAATCTAACCCAGATCACAGCAACAGATTTAAGGCCACTGTATCCTGGTGTACTAGATTCATGGGAAGGCATAATATGGTACTGAGGCAAAAGATGAAAATTGCCCCAAAATTACCTGCAGATCTTGATAGCAAAGTAAACAGTTTCCATCGATACGTAATACAACAGCGCACTAAACATGGCTATGCGTTAAGTAGTATTGGAAATACGGATGAAACTCCAATGAATTTTGATATGGTTGGAAATAAAACTGTCCATCAAAAAGGTGAAAAAACAATTTTAATTAAAACAACAGGACATGAGAAGTCCAGTTTTACAGTGGTACTAGGATGCACAGCTGATGGCGCCAAACTGAGACCAATGATTATTTTTAAAAGAAAAACAATGCCGAAATTCAAGTTCCCTGTTGGTTGTTTTGTACATGTGAATGAAAAAGGCTGGATGGATGAAGAAGGGGTAAAGCTATGGCTTGATAATGTATGGAGCAGGCGACCAGGTGGACTTATTCAAAAATGTAGTCTACTGGTGTGGGATATGTTCAGGGCTCATTTAACTCCCAGCACCAAGCAAATGCTTGCAAGACTAAACACAGATGCGGCAGTTATTCCTGCAGGATTGACATCGTTGGTACAGCCACTGGATGTGTGCCTAAACAAGCCATTTAAAGATCGCATTCAAGAACAGTGGAATGAATGGATGGTTAGCGGCGAAAAGTCATTCACAAAAGGAGGAAACATGCGTGCTCCACAGTTGGATGTTTTGTGCAAGTTTGTCATAAAAGCCTGGAATGATATTGATGCAGAAACAGTAATCAAGTCTTTCAAGAAGTGTGGCATATCAAATTCATTAGATGGTATGGAGGACGACTACTTGTGGCAAGATGAAGAGGAAGCCGAAGCTGAGACCACACCATCTGATACGGAATTCGATCCATACGATGACTGCCTTACAAATGTATCACAAGATGTCATTGATGTACTTATGATATCAGATGACGAACAGGAGGATTTTGAAGGCTTTTAAAGGGAAACTGTCACGCCAGCAAAACCTGTAAAAATACCGTAGCTTGCAGTTATGATGGGCGTTGCTAACTCGCCAGGGACTTGCCCGGCACTTGCTCTCTCTCTCTTGTTTGTTATCTTCCTCCTATCATCATCAGTTCCAGTTTGGTTGACAGCTTAGAAAACAAACAGCATGGCAGCTCCCATGGGTTTATAGTCTTATCCTTCCTTCAGCTTTAGAGTGAATTAGGTAAAGTTTAATCCACTTGCACTGTTTTATGTTTACATGTTTGATGACAAACAGCCTTATGTTTACAAGTGACAGTTTTCCTGCTAAGTACCTGCATGTCATAAGCATTTGAATTAAAATTACCATATTGAAATCAAATCTGATGTTTTTTTAATTTTTTTTTTTTTTGGTGTGCGTTGGAAGAGGGGTAGTCTTATACGGCGAGTATATCCCAAACTCTATATTTTAACTGGAAAAGTTGGGGGTCGTCTTATACGCCCAGTCGTCTTATACGCCGGCAAATACGGTACATATACAAAATTCAACCATGAATAATAAAAGATAATTAAGTAGCTGGCATTTTTCCCTATAAAACTCTTTTTATCAAGGCAACAAGATTCATTTTTTTCTGCAGAACTTTTGGAAGAGGCTAACAATTCTGAGAAATCGAATACAAGCCCAGAGAGTGTCACTAGGAGCAAAGAGAAGATAAATTCTAGAGGCCAGTGAACTTACTGTCATCTCTCAGTCTCAGGAATTTAAATAAGAACTGAGCATGAAAATGAAAATACCTAGCAGAAAATTCATTAAAGGAATGTTTTCAAAATCAGGGCTGAACGTTTAAAATTTTCTTTGTCTTTTCAGAGCAAGAATGTAGTACCTGCCAACTCTTCTGCGAAGGGAAGCAGATGCTTCTTCATTTCAGCATATCATCTTAATGCATCAGACATTGCAAGACAAAGTCACCACCTAACTTTCAGTGCCACTAAAACATCGAACACCTAAGGAAAAACAGCATGCTTTTTACAAAGTATTTCCACTTTAATCCAAATGGCTGCAAACTCTGAGATCTACCTGGTTGGGAGATGGGAACATTGTGGGGGAATAATCAAGAAGTCATTGGAGAGCTTTTCAAACAATGTGTGGGGTTAGTTGGAAACATTAATGTGTCAACTGCCAAAATAAAAAATGCTTTGGTGGCATCTGAGAGGCCTTCATTTAAGTTCGGATGCTCATATACCACATGTGCTGGAACATAATATTTAGTTGGGTGTTTATAAGGTTTATGGAAAGATATTTTTCTCCCTCTCCTCTTTGCTAATTATTTATTTTAAAGCCATGGATTATTATATTTTGTCTGTGTTTTTATTAATATCACCATCACTACTATTTCTTGACAAGCCACAGGAGAGGGAGTAGACATTCCTCTTTCATTATTACAGCTGATTCTCTTCTCTAACCTCCCTACTAAGTGATGTTAGAATAAAGTTATCTGAAAACATGACATTAAAGACAGGAAGTAAGAATTTAAAGCTAACATTCCTTTATCTTGTTAAATACACTAGCAAGTATATTCTCCTAACACTTTTTATAAAACTCATTAGCAGATATAACTCTTTGCCTTACTCTGATGCTAGTGGCAGAGAAACTTTGCACAAGACAATACCTTGTATTCTCTTGATTCAAAGCTATTATCATGTTGCAGCATCTAAAACTAATGTTCTTAGAGAATCATACATGTCTTCATTCCCCAGCTGGCTCCACAATCTTTTGGCCTAGGGGTAGTGTAAGCATGTTCTTCCATAAATTCATTATGTGACACAGTCCAGCTGTTTCCCAGGACATTGGAGGACATGGGATAAAGAGGGCATGGACATGTTCATGACATTGTGACTTGCAATCATCAGGGTGGTCACAATAGCAGCTCTGGAACAGCAGTTTGGTCCTTTTCTCCTTACCATTCTAAGTGTTATATTAATGTAAATATTTGTAATTAATCTTTTCCCCAGCCTTCCTTTTTGTGGGTTTAAAAAAAAAGGGGGAGGGAGGAGATACAGAACAAACCATCATAGCTCTCTCTTCTGATTTCATTGGGTACTTCCATTTTGACATAGCCCAAAACTGGTACAACAATGGAACTACACAGCAAAGTAGCAGCCAAATCCACATGTACATAACTAACATTGCTATTACCAATTTACAATATTACTTACAGGACTGTGGAATAATCTGGCCATGCAAGTGGAGGAAATTTTAAATTGTGCATATATAAATTCCATGTTACTTGGAACCTTATTCTTCCATTGTTTGCACAAACTGTCCTGGAGACAAGTCCTAGGTGAAGACTGGCCGCCTGTAAAGTTTCATCTTGTAAAATCCAGCCGCTGTTATGTTGTGTGGGGTGAAATGTCTTAACACTAGGAGAACATAAGAACGGCCGTACCGGGTCAGACCAAAGGTCCATCTAGCCCAGTATCCTGTCTACCGACAGTGGCCAATGCCAGGTGCCCCAGAGGGAGTGAACCTAACAGGTAATGATCAAGTGATCTCTCTCCTGCCATTCATCTCCATCCTCTGACAAACAGAGGCTAGGGACACCATTCCTTACCTATCCTGGCTAATAGCCATTAATGGACTTAACCACCATGAATTTATCCAGTTCTCTTTTAAATGCTGTTATAGTCCTAGCCTTCACAACCTCCTCAGGTAAGGAGTTCCACAAGTTGACTGTGTACTGCGTGAAGAAGAACTTCCTTTTATTTGTTTTAAACCTGCTGCCTATTAATTTCATTTGGTGACCCCTAGTTCTTGTATTATGGGAATAAGTAAATAACTTTTCCTTATCCACTTTCTCCACATCACTCATGATTTTATATACCTCTATTATATCCCCCCCAGTCTCCTCTTTTCCAAGCTGAAGAGTCCTAGCCTCTTTAATCTCTCCTCATATGGGATCCGTTCCAAACTCCTAATCATTTTAATTGCCCTTTTCTGAACCTTTTCTAGTGCCATATATCTTTTTTGAGATGAGGCGACCACATCTGTACGCAGTATTCGAGATGTGAGTGTACCATTGATTTATATAAGGGCAATAATATATTCTCAGTCTTATTCTCTATCCCCTTTTTAATTATTCCTAACATCCTGTTTGCTTTTTTGACCGCCTCTGCACCCTGCGTTGACATCTTCAGAGAACTATCCACGATGACTCCAAGATCTTTTTCCTGACTCGTAGCTAAATTAGTCCCCATCATATTGTATGCATAGTTGGAGAAGTAGTATATATATTTTCTTGCCCATATAACAAAAATTGATCAATAGATTTTGCTCAAACCTTCCAAAAATATAATCTTTGGTCTGTGATCAAGCATGAACAATTTCATCAAAAAGATTTTTTTTTCCAGAAAGTTGAGAGACTGAATACAGAGCATTATATGGGAAGTCCCACTGTATCCTTAACAATAGCTTTTGCCTACAATTGGTAAATTGCTTGCCAGTTCTAATGCTAGATAATTTTACAGGATAATTACCAAGTTTATCAAAGTTACTAAAGAGACTAGTGAAATTTGTAATCATCACTAGCCATCTGATCAGAAAAGATACCTGTCTTCCCCCGCCTCCCCCAAAACACAGAATATTCCTTTTTATTTAAAAGAAAAAATCTTGCGAAAAGATCAAAGCACACACATTTGAACACTAACGAATAATTGCTGACTTTAGGAAACAATAACATGGTTTACTTTTAGCAAAGATACGACAGTTTACAATACTTAGCAATATTCAATTCCATGCATAAAACATGCAATCCTTATACAACCAAACAACTGCTGCAAGTGACCTTATTGGGGGCATGGATCGGCATTCATGTTGCACTCCAAATCAGTACCCAACCTGGGTCAGGGAAGCTAATGATCCAACAACCAGAGCAAATTTGGTGATGAATCCTGGTCACGTCCTACTTGAGGCATGTTGCACATATGCAAAGAAGAAGTATTGACCTTATTTCATTTTTTCAAAATTAATAAAACAATGGTATGAACACTACCCCTTCCCACTAACTGTGTATATCTCCACTAACTCCCAATATCTCAGTGTGGTGCACACATTTAGACTGGTACCAATGTGGAAGTGAATTACATTTTTGACTTTCAGAACCAATTTTTATTGCCACTAAAGTGTAACTACAATTGTCAGCTTGCTCTGAAACACCGCAGTATGGCTCCTGGCTCCAGTACTTGCAGATAAAATAGTCAGGGAGTTACAGTCTCCTTGACCAAATTACAGCAGTGAATTACAACAGTAAGTATATTCTGGGAGGCCCTATTTCTCCATTTAATAATTTTGTTTGTTTTGACTCGTTTTCTTTATCCACATTTCAAGCCAATGATTATACACAAATATGTCAATTGATTAACAAATATTGTCAGTTCTTTTCTTTGGCATTGGAAGTCCTTTATTTCTTTTTAAATCATGCCAGCTAGAGCGTCATCAACAGGCCAGTCACGATTCCTATTCAGAAAGAACAGGTTGGGAGGAACAGAGGGATTTTTTTTCTCTACAGAAGCATGCACAAAGTATTTTTATGACTAAGAAAAGATTCTATGGATGGTTTAGGCCAAAATTTCAAATGTGACTCCCTAAAGTTAAGGGCTTAGGGCCTGATCCAACTCCTAGTTAAATCAATAGGAGGAGTCTTTCCACTTACTTGAGTGGGAGTTGGATCAGATGCCAAAATCCATAATAGGTCCTTAAATAAAATGTTCTGATTTTCAGAGCTGGTGAGCACCAGCATCTTTCATTGTCTTAAGTGGGAGCTGCATATGCTCATCCCCTCTGAAGATCAGATCACTTTTATTTATGGGCCTAAATATGGATTTAGATGCCTAGCTTTAGTCATCCAAGTATGCAAATCTGGCCTGTGGGTATTTCATTTCTGTTTTAGTCATCTCCTTCCTTCCCAAATGTGCCATTTTATAGATGAGAAAATATAGGCACAGTAAAGGTCAGTGATTTGCCAAGATCTCGCAGGAAGTCTATGGCCTAGCCACAGGCTAGGCATACATTGTACAATAAATCTCAGGGAGGGAATGTGCCTCTGAGCTGTGCATGGAGAGGATCCACCAAGCATACACCGCTTCCCTCCTGTGTAAGAGGTAGCCTCTACAACTCCACTTAATCCAGGCTTCTTGGAGACCTCTCTGGTGGTTTGGATGTCCACCCTTGGGAAGAAGACAAATTGGGGCAGGAGTAGGCAGGTCAAAATGATAATAAATTATAATAAGAATGGGGACACACACATCATCCTCTTTCCAGCCACCAGGAACTGACAGGGAAAAAGTTAACACATACCAGGGCTGAATTGTCTTTTCCATGAGAACCTTCTGCTTTGGGATTCACATTGTGGTATTCACAGCCAGAGGAATCCCTGGTATTGTGGCTCCACTGTAGCATTACTGCCAGGGACACAGAGCCACAGCATAGTCAGAGATGGCCCTAGACTTCTGGATATCTAGACTTGCAAAGGATCTGCAGGGTTAGCTGGTTGGTCTCTTCTGTAGTGGGGCAGATTATGCCCCAGCAAGAGAAAGGCCTGGAGAAATTTGCAAGGGGAACAGGAGAGGATCATATTTTTCTGTTCTTTATTAAAATACATTATAAATTGGACTTAACACAAACTTGAAGGGAAATGGGCAGTGAAATCCATGTGTTCTATATCTCCATTTAGATATGCCATATTATCCTTCTCAGGTCAGGGGGAATTATTATTCCCATAATAAGTACAAAGCTATCCTTCTTTTCCACTCGTCCCTCAGATGCTTTCTAATTTATTATGAAATTACCACTCTATTTTAACCTTCCATCTTTGTCTGATTGACCCTTTTTACATCCATGTGATTCAAAGTTAAAAAGGGCTAACATCTGTTCAAAACTGTGTTTCTTAATTATGGCCCAAGCTAGCAAAGCACTTCAACTGGATTACTCACATGCTTCAAATTAAGCATGTGCTTAAATGCTTTGCTAAATAGATGTGTATTTTTGCATAGGTATACAGTACATTTCTGCTATCTATATACAATTGCACCTAGAAAATAGTTATAGATTTGCCACATGCCACTCCACTGACAAACTCAGATTTAATGTTAATTTTTTTCTAGTTTCATTTACTATATTAAATCTGCTCTCCCTTTAAACCACATGCATAACTCCCATTAGCTTTAATGGAATTTGCAAGCACATAAATTATTGTAGATTGCACAATAAAACTGCATCGGTATTATTTCATGTAACGCAGTATAATACAGTGAGGGCTACTTCAAATGAAATTTTATTTTGTAGCTGGTAGATGATTTGCTGATTTTGAAAGTCTCTTCAGATGACAAGAGTTTCTAAAACATTTTGAGGTATTGAAGAACTCCAAGGCACCCAGAAGTGCAATCATATTTTGGAACTAAATCATAAATGTGCCTGCAACATGCATTCCCAAGATAGTCCTCTAAGACAGACAAATGGAATTTATTGCAAATAATTCTGCTTTTACCAAATATGACTTCTGTCTGGTCACTAAAATAAAAGTTCTCAAACACTGAGCAAACATTTATGTAGGGAGATTTAAAGTATGCTTGATAGTTGAAGAACATAAAGAAAACCTGAAATCTATGTATGAGTCTGAGTATGTATTTATGTAATCCTTTCCAGTGCCAACTATAAATGCTGCATAAAAACAAAACATGAACACATCTTCTGATCCTAAAAATCAACAAACTATTTAATTCACATTAAATATTCCCACAGATAACAGATGGTTTAACATACCATTCCCCAATTGGGTCAGCTAATGCATCTGTAATCATTTCTTGAAATACAACTCTAGCTTTGGAAAATCTCTAGTTTTCAAGGGGAACAGGAGAATGTGAAGACTACTCAGAGCAGCTGTTTCTGCTAAGTCTGGAAAACTGTACCCAGTTTTTGCATAACCCAATGCAGAATTTATGTCAGTTAGGTTTTTGCCCCTTCCACCCCCCCCCCCCTTTCCCCAAGGGATAACATATTTTACATGAAACAATCACCAGTAAAGTTACAGATCATGCATGTCAGGACTTTGTCATCATTTTATTTAATGACAAATTGTAAAGGTATTTGTACTTAGCATTCCACTTTATCTCAAGCACACTGACAATTGTTTTTTCCAACACTCATCTTTTGTAAGAGGCATTTTGTGTTTTATATGTTAAACTCCATTCTCCAAAAGGTTAATTTTGGTACTTTCTACTTTGTGTTTCTTTAGTGCCTCTCAGCTGAGGATTTCAAAAGGCTTTATACAAATCAATCAATTAAGCCTCAATGCCTGTGTGAAGCAAGTGGCATTTCTCCATATTGCAAATGGAAAACAGAGGTTAAGTGATTTAATCACCATCAGAACAGTGGCACAGCTGGAAATAGAATCCACCCAACTCCCAGTCCCCAGCAGCTATAATCACTAGGGGCCATATCATGCCCTCCATATTCACAAGTAGAGGTTACAGGGATACAGCCTAGAGGAGAGTGGAAAGGAACAGTGCTGCTGCACTGAATTGTTCCCCACCTCCTATTGTGAGCCCACAGAAACCCTTTTACTGGAGTAGGGCTGTGCTGCTAGAAAGGGGATGGAAGGAGTCAAGGGCATCATGTCCCACAAACCCATATACCTCAGGGATGACTAGGTTTCAGCCCTGCAGGTTGAAATTCCCTTTTTGGGGGATCCCAGGGCAGTGAAGGATTTCTTAGCAGCATAGATTGTGCAGGAGCTGTGCTGTCAGGGAACTGGAATGCATGTGGTGGGGGGAGGAGGGAAGACAGACCAAGTTTTCCCTTTGTGGATCCTCAGGGGAGACTTATGAGATGAAATCCCAACCAGCTCTTCCTCACAAAATAATTCTAATGGAAATAACCTGCCTAGGGAATGATCTGGCCCTAGTTAAGCATCCTGCCTATTCTATTCTTTTCTTCTGAAGGCTTCTTTTCATGAATCTGAGAACCCAGCCACAATGACCTCCCAAAATTCTTGGAAATGAAGGTAAGCATGGTGCTGCTTCTAAACAATAAAAAGAAGAACAGGAGTACTTGTGGCACCTTAGAGACTAACAAATTTATTAGAGCATAAGAAAGCTCTAATAACACAAGTACTCCTGTTCTTCTTTTTGCGGATACAGACTAACACGGCTGTTACTCTGAAACCCTTCTAAACAATACAAATTTCAAGAGTGTGTGTTACATTCTCTCCAACCATTCTCATATGCCATCATTCTATAGCTACATATTGCAACACAGGGCCTGCCTCTACATACGCCACTGACACCACTGGAATGGAGCCACTGATTTCTGTGGGAAAAGCATCAAGTCCTTAGATTGTGAATTCTGTGAAGCATAGATTATTTCTTCTTATATATCTGCATAGTGCTACGCACGGCAACGGTAATTATGAATACCATACAGATATTCATCCAATATACACTGCGAAGCAACGTACACGAAAATGGTGTTCACCAATATGTAGCTTAACCAAGTTATTGATGTTGCTGTGCTAATTTTGCTGTTGGATTCTTAACTTTTTCATTTCCTGAATTTGAGTAAAAAAATCTTAAAATTAAATGGAAAAAAAAATCCTTAAGACCACATTTTGTCTTAAAAAGTAAGTCAGCAGCACCAAGACTGAAAGAAGGGAGAAGTGACTTTTGCAAGATCTATGGCCAGCTATTTATGTGGTCTGGTGTCTGTCAACAGCTTAGTATTTTACAAATTCCAGAAGTGAGGATAATAAGTAATATTTATTTATTGTATTGCAAAAGTGCCTGGATAATCAGTGGAGGTTAGGAACTCATTGTGCTGGTGCTGTACAAACGTACTAAAAAACACATTCCAGTCCTGAAAAAGGAATACTGATTCAGAACATCCTTAAGATAAATATAGAATCAATTATTGCCCAATTGGCTAATGATTTGGGAAAATGGAGTTTGTTAACCCTCAGTTTGTGGGGTAAAATTAATATACTGAAAATGAATGTCCTTCCCAGAATTTTGTATGCCTGGGGGGGTCTCCCTATTTCTATTCCTCAAAGTTATTTTAAGAAATTCAATAATATTTTCAGAATGTTCCTTTAGGGTGCAGGTAAGAAACAGACTGCCTCTCAACAAAGTACAGCTCCCCCATCTCTGGGCGGATATTGTTTTCCCAACTTGGACAATTATCATATCTCCCTTTTGTTAAGCCAGACATCTTTATGGGTGTTAGATATGACCCCAGAGACCCCACCTTGGGTTCAGACACTGAGAACTGGTATAACCCTCTCCCCGTTTCAGGGATTGTAGGATCAAATTATTATAGATTTGATGGTTCCAGAGGTCCCACAATAATGGCTGTGAGGAAAAGCCTGGTCAAACTTGACAAGGCAATTTTGTTTCCACCCAGTCTTCCCTGTAGAGGTGGTCCTATGGAGCAATCCTATCCTTAAAAATTGGTGGCAAAACTGGTGGTAGGATTTGATGGACAGAGGCATTATGACTGTGTCACAGTTAATTGACAATTGTAAATTTAAACCATTTGTAGATCATCAGCAACAATTTGGCTTGCTCTGCTCCGGAGCATGGAAATATCTCCAGTTAAAGCTTTTACTTATGAATGTATTTGGATCAGATGCATTGGGAGCTCCAGAACTACTTATTTTGGAGGAAACTTCTTGATTTACTCAGCCAGTGGTATCCTTCTACAATTTTCTGGCCCAAAAATCTCTGCCAAAGATTGATCATTTGAGAGTTGTTTAGAATAGAGATTTGGATGGACAACTATCTCCGACCCAAGGGAATACAATTGTATCTAATGTTAAAAAAATAACTTTAGACCTGAGGCTATGGCTTATTAATCAAAAAATACTTGTTCCAACATACTGATCCCCGCATAGGCTAATGGTAATGGACTCATAAATGCTGACCGCTGCTGATGCTACATTAGCTCATATGTTTTTGGAATGCCCCGTATCAAGAATTTTTGGTAAGAGGTGGGGAGGTGGACCAATTTGATATTGGATGCTAAACTGAAGCCCTCCCACTTAAGTTTCATTTTGGGATACGTCCTTGATACTTGGAGATTATCTGACAAGGCAATGTGGTTCCAATGTGCAGCTTTGGTCACTACAAAATTTATCCTGCAAAAATGGAAAAGTCAATCCTCACCAAATACTGATGCCTGGCTCAGTGATATGGCTGACCTCGCAGCTAACAAATGACTGGCATTCCACACAAAAAAGGAGTGCCCCAAAATGCAAAGCAATTAGGGATGACTTTTTAGAAGTCTAGGATTAACATAGATCCTGAAGATAGGTATGTCACTTCTCCTCCCTTCCCTTTACCCTAACCCTGTTTATTTACATTGTGTATTATGATGAATCTGGTATATTTGTTGTATTTAGAAAAATTAATAAAAAAAATACATTAAAAAATCACATTTTGGTCCTGAAAAACTTACTGGATAGGTAAGTAAAGATAATTTGTAAAGAAAGGATTTTTTTTAAAAGTAAACCCCTGTATTCCAAAATTGATGCATGATATCATCATTTCTGTTAGTCAAGCAGATGCTTGAGTTCTCACATTAGCTGATTTGCAGTCCTTTCATGTGCTTTTTATCTCTTAAAGTCAACACAACTTGCAGTCCTGAAGACATCTAAATCTAATTGTTGACTACAGGTAAAAAAGGATTTAATATGTTTACTAATGTCAATATTAGTGATTTAACATTCTTTTAAATCTTTGATAGAGAATATGAATAGCTTCCTCAATTGTGGCATATTCTACATTCAGGAAACTAGGTATCCCCTTTCTCAAAGATTAAAAAAAATATAAAACTAATACCATACTTTCTAAGCAAATTTAGTCTTCTTTTAGCTGCAATGAACAATTGGAACTGAATAATCTCAGAGTGCTGCAATCTGCATCTTGTTTCAGACAGAGGAAATGAACTACTAAGAAGCACTGAAAATCAAAGACCATTGTGATTTGGGTATAACACTGATTGGGAGAGTGCAGTGGACACTGTGCCACAGAGGGATGATGTTCAGGTCGTCCAACTGAATGGTAATAAAAAGCATTATTCCTGGTTTTACCATGCAATAGTAGAGAGGTGTCCTCACTGAGGTCCACGCTGGTTACTTGTCATCAGCTTGAGCACAGCACGTTTCTGTGGACATTTGCTTTCATCTCCCACTCTACACCCCTCCCCCCGCAAAGTTTATACAGTACAACCATTGTATGTCTGTGCTTGCAGCTTCTCTGTTAGATGAAAAGAAGCGTTTATTGCTAGAGTTCACCAGCTAGAAAAGCCTTTTCGCTATTCTATAGTTTTAGGAACATGTGATCACAGAATGCGTCTGACCCTGGATCTGCAATGTAACACACACTGTATAGTATTTTGTATGAGACACATAGAACATTTTCTGTTCACTTGGATGGTTCCACCTCTGTCTGCTTCCCAGAATGTGGTTGGTACTGTTGGCATGAGAACTTAGGCCTAAAGAGGAAGGATGACCTTTTGGTTAAAGCAAAGGACTAAAACATGGGTGATCTGTGTTCAATTACTGGCCCTGACACAGACTTCCTCAGTGACCCTGGGCAAGCCACTTAATTTCTGTGTACCTCTGTTCCTCACCCGTTGTCTGTCTTGTCTAATTGGAATGTAAATTCTTCATGACCGGGACCCTTTGTTTCTATGTGTATGTATAGTGCCTAGTACCAGGGGGCCTTGACTTCAGTCTCATAATAATGGACCGAACTAGCGGTACCAAAGAGAAACACACAGTTCTGTCCTGCCTATTTATGGGCATATCATACAGTACCAGCAAGTGCAACTGAAATTTGCACAAAACACAGTTCATGTGGCCGGTAAGTTCAGATTAGAGAGAACAGAGTTGAATAGGAATTGTTCATCTCCCCCATAGAGGCTCTACTGCATGAACATCACAAAGCTGGGGCTTTGCAGTTTGGGAGTATCATCTTACCAGGGATGATGAGACCACGACAGATGGTAACTGCTTTATGTGGCATCATCTCACCTCCCCCTCCAAGAAACCCATGGAACCACCATTGAAAATTCCAGCAGGGGATTAATACTGACTGACTCATGCTCTACATCTCAGGGGCAGAGTATGTGTGCACAGGCAGTCAGCCAATGGCAGCAGGGAGTATCAGGGAAGAACAGACCCTCCAGGAAGATGCTCCAGGACCCACAGGGTTTCCCTCAATATGTAAACAGAGGGAGTTGCCACAGGAAAAACAAAAGGCTGATAACAAGGAAAACACTGAGAGGGAATGGTTTTCTTTTCAATGTCATAAATAGAGATACTAGATTCTTACAATACAGTACCAGAATTATAAGAGCCAAAATATAAACTGGAATGAAACACTATTGGCAGGAGTTTGTTTCCATAAGCGCAGGAAGTAGACTTTCCCACAGATCCAAGCATTACACACCCCATCAGTTTTAAGACTATAATCCCTCCACTAGCATCTCCTGTGTGAAAGGAATATGAATCAGATCTACTTACTCGTTTCTCTCCAGACTGATGACTAGTCGCTTACTTTCAGTTTGTATTAGAAACTTCATCAGTGCTGGGTGACTCTGAAAAATGAAAAAGATGACAACTAAGTTCAGTCTCTTAGGGACTGATGCTGCAATGTGCTAAGCACCCAAATCCCGCTGTATACAATGGCAACTCAGGGAACCTGGCACGATAGGGCCCTTATTCCTTGAAGGGAGAATGTAATGTTGAGAGACCATTAACTTTTTGCAATGCAACAGCTCATAAGCAATATTTCTCTGTTAATAAACAGAGAGAACGGCAGTATGGCAATCAGCAGGGTATCACACTTGCTTCACAAAGACAGATGAAAGACTCTATACATGTTAAGCAATTATATCACATGTACTCTTCCTGAGATCAGACTGTGGCAGGAATATAGCTCTGATTCAGTTTGTAAGACAGAACCACAGCAGTACATTGCAGATCAGTTTCTGGAGGCCTTCTGGAATGTTCCCAATACAATTTTGAAACAATCTTTTTCTTCTCTAAATGTTGGTATAACATCTTGCCACAAATGCCTCATGAAAGCTTAACATGAGCTGAATCAGCCTTAGGCTTTGTGGGGCAGTTTGCAATTAAGATGTTCATAGTCACATCTAGTTCCCTCCTCACCTGTAACCAAATCTGCGGTGCTAAGATTGGGGAGTCAGTTATATGGCTCCAGTCAAAATACTTGTGTACTTGAAGCTTGTGCTTAAGTACTTTGCTGAATTAGGGCCTACAGTGTTGACCCCCGGGGTAACATAGACCTATGACCATCATTGGAACTTCGCTGGGAAGGGCAGCACTGCTGAATTAATTTATTTTTCCCTAGTAATATGTGCACATTTTAACAGGTATTTTTTATAAGCTTCCTATAAAAGAAAACAAAACTCAAACAAAAACAAACCAAAACACCCAACCTCTCCCTCCCAAGGTTTTTAACTTAAAAAAAAACCAACCACCACCACTGCCATTCCAGACCGAGTGATCAGAAATAAAGAAAAATAATAATCACAACAATCTCTGTGAAAACAGACAAACTATTTGATCTCTCTAGATCATAGTTAGAGCATGCACAAATAATTAAGAGAAGGACTTTCTATACCAGATGTCAACTGGAGAACAGCACCAAAAAATTAAAAAACCCACTCAGGACTTCTAGATTTTATTTCCAGCTCTGACACAATTACTGGGCAAGATATTCAATTCTCTGTTCCCCAGTTTCCCAATAATAATTCTTCCCTATATCAAGGAGGTATGAGGCTCCATTCATTAAATAAGAGATCCTCAGAGAGAAGGCTAAAGGCCTGAAGCAAACTATTGTAAGATTCTAGGAGTGTGGAGGAGTGGGCATTAAAACTCAACTGTGATGTTCCACTCTATGTGATTTTTTTATGAAAATATTCTAATGAGTGTGAATACAATGTAACTGGAATATGCCTCATGCAAAAGGTCTCTTGTAAGGTATCATTACAAAGCTTATAATCTACTGAGTGTTGTCATCCTATTTGTATAAAGGTATCATTCTTGTATCTGAAACTAGAAATATGAAATATAACTTTGAGGTCCTATTGTAATTATGCAAAGTGTTTAATGGTGGCTTGGAACCTTCATGGCTCCCATTAACCAGGACAATTGGTTGTAAATGGCTCTGTTTACTTGTAAGTCTTCCTGTATACCTGTGTGCTGGTAAAGGCTGCAGTCATGAGAAATCCCCTAGCTACCACCTGAGCTGGAACAAGGATGTACCAGGGGAAAGGATTGGATCCAGATTAGAAAGGAGTCTAGTCTGTGAAAGAAGCTTATTGGAACTTCTCTGAGAGTGAGATTTCATCTGTATTCAGTTTCCTACTGTATTAGGCTTAGATTTGTGTGCTTTATTTTATTTTGCTTGGTAATTTACTTTGTTCTGTCTGTTATTACTTGAAACCACTTAAATCCTAATTTTTATACTTAATAAAATCACTTTTTGCTTATTAATTGACCCAGAGCAAGTAATTATTACCTGGGAGAGCAAACAGCTGTGCATATCTCTCTATCAGTGTTATGGAGGGCAAACAATTTATGAGTTTACCCTGTATAAGCTTCATACAGAGTAAAACTGATTTATTTGGGGTTTGGATCCCACTGGGAACTGGGTGTCTGGATGCTAGAGACAGGAGCACTTCTTAAGCTGTTTCCAGTTAAGTCTGCAGCTTATGGGAACATGGTTCAGATCTGGGTCTGTGTTTGCAGCAGACTGGAGTGTCTAACTCAACAAAACAGGGTACTGAAGTCCCAAGCTATCAGGGAAAACGGGCTCAGAGATAGTCTCGGCACATCAGGTGGCAGTCCCAAGGGGGTCTCTGTGACCCAACCCATCACAACTACTTTGCCTAGTGAGCCAGTAATTCTTGAATACTGCCCTTGAATGCTGAATTACAGTTTACATGTGCAAAGTCAGTCCTAATACAAAGCCCACATTTATATTAAGGACCACGTGATCATCTTGCTTGGTGGGAAGCGTTGTCTATTGGTCAGGGGATTAGGCCCTATGACATGCAGAGAGCAGTTTTGGTAGGGGAGCCCAGGCCCTCCAACTCCACCAGGCTCCGGCCCAGGATCCTGTGAGGGTGACCAAAGGGACTGACAGCCAGAAGCGCCTTAAGACTGCCCTCCCTGGGCCACTTCCTACAACCCATCTAATGTCCAAAGTTTACAGCCTGTAACAGGAAGATGGGAAGGGGATCAGCTCATCGCTTGGCACCTCTTCGCAGCTGGTGGTGGCGTGGCAGCTCTCTCCCTCTTGGGGTGGCCAGGTCTGTTCAAAGACTCTCCCCTTCCAGGGTAGTCCAAATACAAAACAAGAGAAACTAACACAAACAAACAGTCAGTATGCAAAAGAAGGAAATGCCTCCCTCTCAGGGTATAATGGAAGCAGGTGCTCCCTTCCCTCAGCCCTTTCCTCAGAAGCTGCCAGGTAGCGGTCCTTTCTCTTCCCTTGTCTGCCTGCAAGTGAGCTGCTCTACTCCCTTTTATCTCCTCCTCCAGTCTGTGCATCTCTTACACGTGTAGTGGGGCAGAGCTGGCTAAACCCAGAGCAGTTCCTTAACCCCTTGTTGCCAAGTGTCGGATTGGTATATCCATCACAGACCATTTATGCTCAGTTTGCACCTTAACAAATAAGCTTCACTGAATTGTTAGACAATACTTTCTTGTTTTGAAATTCTGTTTGTAGTTTAAGAGAGTCAAAGGATCACCTGCACATTTAATTTACTTTTTGAAAAACTATCTAAATTTAGGTCAGTCAATCAGAGCTGAAACACTTGAATTTTAGTGATTTAGCATTTCACTGATTTATAGAAAAATGCTTCCAAATTTCTGATTTATGGACTAAAGAGTCTGTACTGCCTCAGTTTGACTGAATGACAGCATGTCTTTGACGTATAATTATTTATAAGTGATTTAGAAAATCACAACCCTTTATTAAAATTGAAATCATTATGGCAAGATTGCTATATGTAAGCATGTGGGAGATTGAGGCGGAATTACAAATTCACTATATTAAAAACCTGGCAAAACTCCAACTCTCTCAAACACACGATTAAGTACAGACTGGACTTTTAAAAAGAGATGGTCACTTCCATCTTAAATCATTTGTTTCAAACATCACTAGTGCAGATTCACGTGCAGCTTTTTTCCCCCCTTGCAAAACAGTAACAATATTAAAATACTGTGTCCTAGTGTACTTTTCAATAACTAGATCCCTCTACAACAGTGGTTCTCAACCAGGGGTCCAGGGCCCCCTGGGGGGCCATGAGCAGGTTTCAGGGGGTCCGCCAAGCATGGCTGGCATTAGACTCACTAGGGCCCAGGGCAGAGAGCCGAAGTCCCGCCACATGGGACTGCAGCCAGGGGCTCTGAGCCCCACCAACCAGGGCCTTAGCAACTTAGCTTCGCAGTGCCCCCATGGTGTGAGGGGCCCCAGGCAATTGCCCTCCTACCCCCTAACGCCAGCCCTGGTTTTTATATGAAGAAAAACAGTTGTGGCACAGCTGGGCCATGGAGTTGTTATAGCATGTCAGAGGGACCCCAGAAAGAAAAAGGTTGAGAACTCCTGCTCTACAATACCAAATAAATGCTTCTGACTGCAGCCTTGGCATTCACCAGACACATGGGAGTCATTTATTTGCATGAATATTTAGAGGTAATTTTGATTACCACTTTAATATTAGTGCACTGATTCCAAAGCTCAGGAGATATGCACACCATAGAATTTAAAAGGACAAAACAGAATTAACTATAATGTTACACAGTAAGGAATTAAGATATTGCAGCAGCATAATGGGTTCTCCTAGCCTTAAAGCCCTTTAGTTAATATGTAAATGATGGATATGTTTATTCATGAGCTCATAATAAAATTTCATTGACAGTCAATTAACACTACCAGGCTGTGATATAAAAATGATGCAGAGAAGAACGTACCATCAAAAGATAAAACTGTCACTCTTCAAAAGGTGCACAGGTAATTTAAATAATACTTCATCCATAATAAGTGAGTCCTTCTCTCACTGCTAGAGAAGGATGGTCCAGTGGTTTGGGGTCTAGCCTAGACCATGGAAGATCTGAGTTCTATTCCCTACTCCTCCATAGACTTCCTAAGTGATTTATGGCCTTGCTCCTGATCTGGAAAATAAATGGGGCTAATAGCACTTCCCTATCTCACAGGGATGTTGAGAGGATAACTACACCGGAGATTGTGAGGTGCTCAGATATTGTGATAACAGAGGCCATATAAGCACCTTACATAGATATATTTTAAATGTGCAATAGAATCAGGGATTATTCTGAAGAAGGTGGGTTTTAATGTATAAACCTCTGAAATATGCTGAACATTATTATTTCATAGGAAGTTATGTTAATGTTCCTCCAAACTGTTAATGAATTTGTTTTTGAAAGTCTTTCAAAACTGTATATGTTTCTTGCAAAGCATAATAATTTCCACTTTGAGACAACTTTTTTAAAATGCATTGCAAGATTCAATAGAAATCCCACTCGCGATAAACGCTGATGTCAGTTAAATGGTTTATATTTTCTGCTTAGAATAACCAACAAAAAAAACCACCACATTGTTGTGGTATGTAAAAAGTGTTATGTACAGTCTCTTTTAGAAAGAACCAAAAAATATTTGCAGACATTTGTTGCAAGACACAAGCAAAAAATAATGAGTGATATAGACCATTAATTTCCATGCTGACACCACTTATTCCATGTGCAAGATCTTTCAATATTACAAAATGTGAAACTAAAATGCTTTTATTAAAACAATATCACTTACACGACAACAAAAAACTACAGACATGCCAAGTCTATAACCACTTTTCCAATTAGCCTATTGCTTTCGGACCTATTCTATTGGGATATCCCACCAATCCACTGCTTTTTCCAGTACGCAACTAGTACTCATGAGACCAGAGAATGGTTTGTGTGTTAAGAAACAGCCCTGACCCTAAGACGTTTAAAGTATTCTGTTGTTTTCCTCACTTCTCTCCTAATTCAAAGTACCTACATTAATTTCATTATGCGCTCTCACATGACATAATTCTAAGGCACATACTTCTCTTAGCTTGTACTTGAATTTTTTTTTTTTTTAAAGTGTGCAAATTTATAGTCAACTGTTTTGTTTTCGTTTCTGGTGTTTGTTTTTTTCCGTAGGTTTGAATTAGGATTAGTGCAATTTATTTAGTAATCTGAGAAAAAAATATTGAAACACTGAATAAATGGTACACAATTTGAATTAGACCTTCAGTTGAGGCCAAGCAGGAATTACTCTGACAAATCTCCTGAAAAATAGATAAAACAAATAATGGACAATTTAAATCATCTCTTGTGAATGAGATGCTAGGCTACTGTTGACAGAAACAGACCAAAAGAGAAAAAGATATGACATATCCAAGAGCCAACTGGCAGGGAACAAACCCTCTCATTTCTTATAATGGAACTAGAATCATTATGCATGTCTACCTGATGAGTAGAGTAGGCAATGACTTTTAGATTTATTGCTCGTCTGGAATATGAATGATTGAGAAATACAAGTGCAATACTGTGCCAAATGAAAATGTAAGTTGACTAGGAAACATCATTTGTTCCATAAAAAAATCCTGGCTTCAAAAATTCCATGCTCCTGATTGGCTAAAAGCAGTTGCAACTTGTGATGATATCCATCATTGGCTGGAACTGTTTTTATAAACAACTGCTTCCTGGTCTGGACTTATTCCCTGGCACTGAAGCTGCCTTCAGGAGAGCTCTCCTGTGGTCATTCTGCATTTAACTTTCCTCTTCAGATTTAAATTGAAAACTGCAGGCAGAAGAATTTTGAAGTAAAACAATTAATTAAATATTGTTTTTAGACATCACTATTACGTTAAAAAACAATCACAGGAAAGCTCTCCAGGCCTTATGTTGTGAGAAAGCTCACAGCTCAGGGTCAGAGCCAATGGCTGTGGCTTTCTGATTTTTGCTCTGAGTAATGACACAAGTGGCCTGAGATTCAGGACCAGGATTCTAGATCATTTCCCAACAAGACATCTACTGGTATTCGAGTGAAAAGTTAGACAACAGCAAGGATAGTTTTGTGGTTAAAGCATTAAATTGGGTTTCAGGAGACGCAAGTTCAGAGCCCATCTCACACAGGATGTCTGTGGCTAAGTTGGGATAACACATTTAGGGTACACCTATACTGCATCTGGGAGTGAGCCTCTAGTCCAGGTAGACTTCCAAATGCTGTGGAGACATATCCTATAAGTACAGCAGTCAGGGCCGGTGCAATCATTTAGGCGACCTACGCAGTCGCCTAGGGCACTAGGATTTGGGGGGTGCCATTTTCTTAGGCAGCGACCACAGCGGCCGGATCTTTAGCCACCCGGTTGCCGCCGGCATTTAGGCAGAGGGGGCTGGGGCAGGGGGGCGGGGGGGGGGCCGCCGGGGGGGGGGGGGGGGGGGGGGGGCAGGGGAACTCCCCGGCCCAGCTCACCCCTGCCCCACCTCCTCCCCGAGCACGCCGTGGCTGCTTCACTTCTCCCGCCTCCTAGGCTTGCGGCGCCTAAACATCCTTCCACCGGCCCTGACAGCAGTTAGCACAATGCATCCCCTATTTTGATTGGGACTTCTAGGCAGTACTGGAATACAAATAAAAAATAATAATTGGTATGTATATTATTCTATATTCACTGGCACTTGTTTTTGTCTTATGCTTCAACTGAACCCAATGTTGGTTTGTTAACAACAGATCCTTGAACCTGTCCCTGTCTTTGATGGACTGACTAACCAGCAAAGATGCAATAGCCATACAATCATCTTCAGCTTTCATGTGTGAAAATATTAATGGAGTAGATTTATTCAGCATGTTTGTTGCATCCATACTGGAAGTTTAATTACAAAGGGCATTACACAGAGCATAGTTTTGTTGCAAAGTAATCTACGAAAAAGTATTATTCAGAGCTGGACTACACCTTGCTTGGGGCTGCAGGTTTGGCATTTACTGTAATCATGCTGCAGTGCTGTTAGCTTTCCCCTTGATACTAGCTGTCAGGATAGAAAACTTCTATATAATTTTATATTACATCTGAAGGAAGAAGAAGCTGATGGAGTGGCCACTCCTAAGTTATAGGACTCTGTACTTTCTTCACTATCAAAAGATTCAACATTTTTATCTGATTAAGATAAAGGAGTTATGCTGGCACTACCCTATCTAAAAAAATGTTTTATTAACATTTATATAATAGAAATAAAAGAATGTCTAAATAAAAGGACTAGAGAAATACACAAAACCAACTTGAAAGTTGAAATGTCTTCTATAAAATTTCAGATATCAATATTAATAAATTTGGGAAGTCCAAATTTAAATTGTATAAAATGTCAAATCCCATAGTTGAGTACAAATCATCAGAGTGTACAAAGCATGTAGACACATACATTTCTATTGTATTCATCCAACTGCCAATTTAATGACAATATGTGGTATATTGATATAATAATCAGGTGCCTGTGTCTCAAAAAATGCCACTAATAAACATGGATCCAAAATAGACAGGCAAACTTTGCAGCAACAAAAATGAGCTCATAGACCTTCACATTCAATGATTAATTGCATGGGCTCTACTTCAGGGGAGGAGAAATCACCTTGTAAGACACAAGCACATGAAACTAGGTTTGGGGGGGGGATGTTTCATCCTTGTGCAAAGCTTAGGTCAGACATACATATTACTAGGTTTGCCCACAGCTGCCTGAATGTGATTTCCCCACAGAATGCACCAAGCACATGCAAATGTGGAAGATGAATGTCATTTATTTTGACAGAGTTGGCTAGAGCCAAGCAAGTCTGGTTGTTGTCATGTGCAATATTTGTAATACAGCAACATGAGTCGGTGCAAAGGCAAAATAATGTGTGCTTAATGTAAGTTAAGAAATAAGAGGAGAGGGGAAGCAAAAATCTTAGGAAGATAAATAAACAAGAATAAAACTCTAAATGAAACCAAAAATCTTCAGAATGAAACCAAATAGATATATCATTTAAATTTCAGTCAGCAATTAATTTCTGACTGGTGCATAAATCACTCAAGACAATATTTAGAAATTGGCTCTGCTTCTGTGATTTGCAGACAGCTCTTTGGTTTTGTCAAGGTCTCGCTAAGACTCATCTAGTGCCTGTTTAACTCAGTCTTTGCTGTTTTGAGTTGAAAGTGGTTTGGATCCCTAACACATCACAAGAACCTGCCAATCGCCCCAATATGGTAATGAACACTTACTTTTTTCCCCAAGTTTGGTCTTAGTGGAAATCAAGTGATGTAGTTCTTATGAGAATTAAGGTACTGGGCATTTACTTTCAATAAGAGTTGGGGGCTTAACTTCATCAGGCTCCTTTGAAAATACCAGCCTAAAGTTCTGTGGGCCTGATTCAAAATGGAAAATTGCTGTTGACTCTGAATCAAATCTTATAGCTCTCATTCAGCAAAGAACTTAGACACCTGTTTTCTTCAAAGCACTTAGCAGGTGTCTATGTGTTTGCTGGATAGAGCGTATATGCCTAGAACAAGAATGTACAACAATCCCCAAACACCACCCTACGAGAATGCCTCCAGCCTGACCTGTGGGAGCACCTCTACTGGTGAATAACTAGTTCAGCATCTGTGCCAATTCTCTGGAACTCTGCTGAGATTGCCAGTAACAGTGACAATGTGTGTCAACTTTAACATGGACACTTGTCGACTAGGAACTGGACTGAGACCCCCATTTCCTTTCAACTATGACAGGTCACCAAATGGTAACTATTTTCAGCAAGTACTTACCAAGGTCACATTCTAACTGATAATCTGGTGGTCAAAGTAAAGTATTGTACAACAGGGCAGTTTGAGGGTTTATGGGGTAAGCACTGTGATGGGATTTACAAACCTCACACTGACCTGTAAAAGGTCAGTGAACTGCTGTGAGCTCCATCAGCCGCAACCACTACACCTGAAGTGGACATCAAGCCTGAAGGATGGGGCTAAAAAGGGGACAGCCTGCTTAGTTGGGAGCTGGCAGGGAAAGGGAGCAGACCAACAGCTCTAACTTGGGGAAAGAAGCCAGGTTGGGGCCAGGAACTGATAAAATTCTTGCTTGTCATTGTCTTCATTGAAGGAAGGTAGGCTCTGACATGGGACTCTGTGTGTACCTGGACCTGTTAGCTATTAAGCAGGATTCAGCAGAGTCAGATCCACCGGAAGGGAAGTGAGGGGACAAACACCACCAGAAGGGCTAAGAATTAAGTCCACCTAGGACAGAGACTCCATTATTTTGTGTTTCTTTTGGACTATGGTGTTGCACTCTGCCACCCCAGAAGAAGGTTGAATTTTTGTTGTGACCAAGCTGGCAGCAGACCCACAAATGACCCGAGCAGGCTAGAAACTCCATTTGAGAAACTGAGGTAGAGCAGCTGCAATGTTTTGCTCCACTACAAAGAAGCATTTAGGGAGTGGTGATGCATTGACAACCTAGTAGAGAATGTGAGCACTCACTAGATCCCTGGAATCAAGGGGATATTGGAACAAATACAGAAGAGCCAGTGGTAGAAGGGAGGTAACTAGCAAGCATTTTCTGGTGTCCTCCCCCTACCCTTTTGTTTGGAGGAGGGGTGGTATTTATGAATGAAAGATGGAAGACATTCTATGCCTGATGGCAGTAGGCCAGCAACACAGGAACAGCAGAGGCAGACCTAGCCCATCCACATGTAAACTTCTAGAAAACCTGCAGGAGACACAGCTTGCTGCTGAACAGCAGTGGCAGAGGGCGGAGCACCAGGAACAGCTCCTAAAACAGCTGGAGAAATAGGCTTTAAGAAATCTGATGATCAGGAAAGGGTACCTCAGGCAGGCCTGTAGCTGGATCAGCAAAGCTGGGTCCAGAAGATGACACTGAGGCCTTCCTGCACATCTGTGCAGGTAGCCAGTGTGGCCAGCTGGGAGGAGTCATCTTGGGTGGCCACAGGATCCCCTGATGGGAGTGGCTCAGGCAGCATATCAGGCTGAGTAATGAATAGATGGGCTAATATGCAGCTATTTTGGGCTCGCTGGGCTTGACTCAGGAGAGGTATCAGCAAAAGTTTCTGGTCAAACTATTCCCACAGAGAGTATGACCATGGATAATAGCCCAACAGTTTTGGGACCGCATGAGCCGTTGGCTGGCTCCAGAGACAAACGCCACAGAAAAAAATCACAGACCTAGTGGTTCAGGAGCAATTTCTGCATATTCTGCCTGTGGGAGTACAAATTTGGGTCAAGTGGTTCTGGCCAGTGCTGGTGAGGCGGTGGAGAAAACGGATACCTATTTGGAGGCCGAGCTGCCTCAGCAGTGGGCCAGACCAAAGGATGCCCTCTCAGGTAAGGCAAAGAAAAGGAAGAGATCCAAGTGTGTGTGTGTGACACACACACACACACACACACGTGGACTGCTGGGGGTCTGGGGAGAAACTAGTAAAGACAGTGTGTGTCCTGGGTAACCTTAAACCAAGGGTAACAGAAGAATTAAGAGGGCCCCAGTCAGTTCCAGATCTGACCATTCCCTTGAGGACATTTAGGGAAGCTCAATGGTATGCTTCTGATGTGGGCATCCTGGCACACATTGGTTTTTGATCTCTGTAAGAAGTACAGACATTCACTATAAGGGTAGTATCATGTTTATTTTCTCCTCTAAGCTCCTGAAAACAATTAAACACAAATAATCAAGGTCAGACATATGCATTACCTCACAGGCCTACCTCCCAAATGTTCCTCATTTGCATAGACTCCAAAATTAACTATGTTCCACACAAATCAGGAATTCAGAATTAAGGAACTTAGGTTACAGAAAGACTTACACTACGGGGCCTAAATCCCACATCATTTTAAGTTTTCTGTACAAGGGACATCTGTGTCCCTTATTTGTCACACACTGATGTTCTACATCGGGACCCTGGAAGGTTGAAAAGTATGTTTACAGATGTCAAACTTCTATGTTGGATTACATATCCTCACAACATATGATAGCACCTACCTAAAAGAGAGAAGTGTAAGAAGATCCATCAGAGCCAAGACTACCTGGGGAATCAGAGTGATAACTAAAATGCAACTCAACAAAACACAAGTTCTCCAACAAGCGTATCTGTTTAAGATAATTACAACAGAGTATTACAAATGGTTTGCACTACTTTCTACCCTAGGAATATTTCTCTCTCCTATTAAAAACTTCTTTCTAAACTAAAACCATAGGAAATGAAACAAACACGGAATACTCCATGCAAACATCTGTAGAACCAAATGATATTTCATGCAGACAAAGAGAATAAATATTTAGATTTAGTTGATATTGTTTTGCAAGTTCCTTAGGGTAGGGAACTCTACTGTGTTTTGTAAAGTGCAGTGCACTCATCCCTCTAGAAGTAAATAACTAATAGCTAAAGAGAACACAGGATTTTTAAACATAATTCATTTTTAAGGAAGCAGCAAAGAACCACAGTCCTTTAACACTTTGACATGGATGAATTCAATGTAGGAACCTGAAGAAATTCTTCACAACACTTAAAAAAAAAAAAAGAAAGAAAAAAGAAAAAGATTTTCTTTCTGAGACATCAAAAATACTTGCAATCCCAACCTTTATGGGATGATAAATGTGCACAAAAATGCACAGTAAAAAGAAGGTTACACCATTTTTTCCCCTTAATGTCTGGAAAGGCATCATATCCAATCTAGGACTTTCTCCTCTCCTATTATACTTGGGCAATTTGAAGTCCACAAACATTCATAACTTCACCCTTCCATTTATGCTTCCCAAACTGTAAGTCCGCCATAGACATAGCTAAGGGTTGTTCACAAACTGTGGGCCACATGCTATCCCTCTATTAGATGTACACAGTAGCTACATGTGGCATGTTGAGCCCAAAGCAGTAAGGGTGGGGAGAGCAGCAGCTCTGATGCCTTTCCTCTTGCTTTTCAGCCACCACAGTAGCCCTGCTGTGGAGTTGGGGTTCCATGATTCAAAAAGGGAGAGAGTGAGAGGAGCCAGGAGGAGCTGCTGAATGCATCTTGCTTCACCTCAGATTTCCAGCCAAAATTCCACTCGTCAGAGATCCCTCTATATATCTGCAATCCCAGCCCGCCAGAATTGTTCTGGAGTCTCCAGGAATTAAAGATTAATCTCTAATTAAAGAATATGTCATGTGATGAAACCTCCAGGAATGTGTCCAGCCAAAACTGGCAACCCTACCCCCCATTGATAGATTTCATTGCAGACAGTTGGCTCCACTTGGGACAGCATCCAAAGACGTTCTTGCTCTCTGTAGGCATCCCAAGATCCATGTTTAGGTTTAAAGGGTGGAGCGCCATAAAAATTCTTATATAGGCAGGGCAGGCAAATCCCTCAACCTGGGAGGAAACTTCCATCTATCCCAGTGGAGTTCTCTCTCATGAAGTCAATGGAGCCATGACAATTTAGACCAGCTAAGGCTCTGGACTAAGGTTTCATGACCTCTGCGCAGGAAAACACATGAGGGCACCATGCCTATTTGGGGAAAGACTACTTTACTACATCCTTTTCAAGAGACATCCTTCTTAATCTTTTCAAAATAAATATTAACTATCTGAAACAGACAATCGGAACAGCATGAATCAATTTTGCTCTTGAAAACAGAATTAGAGCTAGGGAGCATGATTTCCCACTCACAGTGATTTTACACTGTTGTAACTCTACTGAGTTGCTGATGTAAGAGAAGAATTGGGCCCAAAGATTTAATTCAACAGTCAAACTGTAACTTTCGTGATCATCCCACGAGGAACTATACTAAACCATATCAAAGTGTTTCTGGCCAAGCATACAGGAATGCACAGAAACTTCAGAAAGTTAAACTTTTAAACTGTCAAGTGTTTTCTTTTGTTGTTGTTGTTTATTAGTATTCAACTGAGCAGAGAGCCCAACCTCATTCCTAAAATGGCTATCCCATTAAGGTAAAGCCTAAGTATATAAGCTAAAAATAGGTAAATCAATACCCTATTTTCACAGCAAGCTTTGAGATAAAAAAACCATTCAGGGATATCTAAAACACAAGTTGTTGGAGTAAGACTAATGAAATATGAAAGAGGGACCCAATCCTGTGAACACTTAGACTAATAACCACTATGATTAGGAATAAGTGTTCACCTTCCATAGGGCAGGGCCCAATCCTATGATTTGCTATAACAACATGAAACATCCTGTCAGAGATAAGGAAAACCCCACCTGAATCCCTGCAATAAGTATAAACATAAACCATTGTTCAGTGTGTACCAACTGTCCCTCTCTGTGCCTCAACTATATATATATATGGAGATATACCTACCTCATAGAGCTGGAAGGGACCTTGAAAGGTCATCAAGTCCAGCCCCTGCCTTCACTAGCAGGACCAAGTACTGATTTTTGCCTCAGATCCCTAAGTGGCCCCCTCAAGGATTAAACTCAGAATGCTGGGTTTAGCAGGCCAATGCTCAAACCACTGAGCTATCCCTCCCCCCAACTACAATGAGTCTGCTATAGCTTCCAGGGTTGCAGGGTTCTTTTCCCGTTGATGACCAAGAAAGACAAGTTATAGACATTTACCTTTACTAGGGACCATTTAAAAGAAATTATCTCTAGAATAAAGAGTTAGACTTTTACTCATTTCATGACAAAACTTTAGGCTTCTGTGAACAGCTAAAGATATTCCTCCACAATGTTCATTTGGTTGTAAAAACAGAATAATGACAATAGTTTATGTGCTGCAGTGGAAATGAAGCCTCCCAAGGAGGATGATAAAGCTGCAATGGTTATCTCAAGATGCAAGTGAAATAACCCAATGTCATCTACAATATCATCTTTCATTTTAGTGTATTCCTTCCAAGTTATTTTATCTCCTGATTGTTATGGTCCCAGTGGCCAGTGCTAAAGAGCATAAGCAACAGAGGACAGAATACATTTGGAGAAAAATATAGTGCACTGCATTTATTTTCAATAGACACCTACTTTGAAGATGAATTGCACAAGGGAGAAGACAATTCAGGTTTGCCAAGAAAAGAAAAAAATCATATACTTGTGACAGAGAAGGATGTGTCTGCACCAAATTGTGAACTCCATTTTATCTTGTAATCACTTAGTTCTACGTGCTGAACATACGTACAACAGTCTATTGCAAGTAGGGAAAGTGTTTGTCGCCTCATTGAAGGACTGTCACTGAGAAGCCACCACAACCCAATGTAGGGCCTTTTTTCCCTCAGCTGCTGAACAAACACCATGGAACAATGGATTTTCTAAGAAGGACAGCAGAATGGCTGATAGATATGCAGCTTCTCAGCCTGGGCACATGGAAAAAGGAGAGAGACTATACTGAAGGGGGGAGGTTGAGTCTCTGAGCAGTGGGACAATCATTGCTACATGGAAGCTGAATGTGTGTGTGAGAGAGAGAGAGAGAGAGAGAGAGAGAGAGTGCGAGCAGAAGGCACTGTGCCCAGTCTGAATGCTGACAAACCTCAGCCTTATGTGTAAAAGGTGAAATTAGCCACAGGGAGGGTCTTCTCAAGACTTTTATTTTTTCAAAGAGCTGTAACTCTCAAATGCTTTGAAGTGTGAAGTGAATGTGGTTAAGACATTCTTTTCCTAAGCTTGTGTTCCTTGCTTTCATGCCATGTTGTCCCCAAAAGAAGTTAAACTAGAAGCCAGAGTGCCCACAGCTAGGTGGGATTCAGTGGGCGGAGGGCAGGTATGTAAACAACTGGGAGCCTCAGGAGGGCTGAGACACTGGTTCAGGGGTCTAAGGTGCTGGACTGAAGAATCCCACATCCCAGGGAAAGACTCAGACTCAGACAAGAGGTTCTAGCCTGGGAGTGTGACATATAGACCCCTAGCTAGGAACAGCCCAGTTAGAAGCACATGGACCCCAGCAGTCAGGTCTACTCAGAATAGTCTGGTGGCTGTACGGGGAGTGCCCTATGTCAGGAGTCATGTCCTAACCTGACATTTCACTAACAGGTGACATTAAGATGAAAGACTAGATTTTGTTAAAAGTAAAATTCATAGTTATTATACAGTATTTATACTGCATGTTTGACTCACACCTGTTCACTTCGCTATCAAACAGACAAATGAAAAATACATCATTCTTGAAACACATTTTGCTCTGCTTATACAATGCTTTGCCTAAGCCTCTGCAGGAAAAACAAATATGTTATTTTATAGTGAAGTCTTACAACACAAAACCTTAACAGAGCAGGCGGTGAGAAAGCAATAGTTTTCTATCTGGGTAGTCTTAGTTATTAAACAGAACTTGTTACAGAAGATCCTCTGTAATCTGAGTAATTGTAATGGGAACAAGCAGCTGATGATAACCCCACCAATTTAAAAACTAGGCAAACTTCTTTGATAAACTCTCTCATATAAAGATTCACATTTAGTAGATGATCCATCATGCATAGCGTTAAAAGTAAAGTTCATTTCCCTTCCTCTAGTGACAGAGTATACTATGATCCATTTTTAGTGCTGCCTTCTGCACAAAGAAGGATCACCATACTGTAAAAATGAACACAGTAAATCAAATTCAAACACTGACTAGGTAAGTCAAGGGCTATGCGCAGCAGCTTCTCACACAATGCGAATTGTATTCACCACACCTCTTGCAATATATTTTCCCAACTGCCAAATCCTTTAGCACACTCCACCACCCCTAGACCCCCCCATGTCCAGGACTCCAGCACACTTCCCCAAACCTGTAACTGAATAATAAACCTGACAATAACGTCAGCACCCTACAAGTGTCTCCTCTCCACCCCTTTGAAGGTTGCTTATTATTGCACACATTTATAAGACACCCATCCTTTTAGCATTTGGGCATGGGGAGGGAAAAGGTTTACAATGAACATTACACTGCTTGAAGGTTCACATTTATAAGAATTAAACAACTCCTTGATCATTTCTCAAAGTGCTGAGTTCTTGTCTGCCTGTCCTGAGAGAGGAGTACCTGTGCCCCTTGCCATACAACCCATATGTTGTGTTGGGAGAGGGGGAAGAAGAAACCACAAACAGATGGGAGATAGCAGAGCATCAAAATAAATAAGTTGCTGTTGGGCCCTGGCAGTAGTGGGGAGCTGGTTTGGGAGAAGGGGAATGTCCAGGTGTGCTCAGGTCCATGGGGGCATACGTGGGGGAATCAGAGGGTTGGGATCAGTAGACTGTGAAGTCAACTCTGAAATCTGTCCACCTGTCATCGGCCCCCTGATCCTCACACTCTCCTGTCTCAGCATGGCATTTTCCTCTCCCAAGGAGGGAGAACCAAAGCGGTTGGAAGGAACTACTCCCAGGGGAATTCTGCACCACTGTGCATGCACAGAATTCATGTCACCCACGGATTTCTTTGCTTTCCCACAGAAAAATTACTTTCTGACAGGGAAGCAAAGGGAAGCTGCAAGAGCAGTCACACAACAGTCTTAGCAGAGCACGTGCATCATTTCAGGTACCCAGAGCAGCCGGCGGAGAAGTAAACCACTGCAGGGCTGGGGACACCCCAGCCAGTGGCTCCTACCCTGAGCTGCTAGTCCCAGCGGGGCTGGACGCAGGAGAGGACAGGGTCTGAAACCTCCCTCAGCTGCAGGAAGCTCAACACCCTCCCCTGGTTTCTACCCCCATCACTCCTCAACTGTGAGGGGAGGGGTCACTGTACAGGGAGCTGCTCCCTCACCCACCCAAGCTCCATGCTTCCGGACCTCCCATAACCAGACACCCCTGCCAAGCTTCACTGGGTACATCCAGAACCCTCCTCGCCCTATATATCTAAACCCCACCCCACTAAACCTCAACCCCTGCATCTGGAGCTCCCCTGCACTCAGACCGCCCCCCACTGAACTCCCTACACGCAAACCCCCACCCTGATGCCCCACCCCCTGCAACAGCCTGATCCCCCACATCCAGACCCCCATACCAGTGACCCACAACTAGCTGCACCCAGATCTCCACCCCACCAATCCTCACTCCCCCAGCACCCAGATCTCTCTCCTCCCCCCGATGAGACCCCCACACCTAGACCCTTCCGCTGAGCCCCAACCACCTTCACCTGGAAACCCCTGCAGAGTCCCATTGCACCTGCACCTGGAACCCCCTCAATGAACCACTGGGCATCCAGATCCCCCCACACCTACACACCCCACTGAGCTGCCTGCACCCAGATTGTCCCACACAGACTCCTCTCACCCCACACTGAGCCCCTCCACACTTGTATCCTGCCTGGTTGAGCTGCCTACCTCACCTCTAGTGCATCTGTGCAGAGGGGCAGGGCTCCAGGGTGTTTCTGGGGCAGGCCCAGGCCTTGTGCTGAGTCAGGGTCAGGGGCAACCTCACCCCTGAGTCCGTGTCTTGGGGGTGGGAGGTGTGGGGGCTGCAGGGTGATCTCACACCTTCAGCAAGTCAGTGGCCTGTGCTCCCCACTGCCATGCTGGAGCCACTGCATTTATTTATGGACAAATAAAACTTGCAGAATTTTAATATATTGTGTGCAGAATTTTTAATTTTTTGGTGCAAAATGCCCTCAGGAGAACTTTCTTGTATCACTGAAGTAGGATTTCAGATACTTTGTTGCCTTTCCCATCAACCCAAAATCTAGCTGGGCTCAGTAGCCTATATGAAATACACATATATCTCCTTCAAGCCATATTTCATGCTCCCCAAACATCACTCTCTAAATTAGGTCCTTTCATATTCCTCAAAACATACAGTTCCTAATTAGAGAGGAGTTCCAATCTTGCCATTTGCATTAATTCATTGTAGCTAATCTCTTTATATAATAATGTAATGTGTTATCTATTGTTGTGATTAATTTATATGTAACACTGCTCTACAGCCAAAATGCTTCTGAAATAAATGTAGTCAAACTTTACTAATTCTGGGTCACTGAGAACGAAAATGATGCTTAAAATTGTTGATTGGCTCTAGTTTTCAAGATATGCTATTGGGTCAGTATATACGACCCTTGACTTGGGAATGGCGGAGGATAAGTGAGTTATAAAGGGAAGGGATCTCAATTTAAACCAGAAATGACTAAAATACATCTTTGACTGGATCTATGAATAAATCTATGACTGGGTTTGGACAGTACTTACTTTTTAGGAAAAACAATGAATGATGCAATCTGAAGCTGGTATTGAGTCATACATGATATGAATTGCATCATGTTATTCCTAGAAGTCATGGACGATGCAATCATAACGAAGCTTACATCACTCTGCTGAACAAATTGCCCTATATCAGCTCTAGAAATCATACAGTGTCGTGCTCTCTTATTTGTCAGTGTTTGATTTTGCAAAGGGATTTTTGATTTTTCTGTTTAGCCAAAGTGAGCAGAGATGCCTCATACTTGTGTGAACAGTGCAGATAACTTCTACTATGTTTGTGGTGAAGTGACTTTTGCATCACAAAAGCACAGTATAACCACTATGGTTAAGAAAGCCTATCACCTTTATTTTGGCTGCAAAATTGGAGATCAGGACAAGAGGTGGGCCCCACACACATGCTGCAACACCTGTGCAACAAATCTTCGCCAGTGGTTGAACAGGAAAAGGAAATCTATGCCTTTTGCAGTGCCAATGATTTGGAGAGAGCCAACAGATCATACCAGCAATTGTTACTTCTGCATGGTGCCTCCAGTTGGGAAAGGTGTGTCAAAGAAGAAAAAGTGGACTGTGCATTATCCAAACATTCCATCAGCTATACGTCCAGTTCCCCACGGAGAAGGACTGCCGGTTCCTGATGCACCAGAATCATTCTCACTTGAATCAGATGAGGAAGAGGAAGAGGATGAAACTTCTGGTCCTGAACCATCAATGTCACAGGACCCACATTTTCTCCCATCCTCCTCCTCTGAACCACACCTCATAACACAAGGTGAACTGAATGACCTTGTCAGGGATTTGGAACTACCCAAGAATAAGGCAGAGCTGTTGGGCTCCAGACTACAGCAGTGGAATCTCCTGGCAGGTGATGTTAGGGTTTCCATGTTCGGTGACCGTCAAAAGGATCTTGTCCCATTCTTCTTCATGGAAGGTGATCTTGTAGCCTGCAACAACATCGATGGTGTGATGGCAGCCCTCAACATCGTTCACAATCCAGATGAGTGGAGAATGTTCATTGATTCATCGAAGACGAGTCTTAAAGCTGTTTTACTGCAGAATGGCAATGTTTTGCCATCAATTCCAGTTGGTCATGCAGTCCATATGAAGGAAACCTAGGACAACTTGAAACAACTTTTGAGGTGCATAAACTATGGCCAACATCAGTGGCAGCTTTGTGGCGATTTGAAGGTTGTTGCTCTCTTGCTTGGTCTGCAGGCTGGATACACAAAGTACTACTGTTTTCTCTGCGAATGGGATAGTCATGCAAGAGATTCCCACTACATCAAGAAAGATTGGCCACTCCAACAGTCATTGGAGCCTGGGAGGAAAAGTGTTCAGCATCCACCACTTGTTGAATCAAGGAAGATTTTGTTACCACCCTTGCACATCAAGCTGGGTCTGATGAAGAACTTTGTCAAGACCATTGACAAAACACAAGCAGCTTTCAAGTACCTCAGTGGAAAATTTCCAAGGTTAAGTGAAGCTAAGATAAAGAAAGGTGTCTTTGTTGGTCCTCAGATTCGTGAACTTCTTCGAGATGATGCATTAGACCATGCACTGCGTGGCAAGGAAAAGACGGCATGGAAAGCCTTCCAGTTAGTGGCAATACATTTTCTCGGAAACAACAAGGCAGACAACTACAGGTTGGTGGTGGAAAACCTCCTCAAGGCATACAAAAGCCTTGGTTGCAACATGTCACTAAAGATACATTTTTTGCACTATCATCTAGATTTTTTTTCACTGAACTGCGGAGCAGTGAGCGACGAGCACGGCAAGCTATTTCACCAGGACATTGCAACAATGGAGAAACGCTATCAGGGCAAATGGAGCCCATCAATGCTTGCAGACTATTGCTGGACAGTGACAAGAGATGCTCCATTTAATGAATACAAGAGACAAGCCAAGAAGCGCCGAGTAGACTAACCTATGTACATAATAGTTTTTTGCCTTTTGTTTCATAATAAATTTTATTTATATAACCCTTTTGCTGATTTTCAAAGTGTTACATAAACAGGACAGGTGAAATATTATCATGTAAAGCAACCATAAACACATGAAAAGACCTAGGTTTACAATTTATGATTAAAACTCTACTATCTACACAATATACATAGACATAAAATGTAAAAATTTAAATATCTTAGAAACAGTAGCCAATCAGTTGTTTTAATTGTCATATTTGAATTCAGCACATCAAAATACATAATAAATAGCACATTTTATCTCTGAAGCAGACGACTTCTCAAAAATTGTAGACCACTGTAATCAATGTGTCATGAATAGATTTAAGTGGTAGGTATAAGTGTAGGAACATGGAGAATACTACTACAGAGGTATAGGATTGATAAGGATATATTGGTAAGGGATATAAGTAAGGCTGTAAAGCAAGCTTGAGGCCTGTCAAATTTCAGCTGACCCATATCAGGCATTATGTCAACTGCTTTCAGGCCTGAGTAGTTGACCCAGGGGTAACTCTGTACCAGCAAAGTTGCAAGATTATCATAAAAGACGTATTAATGGGTGATGTTTGGGAAAATATGCTACCATGTGCTTGTCACTACCGCAAGATGCCCCAATTATAACAAGATGGGAAATCCTGCAATCCTTACCATGGGGACTTACTGACATAAATGTTAATGAAAATATGGGGAACAAAGAGGATAGCCAATGAGAAGCTGGGCACCCCAACATTTATGGGAAGTCCAGAAAATGGGTTTAAATCCTCATGTCAATGCATAAGGGTTATGGGCATGGGTGTAACAGAATAAAAGAGGTACTCACCAGCATGAATAGGGAGGAAGAATCCATGAGGAAACCCTCCACAAATTATCACCTGTGGAGAGATACTTGCATCCCCAAAGGTACCATAGAGATTGGCATATAAAAGCTTTGATGTTAGACAGTTTATGGTTTATTTCTCTCTGTGTATGCCTCGGCAGCTGAGGCTTTGTTCACCTGATTAATAAAATGGTTAATAAAAGGACGATTGACAACTTGTTAATGTTGCTGTGGTCAGTGCTCTTATTCCTCATGTGCTCCTAGAGTCTCCAAACCTAATGATATTTCTAATAGTGGTTCTCACCCTGCTAATTCTGATTCCGTAGCCCTTAGGGAATGTGAACCTTTGGCTCAGGTCACTGTGGCTTAAGATACCATTCGTAATACCAACCATCAATATTATAAAAGTTATGTCATTTGATTTCAAGATCTTGGAGTCTGAGTAGTGTAGCCAAGGACTAACTGGAATTTGTTCTAGACATCAAAAGATATTCTGAGCTTCAAACTCTGAGAAATTTAAGAACTCTCATAGACCCAAATAGATGCACTTAATATCCTGACTACACTTGACAGTTCAACAGTCTCTGGAGCAGTAATAACAGGCAGTTTGCTTCTCTAAATGAACTCTCAATGTTGCCCAGATGAATCCTTAAACTGCTTAATTATTTGGCTTAATTTGCATGTTGTTCTCTCCTTTTGGCTCCTCCACGCTCCAGACCAGTCACTGTTTCACTACACCAGTTATGTGCCAAAAATCCCTTAATTCAGACTTCATGCTCTTTAAACATCCCTCTATAATATGTGGCTCAGATTAAATCTTCTGTGTTAATTTGTTATTGCAATCACAGATGTGCTTCTGGATTAATGTTCCCTTTTGCGTGAGAAGTAATGGAATATGAGCCAGAAGAGAAGAGTCAGTATCTAATTTCTCTTCCATTAAACTGCAATTTGTCTTTGATGATCTTTTGAAGATGATAAATGAGTTACTACAAAAAAAGATAACGTATTTTTTATAAACTAGTGGAAGAGGAGATTTCACCTCTCCTCTCAGACAACTCAGGATACTTCGAGGAACTTTCCAAAGCTCCATTCCTAAGACCAATGAATCATTTTTATATCCTGGACTGTGCTCTACTGGAAATAAAGATCTGTAGCTTTTCTAGGAAAATGAATGACTATACCAATACATGAACTATATTCCCACATTTTTCTGAGTAATAAGAAATGGGATTAATTTCCAAATACCTCATCTGTACATCTTCATTCATGTACAAAACGAATCACTGACACTAACTAGCCTAGAAAGCTCAGAAACTGTTGTCCAAAAAAGCATTCCTTAGGATAAAAGGACACCGTCTAGATTCTCTGAGTAGAGAAAACAAACAATGCTCTCTTCTGAGCAATACTTCATACCTCAAAATATTAATGGCCATCAAGGGAGAATTATGGCCTTTCAATACACTTTGGTAACATTCTGTATTTACTTTCTTTTGACAGTTTGTGGGTCTTCCAGTCATTAATAGCATTATGAGCTAGGCAAAACCCTGTTATGGGTCTCTTTAAAACCTTGCTGAAATTGATGGATGAGAATGCACCCTTCAGTTAACATAATTAAGAATAAATTATTCATAAGCCCCCGCCAAAGACCAAAGGGCTATGTGAATCCAACCAGAGATTTTTGTATGTGTGTGGGGGAGAGGGGATTGTGTTGTGTATAAAAAGACGGCCACAGAGGACCAGGGAGACACACAGACACCCTGAAGGAGCAGCTGAAAGGATGGTATATCACCCTGGAAGAAATCTGGAGAAAGGTTTTTGGGTCAGGGATGCAGGCTGACAAGAGTGCTCTTGGTGCTGTGAGCAAAAGAAGTTGTTTCCTGCTATTTGGTTCCTTCTCTGTTGAGAGACATAGCACTTTGTAGACTCTTCATAAATAAACCAAACTGCATTGAATTTTTGGCTAGCCACATGGGTCAAAAAAGGGATAACATATGTAAATATGATCTATGAGGAGGGCAGCTTATGTAGCAGAGTGATACATAAATACTTTTGCTGTAGAGAAGTTCCCAACATATTTTAAATTGGTAATTGAGCTACTAAAAGAGAATCTGAGCCTTCTTTTCATTATAAATTCATTTCTATCCCACAGAAGGGACACCACTTTATCAGGCCATGTCTACACTACAAACTTACATTAGTATAACTACGTCACTCAGGAGTGTGAAAAATCCACACCCCTGAGCGATGCAACTATACTACCCTAACCCCCAGTGTAGACAGCGCTGTGTTGATAGAATCATAGAATATTAGGGTTGGAAGAGACCTCAGGAGGTCATCTAGTCCAACCCCCTGCTCAAAGCAGGAACAACACCAACTAAATCATCCCAGCCAAGGCTTTGTCAAGCTGGGCCTTAAATACCTCTAAAGGTGGAGATTCCACCACCTCCCTAGGTAACCCATGCCAGTGCTTCACCACCCTCCTAGTGAAATAGTGTTTCCTAATATCCAACCTAGATCTGCCCCATTGCAACTTGAGATCATTGCTTCTTGTTCTGATGGGAGGGCTTCTCCTGTCAACATAACTACCACTTCTCATGGAGGTTGATTAACTATGCTGATGGGAGAAGCTCTCCCATCGGCATAGTAGCATCTTCACTGAAGCGCTGCAGCTGCACTGGTGTACAATGGGTGTACAATATCAGTATACCAGAAAGTGTTACAGTGCAATAAATATCTTCCTAACAAGCTTTTTAAAAGAGGTTACTTTTTAAAAAATATTTTGACATAAACCACAAAGCTCAAAGGCAAAACCTACAAAATAGTATTTTCTAGGACAAGCTCTCTCACATGACATACCAGAAAAGTTTGTGCATTAAAAAAAAGAATAAGCCCTTTTATTAAGGTTACACAAATTAATATATTGTAGATCAGCAAAGAGCCCTTCATGCTAAACCAACTAGAAATATCACATCCTTCCTCCATTTGAAGGGCATGAGGGAAAATAACCAACAAGGAGGTAACGGATAATCAATTATCAGAGCTGGCTTCAGTGTTATTGCTGAAAACTTTTAGCCCCTTAGAGAAAAAACAAAAATCAATACACTACAGCAGCCTGAGATAACACAAGGAAAAATATCTCAAAAGTCATTTGCAACCCTACTATAAAAGTTCAGTCACCTTCCTATAGCTCTACCCCATGATGTAAACGAATAAAATACTTTGCTTGTTTGTTAAACTGTTCAGAGAACAAACAGGAAATTCTGCAGGAGTCTCATAAAGCACTTTAATTACCTGACCTCAGTTTCAGGGAGTAGAATGAATGAGACTATTTTTCAGCTAAATCTGTGGATGCTGGGGTCTTGTACCCAACAGAATTGTGGGAAGATACAATCATTTAAACACCTGAAATCCATCGGGGATTACAAAAGATGAAGAGCTAATGGAATAACTCACCATAAACATTACTTTCATTTTCCTTTCTCCAAGATGAATGTTTACTCTGGGATGCACAGAGAAGTGAAATCCCCCTTTCCTCAAAAGCTTCATGGATAATATTCAATATTAATTGATGTCTCATGTAATACTTTTGGTAGGTGAAGGTATAAACAATTTTTGGTTTATATTATAAATAGAACAGATGTTAACGGCATGATCCACAACAGCTGAAGGGACAGGAAGACAAAGGTGACTTTAAGCTACCTTTGCATCTCCCCCAATACCAGTGCAAGCCCTCTCGTAAACCAGTCTTCGGAAAGCAATGTGTCCTAGTAGATAGAGCACTGAGTCTTTCTGGCTCTGCCCTTGGCCTACTCAGTGACACTGGGCAAAATGACTTCTGTTCTCTTTGTTTCCCTATCTGTAAAAAGGGGATAATGATACTGACCTTCTTTACAGCGTGCTTTGAGATCTACTGATAGAAAGTGCTACACAAGAACTAGATATTATTTTAGTTAGAGCAACCACAGGGCTGCTCTAATTTATGCAAACAGAAATTGCCCCCTAGGGACTTCTTTTGCTAGCAAGGAATTGCTAGAGTTCAACACACTGACCACGCCCCATCTGGCCTACCTCCATACCCAAAAGGAGGGGGGAGCAGCATATGCATGCTTTTTGCCACAGAGTATTCCTTTATGATAGGGGAATAGCCAACTGCCTCTTCAGGACAGCTTTAAATCCCCTTTGTGCCAACCTAAGTTGAGTTAAAGAGTTGGCCCTAAATTAAATTTTATGGATTTTTCCATTTTTTCATAGCTCATTCCTTGTTGCTCGTACATCAACCCCATCTTTTGTGTCTGATAGACACAAGTAACACCAGACACTGGTATACCAATACGGGTCTACAAAAAGGTTAAGATCATCAGAGACAGATATGCCTATTTTATGTACCATTTTGTTTAAACAAATGTATTAGCTCTTTCACAGTTTAAATGTCATGACTTAACCATTGCTTATCTTCTCAATCACAAAGTTCTGGATTACATATTTAAAGCATGGAGAATCTTTTACATATTAAAACCAAATGAAAAGTGACACCAGATTTGAAAGAAAAGTCTCCAAAGATTAGATTTTGATGGCATCCATCTGCAAGGAGTTGACCCTCAGAAGTACAGATTATATACCAGTGAAGTATCTAACTATTTATACTAGATGCACCTACTATATTGAATGCTGCTGACTTTCCATCAGCAATGGGCCTGAACTCTGTCCAAGGGGAAATCCCCACTATTTGAAAAGTTCACTTCCCTGCCTGTTTTAGAGACCTCATTAGAACAATCTGGAATTATGAAGTGAGTAGCCCTCAGTAGAAATAAAAGAGAAATGGAATAGGTAGAAAACCAAAAACATACACCACATTTTCCAGTTTAACACTAGGAAGAGCTGGCAGCCCTTTACACATTACACTGAAGAAACAAGACAGTGTTTAGTGAAAATCTGCTGAACATCTGAAACATTTTAGTAAGTGGACCACCACCACCTCAGTCAGAAAATATTTCAGTACTCCACAGGGCGCTGCCTGTATCAGAGGTACCAATGCTGAAATGTAGAAAGCACATGCTGCAAAAAAAATTTAAAAGGCCCTGAAAGCAATTTTGGGCGGAACACCTCTCTGTGTGAGCATTTCACATCAAATTAAAATAGAAAAAGCTCTCACATTTCAGCTCATTGCTAATTGAAAATAAAACAGTTCAGGGACATAGCCTGTGTGATTTACCAGAAGGCCTTTATAGCCCAAATGTCCCAGAATGTGTTTTGAATTACCCTTTGCTCATTGTAAACAGTCAAATTGTCATTTTAGGATTTTGTGTATTTTTGTTGCACAGCAGTTAAACCCTCTTGCCCACACCCCACCCTGCCTGAAGAGATTTCAGAGCTTTGCTGGTTCTCGTAATACGTGACACAAATACTGCTCTGTCGCTGCCACCCAACATGGCTTATAGCCATTATACTCCTAGAAAAGCCACAAAATACTTCTGGTCAACAGTGATGATTTTTGTGTAACAATTTCTCTATGAAATCAGTATGTGTTAAAAAGCAGATTTCAGTTGCTTTCATTAGATTAATCTGTGCACATAATTTGTGTTCTTTGCACTGCATAGTGTCTAGTTTAAGAAGGGAGACTGAGGAAAACGGTGTAAGAACATACACTGTGGGAACTGGTGGCAATAAGATATGGAAGTAAGAGACTGTTCATATCCTGTCTTTGTGGGTTTAGGAAATGAGAGGTGCCTTTACACTGCTGTACGTTTTTTGAACCCCCATGGCCCAGGAGCTGCGATTTCCTCATGCTGGCTGTGATTATTGGTTAAGACTATATCACTCCTCAGTACTTTATATAGCCTTATAATATCAGAACCCTGCACAATTTTTAATGAATTTATCCTTGAAACACCCTTGTGAAGTAGGGAGGTACTGTTATGCCCATTTTATAGATGGAGAACTGAGGCACAGAGAGGCTAAGTGATTTGTTCAAGGTAATACAGGAAATCTCGGGCAGCACAGGGACTTGAACCGAAGTCTCCCAAGTTTCCAGCTACTGCCCTAACCACTGCACTGGTCCTCCCTCACCATTCTGGAAGTTAAACTCCAAATTTCTATAAATATTGAGGCTGCTCAATGCTGGAGTACACCAAACCTGTAAGTTGCCAGTAGCATGCCAGGTGTATCACAGCTCAGAGGCAAGCACTGTAGGTGCTTCAGCAGCTAAGCCTTGTTAGCACTACCCCTGGTGGGTCCCAACAACCATTCAGACACATGGCTAAGTGAAAAGGTATTTTATTAGGGCTTACAGGAAAGGGAAGGTTGCAAATAGCCTGGGTACAGAGACTTAATGGTTACAGTTCAAAGTGAGCAATAGTGGTAAATGTTTGGGTCCCTGGGACAATCCAATCAAGAGTCACAGCTCTTCAAGCCTAGCACATGGAGTGTCCTCTCCAGTTCAGTCTCTATGCAAGCAAGTAAGAGCTTGCAGGTTTGCAAGCGAGGCTCAATTAATGTCTCTCACTGAGGCCACCTTCTACACTGGTTCCCTGGCCAGCCACTGCTGCTCCACTCATAATCCCACATAGATCTGCAATCAGCTACAATGTCCAGCAGTTTCAGCCTGTTCCACACACAGCTCTGCATATGATTACTGGGACAGAGATGCCTTGTGGGGGGCCACATAGGGTCGCATGTTCCTCCACAGATTTTTGCCAGGGTTTATATGTCCTGCCCTGAACCCCTCTGCATACCACCAGAACCTTTCAGTTGTGCCCCGTTCCCCATCAACAGTGACACATTGCCTCTGTCTGGGGAATCTTTTCTGCCTCCAGCTTCCCTGCAGCTCCTGCTTTCCCAGAGCTCGGCCACTTCTTTATTTAGGACCTTTCTCCTTACCTGGCCAGGAGGAAGGGGGCTGTACAGTGGAAAGGGGCTAATGAAAGTTGTAATCCCCTGTATGGCATTCTAACCTGCTTGCAGAGTTTACGCTATCTGTCTTTAGAGCAAACAAAAACACTGACTTCTGTTAAACTTCATCTCAATATACAGGGGAGATAAAAACCATGTTTTCTGTTCCATAACGCTGAAAAATATCAGGACAAAGGAATGACAAAGAACAGAAGGCTTCCCAATAAAAAAGCATCATAACTCGGAGCAAACTAGATGGCCAGACACCAAAACATGTCACCAAGGTGGGGTAGACAAGACTGCCAAACCTGCAGCAGCAGGCTCATACCCAGTCATAAAGGTGCATGCTAGCAGGGACTGGTCTAAATGCTAGCATGCTATTTATATGGTGCAGTGCCCTGTGGCAAGATGGGCAAGCTGTTTTGTAGTATCTGAAGACTCTAGCGATAATAGCTTGAGTCCCCAGCAAAATCAGAATGTCTAACTCTTTAACACAGCCCTGGATGGAGACACCTCTCTCTAACAAACCTCTAAACACCATTCCCAGCATACCCCATTGTAGGCATATTCCCTATTGACTTCCCCTGCTCCCCTTGTTTCCCTGAGAGTGGACCCTCCTAACTGGCATAACACAGCAGTCTGAGAAAGACAGCAGGAGAGGTTCACACCGAGTCTTGGGCCTTGTAGGAGAGAAGGGGGCTCAACTGAAGGGTTTGGCAGGGGAGCCCATATCAACGTGTATTGGGCTCTGCCTATACTAGAATTTTCCAATTAACATTCTCCATGATACTTAAGTACTGTCTATAAAACAAACTGTTCTATAATTTAATAGTGAAGTACTTGCATGCAACACAATGCACACAGCACACACCAAATTCTTCAGACACACAAGTTAACAGCACACAGTTTTCCCTCTCTTTGCAAAACATACCTCATTTCCCAACCCTGAAAGATATTTCTATTTCCCCAGAACTGTAACATATTCCTGGCCACCTCAATCTTCTAAGCACAAAAAAATAATAATACAGTTTCATAATACTTTTAATCTTAAAAGCTGTTTACAAACATTAATCTGCACAGAACTCCATGGAAGCAAGTAAATGAAATCCCAATTTTACAACTGGAAAGTTGGAGGCAAAGAGATTATGAGGGATTACTGTCAAAGTCACCGATGGGAGTTAGGTGCCCAATTTCAACATCAATGGAATTTGGGTACCCAACTCCCATCTGTGCCTTTGACAATCCCCTTCTGTGACTTGTCCAAATCCACAGCTCTTTCAACAGAGCATAGCACTCGCCATTCCTAAAATTCAGATACCTAATTCAGAAAATTACATGTTAAAATATTTTACCCTTTCCTTTTCTTAAACTGCCTTTCATGGGTTTGATCCTTTAGAGGGTGGGAAGGGAGCAGTCTTTTATGGACAGCTTTCACAATCAGGGCCTAAATCATTCCAGCAATAAATTCTCAAGCATGAATTTACTCAGTATCAGCACATCTTGGCTCTGAGGAAATACTACGCTGTGCTTTAAGCTTCACAGCTCACATGTCTTTGTTGCTTTTATTGGTTAAACTTAAACTGGGGAAATGAAGGTCAATATGGTGTAACATTAATATCTTTATATTGTACCATAATACTTCTTACAATTCAGTATGCTAAAAAGCATGTACATTTATAAAGGGGTCACAGGGATCCAGGAGCTGCCCTGATATTCGTATGCCTTAGCAAGAGGAAAACTTAAACGCCATGTTAGAACCAACAACAAAAAACACATTACCCTAGTGTTCTGAGTCCTTTGATTGATTCACCAATAACTTGCCCTGTGTAACTCCTTGTCACATAAACTCCCTGAACCACCCTTTCCCTCCCTGCCCCCAGGGAACTTGCTAGAATACAGCCTGGTTATTCAGGTTTTTTACTAAAAACAGAAGTTCACTCATAGTAAACAGAAAACAGGGAGCTGCATGAGTGAGATCAGAGAATAGTTATCCCAGAAAAATAATTTGAGAAACATACTTGCTCTGGTTTTCTTCTAATTTTCAAGAAAATATGAATCTCTAAAATTTAATCCAAATATCCCAAATTAAATATAAATAAAATATTTTATTTCCCTGGAAAAGATGCATTCTGACTTCTTAGTTATATTCTACATTTTCACTGCTGATGTCCTCCCCTATATTCCAGCAGCTACAGCACTAGCACTCTGACGTCCCAACCTCTTGGCAATAAATGGTTAAAGTCCACTTTGCCCTGACTGCAAAAGCGTTTTCTTTGCAAGCTAATCAATATAATAGACTGGTTTGAATACAATTTGATGGGCTGTTTGTTGAGTCATTTTGAGTTTGAGGACATGGGCAGTTGTTACTGTTATGGTTTCAGTGAAAAACGTACATTTGTTGTGCTTCAGGAATTTGTTTAACTTAAAAAAGTACATTTACACAGCTTCTGGACATTTATTTTACAGAAAAATATCCTTAAAGCTTCTCCAACTTATTTCCATCTGACAACTTTCCTTGCCAATTCTTCCTTAGTAATGCCCATAAATGCCAAAAAAAAAAAAAGACTTTTATACAATGTTTCTGTATGTTGTAACCAACAAAACTGTATTTGGTTATGATATTTAAGTATACCACTCCTGTCCTCTCTGACCGAAAATGTACATGACTGTGTCAACGTAGTGGAGGATGCAGTATTAGAAACAGGAATATAATTGTGTGGAACTCAAAGAAGGATAGAATTATGCTGCTCCTATTGCTGGCTTTTCCTGTGACAGATTGATTTCCAGAAACTCCTTTCCAGTTTGAAAAAGGGAGAGGTTCAATACCTGGCAATGAAAAACAGCCCCCTTAAGCGGGAAATGTTGCTAAGGCTATTTTGGGTTGATGAATGTAAGAACTTTTGTCTCATTCTTATTTGTCAAACTTTGAAGAGATTCTTAATATTATTTATTAAATGCAATGTGCACTTAATGCTACAGTGCACAGAGAAAGATGATGGGACAGATTCCTCAGCTGAAGTTAGTTTAACTTCATTGACTTCAATGGAGCTATGCCAATTTGCACCAGTTTAGAATATGGTCTTGTGTTCCCAGCCGCATAAGACCTTGCGATCCCACACAGATTCACAAGAAAAAGAATTGTCCAACTTTGGTTGATGAAGTTAGGCACCTAAATAAAGGGCTGATCTTGCACCCATGAAATCAATGGCAGTTTTGCCATTGCCTTAAAGGAGTACAGGATCAAGCCCTTTAAGGGTATGTCTACACTGCAATTAAAAACCTGTGGCTGGCCAATGCCAGCTGACTCGGGCTCAGGGGGCTTAGGCTGCAGGGCTGCTTATCAACAGCATAGATGTCCAGGCTCGGGCTGGAACCCAGGCTCTAGGACCCTGCAAGTTTAGAGTCCCAGAGCTTAGGCTGCAACCCAAGACAAAACATCTACACTGCAATTAAACAGCCCTGCAGCCTGAGCCCAAGTCAGGTGGCACAGGCCAGCGGCAAGTGTCTAAATGCAGTGTAGACATACCTTTAGGGGCCTGCCCTTTTGAGGTACTGTACACTTGTAATAAGTGGGCCTACAACTTTACCCTAGTTGTGAGCTCAACTGTGGGAAAGTAGATAACAGTTTACAAAAAGTTCCAGTCAAATATAAAGATAAATGTTGCTCGGTGACTGAATTAGTCCAAACAAAAAGGCCTACTGATATAACTCAGGGACTATGTTAAGATCATGCATGCTGAATAAGATAATTGTGGGACCAGAAATCAGTGAATCAAAATTGGTGCCTTGGCTATTAGGCCTAATTGGGGGACCAAATAATAAGAGGACAGGCTATTCCACACATCACTCCTTTCTCAGGTCCTTAAAGTAAAGGATTTTGGGGGGAAATTAGGAAAGAAGCAGACACTGGCTGACTGAAAAATGGGACAACAGGAAGGAGTGAGCTTTACTACCCTGGCTGCCACCCCCATCATCTCCTGGAGCCCTGGGATCCACTGTGATATCATGGGCCTTTGTCATCTTAATCATGAGAGATGTCCTGATCAGACCAGGCCAAAGACAGGGACCCAGATGGCACTATCACCTCTACCAGCTCCAGCCAAATCCTGAACACCATCTGGGATGTTGAGTTTGTCTTCCCCCTTCCCCCACCCGTGTGTTCCCACCTTACTTCTTCTCTTTCCTGTGCCTCTCCTTTTTCCTTCTGTCTAATCCAAACTGCATCTTCTGCAACATGTCTGTGAGCCTGTGACCAGAAAAGGCAGCGAAAAGCAATACCCTAAAACAGCCCAATGCTGATATAAAAGTTTTCCAGGTCTTGGAGCAGTTGTTAAAACTGTGAGCTCTGTTTGTGTTTTTCCAGGTGTCAGACTACAAGTGAAAGTCAACATGCACCAGAGAGAGAAGTTGCATTTTCTATCTTTGCTGTTCTCTTCTTTCCACTTTAGTGTGCATATGTCTTGTTTTGTCCTCTAGGAAACAGGATTAGACTTTAACAGCAGCTCCGGTCCATCTCAACTAACTTTTTCTTTCCTCCAAAAAGGACAGTTATTGCCATTTTTAATACAATCTAAAAGAGTGTCAAATCAGCAAGGTGGGGTTGGGGGATGTTCTTTTTAAAAACTTCTGTCCCGTTAGTGAGAAAGGAAACATAGGATGTTGTTAAAATGAAAGCCTTACTTAACAGTTTACATTTCAAATGCTTTAACCTTTTCCCCTTCTGTTCTGTATCTTCAATAAAAGGTTAAAAGGATTTTAATGGCGTGTTTACCATGGTACTAAGCAGAGGCTCAGGTCTCTGTATACCAACCCTAAATCTTGTTTAAAACTGTTTAATGTTGGACAGTGACAGGGTCATGTTAATACCTTTGCCTCTTTGGGCCCATATATTCCATCTAAATTAAATTAACTACCCACAGCTCTCATGAACATCAAGAAATATGGGGGCCTAACTTTAAACCCTGTTTGAAAATGCTGCCAATAATATATGGATTGGCCTAATCCCATCTCAAAGTGGTGAAGGGTATATTTTAATTAAATTAATATCAGTAATAGGACTATAATTAGCACCACCAAATAGCAATACTACAAGCATCTGTCTGGATGAGAACCTCTGTAAATTGGAGTCCGACACATCTTCTCTAACATTTTACACACTGGCAAAAGCAAAACAAATGTACGTATAAATATCACAATCACATGCGGTCCTAGTCCTGGGATTTTGCTTAATAAATGGATATTGATAGTACCCTTGTCCATAGCAGAAGTGTCCTAAAACAAGAATATAAACAACCATCAGCAATATTAGATTTAATGGAAGTTACCTACTTATATCTCAAGAACCTACCCCACTGGCTTCATCTGAAACTTGAGGAGGGGAATAGGTTGGGAATTTAAAGTAGAATGGATATATTTTTTTACTCTAGGAAAAAGCCTATTTCTTCCTCCTTTACGAAGACCAAGTTAATATAGTGGGAGGAAATCAAGGGAATAAGTGACATTTCTCCCCAAAATCAAAAGTTATTTTAAAAATTCAAGGTTTATTAAGTTTAAATGTACAATTTGCCATCTATTGTATATTAGATCTCATCTTGACCAATAAAGACAAACTAATCACAGAATTAATGATAACTGAAGTACAAGTGATCTTGATTTAATCACATTTATTATGTGCAAACAGAATACAGTCCAGATTGATTCATATTATATATATCTGATGTTTTAAAAGGGCCAATTTCACAAAGCTGAAAACAAGGTTGAGACAGATCAGCTTGGAGGAAGAATTTAAGCAAAAAAAAAAGTGAATTGTAAAAAGTGAAAAGTAAATTGAGAATAGTTTAAGAAAACTGTTTAAGCATAGTTTAAGATATTGGTTAACAAAACAACCTGGTTTAGAGGCGAAGTAAAGGCAGCTATAAAAACAAAAATAGAATAGTATTTAACAAAAATGGAAGAAAGGAGAAGGTAATAGTAACTAATATAAATCAGAAGCTAGGCATTGTAGAAAACAGATAAGGAAAGCAAAGGGACAAGAAGAAATCTATGGATTTTTTAAGTATACAAGGAAGAAAAAAACCATAACAATGATATTGGTCCATTAATAGATGGAAATGGTAGCATTATCAATAATAATGCAAAAACGGCAGACATGTTCATTAATATTTCTGTTGTGTATTTGGGAAAAAACAGATGATGTAGTCATATCATATGGTGATAGCACTCTTTCCATTCCATTAGTATCTTAGGAGGATGTTAAAACAGCAGCTACTAAAGTTGGACATTTTTAAATCCGCAGGTCCTGATAACTTGCATCCAAGAGTTCTAAAAGAGCTCATTCTACCATTTGTTGATTTTAGAACACTGAGAAAATTCCAGAAGGCTTGAAGAAAGGTAATGTGCCAGTATTTAAAAAGAGTAAACAGGATGATCCTGGGCAAGATAATAAATCAGGCGATGCAGGACTAAATTAGTAATGAATTAAAGGAGGGAAATATAATTAACGCTAATCAATATGAAAAATAGAATAAATGTGTACATCTAGGAACAAATACTGTAGCCCATGCTTACATGATGGGGGGAGACTCCATTCTGGGAACCAGTGGCTCTGAAAAATATTTGGGGGTCACAGTGGATAATCAGGTGAACACGAGCCCCCAGTGCGACTCTAGCGCCAAAAGGGCCTGGGATACATAAAGAAGAGAATCTGGAGTCGGAGTAGAGAGGTTATTTTACCTCTGTATTTGCAGCTGGTGAGACCACCGCTGGAAAACTGTGTCCATTTGTGGAATCCACAGTTCAAGAAGGATGTTAATAAACTGGAGAGGGTTCATGGAAGAGCTACGGGAATAATTAAAGGATTAGAAAAACTGCCTTATAATGATAAACTAAATAGATGGAGCTCTTTAAATCTAACAAACAGAAAGTTAGGGTGACTTGATTACAGTCCATAAGTACCTACCTGGGGAACAACTGTTTGATAACAGGCTCTTCAATTTAGCAGAGAAAAGTAACATGATCCAGTGGCTGCAATTTGAAACTAGACAAATTCAGACTGGAAATAAGATGCAAATTATTAACAGTGATGGTGTGGGCTGGTGAGGCCTTGGAATCTATGGAAGTAAGTAGCAAAAAGGATTTAGTAAGTGAAATAAGGCAAAAGTATAAAAAACCCGCAATGCCTAAGTCTTTATTATTATTAACTTGTATTCTATTACCATATTTTATGTTCACTAAGCTTCATTGCTTCACAGAATCTACATCATTTACAACAGTTTGAGCTTTTAAAGCTTAACTATATTCTGAAATTACATCCTGGGAGAGAAAAAAAAAGGGACTTAGAATTTCTTCACAGCAGAAATTGAATACAATTAACAGCGCCCTCTCCCCGCACCCCCCAACACATGAAACAACACCACCTTTAAACCATGTATATAAAAAGTTTACTAATTGTGTTAGCAGCTTCCTGGAGATCAGTTTTGCAAAAACAGTTTCCGGTAGAAAAGTTTTAATACAATTTAAATACTTGACCAAGATTGTGTTATAAAATGACTCACAAAACTAGGATCTATTCTAGACTATATTATGGTGTTTTAAGCCATTTTATAACAGAGGTCAGACTTGTCTACAAACTGAGGGCTAAATCCTTGCCTGCCTTATTTATGCAAATAGTCCCACTGACTTCAATGAAACTATGCAAGCGAGCTGGGATCTAGCTATGTGTCAGCAGCATCTTTCTTGGTAAGATTCTTACTTTCAAACAAACACCTAAATAAACAAATACAGTCTGTAGAAAGGTGCCAATTGCTAACATGGTCTGAAAACTCTTTATAGGTAATGCCCTTGATATTAGTGCTGAGATTAGAGTATAGTAAAGCCTTGATTTTACGAACGCCAGTTTTTCAAACGACCAGTTATACAAACCACTTTCAAACATGGGGGGAAAAATAAATTTTTTTAAAAATCACATAAAGACGTTGCTGATGAAGATAAAGTTGACATCCTTTTACATTCCGATGCCTTCCATGCACTGGGAATCACTTTGAAGTGGTTTTTCAGGATGAGAAGAAAGTGATGCAGTGCACAATATTGCAACTTATGCACCATACCCATTGTACTTTGGACTGCAGATGTTACATTTTATGAATTCCTCAGTCCCAATTAATTCATAAAATAAGGGTTCTACTGTAAAAATAACCTTATTCACATCCACTGACTGTAGCTTACTGCCATGAATAAGCCATTAACTGCATATATTTTGCATGTTTTTGGTTACACTGCCCTCAGAAAGCAGGGATGATGTTATAGTACTTGTAAATCAAACAGACATCACATTTACAATAGCAGGATTTACTGAAGCTACAGGTTCAATTTAGCCCTTCATCCTTCAAAGACAGTAAGCTGCATTGTACTCAGTTTAATCTGTGGAATGCTACGAGATAAGGGTCTGATTCTGGGAGATGTACACTATTCTCAGCTGCGATGGAGCTCAGGGCACTCATCACCTTTAAGGTTTATTATTACAGGAGAGAACCTTACACAGCAGTTAGAATGTATTCAACTTTACTAGAGGCAGCCCATGTGTTTTATTATTACCAAGCACTAAAAGTATGTTACCATGAAAGCATATGAACATGGGAGACATTCCTTTTTGCCTATAGAGGAAAGATCACATTTTCACAGCTGGAATAAAATAAGACTTTACTTTCCAGCATCGAAATTCATACTTTACGCTCGCAGAGTCTGTTACAAGAAAGAAATAGCCAAGAATGGGCTAAATTAATTCAATATGAAAATGTCTCAGTACAAGCATTTTACACACACACTATAATACAACAAAATTGCAGCAAATTAGCTGAAGCTTTTAATATGATGTTAAAGAGTTACTGGGTTACAGGCATTAACTGTATTCCTAAGTAAGATCAAAATTACTTTTTCCCTTTATGATGGAAAATATGATTTGGGGTTTTTTTAATACCAGTCTGAAAATTCACATTAAAGAACATCACATTAGACTACATCATGTTACATAGGAATGTATTAACAGATTCTGGGCCTTAAGTCTGAGACACTACCTCATAGTTGGTGGGTCAGAGGCAACAAATGTGACAAAGAACCTCTGAGGAGCACCACCAGATACAACAATCTCTGGCAGGTTCAACTATGGTGGTAGGATCAGTGGGAAAACTGAGTTAGCCAAGACTATCATACCACTGCCAACCTGCACTGGCCAAGTAGGACTAAGTTCCAGCCAAACTTCTCAGCATGACATATGCTTATGGAAGAGATTTTCACCCTGCAGGAAACTGCAAAATGCTGACGAAGAGGCTGATAAATTATCTAATATAACCCTGTCCCCCATTTTCTGTATATTGAAGCAGCAATGCCTCTTAATAATAAGGTCCTTTTATATAGAGCTTAAGCATCCCACAGAACTTTACAAACTTAACACATTGCACCATATTCTAGGATGAAACCCAACAACACTTTAACATCTCCCAGTACCCCAACAGTTTAGAGGCAGGAAATGAATACTATATCCAGTTGAAACTGGGGCATCGGTTCAGTACTGACTCATGGAAAACAATATCCCCTACTGAATTACCAACACCACTTCTTAATAGTCCTCTGACATCTCCAATCCAAGAACTCCAGTCCAACACTCCCTAGCTTGAGAGATCTAAGAGGATCCTAGCATGTAGGTACTAAAGGATGCCATTTTTTTTGCAGTTTAATATGGGAAGTACTGCATTGGGCACTTTTTAAAAGCAGATAATACTCTTATATTGCACTTTTAATCAGTAGATATCAAAATGCTGTGCAAAGGAGATCCAGGCTGGAGCACATGACTTATAAGGAGAGGCTGAGGAAACTGGGATTGTTTAGTTTGCAGAAGAGAACAATGAGGGGGGATTTGATAGCTGCTTTCAACTACCTGAAAGGGGGCTCCAAAGAGGATGGATCTAAACTGTTCTCAGTGGTACCAGATGACAGAACAAGGAGTAATGGTCTCAAGTTGCAGTGGGGGAGGTTTAGACTGGATATTAGGAAAAACTTTTTCACTAGGAGAGTGGTGAAGCACTGGAATGGGTTACCTAGGGAGGTGGTGGAATCTCCTTCCTTAGAGGTTTTTAAGGTCAGGCTTGACAAAGCCCTGGCTGGGATGATTTAGTTGGGCATTGGTCCAGCTTTGAGCAGGGGGTTGGACTAGATGACCTCCTTAGGTCCCTTCCAACCCTGATATTCTATGAGTCTATGATTCAGTGTCATTATCCCATTTTACAGAGGAGAAACCGAGGCAGGGAGAGGGTGGCCACCCAAAAGGCCAGTGGCAAAACCAGGAAGAGCATCCAGTCCACTGCTCTATCCACTAGGCCAAACTGGTTCCCCTATTAGTTCTGAAGTTTGATACTGACTCACTTTCATTATGGGACATAAATAGCTTTTACTTGATTTGTAAATATGGGTTTGAGACATAGCAGGTTACAATCCAAACTAATGAGTACCTGTGTCACTCCTGCCCTTTAACCTGGGATACCCTTTACAATGTATTGCTACTGTAGTCTCCAGCCTGGATTGCTTACAAACAGCCTCCAGCATGCAAGTCACTCCCAGCTACGTCTGATTCTGTGCTGCTGCCACCCAGCCACACTGTGACTCTACCAGTCTTGGTTTTTCTGCAGGGTGAGCCCATCACACTCCCAAGCTTAGGTTTTCCCTCGGAAATATATGTCTTGTATTGCCCAGCCCTGTCCTGGACAATACAAAGTTTATATAAAGTCAGTTATTTCTCTAATAGATATAATATGCACACAACTTACCACCCCAAATGGAGTTTTCTGAAGACTTCAATTTAAACACACTGGATTAGATAAAACAATACAAGTTTATTAACTAAAAAGAGATACATTTAAAGGGAATACAAGTAATGAGGCATAAAAATCAGAAATGGTTACAAGAAAATAAAGTTAAAACTCTTCTGGTGCCTAACAAACTATAACAGATTCAGGCAAAGTTTCTCACATATTCTTTCAGCAGTCTTACTAACCAAACCCTCTAGGTCAGGACCCCTTTTTCCAGAATCCAATGAAGGCTTTCTTTGTTGCTTCAGGCATAGAGAATGCAATGGACGGGGAGGGGGAGGGTACCGTGGGGTGTTTGCCTTTTTATAGTTTGAGTACCCTTCTTGAAAAATATTTCCAGCTGGATACCAGGAGACAACGTCAATGGGGAAGGATGTTCCCTGCAGCTTTTTACTCACCTGTTTGAGTTTCCATTGTTTCCCTTCCTGCTTGATGACTCTGTTTACTGCTTAAATGCAAACTAAGCAGACCACACATTCCTTTGTTTGAGACCGACCTGTGCGCCAATCTCATTTGGAACATGTGTTAATAACACCATACAGTGAAATCTTATAACTTCATATACAATGTAACCACGCATATTTTATCAGGATGATACTGATCAGCAAATTATGAGTTTCCAAATGATACCTTACAAAGCATACTTTGTACAAAGGTTATTGCAATAGTGTATAAGGTGTAAATACAGGGGTACATTCTGTAACAGGGTTTAGTAGACTGTAATGAATGTCTATTTAATTAAAATGGCTGCTATTTCAACACTAAACATTAAAAGGAAAGCGGAGTGATTACCTTTAAAAAAGGTCAATTGTTTTGGTAACTTAATATAATCATTGTTATATTTCCTCTACTAAATATGTGGAATGCTACAAATACAATGAGAGCCAAGTTTTTAAAGAAACAACCTTTGTTGTAAATGAAAAAAAATTAAGTACACATACAAAATTAAGTAAATACTTATTTACAATTTTCTTAGGGCTCATTCTAGCAGAATAAATGATCGATTTTCAGAATGGAGAGAGGTAAATAGTGGTGTCCCCCAGTGATTTGTACTGGGACCAGTGCAGTTCAACATATTCAGAAACAATCTGGAAAAAGGGGTAAACAATGAGGTGGCAAAATTTGCAGATGATACAAAATTACTCAAGATAGTTAAGTCCAAAGCAGAATGTGAAGAGTTACAAAGGGATCTCTCAAAACTGGATGACTGGGCAACAAAACGGAAGATGAAATTCAATGTTGATAAATGCAAAGTAATATATTATATTATTATAAAGTAATATAACATTATATTGCTGTGACTCTCTGTACATCGGGGGAATACCCTACACCCCATGTTCATCTTTATAAAATGATTGTGTGGTATCCAATGCAAAGTTTGTCATGTCGGGTGTCTTCGGAAGGCTCATGATGCACTGAGCATTGTTGTTATAGTAATTGTTGTTATAGTAATGTTATAGGTTGTAATTTCATGTATATAGTTATGAGGCTGAAAATGTGTCCTCATGGCTTAAAACAGGACCAGACAAAACTCTCCAAGAGCAGTTCATACCTCATCAGGGCATGTATGGGACAAACCCAGCCCAGCCTCACTCATTATGCCCTTCCAGTATGTCTGAGAACCACTGATAACTACTCTGTGGGAACAGTTTTCCAACCAGTTTTGCACCCACCTTATAGTAGCTCCATCTATGTTGCATTTCTCTAGTTTGTTTTTGAGAAAGTCATGCGAGATAGTATCAAAAGCTTTACTAATAAGTCAAGATATACCACATCTACTGCTTCCCCCCCATCCACAAGGCTTGTTAGCCTGTCAAAGAAAGCTATCAGGTTGGTTTTACATGATTTTTTTTTGACAAATCCATGGTGACTGTTACCTATCACCTTATTATTATCTTCTAGAAAATAACTGCTAATGGCTCAGATATCCTATTTACTGGTATCTCCTCTAAAGTATGCAACATCACAGATGGGAACACTGTCCCCTAAGTCCTCAAAGAGTTGCTTAGATTGAGCTGCATAAACCCCATTGACACAACTCTAAGTCTAAGCTTTGTAAATTAATGTACCTGAGAAGGAGCAGCATGGGGCTTGTACAACACAGTCCCAAAGCACCACTTCATGACAGAATGGGGTATTTCTGCAGCTCTGCCTCAATTTCCCTTTTGTCAGCTTGTGACCTGCTTATGTCATAGCAGTGATTTGACCCTCCAGTTAAGTTTTCTGAGAATGTTAAACCACTTCCAGGGTAATAGAGTCCACCTGATACAGTCCAATAAAATAAAACATAGCAGCAAGTGATTCTTCAGCCCAGCCAGGCTCTGTGCCCAGCCTCCGACAAAGCTGGCCTCTGTCCTTAGCTAGTGCACTCCCCTCTCCAGTCAGCCACTCCCAGATCCTCCTGCCTGGAGACTTTCTCTTCCTTGCCAGGCCACTCCCACCAGTACCTAGCTGGAGTCTTTTCTCCCCTTGTGTCTCAGAGTCTCCTGCAGGAGCCTAACCACTCTCTGCTACCCTTGCCACCCTCTACTGCTGGGCTTTCTTCCTTTTAAGTCCCATAGCCTGTCCAGGTGAAGCATGGTGGGGCTAACTGAACAGGGCTGACAAAAAAGCCTCTTGCCCTTAAAAGGGCAGATCGTCTTCTTTCACAGCTCTTCTGAAGCAAATGAAAACAATTATCTCTTGCATGAGGGCTATGCGCTGTATGAAAAACTTCAATGGGACTTCTCCTGTAAGGATGGGTTTGTAAGATCAAACCCTAAATTAATGGTACATTATAACAACACATAAAAATTCAGAGTTTCTCTGATTTGGGATCACCTTGCATAATTATTGTGACCTGTTTACCTGCATTCCTCCACATCAGTGTTATTTTCCATTCCTCCCTGAACCCTCCACTGGGGCCCAATTGAGCTACCATTTCTGTCAGTGGACAATTTCCCATTCATTTCTACAGACAATGGATTGGGCCCTCACAGTAGAGATGCACATTGAAGCAGGCAAAAAGGACAACCCAACTTTTTTACTCAAACCTCAGCCTGAAATTCAACCTGTGAAATAGCATCACATCCTCTGACAACTATTAATTACATTCAAGGTTATCCTGATTACATGCAGATCATCAAGAATGTAGTATGTGTTAATCAGAGTAATTTGTAAAGAACTGAATGACCGAGGCAAGGAGAAATACAAAAACTATTTCTTCCTAAACTCAATCAAGTGCAATACACACTAAGAAATAGAAAATGATGATATTCTTGCCAATTGAAATGCACAACCTATTGAGCTGTGACACCAATACAGTTAAAGAATAGAAGAAATATGGCTTAACTACATATTTATAGCTGGTCTTAATCATGGCAGTTCAGAGCTGGAGTTTGTGTTCAAGTATAACACCAGGAAAAAATATAAGAAAGTTGCTATGAGAAATGAAACTCAATTTTTATGATTTCCAAGTATTTTTTTAATTCTCCCAGATTTTGTTTTGCAAGTTTGAGGGCCATATCTTCAACTGGTGTAAATCAGCTCAAGACAATGGGGCTACACTGGTTTATACCAGCTAAGGATCTGGCCTTGAGAGTTTAAAACTTGGTTAGGCAGTTTTAACAGCACAAAAACACTTTTTCTAGTCATAATGAATTTTTACTATATTTGGATTTTCCAGTCAGCAGTACTGGAGTCATAATCACACTACAGCATTCTAATAGAGTTAGAAGAGTCTCTATTTTTAATAAAGCCCTAGATAAGATATGCTAGTGAAAGTAATTTTTGTCAAACATTTTTTGTCCATTTCTTTTCTATTGAAAATGTTTTTGATGCATCTCCAAATATATCTGCTGACTCCCCTCCCGCCATTTTGAGCAAAGAGTTTTAGAACTATATTGGTCACTGTAAGAAGCTGTGTGGATGCAGTGGGGATTCACACAAATGACCATATGACCATACCTTCTGCCTGGATTCCAAGATCCAAAGGATCTTCCTGCAGATTTCATGATGTCAGTGTGTTTGGTGGGTCTCCCCTCTGCCTACTATGCTGCAGAGTCAACCCCTCCACACACCATAGAGAGGACAGAAACTCCACCTGTGGAGACTCATTGAGCTTCCTCCTTCTAATTATTAGTCCAATTTTCCCATCCTTATGCACACTAAAGGAACACCTTACTTCTCAAGTAGTTCCTTCTAGTCACTGAAATCACTGGCACTACTCAAATCGGTAATACTCATTGTGCCTAAAGCAGGCGGAATTAGGCCCATAGTCTGTTGAAGCTTGTTTGTTATGTGTGTCTAGCTATTTATGACCACTCACACCATTTAATAAGAAACCAGGGACCAATTTCTCTCTTATCCTTTGTGTGTGTCCCAAATTATAGCATTACGAACTATTTTCTCTACATCCATGGATGCTCCCTATGTTGACAGATTATGTAAATATATCAGAGCCTCTTGAAACACAGCAGTGAGGCTTAGGCTGATTAACAGTAATGAAGACAAACCATAGCCACTTGACAGGAAAACAGGCACTGACAGTTGAAAGGCTCAGCTTAAAGGAAGTTTGAGTGCGAAAAGTTAACAGAAAGGTGTCATGGGACCATATAAAAACACTACAGGAAGGAGGAACTTTTCTCCAAGGATGACACCAGGGAAAAAACATTTGGAGTAGTCTAACATTCCACCTCTACAGACCAGGGGGCAGATTTACAAAGGTATCTGGGTACAAAAAGATTTAAATAGGCACATAGTGAGATTTACGAAAGTACCTAAGCAAGCCAAGCACTTAACTCCCATTGCCTTCCATTCTGACACCAATGGGAATTAGGTATCCAGCCTACTTAGACAGTTGTATAAATCCCACTAGGCACCTAAATACGTTCGTAAATCTGGCCCTTGCTCCTGTTGCAGTCTTCACATGTGCCTATTTCCCCAAAATGCCAGTGGGGTACCTTATGAATGCTACAAAAAGAATGAGAAAGGGAAAACCAGCATTTGAATGCCTCACATGCTATGCCACAAAATTGGGGGGGGGGGAAGTAGCTCACATTTTGAAGAGTATATACTCGAGGTATATACTCATTTAGTAAGACATGGGGACTATTTCATGTGTTCATATGCACACGTAATCATATCGTATATGTACACGGTGCCTTTCAGCTCCAAGGATCCCAAAGTGCTTTAAGAACTGAACCAAATTTTGGCCAAATGACAAAAAGCCAGGCGCCTCAGCAGGTATCTGCTTTCTAACAGAAATCCTGTCGGCAGAGGGTAGGATTCTACATTGGGACAGCCTAACGTGTTGCAGGGAACATGTTCTTGCATCTCTGCTCTGGATGCTGATTTGCACGTATTATGGCAGTGTGAAGATGGCTGGTATTTTGGCCTGGCTAGCCTTTTTTCACACCGTCCCATTTGTGCTTTGTCCACAGCCAGTAGCATTAGCCATATGCACATCTCTGTGGTGTAGTACTGTAGGATGTGCGAGAAGTTACTTACCTGTACAATAACTGGAATTCAAGATGTTCTGTCCCTATCGATGCTCAAGGTCAAGATGAGCATGCTCTCATGAACTCAGATTTTTTGTCATCCGGGTCCGCAGGTCCACACCTATGCCTACACATTTTCATGTTGGTATGCAGGTATATGGGGAGGGGCAGACCCACTGCCGCTCCAGTTCCTTCTCAAACACAAAGTGCAGAGGCAAGGACTCTGGAACAGAGGGGAAGAGCGGGTGGTTGAGCACTCATAGGGACAAAACACCTTCAAGAACTCCAGTTACTGTACAGGTAAGTAAAACTCTCCTTCTCTGAGTTATTGTCCCTACAGATACTCCATTGTTTTAATTTGTTCAGAACCTGGAGGAGAAATGGTGTTGGAGGATAAGTGTACGGCAGAATGTGAGGCCAAGGGGTAAGGAGGACATGTCCCCATTGAGTGGCAATCATGCCCTCCCCTCAACCATAAACACCGGCACTTCATGTTGGACAATGTTGCGAAGAGATCTCTCTCTGGAAGACCCCAGGATTGACAAATCTCCTGAAAAACCCAATTGCTGAGTTCCCACTCATGATCCTAAAGGAAACATCCGCTCAGGGAGTCTGCTATGATGTTTTGCAGACGCAGCAGATAAACTGCTGAGATTTCTATATTGTGGGATATGCACCAATTCCATAGCTTTCTGACTCCGCATATAAGGACTGGGATCTTGCTCTTCCTTGGCGATTTATATAGTACACAGCTGCTCTGTTGTCCAACATTACTTTGACGAGTGGCTCCAATGTTAGGTAGGAAGTGTTGGCAAGCGTAGCAGACTGCCCTGAGTTTGAGAAAATTGATATGGAGGGATGACTCCTGGGGAGTCCATTTGCACTAAGCTCTGAAGTCCTATAGGTGAGCACCCTAATCCAGCAGAGAGACACCTCTGGTGGGAGAGGGCACAAAAATGGAGCTCCCATACAAATCTTGCAAGGCTCCTTCCACCAGTTCAGGCATTCAAAAACTCTGAGGTATAGCCACCCATTTGAAAAGTGTTCTTGTTGTGAGTGTAATAGACCTGAGCCAGGTTTCAGGACACAGAGAATGTAGTCTTGCATGGGCTGTTACGAATGTACAGGCTGCCATGGGGCCCAGTAGTTGAAGATAAGCCCTTTCTGTGGTCTGGGGGTTCTGTTGTAGTCTGGAAATGAGGCTGGATATTGTGGTGAACTTATCTATGGGCAAGTACACTCTGTCAGTTGAGCTGTCTAGAATGGTTCTGATTAAGTCTATGCATTTTACAGATGTCCAGGTAGAGACTTTTCCACATTGAGACGAAGGCCCTGAGAGCGGAAGAGCGTTAGGGCCTTGTTGTTACCTGACTGCACCTCGAGAAAGGAACAACTTTTGAACAGCCAATTATTCAGATAGGGAAAGATGGATGAAGATGTACCTCAATGACCACGAGGACCTGTGTGAACATTTTTGGGGCAGTCAAAAGGTTAAAGGGAAGTTACTGGTAATGATCCATGCCAATGAGATGGATGCATAGCTATATGAAAGTATGCACCCTGGAGGACTAGGGCGAACCAGTAGCCAGGATCTAAAGATGGAATTAGCGTTGCCAGAGTTACCATCCTGAACCTTTATGTAAGGATAAAGATATTCAGAGTACTGAGGTCTCCAGCCTCCTTTTATTTTGGGAACCAAGAAGTACCAGAAGCAGAACCCTTTTCCGATCAGGTTGTGGGGAATGGGTTCAATTACCCCCAGAAGCAGGAGAGATTTACCCTCTGCTTAGGAGACCCTTGTGAGAAGGTCCCTAAATAGAAACAGAGGAAGGGAAGGAGAGGGTATGGAGCTGAATTGGATGGAATATCCCTTCTAGGATCCATCTGTCTGAAGTAATGAGCTCTCAGATAGGTAGGAAATGGGAGAGACTGTTTCCATAGCGTGGTTGCAAGCAGCATGAGATCCAGAGTTGGGGGGGGGGGATTCATGACCCCCAACCAATAGGTCAAAATTATCACTGACTGGGAGGTCACCATAGATGAGGTCCCCTTACTAGAAATCTGGACCTCTTTCTGGGTGGTCCTACGGCCTCAAGGAGGTTTGGTATTGGAATTGGCAAGATCATTGTGCCATATGTAACTTGCTATAATTTCATGTTAAACAACATTCAGGAAAACATCAAGCAGTACCAGAGATGGTACAGAAGAATCTTCTCTTATACTCTTTGTGACCAGGACCCAAGGAAGATGGTACCAAAGCATGGGTCAAAGGTAATTTCTTTGAGGAGCGCTTGGAGTCCTTGTGCTTGCAGGGCTCTGATCCTGGCACCGACAACAGTGCCATGCAGGCCTGCTTGCCAGAAGATTTTTCAGTGTGGGGCATGGCAGACGTCTTTTTTGCAAGTATTGGTATCTCAGTACTGGGCAGTACCTGCACCAGGATGCAAGGTCTCCTTGTTCCCTGGCCACAGAAGTGGTTTTTTCCCCTTCTTTTAGTCTCCCGCTGGGAAATTGGGGCTTTTCCTTTTAGGAGGCTTTGAAGTATCTGAAGCTGCCCCATGGCCTTTGCTTATCAGGGCTGGAGAAATCATCAGAGTACTCTGAGTGGCTGAGGCCAACATACCAGAGAGTTGGGTGGTGATGGACCCAGCAGGTCTTAGGGAACATTCCATAAGGAGTGGCTTGAGTCTATCTTCGCTCAGCTTTGTAAATCTGGTCTTGTAGTTGGAACTTAGATGGGATGTGGGACTCTCCGAGGCAGCTGAAATGCCTGTCACTAAGGGGAAAAGACACGCTGTTAAACCCAGGGATTTTGGCATAACCTGTGCAGGAAAGGCTGCAAACAAAACAGGGACCAAGGGCAAGGAGGACCTGACCGCACAGAAATGGGGTTGGTGAGAAGGGGAGGCCCCCAAAAGCACAAGCTTCTGCTAAAAAACTAAACAAAGCAATAAAACTAAACAGAAAGGAATACTAAGAAATAAAAGAATAAAACAAAGTAAGCTGTGTAGCTAACTAGTGGACACCACAACACTCTGTCTCGAGCTGCAGAGGCAGGGGTCCGCCCCTCCCTCTATGCCAGTGGTTCTCAACCTATTTACCATTGTGGGCCACATATGTTCACTGAATCACAAGGAATTTTGAAAGTCAAGTAATGATGCCTATACCCTCATACCAGAGTCGGAGGATGCATTGGGCACAGATGTAGACCCACGGACACTGCTGACAAAAAAAATTTCTGATCCAGACAGGGCCGGCTCCAGTTTTTTTGCCGCCCCAAGCATCAGGAAAAAAAAAAAGATAAAGCCGCAATCGGCGGCACTTCGGAGGCAGCTCTACCACGCCGCTTCATTCAGCGTCCGGTCCTTCCCTCCAAGAGGGACTGAGAGACCCGCCGCTGAATTGCCACTAATGACCCAGACGTGCCGCCCCTTTCCATTGACCGCCCCAAGCATCTGCTTCCTGCGCTGGTGCCTGGAGCTGGCCCTGGATCCAGAAGGCGGGTGTATGCACATCCTGATATGGAGCACTCATACGAACAAAACCATGAAGAACCGCTCACAATGCTACCTGTGCACGCACTTTGCCTTCTTTACATCCATTCTGTTCCCACTAGTTAAGGCTTTTTCCTTCCCACCACCCACTTGCATCTTACTGGCTTTGGAGATTTACATGCTCCACTTGCTTCAGCAGCAGAGCTATTAAACTAGTCTGACGATGGCCTGGCAATTCTCTCCCCTGTGGCAATGATAGGCTTGGCAGGCTCCTGACCCTGGCTCTGGCCCCAGCTCCAATTAGAGCCATTTTTAACTCAGGCATCATTACTTGACTTTCAAAATTCCTTGTGATTCAGTGAACTGGCCTACAGACTTAACCGATAGGGTGTTATTACCCCAGGTATAGGACTGAAGGTTGAGGCCAAGCAGATGGTCCCTTAAAGTTCTTATTTTAAAAGTCCTACTGTGCACTATAAAGTTATTGGCCCAACTTTCATCAAAATTGGCTTGATTTTTTAAGTCTCAAAACAGATTTGAAGGAAAAATTCAGCCTGGAGCAACTGGGGAGAGAGTATTTTTTTCTTCACTTGAATAACACAAAAGCGTCTGAAATGATTTTGCTAACACCTTTGGGCTGAGACCAAGCATGGAAAATGTCAGCACTAAAATGGATTTGTTAGGGAAAGTTATGAACAAGTAAAAAGGGGGAGTTAGAATGGAAGTTGGAATTCAGTCTTAAAATATAATACCACTATCAGCACCTTCTTTAATGTACACATATATAGGAATAATTTCTCCCAACACTAAAAAGCAGCCATATCTCTGTGTAATGTGGCAGCGGCTTAAAAGCACACTGCAATGCCGCACAACTGTTTAGGGGCCTGAATCTGCAAGCACACACATGAATAACCTTACTCATAAGTAGTTCCACTGGAGACAACTGGATTACTCACAATAATAGACACTACTCCTGGGAGTAAGTGTCTGCAGGATTGTGTCCTAGGGCAGCACAAGAAAAAATATACTATATCTACTTAAAACTAAGAAAGGAATGTAGTTGGGCAGAATTAAATACCCAAACTGGAGGTTAGTCAGAACACTGGGGCTAACAGTTCTACTCTTACCCAAAAATGCCTTGTGAATCTTTAGAGAGACAAGGTGGGTGAGGTAATATCTTTTATTGGACTAACTTCAGAAGTTGGTATATGTATGTAGATATGTATAAAATATATATATTACAGAGCAACAGTACCATTTCCATATTAATGTTCCAAGTTCCATTATAAAAATCTTACTTTGTTTCTGCACAGTTTGAAAAAAAATCACGAAATTAATTTTGAATTATAGATCATTTCAAATTATCCTGATTTGAAATTTTGGTTTTTTCTCCTACCACTTTTTTTAATCCCCTCTTGCTTGAAAATGGTTCATAATTTCCCCCTGAATTTCCCATATTGTTAAGTATCCTTGAAAGTTCATGTGTCAGTTATATTTATAAAAAATAGGCTGAAATTAAGAAGGTTAACAATTTTTATTGTTGAGAGTTTGAGTCCCAGTCCTAGTGCCGTCAATGACAGTGTAACTGATTTTAGTTCAGCAAGACTGGGCTCTATCGCCACAATTCTACTGGTTATTCTGCATGGGTGGCCCCTTGCATGAGACACTGCTTCAGTATTAATTCAGGACCAGATTCTGATCTCAGATACTCCAATGTAAATCAGGCATATCTCCACCAAGCACTGGAATACCTGAGTAGAGAACCTTGCCTTGAGGGGGCAGAGCTAGTGTGATCTACTGAATGACCAACACAGTTCTCGTGTTTAATTCGATGGTCTCCAATACAAGTGATAAGCAGGATCAACCTACCTTAAAGTTTTTGAGATCAAAGTAGATTACTGCCTGGGTGAATACAGTGGAGTGTAATTATCTAATTTGAAGTACATACCCAAGTAACTAATACTTCAGTATCACACACACACAATGCATGAATTGTTTATCTTTCTATATTTTCTACTACAGTGTAACTCCCCTGGTTACCTCTCACTTAGAATATACAGTAAAACAAAACAAAAATGGTGGCACACTTTCAAAAGAGATAAAGAACAAAGGGTCTTATTTAACTCCCAACACATTGTTTAACTTTCCTGCTTTTGATCAATAACATGAAAAGCTATTCATAATTTTTTTCCCTCAACCCGTATAACATTGTTGTTCTTCCCACAGCTTGATCTGCACTTATGTATTTAATTTATAACAGTTTCCATGGAAGAGAAATATTTTTAAGAAGTGCTGACACAGCAAATGGATCTCTCTACCAAACCACAAATCTTTTCTAATGTTCATCTTAAACTGCAAGCAAATCTGGGAAACAAATTAATGATATAAATCATTATCATTACTCACATAAAAGGTACTCCATTGTAACCCTTTCAGAAAACTACAGCAGCCTAAAGTACTCTACAAGGAGAACGTCTGTTTCCAATTAAATGTTCTAAAAATAGACTTGCACATACGTTTAGGACAAAGCCATCCCAGTTCTCTCTCATAATATTTCACATGTTTTTATAGATTCACAACAACATCAGTCTTGTCAGGGCAGAAATTCAAATTCAAAAAAGATATGACTATTCTTTCTTTCCAATTTGAAAAAAAAAATTAAAAAAGGAAGAAAAATTTAAATATGAAATTTTTTAAAAGAAGTCTCATCCATTGCTTTAAAATCTCTTCACATCCACTTCTGTCAATTGCTAGTTAGCACAACTCAAAAGCAGTATCCCTCAAAAGGGGAGCACTTGTGGTAATTTAATACAATTTCGCTGTAAAAGGTTTTTAAATTACAGTACAACTCTACTTTTTTTTGCTAAGCTTCTGTTTCATTTTACACGTTATTTTTCATACATGACTTTTGGAATAATTCAAAAAGTGAATTGGAACAAAACAAAAATTTGCATGCAAAAGTTAGGGAGCAAGTTGGGCACTTGATCTATATGCCCATGCAGAAGACTAAGGGGGCATAAAATGTCCTCTTACTCCTTTGTGCAGTCCACCCGCATCACCAATGTGTGCATGAGAGGGGAGAGTAAGCTCAGTGGGGCTGGTCCTCCTCCTCCATGTAGGGGGGGTGAAATGTGGATGGGACTGGGAACAGGCAGTGGCTTGGCTCCACCTTCCTCTACAGTGCTGACCACCAGATCTGAGCCACCGCTAAGGGGGAAGCAATCTAATTGGTTACAGCCAGTTACAGATTATTTCCCCCCTGAAGGAAAGCAGAAAAGCAGGGAGCAAACTGTGACTCAGTCAGAATTCATTCCCTTGACTGCTCCTTGAGCATCATGACTAGGCGCAAACCTCTCTATTGGGAGATACACAATGTCTTGAACTAGCCCTAACAAGCAACATTACTGTAAGCTACAGGGATCAGTCTTTGTCATAGAGAACCTACATATATGTTCTAAGTTACTCCGGGGTAAATGGTCCCAGGATTTGTGAGGGAGTGGGTGCATAAAAGTAGAATATAGTCAGTTGCATACACTGACTTTTTACTAAGCCCAGTCTTGTCTTTTACAAAAATATCTTCCCTAACCTTCCTAAAATCTTCCATTTCTCTAAGTGACCTTTCAAACTCCTTCCTTCCAAAGTCATCCCTGTGCTTTCTTTTCCAGATTCCTATCTGAAGAACAAAAAAACCACAAATGTTTGTCAAAACTTGTCAATAGATTTCAAGCAATTAATGTTAACCTCTCTCAGAATACTGTAGTTATGTTTCTTGAAATTTAACTTTTTGCTATCAAAAATAAAACGTCACTTTGAACTAAGGCAAGTGTTCATTTTAACCACTCAAAGATCTCACTTTTAAAAAAAAAAAGATTTCATTCAAATTAGGCAAATAATCATGTCTAGCTGGCAGACATTTTAGTGGTGAAGTATAGTCATTTGTTTTCATGTAAAGTCTTTCAGTTGTTGCATATTGTTGTACTACAATAGTTAGCAAAATGAAAACTAACCTTTGAATCAATGCTATTTATTGGTTTCCATTGTTCTCCATTCAAAATGTAGGGAATTATTATCTCATAATGTTCTGACTGGTTCTTTGACATCTGTTGCCTGGAGGATTCCAATTTACTGTCTGCATTCTCTCCTGGGATAGGGGAAAAAAAAGTTGTGTGTTAGTAGGAAATAGGATCTGACAACATAATCCTTATTAAGGTGACTTGGCAGAATATTTCAAAACACAATAAGTTCAAGGAAGAATGAAATATTAAAAAATAACGGGCAGATGCTTCTTTCCATTGAAATCAATGGCAAAATCCTCACTGAATTCTAAGAGAACAGGGGACAGAACCCTCCGGCTGTCAAGGCTATTTCTACTTTTCAGCAAACTTTGCACTTCTGTAAAAAATGCAATGAAAATAGAGTCTGGATGGGAGAATGAAAAGAAGGATTCAGTGCCTCAAGGTAGCAGAACAAGAGCAGCAGTAGCTCGTGAGCAGTTGAAACCCCCAGCCTTAAAACAGGATGTGCAGCCCAGGTGCCATTTCATAACATTTGCACCCCCAATTCCATACTGCAAAGTAGAGAAATTAATTAATAACAGCAGCCTCTATTTAACATGACACAGAGGTAGTAGTTATAGTAAATATTTATATTAGGGTAGTGTTCAAAGCTCCTGATCAGTTTTGAGGTCCTGTTGTGCTGGATGCCGTACAAACACAGAAAAGAGACAATCCTTACCCTTAAGGGCTTACAGTCTAAAGACACAGACAAAGGGTAGGACATGGAGCTACAACATGACGAGCAACGAACCTGGTAAAGAATTGGCACTGTTAAGTTAGTTACGTATATTGTACTTATTTTTTGTGTCTTTAGATTTGGGGTAGGAGAAGAAAGAAGGGCAAGTGGAATAGCTGGTCTGTTTAGCCACAATCAACAGATTGGGTTCTGCAGACCTCATGGCCAAGGAGAGTCTTAAAGAGGGATGTGAAGGAGGATGAGGCAGTATAGTTCAAATTTTATCAGGATTATTATTCCATATTCAAGGTAAGAAGTTAACAGGGGGCTGGATCATTGCCTCTCAGCTGCATGTTGGCATGATCAGACCCATAGTGTACATAAAAAAGTAGTTAGGATTTCTCTTCTGTGTAACCAGATCCTTGATTTCTCTTGGGTAATTTAAGCTTCCTACTATGCTTGTTACATAGTGTTAGTTCCCTAAAAGATAGATGATGATCACAGATTTCCTCTTATGTTCTTTCCATTTCTTTGGCTGAGTCAGTTGCTCCTCATAGTTTGAACATCTGAATCATTGCACAGACATAATGATACAGTTTTAGGTTACTGAAGCCTCCAAGTTTATTGTGCACAAAGGGTTTAGCAATTTTAATCCTAGACTTTTTATTATTCCCCAAATACTTTTTATCTACACCATGTTATCCTTCTCCATGTGGAAATCTGCAGTTCCTTATCCTCCATCTGACTGATAACTTTAGACTCTGCTAATAAAATTTGAGGATGACACAAAATTGGGAGGTATAGCCAATACAGAGGAGGACTGCAATATCATACAAGAAGATCTGGAGGACCTTGAAAACTGGAGTAATAGAAATAGGATGAAATTTAGAAGTGCAAAGTCACGCACTTAGGGACTAACAACAAGAATTTTTGGTGTAAGCTGGGGACTTACGTGACAGAGGAGGAGAAAGACCTGGGTATATGGGTTGATCACAGGACGCTATGAGCCACCAGTGTGATGCAGCTGTGAAAAAGGCTAATGCGGTGCTAGGATGCATCAGGCAAGGTATTTCCAGTAAAAATAGGGAAGTATTAATACCATTATACAAGGCACTGGTGAGACCCCATCTGGAATACTGTGAACAATTCTGATCTCCTATGTTCAAGATTAATACAAACTGGAACAGGTGCAGAGAAGGGCTACTAGAATGATCCGAGGAACGGAAAATCTACCTTATGAGACGAGATTTGTTTAGCCTAACCAAAAGGAGGCTGAGGGGAGATATGATTGCTCTCTATAAATACATCAAAGGAATAAATACCAGGGAAGGAGAGGAATTATTTAAGTTAAGCACCAATGTGGACAAGAACAAATGAATATAAACTGTCCATCGACAAGTTTAGGCTTGAAATTAGATGAAGGTTTCTAACCATCAGAGGAGTGAAATTCTGGAACAGCCTTCCAAGGGGAGCAGTGGGGGCAAAAAAACTAACTGGCTTCAAGATTAAGCTGGATACATTTATGGAGGGGATGGTATGACGAGACCACCTACAATGGCAGGCAGCTGATCTGCAACTGCTAGCGGCAAATATCCCCAATGACCAGCGCTGGGACACTAGATGAGAGAGCTAGGAGTTACTATAGAGAATTCTTTCCCAGGTATCTGATGATGGGTCTTGCCCACATGCTCAGGGTTTAACTGATCATCATATTTGGGATCAGATTGGCAGAGACCCTGGGGGGGTTTCAACTTTCTCTGCAGGATGGGGCACGGGTTACTTGCAGGTTTAAACTGGTGTAAATAGTGGATTCTCTGTAACTTGAAGTCTTTAAATCGTGATTTGAGGACTTCAGTAACTCAGCCAGAGGTTAGGGGTCTATTACAGAAGTGGGTGGGTGAAGTTCTGTGTCCTGCAATGTGGAGGAGGTCAGACAAGATGATCACGATGGTCCCTTCCGGCCTTAAGGTCTATGAGATCTATTTTCAGTTCCTAGCCCTGCCACAGACTGCCTGTGTGACTTTGATCAAGTCATTTCATCGCTCTGTGCCTGAGTTTCCCATACTCATTCTTTTCTTCCACTCTTTGGCTGCTTTGTCTATTTAGATTGTAAATTCTCTAGGGCCAGGACTATCATTATGTTTATGCAGTACCTAGCACAGCAAGGCTCCAATCTCTATTGAGGGCCTCTAGATGTCACAATAACACAAAACAATAATAAGTCAGCAAACTTAGACTGGGGTAAAACTGCATGAAAGGAGAGATCAGACCCTTTGTATTTCCCTAAGCCTTCATTAGATCTAGTTTCCTTTTGTTATAATCACCCACCTATTTTCCTTTTTAGTAGAATTCTCTTTACTTCTACTTCACCGAGGCTTATGTCTCACATTGTTCACATAAAAAAGTTTTACAGTAATATCTAACTTTATTTTCTATTTTCATCATGCACTGAAGGAAACTCCATATGCTACTCACAATCTGATGCAGTGCCCCTTTATTCTTTTTTCAGTTACATAAAGACCGAGAGATAAAGTACTTTCTACAGTGGTTAATAAGTCTCAAGTTCTCTACTTCTTTCACATTCTACTGAAGTGCTGTTGATCACATATGCTTTTGGAACACCTTGTTTTCCTTTCGCTTCTGTAACTCAGTCCCCTCACTGTTTTCTCTCTCTCTACTTCTCCTACCTCTTTTTCTGCTTCCTTTGGTAGCTTTTCCTCCTCTTCCCTCTCCTTTCTCCATAAAAGTCATACAGGGGTTCTCTCCCTGCTTCTTCCTTTTCCCCACTCTACATCTTAATCCTTGGAGACTTCACCGGCTCCCATGGTTTCTACTATAGTGAGTTGTCAGCATAGAGATAAGTCTACTTCACTGAGCCTGCCCCGTTCTTCTGCACTCAGATCCACATCTCTCTAACAGGTATTACCTTGGCCAGCCACTGTCAGCTCATGCTCAATATGACCAAAATGGAACTTATTTTTATTCCCAATCCCTGTCACCACCATCCTCCTTGTCTTTTAGGCTCACAATCACAGGATCATCTTTAACCTCTCCCTCTTCTCACACATTCATGAATATTGTTGCTATTTTTTCCACAATATTCCTTCCCACCCTCAAAGGTAAAAGACTCGTCCACCCCCCATGTGATCTCCCACTTCATTACTGCAACCTTTTTCTCTCTTGCCTCCCAGACACCAAGTTCACTCTCCTCCAGTCCTCCAAAATGTCACAAACAAAACCATTTCCTTGTCTACCAGTTACACCTTGTCACCCCTCCCACAGCAAGTTTAAATTGCTTCACTGGATTCCCCTTGACCATCAGAAGAAATTTAAAATTTCTAGCCCTCACCTTCATGGCCCATCACAACTCAGCCCAGCCTGCTCTACATGTATGTCTTGGTCTTCAATTATGTTCCCTATCCTATTGGCTCTTCAGGACTGACAAGTGTAAAAACTAGTAAAATGTTATTTTAATCACAGCAGTGAGTAGATATGATCCTGAATACACAAGGGAAGAAGTTCTGATGAGTAAAGACGAGCCATTTTTATACAGTCACCTTTCAGAGTAGAGTCATTCTTTGATAATTAAGGGACTGATTCTGATCTCACTTGCACTGGTTATAATTTCACTGACTTCAGTGGAATTGCACAATTTACTCTGGTGAGATCAGAATAAGGCCCTTATGGTTTTTGTGCTTGAGAAGATGACTTAGCCTTTTCATATTGGCTGTGTAGATTTTATGAGGGAATTATGCTTTCCTGATATTAAGGTAGAACAAAGTCCATAGTACATAAGAAAGGACTCTGCACCAGGATTTGTAATCACTACATTACTATTAGCACTATGCTTAGTAAAATGTTGTGCCATTTGTAAAATATCCCTAAGTCATAGAGTGCATTAAGTGGATATACATAAAGATTTCACTGTGTCTTGAAATAAAAACCAAAAGGTCACCATGACAGATATGAAGAGTATTTCACGGATCGGCTTCAAAGGTGGCACTCTTTCTCTGAGAGATAAGATCCACTGGACAATATTTTGTTGTTCTGTATATTGTATGAATTCTTGTGCATATTTATCTTAGCCAGTTTCAGAGGCATAAGAGTCAAATGATCAGTAGTTTGGCTTACAACTCATCTAGTATTTTGTTCTAACCACCAGCCCAAACACACACTGTTTACCTGGCTCAAACAATAGAGACCTACCAGTGTGCTGAGGTACTTCCCATTACACTACTAACAGTACTCAGACACATTAAAAATAACCCCATCTTCTACACACAGAATTGTACTGACTTGTAAAATTCTCTCACCCCTTCCCCAAGGCATTTAAGCACTAATGCCTTCTGAGAAACAATTCTGTAAATCGTCAAAGAAACAATTATTTCCTTCCACCTGCAAAATAACTACTTTTGTATAAAATTTTGAAGAAGAAGAAAAAAAAAAGTCAAAGGCCTTTGATGAGCCTGAGGACAAGAAGCAGAGAGATGGACTCCATGCACTTCTGAATTTAATTTTCTGTTCCTTCTGCTTCTAATCAAAAAAGATCCTCTCTCTAAGTTGACAGGTCTGCCAACTTTGAACTAATCTGTGTATGGTTTTGTAGCATGTCCACTTGATCTTTCACACTGCTTGGTTTCATGAGATTTGACTGCTCAGATGAGAAATATGAGTTTAAGTCTTACTGATCCCTTTAACTAAGCAGCATTAAAAACATACCCTTCAATATTTCAGTTTTCTAATTCTAAGACCTATTTCCTGTCACCACTTGTTCTTCCTAAATTTAACTTTTGCTAATGAAACAGTCTGCAAAAGAGAACAGTCCCCCAAAAAAGTCCCATAAATTTTGTGGAAAATATCAGGTGTTCAAAAACTTTACATGAACATGGGAATGAAAGCTTAAAAGTATGTGCTAGTCTTCTAAGCTGAAGGTCACTGTGGTCAGTGTCACTGACTGGCCAGCTGAACAAACCAGTAACAGTTTCAAAGAGGGGGGGAACTATCCTCACACAAAAATAAAATGTTCATTGTGGAACATGCCCCCTAAGACATTGAATCATCTTAATCTCCCAGCTTCTGTAATACAACAGTTGGAAGGCTCTAAGACTGTGCACAATAAAGTGCTTTATTCAGGGAACCATATGACTCCATCAGTCATTCAAGCACATGTTTGGCACAGATTGAAAGTGAAAAGCATAGTTAAGTCAAATATTTCAAAACTGAACTTGTCTTTCTAACACACATGGTTTATATATTGGTGTAATAGCTATATAACTTTTCAGTTCTCGTATCATGTCATTATTAAACTACAAAATGATCTCTATTGCACTAGACTGCATGAGACTTTTTCTAAGATAACACATGCCAAAAAATTAGGGCTGTCGATTAATCGCAGTTAATTCACGCAATTAACTCACAAGAAATAATTTCAATTAACTGCAGTTTTAAATCGCACTGTTAAACAATGGAATACCAATTGATATTAAATATTTTTGGATTTTTTCTACATTTTCAAATAGATTGATTTCAATTACAACACAGAATACAAAGTGTACAGTGTTCACTTTTTATTATTTTTCTTAAAGATATTTGTACTGCAAAAATTATAAAAGAAATAGTATTTTTCAATTCACCTCACACATGTACTGCAGTATAATCCCTTCATATGTCCCTTCATGCTTCGGCCACCATTCCAGAGGACATGCTTCCATGACGGTGACGCTCGTTAAAAAAAATAATGTATTAATTAAATTTGTGACTGAACTCCTGGGGGGAGAACTGTATGTCTCCTGCTCTGCATTTTACCCACATTTTGCCATGTATTTCATGTTATAGTAATCTCAGATGATGACCCAGCATGCTGTTCATTTTAAGAACACTTTCACTGCAGATTTGACAAAACGCAAAGAAGGTACCAATGTGAGATTTCTAAAGATAGCTACAGCACTCAACCCAAGGTTTAAGAATATGAAGTGCCTTCCAAAGTCCGAGAGGGACAAGGTCTGGAGCCTGCTTTCAGAAGTCTTAAAAGAGCAGCACTCCGATGAGGAAATTACAGAACTCGAACCACCAAAAAGGAAAATCAAACTTCTGCTGGTAGCATCAGACTCAGGATGATGAAAATGAACATGCATTGGTCCATACTGCTTTGAATTGTTACAGAGCATCAGCATGGATGCAAGTCCTCTGGAATGGTGGTTGAAGCATGAAGGGACATATGAATTTTTAGTGCATCTGGCACGTAAATATCTTGCAACTCCAGCTACAACAGTGCCTGTTTTCACTTTCAGATGACCTTGTAAACAAGAAGCGGGCAACATTATTTCCCATATATGTAAACAAACTTGTTTGTCTTAGCGATTGGCTAAACAACAAGTAGGACTGAGTGGACTTGTAGCCTCTGAAGTTTTACATTGTTTGTTTTTGAGTGTAGCTATGTAACAAAAAAAATTTAAATTTGTAAGTTGCACTTTCAGGACAAAGAGATTGCCCTACAGTGCTTGTATTAGGTGAATTGAAAAATACTCCTTTTTTTGTTTTTTTTAGAGTGCAAATATTTGAAATCACAAATAAATATACACTGAGCACTGTACACTTTGTAGTCTGTGTTGTAATTGAAATCAATATATTTGAAAATATAGAAAACATCCAAAAATATTTAAATAAACGGTATTCTATTATTGTTTAACAGCGTGATTAATCAGCCGATTCATTTTTTTAACTGCCCGATTCATTAATTTTTTTTAACAACCTTAACAATAACTTTTGTTCACCCTACTGTCCTGATTCTGGAAAGTCTATTTGTTCCTCAAATCACAGCCACGTAACAAGGTTAAAATTCAAATTTTGGTTCTCTGCTCGATGGCTCTATAGTAAAGCCAGGACAATTCTTAACTCTTAAGTTTCAGTTTTATACATGCACATGGCACTGACTCTGCCTTGTTTTCAGACCAAATCCTGCTCACCTTATACAATCAGTGCCACAGATTTCAATATGATTAAATAAGGGAAACATGAGTGTTTGGGGTGATTAAAACAAAAGTAATGTGAGCATGATTTGTATGCAGAATGGATATTGAAATGCACAAGAATCCTACTCTAATGCACTCAGACAGGTGTCTTGTATATTATTTCAGTATCTTGCCTGTTCACCCCCAATGAACTGTGACAAGTGGAGTTTTGAAAATAAAATTTTGCCATTGATTTGTTTGGGGCTGGAAGTGTTATAGTGCATTTTAACAAGCAGGATCTATGCTTAGTTTCCTTGTATGGAATTTTATTTTTTTTATATATATATATATATATATATAATAAATATATATATATATATTTATATATAAATAAAAAAATAAAGTGTGTGTATTCCATACAATATAAATATATTCTGGTGGGGAAACTGTTGCCCATTCCTGTTTGCAGTTTGTTTGTGATTGACAAAGGAATTCTGAATGAAGGTCAGTGAAAGAACAGAATTCTGGTTCTTTTTGGATTGAGCATTTCAGAATTCAGCGAGAGGGAAAGACTATGAAAAGTTTGAAATAGAATATGTTTCAATAAACCAAGCTATATTGCTTATAAAGTGTTCCACGTGTGCACAGTGCTTCCCATGACATGGAAGAAGTTAAGAACCCAGCCTCCTGGAGTTCAGACTGTCTCAGATGAATTTAAACCAAGAAGGCTTGCAAAAAAAAGCAGCATATGGCAGCTTAGAAAAAAAGTGAGTTGAAGACAGGATTTGACATAGGGGCAGGAGTGCTTGACACATACAACGTGGACTACAATAATGGTTCCAGATGTCCCATCCCACGAAAAAACGAGCAGGAAAATGCTAAAGGGGAGGAAATCTCAGTGAGATTTTCCTTGAAGGATACCTACCACCCTCTTCCCCAACTGCTTTGCCGGATGGGGGAGTGAAGAGTTAGGCCACCCTCATGAAACAGGCCATGGGATCACCACCTAAACCAGGCCCGTAGGAGGCCAAGGCCAATTGTGGGAGGTGCTGTGTCCCCACACCAGCACTGGGTCTCCGGCAGCCCCACTCCCTGGCAACATGATTCCAATCCTCACTGTTATGGGGAGCCACTGAAAGATACTACAGCCTAAAACTGTGTTGTCTTTTCCCCCTGAACCCTGCAGGATGGTGAACAATCCCACTTCACTCACGCCCACCTATTCCCTATTCAGGCATATCTGTTTCTTCTACCTCAAATGCTCCCTCTCCGTAAGAGAATCAAAGCCTAGGGACTTCACCAAGCCTTCCTTCTGATTGCAGGCTCCATCCAGCTCACAATCAAATCAATGGAAAGCAGCTTGTTGACCTCAAAGGGGGTTTGATAGTGTCCAACAGGAGGAACACTTACAGGGAAGAGAAATACCAAGTATCTTTTGTGATCAGTTAATCAGAAGTAATCCATACAGCTCCAACATCAAATAGCAAGCATCAAATATACAGAGATTTTTTGTGATCAATCCACAGAATTAGAAAAAGAAAAATCAAACACCAAATAAATCAGAAACCTTCTATGAGCAGAAAAAGCAGTGAAGTGTGTCAAGTAAAATATTAGCAGCAAATTATTTGCCCAGCCACAATAACCATAAAGCTTATTATATTAAACCACAAGTCTCATTCTGCTGCCATTATACAAACAGAAATCTGAAGTAACTCCATTGAAATTAGTGGCAGCATTTCCCCCCACCCCCCACACCCTGCAGGTGCTGAGATCCACGCAGAAGGAAAATATTAAAACTTTTCTTTTTTTGGACCCTCAAAAAGAGACTGCTCTAAGTTTTATTGGCTGGGTGCAGAGCTCAAATTTAAATTTTCTTTCAATCCTAGTTGTAGAAGGTGCAGCGAGATCATTTTCTGGATTATTCAAGAGCCTGTGAGTCAGGGCTCTGGTGAGGGAGGTGGGAACCCTCACCTCCACTGTGTCAGGCAGCATTCCATCCTGTATACCACTAGCAGTAAGGAATACCTCAAGTGTGAGATTGAAATGTGCTTTTCACATACATTCGTGTGCATGAAAGTCATTTGTTCCAATGTTCCCAGAAAGCACATAGAAAGGAGGAGAGAATGTGGCTGGAGGACATTTCAGCATTAATTCAAGTATTAAAAAGAAGCATTTTGTAGCATTTACCCAAGTCTGGTGAATGGGATTCTAAGATGGGTAGTTATGTCCAGCATGCACCTTTGTTTTTATGGCTATATCTGCTACTGGTGCTACATGATAGAAAAAGAAAATGGACTTCACCTGTACTAACAAAGCTACTAGTTAAGTCTTTTCGTTAAATAAATATATATATATTAGTCAAAAGTAAGGGTAACATTGCTGGCATAAAAGATTCTTTGACACCAGGTGCCCTATCAATGGATTTACATAGGGTCGGCCAAATTACTGGAGCTATGCCAATATACACCAGCTGGGGAACTGGCACATTAATACACAAAATCCTTTCTTCTGTAACCTGCAACTTCCAGCAATGATTCTATTAGCACACCTAAAATGCGTGCATTCACCTCGGGACTCTTCCTTTAGTGGGACTCAAAGGACACTGATCTCCACTCAATCCTTTCCTATTTTATTTATACATTCTTTCAACGAAAACAAACATTCCAGCCAAGAGAAACGTCCATTGTGTCCTCTAGGCGCCCTGGCAAAAATACAGGAAAAGAAAGATTCATTTGAAAGTCATATTTATGACCTCCAGTCCATAGAGAAGCACCAGTTATGAATGACATGGCTCAATACTTCTCAATAGACTATATCTGAGGTCAAATTCTGCTCTCAGCTACAGGTGTGCAATGTTAGCAGTTTTAATGGGTGAAACCAGTGACAAAATTTAGACTCAGATAATGTAGATTAAATAATACTCACCACAATACTCATTTTTTAATGAACTGGCAGAAGTACCTCAGAGTTGGGCACATTAAGAAATTAGTGGATGCCCAGGAGCACTCTTTTGTGACTACTGATGAATAATAGTATTCAGATGATGCCAAGTCCCATGTCTATTTATGTGTGTATGTTCATGTCACTTGTTTTAATGTGGTGTTAATACCAGGGAGCTGGAGGATTTTTCATGATTATATTTAAAAAAAAAGTCACATCAACATTTGGGCCCAGGGAAGTTCATACTTTAATCTTTCATGGATAGGCTGCCACATGAGGTTTTTTTTTGCACTCAATCAGTTGTTCTCTATAGAGTAACAAGAAATTTTAAAAACACAAAGAAAATAGCGAACTGCTACTATATTGTCAGAAAAGACTTTTTCTCTTAATGTGTATATATAACTAGAACATACTTTTAACGATGACAAATGTTAACTGTTAACAAATATCTTGTGGAATAAACTAGCTGATGACCCTTTTTTTGCCAAGTTCTGCATCCAGCTTTTTTATGCCTCATTATATAATAGCCAGCATGGTTAACAGGCCATGAAATGTTCCATTGTTGCCATATTAGATCATATATTTGGTACAAGAAAGAATGCATTTATCCAATCTATGGATTCGTCATGTTGAACTTCTGGATGGGCAAACAAACAAAATCAACCCACAGCTCTCTCATATTTATTCAAGTTCCAAACCGCAGGGAGGGCACTTAATTTAAGTCATTTTTATACATTTCTTGGGTTTGGAATTACTTGGAAAATTGGTCAAGGTTGCTTAAAGATGTTAAGTGAAATAGTGGACATAATTTTTACAGACTGGATTCTGAAGTTGTTAAGTCACTCACTGAATCATTGACACTAATACTTCACATTAGATAGCAGTGTGTTTTCAAAGTGATGTGCAAACATTAGGTAATTAGTTCTGACAACAGTCCTCTGTGATAAGTATTATTGTGCCCATTTCACAAATGAGAAGCTGAGGCTAAAGTTAAGTGACTTAACTAAGGCCACAAAAGAAAGCAATGGCAGAGCAAGAATTAGAACTCCAGCATTCTTGACTCCCACGAAAACGTTTGTTCCACTGACAATGCTGTCTGTCAAATAAATGGCTTTCTTGTGCTATATTATCAGGCAGACGCTTACTGTAAAGTTTACCTGATGTTTCTCAATGTGATTTGTTATCTCTTTTCCAACCTCCTTAGGACCCTGATCCTGAAAGTACCGGCAAATGATGGTGTAGGGGCAAACCATTTTGTCAGGCAAGTGTAATTATTTCTTACATTTATTTAACAACAACAAAAAAGAAACTGCTACTGAAAATTAAAACTCTGTAAAGTAATGTAAAAGTTGAGTTATCTGTACTAGAGTTTTTACCCCGAGTTACTTCACTAAGAGTTAGCATCTTTGCATAGGCTAGTCTGGATACTGCCCAAATGGTTGTGGTTTATCCTGGGATCAATCTAGAGTAAACTAAAAGCATTTGTTGTCTGGAACAGAAGTTTCTGGAATGGCAGACTAGCCTTTACAGATGTTAACTACCTCTAGTCAATGGGCAGATCACTAGAGTCTTTACCTCCAGTTAAGAAACCTTAACCTCCATCTGACTGATGACTTTAGTTACCAGGTCAAAATGATCTCATAAGATTGAGTAAAAACATTAAAATTGAACCCTATAATTAAACAGGAGCGCAAGAGAGAAGAAAGCCCAAACTTCAATTTTTACCATGTGACTAATAGAGGAGAAACTTGCTGTTAGCCACACAGACAGGAGTCCATCAATTAAGACTTTCCACCTGGACAATAATTTTAGCACTCAGAGTAGAATTATATGGCCTTTCCCCACCAACAAAAAGATGCTTCACTTGTCACTTCCAATGAATAGTCCTAGAGTACCAGCCTGTCACACAGCCCAATTCTTCATACTAGATAAAAATTCACAGGTAGGGCCTTACCAAATTCACAGCCATGAAAAAATGCATCACAGATTGTGAAATCTAGCCTTCCCCTGTGAAATTTGGTCTTTTATGTGTTTTTACCTTATACTATATAGATTTCATTGGGGAGACCAGTGTTTCTCAAATTGGGAGTCCTAACCCAGAAGAGAGCTGCAGGGGGGGTTACAAGGTTATTTTAGGAGGAGGTGATGGTATTGCTACCCTTACATCTGCACTGCCTTCAGAGCTGGGTGGCTGGAGAATGGCGGCTGTTGGCTCTGATGTCAGTGCCCCGCCAGCAGCTGCACAGAAGTAAGAGTGGCAATACCATACCATGCAACCCTTACTTCTGCGCTGCTGCCTGCAGAACTGGGTGGCTGGAGAGTGGCAGCTGCTCACTGAGGGCCCAGCTCCGCAGGCTGCAGCGCAGAAGTAAAGGTGTCAATACCATGCCCCGCCATCCTTGCTTCTGCGCTGCTGCTGTCAATGGCTCTGCCTTTAGAGCTCAGCTCCCGACCAGCAGCCACCGCTCTCCAGCTGCACAGCTCTGAAGGCAGCGCCACTGAAAGCAGCAGTTCAGAAGTAAGGGTAGCAGTACCACAACCCCCCTCCTACAATAACCTTGTGACCCCTCCACAACTCCTTTTTGGGTCCAGATTCCTACAATTATAACACTGTGAAATTTCAGATTTAAATAGCTGAAATCATGAAATTTACAATTTTTAAAAATCCTATGACCATGAAATTGACCAAAATGAACTGTGAATTTGGTAGGGCCCTACTAAGGCCCACATCCTCCAAGGTACCGAGGCACTTGATTTAAATGGAAGTTTGGCACCTAATGGCTTTGAGGATCTGGACCTAAGTGCATCTCTGTCTCAGCAGCTGGACCTAGACCTTGTCTGTGGTGGGTTTTAACTGCTGGTGTAAATTTCAAATATCTACAAGGGACCAGTCCTCAGCCAGTTTAAATTGTGTTCTGCCAGGTTACATCATTAGAACTATGTTAATTCAGACCAGATGAAGATCTGGCCCATGATTTACATTGTTGCAACTTATCTCTGTTTGAAGCCTGAGTAAACTGCACCTGGACAATTCATGCCAGGCATATTTAATCCTAATTTAGCGCCAGGGTAAGGAGAGGGAAATGGACTAGATGATCTTGAGGTCCCTTCCTGCCCTACAGTAATATGGTTTTATACCACATTAGTGTAAATCACATTAGTGTAAATCACAATATAGGTACACTGATAGTTACAAACGAAGTGTAGATTCATAGATTTTTAAAGGCAGAAGGAACTACTGTGACCACCTAATCTAATTTCCTGCATAACACAGGATATAGGATTTCCAATAATTCTGTTCCAAATTCAATTTAAGGTTGAACTACACAAGGCCCCAGTCATCACAAGAAATGCTTATCAACTAGCTTACCACACAAGATGATCACAAGCATTAGAACCTTCCGAGAGCCCACAACTTCCAAGGTCTTTAATGCCCTTTTCAGTAATCTTTAACTTTTGTCATTATGAAATGCAGCTACTGCAGAGAAGAAAGGTATTCTGTTTCTGCTTATGACAGGGACGGATGCATTAATGATCACAACTACAGATGTCACCAGACTGTTATATGCAGGACATTTTGCAGCTGAACTTCCCTGGTCAGTTTTCCTAAACGGAATCTGGGTCAACAACCCTGACCAAGAGGTTTGGATTCTCCTGCGAGAAGATGGCATTTCCTAATTCCTTGTGGTCTTTTAAACAAAAGTTAATATAATTAATAACCAGCTATATTATACATAGGCTAGAAGCTAATCAGCATTCTATCTGTAGCACAGTTTTTAGGAAGACAGAATTACACTTTACTAAAAACCATTTAGTACGTGACACTGGTTTCTGAAGATGCAGTCCGGAAATAAATAACCGAAGAAGGCTACATATTTATACATGACACTAAATGTATTTCCATTACCATCAGTACATCTCAGTTTCCACTTAAGGCCAGACTGGCCAGTCTCTGGGGGAGAAAGGAGCATACCTTTCCCCAGTTGTCACAACCACAATCCTTGCTCTCCTTTGGCCACTACAGCTAGCTGTACAAAGAAAAGAATGCATGTTGCAACTCATTACAAGGCTGTACTAACCAACATACAGTAATCTGCCTGCATGCTTGTGGCACAATGTACCTAGTCCAAAATCCATTGAAGTCAATGGCAACACTCTCAGTGACTTCAGTAGGCTACAGTTTTGATCCAACACCTCCGGTGCTGCTATTGGAGACTCAACAGTGCCCCAAATGAAAGTTTCTGCCTAGCAGGCCCAATGCAGACCTTAGTTCTTTTCATATTAGAGATTTCCTGTGATCAAGATCCCTTGTCATATGAGTTTTAGAGATGTTGAATGTGACATGAACGATACACCTCAACATATAATGTACATGTTTATATATGTTTGAATGTAAAACTTTAAAAAATCCCAATATTTGAGGTAGGCTTCGGGTAAAAGGCAAAAACAGAATGAGAGAAAAATGGAAATAGAAAAAGGGATCAGAGCAAACAATAGATCCCTCCAATATGAATACCAAGAAGAGAGTCAGACCTTCTGAGCAGAATTGGTTGTTGCAGGGGATAGACAGCCAAGGAAAGCTTGCCCATGTAACGGAGCATGGCCTTGTAAGCATTCGAATATTTCAGACCTAAACAGAAAACACCCCTAAGAATGGCATTTTCCGGCTTATGACGCTTTTCGCTGTGAAAAGCCAGGAACAAAATCATCCTGTCAGTCTGTAAGGGACACAGGCTCTAATAGTTAGATTCTCTGATGCAAGGCTTGGCAATAACCACAACAAGCTCTGGGTCTGTCAGAGATACACATGTGCACATTGCTCCAGTGCCCTTACAGGCTCTGAACTAGCAGAGGATTGAAAGTGACGCATGGTCTGCTTGAAAAATAGATCTCACTGTTGTCAATTTGCATGTTACAATGAAGCCCTTTAGTACAAATGATACTGCCCAAAAGCGTACCAATACTGAATAAAGAAACCCTGGCAGGCTCCATGGACAATTTGCACTGGCAATTTGAGAAATGTTAGAAGCATAAGGGCCACTAGTGATAAAACTGTCAGGATTAGGAAATGTGAGATCTGAACCAGGCTGGTGAAGATCCAAATAAACTATTACAGGAATTCAGACTTTTTAAACAGAATTTCATGATCAATAGTGTGTCAACTCCAGCTGACAGTTTCAGTACGAATAACAGATAAACATAACCCTGATTTGTGGCAGTCACTCACAGATCATTAGAGAGCTGCTATCAGGGCAGTCTCAGTGCTGTGAGCAGGATGACAAGTAGTCTGAAATGTATGCAGTAGATCATTACTTAGAAGCTGCTCCTCATAGCAAGGTAGCAACATTTCCAACAACCATCAAGGAAAAAGGGAGATTAGAAACTTGGCAAAAACAAACAAATTGGATACCTCCCCTGCAGGCAGAGGGAACAGACAAGATCAACTGGAACAGAGCATTTTCAGGGTGGGATCAGAAGGGGGACATCCTAGCTGGGGTAAGCTGACACAGTTCCATCAAAGACAACAGAGCCACGCCTATGTACACCAGTTACAGATCTTACACAGGATGTCCAAAATATCTGTAGGAAAGTCAGTTTGGCCAACAGTCAAATGAGCACATGGTTGTACAGAGTCCAATCTTATCCCCCTCAACCTCAGCAACAGTTTCAAGATGACACTAAAAAGAGCTCTGAGGGTTACATGGGAATCAAGTAGGGTTCAATCAAAGGGATTTTTTCTATGGACTCCAAAAAGACTCCAGAGGGAGCAATATGACAATAAAGTAAGTGTTTAATTTTGCAGGTTTACTAAGGATGAAATCCATTCCTATACTAAGGACCAACACAAAGGGTAAATTTCATCCAATGGTATCAACAAAGAAGATGACAAGATTTGAAAGAGAAGAGAATATGTGATAAGATGTGATTGTGGGGGAAAGATGGGAGAAGGACACGTTCAATGGCAACTGTAAGAAAGGCAGGAGACTGGGAATTGTAAGAACTAATAGTTATTAACTTAGAAGGTTTAGGATTAGAAATGAGAAGACACAAGGAAAGAGCCAAATCCAATAAGTGGCTCTTGACAGATGGTTGCCCCTTAAGAGAAGTTATAGTTTACGGCTATTCGTCCATGATCTTAAACTCTCAGAGCCATTAACATTCATTCTATAAATATTTAGGCACTTAAACTCTCATAAACTGTCCATGTGAAGTACTACTATACAAGCACAGAAACCCATTATATAGGGTTTAATATCTCAGATGTATAAATCTTTCCTTCTTCAAAATACCAAAATCAAGCAGGTTATATTATGAACCCTGCACAGCAAGTTTTCAGCCCAGATGCATCACAAGTAGTTGAAGAAGCACTAGACATGCCATGATCCCACAAGCTCATATGCATCGTTGTCCCCTGGGCCCACACACAGTTCTATTGAAGACAAGGATTAGTTCTCACATCTGATGGGTTTGTATGCTACCAGTTGACTGTGACCAATTGATGTCTTCCTAGCTCACTATCTGGGGATATCAGCTGACTAAATGACCCCAGTTCACTCATACACAATTACATAGAATATGCGTGTTCTCAAATCAAGTGAATCATGAAGCTCTATTTGTGGTAGGACTATGGCTCTGTCTTCACTAGGAAAATGATAATGGTTTGTTAACTAACACGGGTTAACCCTTGTTAACTAACATGTTGATAAAGGAATGTTTTCTTATCACGTTAGTTAACATGGGTTAACCCATGTTAGTTACCATACCGTTAATTTTCCTAGCAAAATCAAAGCCACAGCCCAGCATAAATCTGCTATGCATAAATTTAGGGTCTAAACAAAAGCTAAATTTCAAATTGGAATAGTAGACACATGCAAACAGGTCTGTAGGAACAGGTACTTCTTTCATTGCTATACAATATATTTATGCAATTTAACAACTCTCTCTCTCTCATAAATTATGCAATGTCAGCTCTAGTTAAAGCAGGGGACAGAGTCAGACCTCTGTGTTTGATTCCTGACCCTGTCACTAACTTGCTGAGTGAACTGGGGACAAGATGACTCCAAATATTTCTGAGAAACTGGCATAACAGAGCTAAGCAAATACTGTTAAACATTTTAAGCAAATATTTATTCAAATATTTAAATAAATTCTGTGTTCCCTTAGCATGAATATTCTAGATAGAAAATAAAGCTTTCACTAATGAGGAAAAATGTTAAGCCCGAATTGCCCAAATACTCATCTAAAGTGGATTATGACTCACATCTGACTAACAGTTCAGATTTCAAATTCTACACCAACATGCAATTCAAAATTCTTACTGTTGGTGGTTGCTTACAGAAATTATCCACTCAGAGACTAGAGACAATACCACATGACCCAGGAAACTAACCAGCAAAGTACAAATATCCACTTTCAAATATTCATGTGGAACTGTCCTCCACTGAGTCTACAGATTTAGGATTAATAGCTGAATTCACACATAATTTTGAATGATAAATCCATTTCCCCCCATTTATTGGCAGAAAATTCATAAACACAGAAGCAAAGTGTTTTGAATATATTACTTATTATAAATTGCTTGCCCTTCCCTAAATAATTCTTACCAAATTCACTGATGTGTTGTAAGGCTAAATTTTCAGTAAAGTGCTTGAAAATCCTCAACTGAACATATGCGAGTGTTTATGGTAAAATAAACATGAACCAGGTGAATAGCCCATAGCAACAGGTTGGGGGGGGGGGGACAGTTGAAGATTCCCTACATACTGGAACAGGACACAAAAGAAAGGCTATGGTGTGAATACTTTTTAGTCCTTGAGCTATTTATGCAGGTCTGCGTTTCAAGTTGCTAGGACAATTTAAATGAGGTGAGATTTCAAAGCAATCGCGAGTGTAACTGGAACACATAGCAAAATCCTTCATTCCGAACAAAAAAAGAGAGAGAGACTTTAGAAAAAGGTCTCCCACACTCCTTCATCCCCAAATAGGGGAGACTAGAAGGTCTGATGTGTGCAGTGTGCGGCTAGAGTTTGTCAAGGCAAAACTTGGAAGCAAAGACAGAACTTAGTAACCTATTAGATCAACTTTTGCATGGCGTGTATCCCTCCGTCCCGGGCTCCTCCGCATCAGTAACGAGAATCGCCTGCCACATTGCCTCGGGGGAGGGAAGGGGCATGAGAGCTAATGCAAGCTCGGGTACTTGGCGGCTGGAGCGCTGGCGCTGCAGCTAAGCAGGCAGCAATCCTCCAGCCCGGCTCTCTGGGCTGCAATGAACAGCCGACGCAGCGTGAATGCTTTCACTCCCACTCCCCCTTACACGCAAACACAGCGGCACAACCAGAGCAAAAGAGGAGCTGGGGAGGCAGGGGAACGCGGTGCGGCTGTTGCTCTCAGAGAGGAGCTGGATTTGCAGAGCAGACGGGACGGGATGGTAACTGGAAGAGGAGGGTTGCAACGTTTGCAAAGCAGCCACCAGAGGAGGGGGACTTTTTTTGGGGGGGGGGGGAGAAATGCAAATATGCAGAAGCCCCGGGGTGGTGGGGAAATGCCAAGGGAGACTCTGCTTCTTTCTAACCGCGTCGGCGCGGGTGAAGGGGTCCAAACTTGGCCATATCATCTGCTGGCTTGTGCCCTGGAAATGTGTGTGTGTGTGTGTGTGTCTGTATATAAAAGCATCGTCAACTTACCTTGAGCCCTGGATGATGCTATAAAGAGCCAGTTTAGGCTGAGCAGCAGCATGAATAGCTGGGCTGGGGGGTGAGGAGGAGGGAAGCGCCGCTGCTCTGCATGGAGACGCTTTGACATCTTAGCCCAGACTGAAAGAGACAAACTTTCATCAGCTAGGTCTGGAGAATAGCACCATCATATACAGTTACAGAGAGGAGCGAGCTGGGACGCAGGATGTGAGAGATTTCCTGCATGCAGTTAACTCCCAAACCCCTCCTGCTCCTGCATGGACTGCTGATGAGCTGGGCTTTGCTTTTATTTAAAAAAAAAAAAAAGTTGTTTGGGGTTTGGCTTTTTTTTTTTTTTTTTGGCAAGAACTATCTGTTGACCGTTGCAATAAATGAGCAGACTGTCCGTGTTGGCTAGCAGGAGGCACTAAAGATCGTTGGTGAAAGAAGGCAGGCCTGCCTGGGAAATCTGCCCCTTGCCAACATTTACCGTTCTCATTACAATGGAACAAATTATTGTCCTCCTGCCTCCCCTCACGGCGTCTCCGCGGGGTCCTACGGCCCGCCTCTCCCGCTGTGCACACGGTAACAGTTACTCTGTTGAGAAGAGGTTACTCAGGCACGGTGGTATGTTCCTGAAACGACACATCATCCCCATTCTCAGACCTGCCAAGTCTCCTTCAGTTGGAAGGAGACTCCCTCCTGTGGGATTGATTTTAAGGTTGGCTTTAAAGACCCCCCCCTCTTTTGCTGGAGTGACTGGTATATGTGTTAGAAGTCTCCCCCTCTAGTGATAAGGGATGAAGCTTCTCCTCCCCGCTCGCGGAGGGTTGTATAGTTTTGTTCTAGTGATTTCTGTTACACACAGGGTGATGTCTGAAAAACAACTTGAACCTGTAATAAGAACAGAGAAATTCTTTATTGGTTTCATATTATTGTAGGTTATTTCTGATTCCTGGGGCTGTTACTTTACAGTGTTTAAAAGTTTAACGAACAAAATAGGTTGTTTTTTAAAAAGATATCTTCCTCATTCGCATTGTCAACAGTTGTCTGGGAAACAAACAAACAAAAAAAACAACCCAGACAGTAGTTTATGCCATCAAACCCCTAGCCCGCCACCGAAATACATATAAATGCAGCGATTGATGTGTCTCAGGGCTTCTCCCAAGGAAGGGAGAAAGAAAGGCCCCGATCCTGGGAACACAAAGCTGCCACACATAGTTCTATTGAAATCAGGGAGAATACTCATAGGCATAAAGTAGGGTGACCAGATGTCCCGATTTTATAGGGACAGTCCCGATTTTTGGGTCTTTTTCTTATATAGGCTCCTATTACCCCCCATCCCTTGTCCCGATTTTTCACACTTGCAGTCTGGTCACCCTAGCATAAAGTAACTCATATGTGTCAGGCCCTAATTCTGCAATTTTTTCCACTCAAGATTCTTCTTGCATGGAACAATTTTCAGGATTAGGGCCTAAGTTTGGGCCTTTGCCAACAAAAAACAAAGACAAAACCACACTCACAAACCCCACAGAGCTATGCAAATTTGAATGTGTAATAGTGACTGTTCTAGTGCAGGGTCCTCAACCTTTTGCTTTTGGAGGCCGGCTAGAGTGACCAGATGTCACGATTTTATAGGAACAGTCCTGATATTTGGGGCTTTTTCTTACATAGGCTCCTATTACCCCCCCCCCCATCCTGATTTTTCACACTTGCTATCTGGTCACCCTAGGAGTCCCCTCCCATCCCCCACCCCCTCCACACACTATAAAAAGTCCAAGGCCCCCTGTGCTATAACAACTGTTTTTCCACATATAAAAGCCAGGGCCTGTGTTAGGAGGTAGCAAGCGGGGCAATTGCCTGGGACCCCACGCCACAGGGAGCACTGCAAAGCTAAGTTGCTCAGGCTTCAGCTTCAGCCCCAGGTGGTGGGGCTCAGGGCTGCGGACTGCAGTCCCGCACACCGCAGCTTTGGCTTTCTGCCCTGGGCCCTGGTGAGTCTAATGTCAGCCATGCTTTGCAGACGCCCTGAAACCTGCTCACAGCCCCCTCCCCCCCCCCAGGGGTCTCTGCACTCCTGGTTGAGAACCACTCTTCTAGTGGGTTTAAAGACAGTAGTTACACCATGAAGGGTATCTTCAGATCACATATGGGTTTGAAAGATTTGTACAGTCTGACCTGGAATGGGATAGGACAAGTCCTTTTAGCCTCCTACCTCTCCTCAGACTTAAGATATTCCCCCACCTCCACCAAAAGGTGTCAAAACATGCACAGAACTCTTTCTCTCTTTTCTCAGAGTTTTGATTTGCATTTCTCACCCCCACTAGAAAATTTGATGAACTGAGCTTTGTGAAGGACACACAGACAAGGAGAGTGTTTGAGAGGTGAGCAAGGATAGGTTTCTGATAAAATTTCACCAAATGTTAATATGATTTAATTTTGTCCATTTCTCTCTTTTGTGCAGGTGAAATCCTGATACATTTTAAATGCATCTAAAACTTATGTCTTTAATGGATACCTTATTCCAAGTTATACAGCTAGATAAACTGCTTTGGGCAGGGTCTTTCATTTTTGTGTACTGTACAACACAAAGAAAACCAATAAGAGCAAAACAATTTTCTGAATTTGCAAGTTATCACAATCCAAAATAGCCAGATTTTGTCTGGAAGCTGCTATCCAAAATGCAGGTCATCTCTAATGTAGAATGATTCATGTAGGGGTGTTTAAATGAAACAGTAATTGGGAGAAAAATTATCCTAAAAACAAAGAAAACTTCTGAATGGAAAGAACTCATTCTCTACCCCGCCTACGCACAACTATAGTTCTCAGGCGCGTGTTATGATTTTCCAGTATAACTTTAGATTGATTTATGCTATGATTATTCCTGATCCCATGGATCTGTTTTTTAGAACAGTTAAGTGTAAAGTTGCCAATGCTCATTTTTATTGTCCCAGATAATTTCAACATTTTAATTTTAAAATCTAGTCAATGGTGTCACTGATTTTTTTTTAAGGGATGATTTATTGTATGTATCCCAATACCTTCAAAATGAAGGTTAAAAACAATAACCCCTTTGTGTCCAAAAAGCCAGAAGATTCTTCAGTAGTGGCCTTGGGTAACACCCAACGAAGTCAGGAGAGGCTGTAGCTTTTCTGTCCTTTGAAGGTCTATTTTCTTAAAACATAGGGTAAAAAATTAAAAAGCAACAAATGCTTTTATACAGCTCCTCTTTATGCTCATGTAGACTGCTGGCAATGCATTTCAGTGTTGTGATTTGTATTTAATTAAGTATTCCCCAATTGCCCTATTTTTTGTTTATTCACCAAGTCTGCAGGGAGGGGAAAAACCTGTGGATTTTTCCCCCCCTCCCAAGCACACAAGTGAGGAACTGAGAATACTATCATTCCTGTCCTACTACTTGGAATATATAATTCAGTTTATTTTCATGGGGTTTAAAGTGAATCTATTAACAGAGTTTTTATCACAAAGGAATCCAGAGTGCATTGTTAACCATCTCAGGCTGGAGGACAGCAGCAAACTTTCAAAAGCGGGACATACAATTTTAGCTAAAGATGTAGAACAAAACTCTCATTCATTAAAAACAAACTCATTACTGACTACAGAAAATAAAACAAATCTTGATTTCTTAGGTTTCAAAGTGGGTTTTAGCCCACGAAAGATTATGCCCAAATAAATTTGTTAGTCTCTAAAGTGCCATAAGTACTCCTTGATTTCTTAAGGACTCATACTAAAAAACCCACTTGCAATAAATTTTATGAAACTCCACTTATCTACCTTAGATGAATGAATGGGTGAGCAAGAGCAAATCAAACTGCTGTTGCCAGGCCCCCTGGATATTTCAAAGGTATCAGAATATCAGGGTTGGAAGGGACCTCAGGAGGTCATCTAGTCCAACCCCCTGCTCAAAGTAGGACCAATTCCCAACAAAATCATCCCAGCCAGGGCTTTGTCAAGCCTGACCTTAAAAACCTCTAAGGAAGGAGATTCCACCACCTCCCTAGGTAATCCATTCCAGTGCTTCACCTCCCTCCTAGTGAAAAAGTTTTTCCTAATATCCCACCTAAGCCTCCCCAACTGCAACTTGAGACCATTACTCCTTGTTCTGTCATCTGTAACCACTGAAAACAGTCTAGATCCATCCTCTTTGGAACACCCTTTCAGGTAGTTGAAAGCAGCTATCAAATCCCCCCTCATTCTTCTCTTCTGCAGATTAAACAATCCCAGTTCCCTCAGCCTCTCCTCATAAGTCATGTGCTCCAGCCCCCTAATCATTTTTGTTGCCCTCCGCTGGACTCTTTCCAATTTTTCCACATCCTTCTCGTAGTGTGGGGCCCAAAACTGGACAGGTAGGCCCTGATCCAGCAGATTTTTCCATATAGGCAAATACCTGTCTAGTCATTTTTTTAAATTTTTAAAAATCTTATCCATTTAAAGGTGTCAGTGTTTTTTCTTTTTTGTGTCCTTTATCAGTCATGTTTTGTCCTCTCACCCTGATTTTACTCTCTCACCCTTCCCCTTGCCCTCACCCATTTTTGCCCCCCTTGCTTCCCATAAAGTACCTTTACTTACTCTAGTGCAGGAGTAGGCAACCTGCGGCACGCAAGCTGATTTTCAGGGGCACTCCCACTGCCTGGGTCCTGCTACTGGTCCGCGGGGGGCGGGGCGGAAGGGGGGGGAACAGGCTCTGCATTTTAATTTAATTTTAAATGACGCTTCTTAAACATTTTAAAAACCTTACTTTACATACAATAGTTTAGTTATATATTCTAGACTTATAGAAAGAGGCCTTCTAAAAATGTTAAAATGTATTACTGGCACGCAAAACCTTAAATTAAAGCGAATAAATGAAGACTCGGCACACCACTTCTGAAAGGTTGCCGACCCCTTCTCTAGTGCTTCCAATACTTCTTATATTTGGGACCCACACCTCCTTCTGTCTGTGGCACATGACATCCTGTGACAGTAGCAGCTCTTCAGGCAACTGCTGCTCGTTCAGCCCCTTGATTTTTTCCTCCTGACAGTTGGGCCACTACTTCTCTTGTGCTGTGAGATGGGAGAAGAGGAGACAGAAGATAGGTAGCTGGTCTGCTTGGAGTGTGGTAACATGACATTAACCCACATTAACACAATCACTAACTCACAACTGAAGTGACAATTCAGTCTCATTTGGCGTCAAGCCTCAGGTAGCTGCCCTGTCTTGCTGGTATAATATTGACATGCTTGGATGGAATCTTCTAGACTATGTGACATTCTGATTCACCTGAGAGGCACTGTGATCTAGAAAACAAAACAAAAAAACAACAGTGAAGGCTTAAGGGTCAAATGCTTCTGAGAGGCAATCTTGGCTCTGATTTGGAAAAATCATGGAGCAGGTCCTCAAGGAAACCATTTTGAAGCACTTGGAGGAGAGGAAGGTGATCAGGAATAGTCAACATGGATTCACCAAGGGCAAGTTATGCCTGACCAACCTGATACCCTTCTATGATGAGATAACTGGCTCTATGGATATGGGGAAAGCGGTGGACAGGATATATCTTGACTTTAGCAAAGCTTTTGATACAGTCTCCCAAGGTATTCTTGCCAGCAGGTTAAAAGAGTATGGATTAGATGAATGGACTATAAGGTGGATAGAAAGCTAGCTAGATTGTCGAGCTCAATTGGTAGTGGTCAACAGCTCGATGTCTAGTTGGCAGCCGGTATCAAGCGGGAGTGCCCCAGGGGTCAGTCCTGGGGCCAGTTTTCTTCAACATTTTTATTAATTATCTAGATGATGGGATGGATTACACCCCCAGTAAGTTTGTGGAAAATACTAAGCTGGCGGGAGAGGTAGATATGCTGAAGGGTAGGGATAGAATCCAGAATGACCTAGACAAATTGGAGGATTGGGCCCAAAGAAATCTGACGAGGTTCAACAAGGACAAGTGCAGATTCCTGCAATTAAGAGAGAAGAATCCCATGCACTGCTACAGGCTGGGACCAATTGGCTAAGCAGCAGTTCTGCAGAAAAGGACCTGGGGATTAGTGGACAAGAAGCTGGATATGAGTCAGCAGTGTGCCCTTATTGCCAAGACTAATGGCATATTGAGCTGCATTAGTAGGATCATTGCCAGCAGATTGAGGGAAGTGATTATTCCCCTCTAGTCTGCACTGGTGATGCCACATCTGGAGTACTGCGTCCAGTTTTGGGCCCCCCACTACAGAAAGGATGTGGACAAATTGGAGACAGTCCAGCAGAGGACAACGAAAATGATCAGGGGGCTGGGGCACATGACTTTGAGGAGAGGCTGAGGGAACTGGGCTTGTTTAGGCTGCAGAAGAGAAGAGTGAGGGGGGGATTTGATAGCAGCCTTCAACTGTCTGAAGGGGGGTTCCAAAGAGGATGGAGCTTAGATGTTCTCAGTGGTGGCAGATGACAGAACAAGGAGCAATGGTCTCAAGTTGCAGTGGGGAAGGTCTAGGTTGGATATTAGGAAAAACTCTTTCACTAGGAGGGTGGTGAAGCACTGGAATGGGTTACCTAAAGAGGTGGTGGAATCTCCATCTTAGAGATTTTAAGGCCTGGATTGACAAAGCCCTGGCTGGGATGATTTAGTTGGTATTGGTCCTGCTTTGTGCGGGGGGTTGGACTAGATTACCTCCTGAGGTCTTGTCCAACCCTAATCTTCTATGATTGGGTAAATCACCTCACTGCCTGACCTCAATCTCCACAATCTGTAAATTGGAGAAGAATACTTCCTCACAGGATTTTGAGAGAGTTCATTAGTTAACATCCATACAGTACTTCAAAAAGGCTAAATCCTGTATAAGTGTTAAGTATCATTACTTATTGCCATTAATGCACTGTGGCCAGAAAAGTGTGCTTTGTCCTCCAGCTTCCCAACCACCTCTTACTCTATTGCATAGAACTGCCTATTACTGTATCAAATGAAAATTGTCAGCGCTTTAGCATCCTCTGCTTTCAGAGGACTGTGTTTATTTAAAAAAAAAATTTACTAAAATATTTCTGAGTGCAATGTTAAACCTGTGAAAGAGAATTTGTTTGTGGCATTAGTCCCTGTTCCTTGGCTTGGGCCTGATCCCTTTATGAAAGAGAACTTAGGGTGATTGAATGAAAACTTTGCCCAAGGAAGGTGTGCAGTGGCACTAGGACTGATTAATGTACCAGTAGTTGAAAATAAGGCACAGTGGAAAAATAACCAGCACATCAGCTGTAACAGCAGGAATCTGAGAGGTTAAGAGATGCTTGTAACAACAACGAGTATTACATTCAAGCCACAAGACCACCACACGCTGTCATTCACAGGTTTAGACAACCTATCTGTACCAGACAGGCATGTCCAAGGGACACTTGGTCTGAAATTTTGTTCACATGTCAGTATAGGTCAACTTTGATTACCAGAATCCAAGCTAATCGAAATGCTTGGTTATCCAAAAGTTTGCATGTATTATTTTATAATAAGTGCAACATGTTTGTATGGTTAGAAGCAAAAAGGTAGATTTGAGAGTAGGCAGCAGAAAGCTGCTAAGTGTGGCAGAAGTCACCCAAAGACAAGCATGGCCTACAGGAAGGAATGCACAAGGACAGATGCCTGGGAGACTAGAGAGGAGGGAGGCAGAGAAAGAGTCATCAACAAAAGATGAGGATAACCAAAAGACAAACTCCTGGAAGCTAAATGAAGAGAGGATATTGAGGAGAAATTAGTTAGCATCAAAGACAGGGGGGAAAGGGGGTGCTGAGTCTGGAGAAGAAGCCCCTAGACTTAGTAAGGAATGTATATAGAAATATGTTATACTCATTAAGTGCTGTGATATCCTTAGATGGAAAGCACTATAATATATGACTAGATCAAGCCTCACAACATCTGTGCCGTAGACAAGTATTATGCCCATTTGACAGATGAGGAGAGTGAGAGAGGGGGTTTAAAATGACCTTTCCAGGGTCACAAGGAAGAAAAACTGATGCAGACAGAATTCAGAATTAGAAAAAGAAAAGATTCACGCAAGCTGACACTCTCACCCTAGATCTCTCCTCCACCACTGCAGTTGTTAAGTCACACCCTTCTCAACTATTCCAAACCACACCATTGCTGACGTTTTTCCAGTAGACAATGGAGGAGGACTCTAGAATTGGGACGATATTTGCTTCCTTTGTAGAGTGCTTTGTGATCTGCTGATGAAAAGCACTGTCAGAGCTAGGTATTATTATGCATGGAGTTATGTTGGTCGACCTCTCCACAGAATTGGATACGGCCACCTGTGGAATCTGTCCATCTCCTCACAGATATATGGCAAGAGTTAGCACAATTGTGCTGAGATAGCGTCAATCATTCCTCTAAGGCTACACCCAGAGAGTCACGATAGCACTAACTCATCATCCTCTCCCACATTCTGCTCAACATCTCTGCAAAGCCACTAAGGAAGATTGTGAAACATTGACAGCAATATATAGTGGTACCCAGCCCAGTACTACATCCCCTTCACATCAGATGGAAATAGAAACCATTTCCCAGCTGTTCAAGTGTCTGGCTGAGATCAGCAACTCGAAGAAGGGCAGCTGACTGAACCTCAATTCCAAAAAGACAAAGGTTTCTGGTGGGGAGATAGCACCTCCATAATAATACCTAACTCTTGTTTTTTCATTCATAGATTTCAAACCACTTCACAAAAGATAGTCAGTATCATCATCCTTAGTTTACAGATGGGGCAAAAAGGACACACAGGGAGAGATGTGACTAGCCCAAGGTCATAACATTGTCTTCAACTGAGGATGCTCTCAGATCATTAAGGATCATACATAGACTCTGTTCTCCTAGATCCTCAGCTTCTTCTAGATACCCATAACAGCCCAAGGGACAAAAAAATACCACTGCCCATCTATGTTTCGCAAGATGTCCACATCTGCTCTTCTCACATTTTGACTGTGCCACAGGCATCTGTGTATTCATGGCCTCCAGGATTGACAATTAAGATTCTCTTTATTTTGGAATGAAATGCTTGTCCTTCCTATAAAGCTTGACTCAGTTCAGAACAAAAGCCAATGAAAGATCACTTCTCCCTCTCTTCATTGGCTCCCTATGGAATCCGGGAACTGTCAGATTGTTTTGCAGTGTGTAGAATGCAAGTACAGTGGTAAGTGTCATATTGTTGTAGAAATAGTGTGAAAAGGAGTGTGGAGGTGGGTTTGTAGTATCTGAAAAAGACTATTAGAAACAGGACATGTCCCTGTACTTAAGTAGACTTGATAACCCCTATATGCCTCATCACACAATGTTTATACATAAATAAAAGGAAATTATGTTTCCCTGAATAATGCTGCTATATATTGTCAAGACTGATTCTCCAGAGCATACACAATGGCGTAACATTCCTTTTCTGAGACTGACCAGGGGCTTTCCCTCTCAGAAAGTTTTTTTGCTGAGAAACATGACAGGATGGAATTGTTGATCTGTTCCTTCCTGCATTAAAACTGCTCCCACACCACATCATAACCACAGATGCGTCCAAGTGAACGGTTGGTCAAAGTCGGGGCCCTTAGTACAGGGTCAGACATAAGGGTTGCCTTAAGCTGATTAAAGGCTTTCTGACACTTCTCAGTCCACTGAACTGCATTTGGCTGTTTTTTCCTGATTAGGTGTGTTAGTGGGGTGGCAATTTGGCTGTAGTGTGGTACAAATCATTGGTAATACCTGGGTAAGCCAAAGAAGGATTGGACTTGCTTCTTTGACTTAGGAACAGGCCAATTTTTGATAGCATTTACTTTAGCCTGTAGGGGGTTGATAGTTCCTTGACCCACCTGGTGTCCAAGGTACGCTACCCTGTTTAGGCCTATTTGATATTTTTTGGCCTTAACAGTTAATCCTGCCTCCCTTATGCACTGGAAGACAGCTTGGAGGCATTCCAGGTGTTCTGGCCCTGAATCTGAGAATATAGCCACATCGTCAAGGTAGGCAACTGCAAATTTCCCAAATCCAGTCAGAAGGTTATCTACCAGTCTCTGGAAGGTGGCAGCTGCATTTTGCAGTCCTAAAGGGAGCGCATTAAATTCATACAGTCCTACATGGGTGACAAAGAATGACCTTTCCTTGGCTGGATCATCTAGGGCACTTGCCAGTACCCCTTAGTTAAGTCTAAGGTGGAGATGAACTGGGCACATCTCAGTTTCTCCAACAGCTCATCTGTACGTGGCATTGGATAGTCTTCTGGGTGAGTTACATCATTTAGCTTATGGTAGTCTACACAAAAGCGGATTTCCCCATCTGATTTGGGAACCAGAACCACTGGAGAGGTCCATGCATTCTCAGAGGGGCAGATTACACCCATCTGTAACATGTCCTTGATCTCCCTTTCTATTGCAGTTTTGGCTTGAGGAGCCATCCGGTAGGGTTGGGCTCTAATTGGGTGAGCATCAACTGTGTCAATGGAGTGGTAAGGCCGTTCTGTCCATCCTGGGGTTGCTGAAAACATTGGCACGAAGCTGGTGCACAGCTCCTGGATTTGCTGTCGCTGCTTACGCCGAAGGGTTATGGAAAGGCTCACCTCTTCTATGTCACCAGTGCTTTTTCCTTCATAGTAGACTCCTTCAGGCCTCTCAGCGTCATCTCTCTCCTGGGCTGTAAACTGGAGAATCTTGATTTATCAGGAATAAAATGGCTTTAGGGAACTAACATGGTATACTTTAGGTTTTAGGGTAGGGGCTGGGAATGCTATGAGGTATTTAACAGCTCCCAGGCACTCTTGGACTTTAAATGGCCCCTCCCACAATGCTTCCATCTTATTGGTCTGGAGTGCTTTTAGGACCATGACTTGGTCACCTACTCATGCTCTCTGGCATGTTTATCGTACCAGGCCTTTTGCTCTTGTTGAGCATCCTGTAGGTTCTCTCGAGCAAGGGCTGGAGAGTCTTTGAGGGTGGTTTGCAGGTTGGTTACAAAGTCCAAAACGTTCCTAGAGAAGATGTAACCCCCTCCCACTGCTGCTTCACCAACTGTAACGGCCCCTTAACTTCGTGTCCATGAGTGAGTTCAAAGGGTGAAAACCCCAAACTGGGATGTGGTTCAGCCCTGTAGGCAAAAAGCAACTGCTGCAACATTAGGTCCCAATCATTGGAGTGCTTATTCACGAATTTGCATATCATGACCCCCAAAGTCCCATTAAACTTCTCCACTAGGCCATTTGTTTGATGGTGGTAAGCGGTGGCAACAAAGTGGTTTACCCCATGAGCTTCCCAAGGACATTTCTTGGTCCCTACCAGAAAGTTAGTTCCCAAATCTGTAAGGATGTCTGAGGGCCAGCCTACCTTGGCAAAAATGTCTGCCAATGCCTGGCTCACACTTAGCCCTGATGTTGCTTAGAGCTACTGCTTCCAGCCACTGGGTGGAAAAATCCATGAACTTTCCTCTGGGTGTCTTAGGGAAAGGACCCAGAATATCCACAGCTACACACTGAAATGGAATCTCAATTATGGGGAGTGCCTGGAGAGGGGCCTTGACCTGGTCTTGGGGCTTTCCCACCCTCTGGCACACCTCACAAGACCGGACCTGGGCAAGGATGTTACTACCTTTCCCTCCCAGTGAAATTACTTCCTCAAACGGTCTTTGGTCCTGTTCACCCCAGCATGGCCACTAGGTTGATCATGGGCTAAACTCAAGAGCTTTTCCTTATACTTAATTGTAACTACCAACTGTCTCCGAGGATGCCAGTCCTTCTTGTGCCCACCAGAAAGGTTTTCCTTGTATAAAAGTCCACTTTCTACAACAAACCGGGATCTACTGGAAGAGCTGAGAGGTGGTGGGTTGCTCCGTGCCGCCGTCCAAGCTCCCTTGAGGCTTTTATCTGCTTCCTGCTCTGCCTAGAACTGCTCCCTTGATGCTGGAGACATTAGTTCCTCACTGGATTGTGGATTTGGTCCCACCAGAAGCGATGCAGGTGATGGGGATGTCTCCGTCGACTGTGAGCCACGCTCTGCTGGTGCACTGGGTTGTATTTCAGGCTTCGGTTGAGCTTCTTGCACCGGTGTAGCTGCCCTGCATGTGCAGGCTCTGTGGCACCCTTTGGTGCTGGCTCCCCAGACTCTGGTGGGGTTGCAAGCACGGGCTCTGGTGCTGACTGCTCCACCAGTTCCAATCCTTGGGCTAGTTCTGGCTGGGTCCCAGCCTGGCTGGATCTTCAACTGCTGCCATAGATTTTGGTCTGGGGTCTGGTTTCACCACCTCTGGCTGGGTCCCTGTAGGAGGCTCAGGAATGGAGTTAAGTGTGGAGGCCTGTTTAGCCTGGCTGCAGGTGACCATCCCCACCCTTTTTGTTAGCGTCACATGGTTGGCTAAGTCTTCTCCCAGCAGCATGGGAATGGGAAAGTCATTAGAGACTGCAAAAGTCCATATTCCTGACCAGCCCTTTGACAGGACAGGCAACTTTGCTGTAGGCAAGTTAAAAGAGTTGACCTTAAAGGGTTGCATCATCACTTGGGCCTCTGGGTTGATGATTTTGGGGTCCACCAGGGATTGGTGGACAGCTGACACCTGTGCTCTAGTGCCTTTCCATGCAGTAATCTTCCTCCCATCCACACTTACAGTTTCCCTTCTCTCTAGTGGTATTTGCAAGGCATCTGGGCCTGAAGGCTCTCGGTGGGACTCCAGGGTGATGAGTTGCAGTCAGCTGGTACTCTTGGGGCAGTTGGCCTTCACATGCCCCAGCTCATCACATTTAAAGCATCACCCAACTGGCTGGGGCAGGGTGGGTGGGTGGAGAGTGGGGTGGTGGGATAAGAGGGCATCTGGGGTCTCCCTGGCTGTGTGGAGGGCTCCTCCTTGCAAGGTGGGGCTTTGGGCTGACCCCAATGGTGGGGTGTTGTCTCAGGTTGCCCCTTCTGGTATCTGCATGAACTGCTATTAGCTTTCTTCTTCTCCACCACTTCCGCCCATTTGGTGCCAATCTCCCCCGCCTCAATTACAGTTTTAGGCTTCCCATTTAGGATGTACCTTTCTACTTCCTCAGGAACACCCTTCTAAGAACTGCTCCATTTGTATTAGGAGAGACAGATCTTCCAGAGATTTAACACTTGCTCCTGATATCCAGGCATCACAATTTTTTACAACGTGGTAGGCATGTTGGGAAAATGCCACGTCTGGTTTCCACCTTAGGGCTCTGAACCACCGACGGGCATGCTCGGGTGTTAACCCCATTTTAATTCTGGCCTTTTGTTTAAAAAGTTTGTATTTGTTCATGTGGTCTTTAGGCATTTCAGCTGCCACCTCTGCTAAGAGTCCACTGAGTTGTGGCCTCAGCTCCACCATATACTGGTCTGTAGGGGTGTTGTACCCAAGGCAAGCCCTTTCAAAATTTTCTAAGAAGGCCTCTGTATCATCGTCTACCTTGTATGTGGAGAATTTCTTGGAATGGGGAGCGGTACCTGGAGAAGGACTGTTAGTGTTGCCTGGTGGACCCAGCTTAGCCCTTTCCAGCTTTAAGTGCTTCAGCTCTAATTCTGCTTCAGAGTGCTTCATTTCCAAGCACTTTGCCTCTCTTTTCAACTCCGCTTCCAAGCACATCATCTGTGTGACGAAATTCCTGTCTTCCGTGGTCAGAACTCAGTCTGGGTTGAGGGCACCCCTCCATCTTGGCACCTGGATCTCAGGTTGGGGACGGCTGACCCTTCCCTCCTGGGAAGTTCCTGGTCCCCCATCCCCTCCCTGCATTTCTGATATGGAGCTGGATGTCGGGGCTTGATCTGGGTCTGTCTTCTTCGTGGCGTGCGGCTTTGGGATTTCGGTGCCCAACCTCAACCTCAAGTACAAGCTGCCCTACTCTAGCCTAACTACTTCGTTGCCACAAAGCTAGAGGAAAAAAATAAACTGCTTGTTCGATTCCCTGGCTTTGCAGGCTGAACCCTTTGCGTGCCTGTGAAAAAAGGAAAAAGAAAAACCCCCTGGTTTTCAATCAGCCAAAAAGGATTTTAAAAGGACACATTTTTCTGAGGTCTGTGCTTCTGGTTCAAAATGATCCCACTTCTCTGTCACCATGTCAAGGTGGATTCCCCACTCTGCGACTTCGAGTGCAGAAGGTGGGGGCCCACAAGGATTCTAAAAATTCATACTGTCCACTGCAGGCAGATATTAAACTCCCAAGGTCACAGCTTCTCTCTGACCTTGGATGGTTAGATGCTGCCACCACCCAAAATGCAAAATCCCTTGGAACCCCGGAAGGCACACTTGAGAATTCCTTCTTGTGGGGTACCCTCAAGCCCTTTCGCCCCCTCTCCGGGGAAGAGTGGAGAAAGAAAAAGAAATCAGCTGCTGCCACCAGCTACCTAAAAAAACATGTGCATAAACCTCATAAGACACAAAAATCCAAATCCTGTTCTTAAAAAAGATAAACTTTATTAAAAACAAAAAAAAAAAGAAAATACATCTGAAAACTCAGGCTATTGCTAGTTTTTTTAAAAGAGCAATTCCAAAATGTAAGTACCTAAAAGAGTTTTCTGGGGGTTTAGCTTCAAGGTTACAAGCAACAAAAGCATCTGGGGTTAGCACAGAGGAATCCACAAGCTATAAGAAATAAACCTAATCACGTCTTTCTACACCTTTTCTGATCTACTTACGTATCTGGGTTCCAAAAAAGCAATTCTAGGTATGATTCTGATGATTTTCATACCTGGCATTCAGCTTCTCACAGCATAACTGCTGCCCTGTCCCGCTCTTCTCCAGAGAGCCACAACAGACACAAAGGGAAAGTCCCTCCCCCAATTTTAAAAAGTTCTAGCCTTTCCATTGGCTCTTTTGGTCAGGTGTCCACTCCCTTCCTTTACCTGTGGACTGTTTTAACCCTTTACAGGTAAAGCAAATAGAGAACAGCTACTAACAGGGATTTTATAGCTAACTTGCTGGCTGGGTGTCCATAAAAGGGAACTACTCACCCCCCCATTTATCACATGTACAAATAGAATGCTCACCTTATGACACTGATTTCAGTAGAAAACTCTCTCTCTGGGCTCACTTGTCAGTGAAGTTGGTTGGATTTTCACTAGTAGAACACAGAGTAGACTTTCATTATCCAAGCCTTGATTGAACCTATGCCCCAATTCTTCTTGCACTTTCCCCACATTGGTTACAACATTCTTCGCTGCCTATCGTAAAAGGACATCACATTGAAAGTCATATTTCTGTGTAAAATTTTTAAATTTTCTGCGTTTACAAGTAACAGCTGTGAATACTGGAACTGGAGGAAGCAAATATTGTCTCTGTTTATTGACAGCACTTGGTTTAATTTTTACTGATCCCCTTGGTAGTCCGGTTTTGATCCTGCCACGATCTCTGCACAAGCAGCCCCCTGTGCCCACATAAATGCCCTTTAGCTTCAACAGGGTTGTGTGAACGCAGGGGACTGCCTGCATGAAGTTCATGTAACAATTGGGGCATTGTTCAGTTTCTCCAATGCTGCAAACATTTATAATCAAGGTAGCAACAACAAAAAAATTAACAATTTTTCTCAGGAATTTAGGAAAATTCAGACATTGTTTAAAGGGTGCTCAATCAAACTAGATTTTTGTAGTCCGGGAATTTCAAAAACTTGAAGTTGATAATTAAAGGGACATGAACACAAATGCATTTCACTCCACGGGCAACTATATTTCCTTTTCAGACATGTATAGCAGGGGTTTGAATTAAGTAAATCACAAATGGATGTTTTTCTAAAAGATATGCTATAGGTATAACAGGAATTAATAGAAGGAACTCCTAAAGCCAATGTTACAGAGGTGGTTACATTGGAGCATCTCAATGATCCCTTCTTGCCTTATGATCTATGAATTATGCATGTGTTTGTAGTTATTGTAAAAAGCCTTGCTACTCCCAAGAGATCCTATATGATTGATATTTTCTTATAGTCTCTAATGAATCTATTGTGCCAAATTCACATTCACTACTAGACATTATATGTCCTCAACATTAGTGTGACTTGACTGTTAAGTATTTAAAAAAACAAACAAACAAAAAAAACACCCGATTATTATTATTATTTTTTAGGAGATAACAGCATTCTCGGTTTCCGAGGGGAAATGTGCCAGGCCATAGTTTCTTATTAAAATCATAAAGAACTGTAAAATTATATTCACATATAAATAAAACAGAGCCATCCTGAAGTTATTTATGCATTTATAACAAAATGAGATGCAGCAATTTTAATCTTTTAGCAGCAGCCTGTCTCAAAGCTAAGGCTTACTCTGAAAGAATAAACACCTTTCATTAAACAGCACTTATAAGTTGCTACCAAGCATAATTTCAAATCAGAAACAGCCAGGACATGAGGTGTAGCTCTTATAAATATCTCATTCTCCATCCCCCCCAAAAAGTTGTTGCGCTTGATACTTCTTGCCTCTTTTTTGAGGTATCTTTTTAGACAATAACAACTCACCTTTAGTTATGAGGCAACACAATAAGCTAAATTTCTTAAAGCAGTTCTGATGAAGCTGTGTATGTTTCCTAACAGGGAAGATATGTTAGAATTGTTATAGCTGAATGGAACAAAACCAGAGTCTGAGAAACTGAAGAATTTGCAGGAAACTATATTCTAACAAAAGCAAACAAATAAACGCACCTCACTGGGACTTTAAAGCTATTTAAAACCAAAACAAAAAGACACCCCCAATTTCTTATATAATTAAAACACAAATCCAAATCTCACAAAGTCTCTAACCACATCCTTTTCTTGTCGCATAAACCCCCACTCATAAAAAAACACAGACATAAACAAGCCAGCACTTTTACCTCTAAAATTCCCTGCCCTAACCCCTAAACAGCAATTCCTTTCTCTTCTCTGTTACAGCAGCCCAGTCTCTTAATACAATTCTGAACCTAACTAGTTTCAGCTGCACCTAATCACTTCCCTGCTGAAAATTCCTCCTTGAGAGGACTGAAAAGCCCTCTGGGGATTTGACTCCCCTCTCCCACCCAGCCATGTAAAAAGCCCCAGTTTAGTAGTGCCTCTTGTTAGGAGCACTCCTGGGAGAGGGTATATTGTAACTCCAAAATCCCTTGACAGAGGTATCAAAAGATTTGTACTCCTTCCCTGTCACAGTGTCACTTTTTCTCTAAGGAGTTGGGTATTTTATCATTCTCACAAGCTTAGCTACCAGCAGCGTAAGCCTGGAACCTTGGAGCCATTTCCCCATCAAGTTCTCACACTGTCTCTGTTGCCCTGTTCCACCTGCGCATCTCCAAATACTGGCCTTTAACATTTTAAAGCACTGCTGATCTTTCAAGTATAGCTCTCAGTTTCATTATGTACAGAATTAAAATCTTTGAAATGTCACTTCCCTTCCTCTTCCAGCCTCCTGTGAAAAAGCAACAGATTTGTTTCAAAACATTTATACTGTCTTCTGTTTTAATATCCTGCTACACATCTGTATATTTATCTCCATAAATCGTTTGTCTCTCAAAGCCTATAAGCTGCCTCAATGAAATACTTATATGCTTCTCTAAATTCCCATTATTTGCAACTGTACTGCCATTTTCTTAATCAAATCTGTTATAATAATTGATGGTCTCTCTTTTCAGCACAGCAGCCATGACATATGGGTTACTGGGTAAATTCTGTCTCATCAGATTTGTCACAGTATTCTGGAAAATTGTTTGTTGCTTTGTATAACTCTATACTCTCTCAGACCAGTCCCTCTATTATACTGATGAGGGAAGACTGGTTTGCAGAAGGCAAAAATTTTGTGATTGCTTTGTCCATCAACCTGATACAAGACTGAGTTTAGAAAAAATCCAAATGGCTATGTTTTGGCCAGGAGAATCATGGGTTTTGACCCACCTATCTGTTCCTTTCTCTTTGCAGCTCCTTCCTCCTTCTCTGCAGTTGCCCCCGGCTCGGTACCGGTCTCAGTCGAGGGAACGTTCCCGACGCCGATCACTGCCCAGTGTCCGCTCGGGGCAGAGTCCACATGGATCTCCCCCAATGCCAACTAGACTGTCGGGCTGGGTTCCGGCCGGCCGGGACTCATGGCACCGGTCCTCCTCAGAGGGCGGATATTGACGGGACTGCGGCGGACATTGTCGTCGGTCCTCATCATGGAAAAGGTACTGCAGTCGGTCACGGCAGGGTCATCGACGCCGTTCCTGCTCGGACTCCCGCTCCGAGTCTCCACTGAGACATCACAGCCCGGCCATCGGTCACCGGCATCTTGCCGTTGGGGGTCCGCCCGTCGAGGGCGTTCACAGAGCATCAAGATCGCGGCCCCATGACCATCACAGATCATTGCACCACCGCTCCTCTCGGTCAAGAGATAGCAGCGGATCCTACGCCAGCCAGGTCTCCGCTCATAGCCACCTTTCGACGAGCCAAACCAGCCAACCTGGCCCGCCGGCCCTGCCAGTGCCACGGACACAGCAAGTGCAGTGGCACCGAGCGTCGTAGCTGGCCCAGTGGGCACCGTGGCCTCCGACGCAGCCTCCGATGGGAGCTCGCTTCATGGCCGGAGCTTCAGAGGCTCCGTCGGCATCCATCTCCAGACCCCCGACGAAGGAGTCGGTGGGACGCACATCCTCGGCACCGTGTCCAGAGTCTGACCAGGTGGTGGATCCTCCAGTGCCGGCCTCTTTGCTCCACCTGGAGGAGGCGATTGCGGTCCTGCTCCCCCTGTCCCCGCATCCCACAGGAGGACTTTAGGGCTCACCAAGACTTCTTAAAGAGGGTGGCAGCAAGCCTCCACCTCCAGGCAGAGGAGACGGAAGAGCCTGCGGACTCCCTGTTTAACGTGCTGTCCACATCGGCACCCAGTAGGGTGGCCTTTCCACTCCATGAAGGGGTGGCTAAGATTTCGAATGCCCTGTGGCAAACACCGGCCTCGTTGGCCCCTATATCAAAAAAGGCTGAGCGAAAGTACTTCGTACCCACTAAGGGGCATGCATACCTATATACCCACCCAGCGCCCAACTCCCTGGTGGTCGAGTCGGTCAACCACAGGGAACGACAAGGTCAGCCAGCCCCGACCGCAAAGAACAAAGACTCTCGGAGACTGGACTCTTTCGGGAGAAAAATTTATTCGTCTTTGAGCTTCCAATTATGAGTGTCGAACCATCAGGCTCTCCAGGGCTGATACGAATTCAATCTGTGGGGCTCCCTGCCCAAATTTGAGGACTCCCTCCAGGAGCGTGATAAGAAGTAGTTCAGGGCGCTCGTGGAGGAAGGGGCAACAACAGCTCTAGCTTCCCTACAGGCTGCCTCAGATGCTGCGGACATGGCCGTGCGATCTATGGCCTCAGTGGTGTCCATGAGACAGGCGTCATGGTTCTTACTCTCTGGGCTGTCCAGCGAGGCGCAATCTTCCATGCAGGACCTCCCGTTTGATGGGAAAGCCCTGTTTGCAGAGGAAACAGATACAAGCCTGCATGGCATGAAGGACTCCTGCGCAACCCTCCAGACACGGGGCCTATATGTCCCGGCAAAACCTAAATTTAAGCCACATCAGACTTTTACCCTGGCCGCCCTCCTGAAGTATGAGGCCGCTCATAAAAAGCAGCAGGACTATAAGAGACGCCCTCATAGGCAGTCTCGACCTGACCCCCAGCCTGGACCCTCTAAGGGCAAGCACGCGGGGAAAAGGTGGTTTTGACGGGATGCTTGGGGGCATCCCACCAGTCCTCGTCAGGGATCCAACCCCAATAAAGCTTCCCTTCTCCAACCGGTTGTGTGCTTTCCTCCCGGAATGGTCACGGATCACCTCAGACTGATGGGTCCTCAACACCATCTCCCAGGGTTATACCCTCCAGTTTACCTCCTCCCCACCCAACCACCCCCTGCCCCTGTCCCTCCTGAGGGACTCCTCTCCTGAAGCTCTGCTTGAGCAGGAGGTGGGGCAGTTCCTGGAACTAGGAGTGATAGAGGTGGTGCCCGAGGAGTTCACAGGCAAGGAGTACTACTCCCATTATCTCCTTATCCCGAAGACCAAAGGGGGGCTCAGACCCATACTGGACCTGTGGGGCCTAAACAAGCATATGGTGAAGCTCAAATTCCGCATGGTCTCCCTGGCCTCCATCATCCCCTCCCTGGATCCCTGGGACTGGTACGCTGCCCTCGATCTACAGGACACGTACTTCCACATCCACATATTCGAGGGGCACAGGCACTTCCTCCAGTTTGTGGTGGGACACAATCATTACCAATTTATGGTCCTCCCGTTTGGACTGTCCACTGCCCCCAGGATGTTTACAAAATGCATGTCGGTGGTAGCGGCCTCCCTCAGATGGCGGGGGGTCCAGATATTTCCTTATCTAGACGATTGGCTTATCAAGGGCACCTCCCGGTTGCAGGTGAGGGATCACGTGGCGCTCCTCCTGTCCATGTGCACTGCCTTGGGCCTGCTGGTAAACAATACCAAGTCCACATTAGTCCCGGTCCAACGCATCGAGTTTATTGGGGCGCACCTGGACACAATGTTGGCCAGGGCCTCTCTCCCACCAGACAGGTTCGAGACCCTGAAGGGTCTCATCGACTCGGTCACGAGGTTCCTGGTTACAACAGCCAGGGTTTGCCTGCAGCTCTTGGGCCATATGTCAGTGTGCACGTACGTGGTCCATCATGCCAGATTCAGGATGAGGCCCTCCAGCTCTGGCTGGCCTCGAATTTCTTCCAGGCCACAGACGGGATGGACAAGGTCCTCACGGTGCCAGACTTGGTGATCACCTCCCTGAGGTGGTGGTCCACCCCAAGCAACATACTCCAAGGGGTCCCGTTCAGAGACAAGGCCCCATCATTGGAGCTGGTGTCTGATGCATCGGACCTGGGTTGGGGAGCCCACATGGAGAGTGTTCAGACCCAAGGCCTGTGGTCGGCTCAAGATCTGACCCTACATATAAATGTCAAAGAAATCAGGGTGGTGCGGCTGGCATGTATGGCCTTCTGCTCATGCCTGGAGGGTAAGGTAGTCAAAGTCCTCACAGACAACATGGCCTCCATGTTCTATATCAACAGGCAAGGCGGGGGACTTCTGTATAGCCCACAATATCCACCTGAAGGCCTTCCACTTACCGGGCAACCGGAACGAGAGGGCAGATCGCCTAAGCAGGGACTTTTCCTCGCAACACGAGTGGTCCCTCCACCTGGAAGTGGCCCACCGGCTCTTCCGAAGGTGGGAAACTCCCCAGGTGGACCTGTTCACGTCTTGACAGAACCGGCGTTGCCCCCGGTTCTGCTCCAGGGGGCTCCTGGGGAGGGGCGCTATCTCCGATGCCTTTCTCCTGTCCTGGTCAGGAAGGCTCCTCTATTCCTTTCCCTCGTTCCCTCTAATCAGCAGGGTCCTGGAAAAGATAAAGTTGGACAAGGCTCAGATCCTCCTGATTGCCCTGGCATGGCCTACACAGTACTGGTACAGGACCCTCATGAGCCTGGCGGTAGCTCCGCTGTGGTGGTTACCACTCCTCCCAGATCTGCTCTTACAGGATCAAGGCCACCTCCTCCACCCCAACCTGGCAGCTCTCCATCTCACGGCATGGCTGCTCAATGGTTGTGGGGAGGAGAAGGGCATGCTCGGAACAGGTTCAGCATGTCCTCCTTGAAAGTAGATGGCCCTCCACTTGCCGCGCTTACTTGGCTAAGTGGTTATGATTCTCTAAGTGGGTGACGGACTAGGGTGTCTCCCCAGTGTCTGCCCCTATCCAGCTTGTCCTTGATTACCTCCTCCACCTGAGGGCCCAGGGCTTGGCGCCCTCGTCGGTCAAGGTGCACCTGGCGGCCATATCGGCCTTCCATCTGCCAGTGCAAGGACACATGGTGTTCTCCCACGCTATGACTGGCCGGTTGCTTAAAGGTCTGGAACACCTCTTTCTGTACTCTAGACCCCCAGTTCCACAGTGGGACTTAAATCTGGTCTTAGATTGTCTCACGGGGCCCCCGTTTGAGCCATTGGCCATGTGCTTCTTGTCTCACCTTTCGTGGAAGGTGGCATTTCTGGTTGTTATCACGTTGGCTAGATGAGTCTTGGAGCTCCAAACCACAGTACACGGTTTTTTCACAAGGACGAGGTACAGCTCCGCCCACACCCCGTGTTCCTCCCTAAGGTGGTCTCTGCAAACCACATGAGTCAGTCAGGACATTTTTCTACCGGTCCTCTGCCCCAAGCCTCACTCATCCAGTGAGGAATGCCTCCTCCACAAGCTAGACGTGCAGTGGGCTTTGGCTTTCTACCTCGAGCGGACTAACCCGTTCAGAAAGTCCTTGCAACTGTTTGTCACCTCGGCTGAGCATGCGAGGGACTAGCCAATCTCCACCCAGAGGCTCTCCAACTGGATCACTTCGTGAATCCGGTCCTGTTATGAGCTGGCAGGCATTGCCCCACCCCCCATTGTGAGCAGGGCTGGCTCCAGTATTTCTGCCGCCCCAAGCAAAAAAAAAAAAAAAAGCCGCGATCGCAATCGCGACCGGCAGCGGCAATTGGGAAAGAAAAGGAAAAAAAAACAAAAAACGCGATCGGCGGTGGCAGTTCGGCGGCAGGTCCTTCGCTCCTAGAGGGAGTGAGGGACCTGCCGCCCCCGAATTGCCGCACCTGCCGCCCCTCTCCCTTGGCCGCCCCAAGCACCTGCTTGTTAAGCTGGTTGCCTGGAGCCGGCCCTGATTGTGAGGGCACACTCATAGACTCATAGACTTTAAGGTCAGAAGGGACCATTATGGTCATCTAGTCTGACCTCCCGCATGATGCAGGCCACAAAGCCGTCCCAACCCCTTTCCCTTGACTCTGCTGTTGAAGTCCCCAAATCCTGTGGCTTAGAGACTTCAAGTAGCAGAGGATCCTCCAGCTAGCGACTCCTGCCCCATGCTGCGGAGGAAGGCGAAAAACCTCCAGGGCCTCTGCCAATCTACCCTGGAGGAAAATTCCTTCCCGACCCCAAATATGGCGATCGGTAGAACCCCGAGCATGTAGGCAAGATTCTCCAGCCAGACCCTCATTGGCCATTGATACTATTTACCAGCAATGGCACGCTGTTCATTTGACTAAAATCACGTTATCCCATTAAACCATTCCCTCCATAAACTTATCTAGCTCAACCCAGGCACAGGCCTCATCAGCTGCCTTCGTGGCCCACGTCACCATCCAGGACTTTTGTAGGGCTACCATGTAGTCCTTGGTTCACACGTTCACCTCGCATTATGCGATCGTCTCCCAAACCAGGGATGACGCCGGGTTCAGCAGGGCCGTCCTCCATCCTGGGAACTTGTGAACTCCTATCCACCTCCAACAGAAATAGCTTGTAATCACCTACTGTGGAATACACATGAGCAATCACTCAAAGAAGAAAAAGCAGTTTCCTTTCCATAACTGTTGTTTTTCGAGATGTGTTTCTCATGTCTATTCCACGTCCCACCCTCCTTCCCCTCTGTCGGAGTTGTCTGGCAAGAAGGAACTGAGGGTGAGTGGAGCACGCAGGCAGGCAGGCAGGCACCACCCCACCTACGGGTGCTAGGGGAAAAACTTCCGGACCGGTGCACATGGCAAGCATGCACACCTACTGTGGAATAGACATGAGCAACACATCTCGAAGAACACCAGTTACGGAAAGGTAACTGCTTTTTATGTAATAGCCCAGTTCCCCCAGCCACAATCTTCTCTGCCCCTCAAGGAGTCTGGCTTTAGTCCCCACTTGCTATAGATTAGCTCTTCCTCTGTCCTATACCAAACTATCACTGCTAAAGGAAGCAGTGACTCCCCCAAACCAAGGTTCTGTGGAGGAACAGGCTGGACCCTGAATGGATCAGGCCTGTCAATTTGTCTTCATCTATTTTCTACTCTGTTTTGATACTAGTGCACTAATGTGGATTTTAAAACGTGCAAGAATTACTTCCAACTCAGACTATTAGTCCTAAACCAGGATCCCAAGTATGTTTCCTCCACCTAGCCCCAGGGCTTTCACAGCTTCTCCACTGCCTCCTTGCTTCCCTCAGTGCTTTGTTCCATCCCCTGCAGTGCTTTTCTGTCCTGGGATGGAGAAGCCCATGAAACTTGCTACCAGGGGTCATACTCAACACATAGCACCCCACTAAGGCAGTACTGTCTGGTGAATAAAGCACTGGATTGTTACTCAGGAGTCCTGGGTTTTTCTCCCACCTCTGTCATTGGATTGCTGAGAGACCTTAGACAAGTTACAGCATTGCCCTGCGCCTCAGATTCCTCAGCTGTAAAATGGGGATAATAAGGCTGACCTCCTTGGTAAAGTGCTTTGAGATCTATGGATGAAAAGGGCTATAAGAACTAGATATTAGTATTTACTTTTATTAGAGACTGGCAGGGCAACAAATGTGCTGTTTGAGCCTATCGGGGGGAGAAGCACTTTAAATTTTCCTATCCACTTGACAGAAGCCTACCTATCTAGAGGGAGGACATTCTTCACCAGAAGCCCTTTATTCAGACATTTCACTTTCAAATACTTATTTGGGGACCAGCAAGCAAGTCTCCTTATTTGACACCATTTAAAAATGTTTTTGAATTTTCCTTCCTTTAATCAGTCTTTAAAAATTAACACTGTTAGTCCCTGTTATTTTCACTCATTTAATGTTACTGTGTCTCTGAGGATGTAAATAAAAATACTTTAAAAAAAAGATTTCAGAGGATAAGAGACAGTAGTATTAAACCAGGGCAAAGGTATAATTAAATCCAATTTTTTTTTCTACTGTGCCCATCTAATCCTCTGCAGTATACAATCACAAAGCAATACAATAATACACAATATTACCAAAAATTGGGACAATGAACAATGTTTTTTTTGTTTTGTTTTTTAAATCCCCTGGAGAAATTTGTCACTATCATGAAAAAGAAGAAATTCCCCTCATGCTGTACTCAATAAAAAAGCATTGCTGTGTATGTGATGTGAGTATTAAAAAAAAGTCTATCTCCTGCTAGGGATGAAATGAAGAGTAGGGCATCATTATTTTTATTATTGGTGGTATTAGTGGTTTCCTGATGATTACTATCTGAATCAAACCTTTCTCTCATATCCTTCAGACCATAGACACAGCAAGTGAAATATGCAAAACTAAAAGATGGTAAGTAAAAAGTTGGCTTTTTTGTAACATCAGCTGATAATATTTGATAGAACATTTAACCAATAATTATATATCTTCCATGCGCTTTAACATATGCCATTATATAATTATATTTAAGACCAGCTAGCCCTCAAAATTATATTTTTACACAGTAACAAATACAAAAATTATATATGTACTCCCAGTAGCATTACAAGTTAAGTATGTATTTGGCAACACTTTACACTAAGTGGGTATTCATTACTAATTCCTTTGGTATGCATTGTAATAACATTAGTCATGAGGAACTAATGTGGATATAATATTTAAATACTGGTTTATTCCTTTGTAAATCGTCAGCAGAGAACACACTGGTAATTCCCTTTTGCTGACATCTTTGGAAGGCTGTAAAACCTCCCTGACATCAATGGGAGGGTGGTAAGAAAACCCTGTATTATTAACGCGAGTGGAAGTGTTATACCTTTTTAGTGATAACAGGCCCAATACAATTTTCAATTATTTCAGGGTACTAAAAAGTCTAAAAGATAAGAACAGCAAAGCCAAATGTGAAATAAAGCTATCAAATTGCAGCTTTCTCCCCATTCTTTGCCCGTGTGGTTATTTCTTAAGCATGGACTTCAAAATAAATCTTCAGAGCTTTTCTCTTAAAATGCATTACATCTCATTACAACATTAGATGGACTAGGAAAGAATATAAGATTAAAATTCATTCAACAGACACATTGCCATTTTGTACTAGAGCTCTCTAAAGTGAATTGTAGCCTTGTATTAAATCCAGGGCCATTTATTAACATTTCTATATCTGAATACATAGGAATTATTTTTTAATTTCACATTAATGTCCAGTTGTTGTAAAATGTTGATGACAAAAAGAATTGTAAAATATATAAAAGATTCCTATAAATGTGTCTTTTCATTTATAAAAAAGGCCTCTGTAATTAGTGGATTCATTTTTCTTGTTCCTATAAGAGAAATAGGGATATCAACAAGTAATTTATTTTGCTTCCCTAGTTACAGTAAAAGCTGTGCTATCTGGCACTTTACCAACCAGAAAGCTCTAGAAACCGGCATTTCTGATATCTCCCAATACAAATCGTCAATAGGGTTGCCAGGTGTTTGGCTTTTGACCAGAACACTTGGTGGAAAAGGGACCGTGGCAGCTCCGGTCAGCACCACTGACATGGCCATTAAAAGTCCAGTTGGCACGGCCAATGGGAGCTGCGGGGCTGGCGCCTGCGGGCAGAGGCAGCGCGCAGAGCTGCCTAACTGCGCCTCTGCCTAGGAGCAGCAGGGACATGTTGCCGCTTGCAGAGAGCCGCCTGAGGTGAGCGCTGCCCGGATCCAGCACCCCAAACCCCCTCCCGCACCCAAACTCCCTCCCAGAGCCCATACCCTGCACACACACACACACACACAGACCCCGTACCCACACTCCTTCCCTACATTGGTAAGTATAACTCTAGGTTAACCGGAATTTTTGACTAACCGGCACCCATCATTCCCCCCAACATGCCGGATAACAAAGGTTTTACTATACTAACCTTAGAACAATTCTGTTTAGTGTTTTATATAATTGCATGTACGATGAGCACATCTGTACATTTCCTTCTTCTCATACTTCATCTGGTAGGCAGATGATACATATCATTATCTGATTTTGTAGGACATCTAAAATGGACATCAAGCAATTCTACCTCCTACAGCTTTGGTAAAGAGCCAAACAGAACTAGATTCAAGATTCTTGAGAAATAGGATTTGTTTTCCCTCCAGTATAGAACAAGTGGTGGTTCCATTTGGTATACTTCTTTCAACAGCCTTGTCATAGCCAAGCAGATGAGGGCTGGAGGCTGGAGTCATGACCTCCTAAAACACGGAACATTTCCAGTAGGTTTGGTTAGTAAAGGATTTTCAGTTACAAAATGGAATCAAGTATTATTCCATTGTCAGCTAGTAGTGCTGCCATGACAGACAACCAAAATAGGCTTCTCTTTTTTAGAAAGAATGTCAAGGCTATACAAAAAGGGAAGGTTGTGTTATGAAGGTAAATCCTATCTTCCCTTCTGCACTATAGACTATCAGGGTTGGAAGGGACCTCAGGAGATCATCTAGTCCAACCCCCTGCTCAAAGCAGGACCAATCCTCAATTAAATCATCCAACAGATTTTTGCCCCATATCCCTAAATGGCCCCCTCAAGGATTGAACTCATAACCCTGGGTTTAACAGGCCAATGTTCAAACCACTGAGCTATTCCTCCCCAATATTTTGCAGGACTCATTGAACAATTATTTCAATATAAAAATGTATATTCTCCCATTAATATGAAGAATATTTGTACAAGTGACACTCCCTGGGCTAAATCATACTCTTAGGGATATGGATGCAACACCTCAGGTGTCACTGAGAGCAGAATTTGGCTTATTAACATTAACCAGGAGTAGCGGCATGCGTCAATCCCTTGCCCATCAGCAAAATAGTCCCATAGGGCAATTTTCAGAATCATAGGGTTAGAAGGAACTACAAGGATCATCTAGTCTGAACTCCTGCCAAGATGCAGGATTTGTTGCATCTAAACAAGGGGTAGGCAACCTGTGGCACGCGTGCCAAAGGCGGCACGTGAGCTGATTTTTCAGTGGCACTCACACTGCCCGGGTCCTGGCCACTGGTCTGGAGGTCTCTGCATTTTAATTTAATTTTAAATGAAGCTTCTTAAACATTTTAAAAACCGTATTTATTTTACATACAACAATAGTTTAGTTATGTATTATAGACTTATGGAAAGAGACCTTCTAAAAACGTATTACTGGCATGTGAAACCTTAAATTAGAGTGAATAAATGAAGACTCGGCACACCACTTCTGAAAGGTTGCTGACCCCTGATCTAAACCATCCAAGACAGATGGCTATCCAGCCTCCTTTTGAAAACATCCAGTGAATAAGCTTCCACAACCTCCTGAGGCAGTCTGTTCTATTGTCCTACTATTCTTACAGTTAGGAAGTTTTTCATGAGATTTAATCTAAATCTGCTATGCTGTAGTTTGAACCCATTGCCTCTTGTCCTGCCCTCTGTGGCAAAAGAGAACAACTTTACTCTATCTTTTTTCATGGCAGCCTTTCAAGTATTTAAAGACTGCTATCATGTCACCACTTAATCTCCTCTTTTCCGAATTAAACATCCCCAGTTCCTTTAGCCTTTGCTCATATGGCTTTCATTCCATCCCTTTGATCATCTTTGTCACTCACCTCTGGATCCTTTCCAGTTTCTCTACATCCTTTCTATACATTAGTGACCAAAATTGGACGCAGTTCTCCAGCTGAGGCCTAACCAGCGCCGAGTAGAGCGGTACTATCACCTCCTGTGACTTGCATGCTATGCCTCTGTTAATGCAACCTAGAATTGCATTTGCTTTTTTTGCAACAGCATCACATTGCTGACTCATGTTGAGGTTGTGATCCATCACAACTCCCAGATCTTTCTCAGCAGTGCTGCTGCCAAGCCAGTTTTCCCCCATTCTGTATTTGTGCATTGGTTTTTCTTCCTTAAGTGTAGTACCTTACATTTGTCTTTGTTGAATTTCATTTTGTTGTCTATAGCCCAGTTCTCCAATTTATCAAGATTCCTCTGAATTTTAGCTCTATTCTCCATAGTGTTGGCAACCCCACCCTAGCTTTATCTCATCTGCAAACTTGATCAGTATGTCCTCTATACCTACATCCAGGTCATTAATAAAGATGTTAAACAACACCAGACACAGAACAGCTCCCTGTGGAATCCCACTTGAGACCACCCTCCAATCCGACATCATTCCATTAATAGTTACTCTTTGTTTGCAGTTGTTTAACCAATTATGTATCCACTCATTGGTAGCTCTGTCAAGCCCGCATTTCTCCAGCTTACTTATCAGAATGTCTAATGGGACTGTGTCAAAAGCCTTGCTGAAATCCAGGTATATTATGTCTACAGCATTCCCCCATCCACCAAATCAGTTACCCTGTCAAAGAAGTAAATCAGGCTGGTTTGGCATGATTTGTTCTTGGTAAATCCACACTGGCTGCTAATGATTACTCCTTCATCCTCCATGTATTCACAAATTGAATGTTTTATTCATTGCTCTAGTAGCTTCCCAGGTACGGAAGTCAGGCTGACTGGTCTATAGTTCCCCAGCTCCTCCTTTCCCCCCTTTTTAAAGATGTGCACTATGGTAGCTCTTCTCCAGTCTTTTGGGATCTCTCATGTCATCCATAAGTTTGTAAATATTATTGCCAGAGACTCTGAGATTTCTTCAGCTAATTCCTTCAGTACCCTGAGGTGAATAGCATCCAGTCTTGCTGATTTGAATTCATTCAAATTGGTCAGAAGATGTCTGACATATTTTTTACTTACTAACCCAATCTGCATCCTTCCCCTTTATTGTCTATGGTAACTTCACTAGTCATCCAGTTATATATTATTTTTTGCGAGAAGACTGAAGCAAAGAAGGCATTGAGCAGTTCTGCCTTCCTACCATCTTCCATTATCAGTTCACCTTCTCCATTGAGCAGCGGACCCACAACATCCTTGATCTTCCTTTTTGTCTGACATATTTGAAGAACCTAGGGTTGCCAACCCTCCCGGTTTTGCCGGGAGTCTCCCAGAATCAGGCCCTATTTCCCAGAGGCTACTGCAGCCAAACTGGGAGATTTTGAGCGCTAACAGTCTGGCAGCGCAGTGGAGCTAAGGCAGGCTTCCTGCCTGCCCTCGCCCATGCTGCTCCCAGAAGTGGCCAGCACCATCCCTGCGACCCCTGGGCAGGACCAAGGACTCTCCATGCGCTGCCCCTGCCCCAAGCGCTGACTCCGCAGCTCCCATTGGCCAGGAACTGCAGCCAGTGGGAGCTGCAGGGGTGGTGCCTGCGGGCAGGGGCAGCGTGTGGAGCTCCCTAGCCCCCCCCCCCCCAGTAACTGCTGCCAGAGGGATGCGTCAGTCACTTTTGGGAGCCTTCTGAGGTAAGCGCCACCCCCCCTCACCCTCTCCCACACCCCAACCCTCTGCACCCAAACTCCCTCCCAGAGTCCACACCTTCTCCTGTATCCCAACCATCTGCCCCAGGCTCAGCCCAGAGTCCCCTCCCACACCCAAACTCCATCCCAGAGCCCGCAACCCTTCCTGCACCCCAATTCCCTGCCCCGGGCTCATCCTGGAGCCACTCCTACATTCCAAACCCCTCGGCCCCACCCTCCAGCCCAGAGCCTGCACCCCCTCCTGCACCTCAACCCCCTACCCCAGCCCGGTGAAAGTGAGTGTGGCTGGGGGAGAGCGAGAGATGGAGGGAAGGGAGCTGGAGTGAGCACGGACAGGGCCTTGGAGAAGGGGCAGGGCAGGGGTGGGGCCTTGGGAAAGGGGCGGGGCAGGGGCAGGGCCAGGGTGTTTGGGTTTGTGCCATTAGACAGTTGGCAACCCTAGAGGAACCCCTTCATGTTGTCTCTACCATTTCTTGTCAGCTGTAACTCATTCTATGCCATGACTTTCCTGATTCTGTCCCTACATGCTCACACTATTCCCATGTATACTTCTTTGGTGACATGCTCCTTCTTTCATTTCCTGGATGTATCCCTTTTGGTTTTTAGATAGCTAAAAAGCTCTTTGTGCAGCCATATTGGCCTCCTGTGGCTCTTCTTATCTTTCTTCTGTGTGAGAATAGCATGATGTTGAGCCTCTACTATTACATCTTTTAAGAAGCGCCAGTCCCTTTCTACTCCTTTTCTTCCCAATTGGTCTTTCCATGGGCAGTTGCCTACTATTTCTCTGAGCCAGTTGAAATCTGCCTTTCTGAAGTGCAGTGTCCTTGTTTTGCTGTTCTCATATCCTCTTTTCCATAGGATCTTTAATTCTATCAGATTATGATCACTTCCTCCCAAGTTCCCGACTACCTTTATGTATGCAACTAATTTGTCCCTGTTGGTCAAAGCCAGATCCAAAATGGATGACCCCATAGTTGTTTCCTCAACTTTCTCAATCAGCTCCAGTAATGTTAATGATAGTTACATATTTATGTCAAAGGGCAGAATTTGGCTTCTTAATTTTTGTTTGTCCATAAATAGGAATATACTTGAGAGATTTTGCATGTCTAATTTTATGCTGATTTTTGCCCTTGTACCAAACACTAAGCATAGCTCTTTGATCTTATTTTGTCAGTTTTTAAACTGAAGAATGTGACAATGGCCTTTAATATTTAAACCAATCACTTCTAAAGGTGGCTACTATCTGAGAAACCTCCTGGTCTGTTTATGAACCACAAACAAGTCAAGACAGAGAGCAACAGAGGAAAAATCCCACCTCAAAAGCATTCAATCTGCCTTAAGAGAAGTCAACACCAAGCTTATTGAGTAGTGATCTATGCAGGCTTATTTGCAGTGTTGTTGTAGCCGTGTTGGTCCCAGGATATGAGAGAGCAAGATGAATGAGGCAATATCTTTTAATGGACCAATCTTGTCTCTCTTATATAGACTCATGTCACATCACTTGATATATTACATGAGAGATGACGTATTGTACATTGAGATACATGTGTAACTATCTATTCTATCAGTGAACGAGTAGGTGGGAAATCCATTTGAACACACGATTACCCACTCTATCAGAATAAGTGGAAGGTTTTATTTGTTATTGAAGTCATAGAGGTCAAACATCTTTATGCAATGGGCAAGCTCGCTGATCTTCAGCCATGGTGTTCCTGTGATTACTGATGATGTAGCATGGAACAGCTTCCAATGAACAGAGTCACCAGAAAGATTCTCCTCCTTTGCCACTTTGTTTTCCTTGTAAATTGGTTCTGTAGCAGAATTCATTAGACTAATGTAACCAAATCTCAGATACTCAAGTAAGCAACAAAATTAATAGCAAGCCCTTTTATGCAGAGAGTCTACTGGTATATCAGACTAGCTAAGTAGATTCTAGTAAGTAACTGTTGTGTTGCACAGACCCATACAAGAAATTATTAGTTTAAAATATATGCCCAGAATACCATAACCCTTGGTGTCCTGTGATGTAATGATTTTGGCCCTAACTGATGTATTCTTTTCAGATAAAACTGTTGGTGCCAACATCATAGAGAGCCTTTATATCCTGCACAACTAAAACATTGTGCATCCTTAATTTTGACCCCTTTCTGGATACACCTCTACCCTGATATAACGCTGTCCTCCGGAGCCAAAAAATCTTACCGTGTTATAGGTGAAACTGCGTTATATTGAACTTGCTTTGATCCGCCAGAGTGCGCAGCCTCCCCCCTCAAACCCCCCCCCAGAGCACTGCTTTACCGCGTTATATCCGAATTTGTGTTATATCGCGTCGTGTTATATCGGGCTAGAGGTGCAATGTGAAAATTAAAAACCAGTGGAAAGTTTTTAGGACTCTGATCTTCCTATTGAATATGTAAGGCCTTATCTGCCTGACAGACCACACAAGTGCATAACATTCTCTTTCTTTGGCAGAGTAATGTTGTTCAGTGGGAATCACTTTTTTTACTTAAGAAAGCAAAAGGATGCTTTTTATTGCCTTTGCCTGCTTGCATTAACATGGCCCCCAGACCTGCATTAGAGGCACCAGTACAGAGTTCAAATACCTTATCAAAGTTTGGACTGCCTAGGACCAATTTCACTGACAGAATTCTTTTCACTTTATTAAAGTCCCCCTGACAGGCTGTAGACCAAACCACCTTGTCAGGAGGTCTTTTTGAAGAGGGCTTCTAATGGGGTCTGCAAACCCCAAACTGAGCATAGATAGAAGGGGGAGGAGAGCCTCTCCTGTTTACAGACCACACCTCTATGCAGTTGCCTGTCAAGAAGGCAGGTACCCACAGCTGAGGAAACAGAGGAAAGGAGTCCTGCTCTAAAGGAGAGAATACAGCAAAGGAAGAGAAGGAAGAAATGCTTGGGACAGCAAAGAGGTAACATCCCTACACTAGACTGCTTCCATATACACAGCTCAGAGACTGCTGGACTCAGTTAGAGGTGAGAGTCTAAGAACTGCCTTGAGCAGGGGCAAACTAAGGAGGGCCAGTCAGGAGCAGCAGATCACAGCAGGAGCTGATGACAGGGCTGTAATTGCAAAGATGTTGCTGCAACCTTCCCCAAACCTGTGGTAATTAGCCAATCCTATAAAAGACTGAGTTAGCACTTTGGTTTGGGGTACAGACCAGTTCTACTTTTAATGGATCTGGGCAAATCTAGCTTCTTCCTACCCAGTGACCTAGATTACGGAGTTTTCCCTCCTATTTTACACTTACTCTATTTCTGAGTCTCTTTGGCTCCATTTCCTTATGATCTTGCCAGTCATTGCTAAAGATTACAATATCGTCAATGTGGTCCTGAGCGAAGTCCTATAACCTGACTAATATTTGATTAACAAGCCTCCGAAATATGGCTCCTGCATTAATTATTCCAAAGTTAACACTTTAAACTCAAAGTCTTGAATTAGTAATGAAGGTGGATTGTTTTTTGTGTGCTTCACTGTCTAAGGGGATTTCTAATACCCTTTTATTAAATCCAGGGTACTTAGGAACTTTGCCCCGCCTAAAGCATCTAGCACAAAATAGATTCTAGACATAAGGTATGCATCAGAAACTGTGCCAATGTTAAGCAACACAAAATCTTATGATTCTATCCTTTTTGGGGACCATAGCTACTGGAGAAGCTCTGGGACTGTTTTGACTCTGTAATTATTCCCATTTCCAGCATGCTTGCTATTTCCTTACAAACTTGCTGCTGCATTTTATTGGTTGTTTGGTATGGTTTGCTGGGTGCAAAGGCTGTAGGCCTGCAATGTTATGGTCCATTTAGGATCATTTTGTGTGCCTGGCCTACTGGAAAATATCTAAGGGTGACTTTTCAGCACAGCCATAATCTCTCTCTTCAGTCCAGGTTAACATTTCATATAAATCCATGTCTCCAGGGGGAATCACTATGACATTCAGTCATCAAATCAATAGAAGGGGCTGTGTCTCAGTCCTCTGCACAGCATATCATGTTTACAATGGCTTTTCCCTCTATTTCAGTGCCACCCTCCCAGGAGTCCCTTAAGCAATCCAGAAGACTTCTGACCTTTCTCCCATATAGGACGCCAAATGGGGCAAAACTGGTGGACTCTTGGAGCACCTCCCAATAAGCAAACAAGAGATAGGGTAACATTACATCCCAGTCACTTTCCCTCTTGCTTGCATGCATTCTTAGCAGAAATGTTAGGGTCCAACTGAACCTCTCAACTAATCCATTTGTTTCTGGGTGATAGGGGGCAGATTTCAGCTGTTTAACCCCCTACACACATCCTCCATAACTCACCAAATAACTGAGATGTGAAATTTGACCCATGATCTGATAAGATCTCCTTTGGAAAATCTACCCTGCTAAATATAATAAATAGTGCCTTACCAACTGTTTCAGCTTCCATATTTGACGGAGCAACTGCTTCTGGATACCTGTTGGCAAAATCCACCAACTCTAATATAAATCTTTTTCCCCTTTGGGCTGGCCTGGGTAATGGCCTATGATATCCACAGCAACCCTGATAAATGCTTCATTGACTAACAGTAAAGAATGCAAAGGAGCCTTGCAGAAACCTACATGCTTTTTCTGCTTTAGACATAGTCATAATCCTTGCAGTATTCCTTTACCTCATTTTGAATATTTGACCAACATCAATTTTTCTTTAGCCTTTCATATGCCCTTTCCATTCCCAAGTGACCAGTAAAAGGGCTAGCATCATTAACTCATCATTAGCTTCTGTTCTTCCAAACCAGGACCTGCCTGTGTGGTTCCGCAAGGCTCCCAGAAGCAGCGGCATGCAAGCGCCAGCTCCACTGCTCCCATTGGCTGTGGCTCAGCCAATGGGAGCTGCGGGGGTGGCGCCTGTGGGCAGGGTAGCACAGAGCCACCTGGACATGCCTCCGCGTGGGAGCCAGAGTGGGGACATGCAGCTGCTTCCGGGAGCCGCCTGAGGTAAGCGCTGCCCGGAGCCTGCACCCATTACTCCCTCCCGTGCCCAACCTCCTGCCTCAGTCCTGATCCCCCTCCTGCCCTCCGAACCCCTCAGCCTCAGCCCAGAGCACCCTCTCACCCTCCGAACCCCTCAATCCCATCCCAGAGCCCCCTCCTGCACCCCAAATCCCTCATCACCAGCCCTATGCCAGAGTCCGCACTCCCAGCTGGAGCCCTCACTCCTCCCCACACCCCAACCCTCTGCCCCAGCACAGAGACCCCTCCTACACCCTGAACCCCTCATTTCTGGCCCCATCCTGGAATCTGCATCCCCAGCCCATAGCCCCTCCCACACCCCAACTCCCTGCCTCAGCCCACAGCCCCCTCCCATACTCCAAATCACTCAGCTGCACCCCCCCAGCCCAGATCCCCCTCTTACACCCCAAATCCTTCATCCCTGGCTGAGCCCCTACCCGGAGCCCTCCCCCCTCCCCCGCACCTCCCTGCATCCCAACCCCCTGAGCCAGCCCAATGAAAATGAGCGAGTGAGTGAGGGTGGGGAGAGCAAGCGACAGAGGGAGGGGAGATGGAGTGAGTGGGAGCAGGGCCTCGGAGAAGGGGTGGGGGAGGAGCGGGGCAAGGGTGTTCGGTTTTGTGCAAGTAGAAAGTTGGCAACCCTATTTAATCCTCAGTGAAGGATAAAATCTTCTCCTCCCTCTTCTTCTTCTTTTTTTTTTTTTTTTAAATGTAGTTACATACTATTGTTTCTTACCTCAGGAGGTCCTCTCTTCAAAGACTTACTTTGTGGTTCCTTTGTCTCTGGCCCACACCTGTCCCAGCCTGTAAACATAGCCTGTCTCCACGGATGTCCATTGTTCTGAGTGCTGACTGAGTTAGCCCTCAATTTAGGTGACATACTTTACTTCAACAGTTTTGGAATGTAATATTTTGCATATCTCAAACTATTTCTTGTACAAACATCTTGCAATAATTATGATGACCAGTGGACCTCTGGCTTGTGGTAGAAACATCACATGCCACCCTTTGGTGAACTATTATGTAGACATCAGACCCCGGGGATCCCTGTAAAACTCTATGCACCAACTGTGAACCAGGAACTTCTATATGCCTACTGGCAGAGGGCACAATATTGTTCTGCTGGAACTCACATATTAGGACTAAAAAGATGGATTAAGCTATATACAGAAATTGGGCTGGCCTATTCAAAACTAAGGAACAAATCATAATATCTAATATTCAGCGATAAAATGTGAGCATCCTTACTTAAGTTATAAGGGTTTGGGCATATAGACTTAGGCACCGGTTAATTCTATTTAAGTCAGTGGAACTATACTAATGTATAACTACTGATATCAGAATCAGGCCTGTGAATTTTCCATATTAAATAATATCAAATGGCAAAATTTCTCTTTCATTGTAAAGTGTGTGCAAATTTAAAATGGAATTGTGCAAACTTTGGCTGTAATTCTAAACCTTATTCTTTGGTTGCAAAGATTCTACACCTATAAGGCTTTTTCAGGTGGTTTGAAACTTTATCAAGAAGTAGCATTTTTCCCTGAAGGCCTAGGACTTACTACAATAACCTGACTGTAGAACTGAAATGGGTGAGAGAACTGTTTGGATATAATGTAGGATATTCAGTTCTTACACGATTAGAATGAGAAATTAGGTCTGCCACAGAGATTATTTTTGTTGTCTTAAACTATGGCTTCATATCATATCATATCAAATGTTCCCAGCCAATGACTTGCCTTCGGCATCTTGTTCATTAACTGTGCTCCAAAACTCATTTCTCTGATAGAATTTTCATTGCAAACTGCTACATATTTATCCTTTAGATTTAGGAAATTACTCTTGGAGAAAATAAAAACATTTGGGGAATCTAGACTTTCATAAAACAAAATGATGAGTGAACTTTAATTGAGGTTTTTAAAAATTCACTAAATTTAAGCAATTTGCAAAATTGGCAAGTATAACTCCATGGGGGTGTGTGCAAAAAGTCAAACCAACACATCATAGAGCAGTGTATTTAAGATTTTATGATCACAAGGGTGAAAAATCTAGGTTTGAAATTTTGATCCTATTAAAGTTAATGGAAATTTTGCCATTGACTTCAATATGAAAGTTAGGATTTCATCCTTGGAAATTCCCTGAACAGATTGGCCTGAGAGAAGTAGGAAAGAACAGTTTGAAAGATATTTTATGTGGCTTCAGTCAGTGGGAGATCAAGCTTGTGAGTGCACTGAAGGCCAGACTCCTTTACCCTTGCTCACAATGAGTAGTAACTTACTTCAGTTAGTTCCACAGATTGCAATGAGACTGCTTGTGAAGTAAGTTACTACTGCTCCACATGAGCAAGGCTGGAGGAGATCTAAATGGCCTATACAAATAAATGCTCTTGCAAAGCTCAGTGATTTGAGCAGTGGCCTGCTAAACCCAGGGTTGTGAGTTCAATCCTTGAGGGAGCCATTTAGGGAACTGGGGTAAAAATCTGTCTGGGGATTAATCCCCCTTTGAGTAGGGGATTGGACTGGATGACCTCCTGAGGTCCCTTCCAACCCTGATATTCTATTTAGGAGGAGGGCTAGCTCAGTGGTTTGAGCATTAGCCTGCTAAACCCAGGGCTGTGAGTTCAATCCTTGAGGGGGCCACTCAGGGATCTGGGGCAAAATCAGTACTTGGTCCTGCTAGTGAAGGCAGGGGGCTGGACTCAATGACCTTTCAAGGTCCCTTCCAGCTCTAGGAGATAGGATATCTCCATTTTTTTTTTTTTTTTTTTAAAAGGGAGGATGCTTTTAAAAAAATCTGGTCCTAAATCTCAATCCAAATTAGGAGTTTAGAAGCTAAGGGTCAAATTCTGATCTCCTTCACATGAATACAGATCAGCAGTTTACTCTACTGAGGTTAATGGATTTACATTACTGATGTACTTAAGATGAGAATTTTGCCCAATAAATGTATAATAATCCTATTAGTTTGTTCTCACAGTAGAATTTATGACACAATGAAGACCTCTTTATTAATACTAAGCCATGATTTTGTAAATGCTTTGAAATAACAATATAAAAAAGATCACATTTGGATTATTATATTTGTTTATTCCATTTGATATGAAAATTGGTAGATTTTACTTCCAAAATGTACAAATACAGATTTAAATATTGTTGGAGGAAACATTACAGATGTTTTTAATTATGTAATCTTTACACCCACGTATTTCTTGGTGGAAACCACTGCATGGGTCTGCACCACTTCTTAATATGCCATTTCTATAAATACTTTATGCTCATAGAAGCAAGCAGAATTATATGTTATAGTGAAGAACATGTAAAAAGTATTATTACTGAGGTTCTAAATATTGCTTTCTACAAGATAACCCTGTTATTTGGGTTCAGTACATAAACAGGAATGAACTCCTTCAGAGCACTAAAATATTGGTCCCTTTTGGTGCATTAACCATTAATTTAAAACTGCTGCTCAGATGATTGTGGTAATGCCATTTCAGCTAGTTTCTAAACATAACAAATAATGCTATTCATTTTTCTAGGATTTTACTCTCAGGAAATCAATGAGTAGAGTACTTTGGAAAAATAAGTTTCCTATGTCTTGAAAACCCAGTTCTATTGCTAAAACGGTATATATATTTAAAAGGTGAAAATAAATACCATTGTAATCCAATGTTTGCATAAAAGTTTCTTAAAATTATTTTCTCTGGGTAAACCAACTATAAGATGATAGTCCTAAAGCAGTTTGCTCATTTATAGGTTCTCTCTTGGTTATTTGGAAGTTTCATTCAAATCCTACTGAAGTGCAAATTATCTTCCTTTACATAGATAGTTAAAGGTAAGAATGATGTCTCCAGGTAATTAAGATAATGCTAAATTTTATGTCTTATCTAATAGTCAAAGACATTCAAGATCCAATGGTCTCCTTTGTCACTCCGTATTTCTTTGAAGAAGCTGGTCCAGTAGTTGCTAGAGGGTAAAAATAAGAACAAACCCTTAAGTCACAATTTAGATGCGTGGTTGGGACATATAGAAGAAGCCACAGTGACCACTATAATTAAGGGTTGCATTAACAGTTTCCATTCGAATCTACTGACTTCAGTCACTTGAAACTTTCACCCTTCAGCCACATATGTTCCTGGTTCGGTCTCTCCTCAACAGGCATTCTGTGTGTGTGTAAAACTGTTGATATTTGAGTATGAGAGCAGTGAATAAACAATACCTTCCTATTATAAAAAAAATCTTGTGACTCCTCATGTTTGAAAAGTTCTAGTGTCAAAATAGCTGGGGGTAGAGAACTGAAAGATACACCTGTGCACATCATCTGTACTAACCTTTTTGTCTCTGGTTCTCCCATTGCACCATGTCCACATGCAGCAGTGCTCACAAACATTTTAGGGCTTTTGGAGTGTTGCATCTATCTATCCCACGGTTCCTAGCAAAGCTCCCTGGAACAGGTTGGGATGTCTATGGCATATAATCTCTATTTGCACCTGCTGCTCTTTTTCATTTATTCCATTGGATACTTGATCTCTGTACAGGACAGAGGCATCAACACTAGGGTGACCAGACAGCAAATGTGAAAAATCGGGACAGGAGGTAGGGGATAATAGGAGCCTATAAAAGAAAAAGACCCAAAAATCGCGACTGTCACTATAAAATCAGGACATCTGGTCACCCTAATAAATGAACCATTAGGCTATACCCTGCTAAATCCTTGCTTTTGGAAATTCATGGCAGAGAGTCACCAGTTTCCCCATAAACACCTGCCAGAGCAACTCTGGACCTGGAGGCTTGGGATAATGAATTCTGCTTTGACTAGTGGCTCTTGAAGAGATAAGGAGTTTGGTTTCATTATTTCATAAATGTACTCATTTTTATTATCATTTAACATGTATATTACATTGTTTTAGTTTTTCTTCCTCTTTTTGCTTTGTTTTGTAACTGCACTAATTTTTCCTCCTCTCTTGCATTTCCTTCTACTAGCCAGAGATGGGAGCCAGATGCTTTAGACCGGGGTATAGAGATATGGTTTCCCTTTGAGCCCACCATTCAGGGGAGAAAAGGGTGTGACCAGTAGTAATGGAATACAATGGTGAAATGGAATGGTCCAGTGGTTAGGGCACTGGCATGGGACTCAGAGCTCCAGGTTCACTTCCATGTGTGATCTTGGGCAAGTTACTTAAACCCAGGTCTTCAAAATGTCTTCAAAATGTATTTAGGAGCCTAACTCCCACTGATTTCTCCTTTGAGGATCTGGACCCTCTCAGGGTATGTCTACACTGCAATAAAACACCCATTACTGTCCTGTGTTAGCTGACTCGGGCTTGGGCTGCAAGGTTAAAAAACTACAATGTAAATGTTTGGGTTCAGGCTGGAGCCTGGGCTCCTGGACCCACCCAAACATCTACACTGCAATTTTATAGACCTGTAGCCTGAGCCATACAAGCCTGAGGCAAGTGACATGGGCCATGTGTGTTTTGTTGCAGTGTAGACATAACCACTATGTTTCAGTTCTCAGTCTGTATAATGGAAATAATAGCACTTCCCTACCTCACAAAGGTGTTATGAGGATAAATACATTAAAGATTGTGAGGTGCTAAGTATAGAAATGCATAAAATAGATAGGTAAGTGGATTTACTTGGGGGTTATGGGACCAGAGGTACGATTTTAGGGCAGTTATAACCAAATCAGGCCTATTCACAATGGAACCATTACCTTTTTGAAGACCTCCACCCGTAGTCTGTTGCTCTGTATGATTATTCGTTTCTGTTTTTCTTCTTCTTTCTTTTTCACTTCAGGCAAGTTATTATAAATCCTGACATAAATTCAGAATGTAAATTTTAACATATCATTCTACAGTGTCACCACTAACTTAATTTTTCAAAGTGGAAAAAATTCTTCTAGGCAATCACTGATATTATTATGCATTTGTAAATATCTGAATTAGATTTCATACAGGTATCTATTAGCAATAGCACTGGTATCACAATGAAAGGTTTTGAACTGAGAAACTTGAGAAATGGTCTTTATTCTGAAATGATTAAATGAAAGTAGAGGGCCAGGTTATTTCAGTTACGTCTGTGCAATTCTGGAGTAACTTCACTGAGCTCAGTGGAGATCATCTAGATTTATAGCAGTGACTGAGACAAGAATCTGGCCCATAAGCTTGTTGTAGATATATCACAGGGGTAGGCAACCTATGGCACGGCACGCGACCTGATTTTCAATGGCACTCACACTGCCCGGGTCCTGGCCACTGGTCCGGGGGGGGTCTGCATTTTAATTTAACTTTAAATGAAGCATTTTAAAAACCTTATTTACTTTACATACAATAATAGTTTAGTTATATATTATAGACTTACAGAAAGAGACCTTCTAAAAACGTTAAAATGTATTACTGGCACGTGAAATCTTAAATTAGAGTGAATAAATGAAGGCTCGGCACACCACTTCTTAAAGATTGCCGACCCCTGATATATCACAATACAGATTCCAAGCAATAACCTTCAGTGATTACTAAAAAATATGTAAGAAAAATAAAATGATAATTATATAAACTGATAAGTTTTTCTCTCTGTCACTGTGATCCTTTCACCAGAAAACAAAATAGTCAATTCTTAATGTAATTGCAGTTCTTGGTTACAATCATAAAATGAACGTTGGGTCTGATCCTTTTCCCATTGCAGTCAGTGGCAAAATTTCCATTGACTCAAGTGGGAGCAAGATTAGGCACTCTGTAACACATATCTTCTTACTCAGCAATTCTGCTCTTTGTGTGTATTCTGATCTAAATCACAAGTATTCAGACTTAATTAGTTTAGTGGACTATAAAACTTTCCTTCCCCCCCCCAACCTATTTTGCACTACAGCGTCCCTATAGCAGCCTATTCTGGCTTATAATTATCAGTGGTGTTTTATTTTTAAGGACAGTGGGACAGATTCTGATCTCTGTGACATTAGGGTACATTCAGAAAAACTCCTTGACATCACTTTGCATTTTTCATTGTTGTAAATGACTATATAAGGTGCAAGGCAATGGAAGAGCAGACCCCCTAAGTATCTAATAATTGCAGTCTTTGCTAGGATATGTGCTGTGGTCAAGATTTGAAAAAAATTTTGTGTGTACAACTTAATCCACCTTAAAAAGGCCTGATTTTCAGAGGATGAATAAGTGAGTGCTTGGTGAAAACCAGGTCATTTTAAGGTGCCTCAAGTTGAGCCTTCAAAATCACTAGTCACTATTAAAAATCTTGACCTCAACTTCTCTGCAGAAAGACAGCTTTCACTACTGGAGAAAAACCACATTCAATGCTTACCTAAGAAATTAACTCCTGCTGTTAACAAGAAAATGCACTGGATTGTTTATGGTAGATGAATAATAATGAGTATGGCAGAAGATGGAGAAAGCAGCCTGCAGAATAAGAGCCCCAAAGGAATATGCGGCAGGATGTGGTGCAAACTTCATTGTGAGACGTGAAATTAGGTATTACAGAGCTGAAACTTCTGGTATATTTTGAGGGCTACAATATATGCACAATATTACCACAAATCTCTAAAATGTTAATAAACAGATTTGAAGAAATAACATTTAGTAAATTACTAAAGACCATCAGATAATATGTGAGAGCAAGTGGAGCATTATAGGCCACAAAGTAAAGACAGAAGCCTCCCAAATTATACCCCTCCACAGAGGCCAGCCATAATTGCACTTCCTATGCTCTCTGAGCGCAGGGATGCTCCCTGCCATCACCCCCAGGGCACTAGATACCCCAAAAAGGGGTGGGAGGAGGCAGAACCAAGACATACACACACTGGGCAGAAGAACTGGTGTCCATCCAAGGCAGTGTAAGCTGCACTCCATAAAGGGAGGTAATAGAGGGGGTGTTCTCTCCTCTCTCTCCCTCAGTGCTCATGAGAGCCCCCAGAAGCATTGTTTTTCCCTGCAGTAGAAGGCCTCTTGTTGCTTCTGCTAGGACAGTCCAGCTCCACACCATCCACTAAGTAGGGCTACAGCTCCTATCCACTCAAGCCATTTTAGGGGGAAGAACATTGCCCATGTTTGTGCATATTGCACAAGGCATGAAATACAACAAACGCAAGATTACGATGCTAATTAGGAAGTGCAAAGTCTTGGCACTGGATCCCAGGGAATTACAGTGAATTCTAAACCGAAATGTTGTGTACCTTTTAGATCTCATGTGCATCTCCTTCTCCGAAATGAACCTTTCCTTTGGTTTGAACAGGTTATCTAATAAAAGAAACATATAGTTAATTTCTGAGGAATCTTTATTTAGCATGTTTTAATGAAACGATAACAGCACTGCTTTCCCTAAATTTATCCACATGGTGTTATTTCGTATTAAATCATTGCTGACCTACTGCCTGATCCAGCTTGCATTGAAGTCTAAGGAAAGACTCTTGATGACTTCATCTGGAGTTGAATCAGACCCTTAAGCTGCCCTTTAGAGGGGGAAGGATGGATAAGACCTATTGCCACTAGCCTTATTACATGGTTCATTTATTTTAAATGGATATAACTTTTGTCACTGTCACAAGCAGTAGTGCATACCTCCAATTCAAACCATGAACCAGCTGATGATTAGTCTGGCATAAGATGGCCTATTTTTCTGTCATTCTTTCTTGCCATTAGAAAGCCCAAGTGACTGATTCTCCACTGCCATGCATCTTCTGTAGTTAATTACATTGTAGCAACATAGATCAGATCCTCTGCCAGTGTTAACTGATTTACACCTGCAGAAACTTGGCCCAATGGGTGCAATTCTGATTTGATAGACTTTTACATCCACTTTGCACAGGTGTAAACAGCTGCACACGGCAGTGGAGAATCAGGCTCAGGAGTCTTTGCTGATAAGATATGAGGAGCTTCTCACATCTCCAGCATTTCCCTGGTCAAAGGGAAATAATTATGGATCAAAATGGTTAGTTTGATTCCTAAGATGTTAGGTAATTTTGATATTCTTCCTTCATATACTCTTATTAATGCAAAGTAATGGTAGACAATTTAATCCAGACACCTTCCCTGCTCCTGAGTCCTGCCTGTTAACAGCAACTTTAAATTCTGCCCTATTGTACATGTGTGTTACAATTTTATAACAACTCTACTATCCCCTAGGGTTTTAGTAGCAGGGTGGCTGAGCAGTCATCCCACTTGTATCAGGAATTGGTTCATGATTTGGCGATAATGACCTTACATCTATTGACCTTACATCTATTGCAGGAGTGTGAATGTGTTTACAGGGGAAAGAGAGGAAGGACTCCTTCCTGCTGTGGGAAGGTAATTTAGGGATTGTATTGAAAGGGTCAGGAGAAAAGGCAAACATTACACAAGACATTATTATAAAAGTACAGGACACAGTAAACACAGCAGAGTATAATCCAAAAAATTACAAGGAGTCGGGTGGCACCTTAAAGACTACCAGATTTATTTGGGCATAAGCTTTCGTGGGTAAAAACCTCAGTTCTTCAGATGCATAGAGTGAAAGTTACAGATGCAGGCATTATATACTGACACATGGAGAGCAGGGAGTTACTTCGCAAGTGGAGAACCAGTGTTGACAGGGCCAATTCAATCAGAGTAGATGTAGTCCACTCCCAATAATAGATGAGGAGGTGTCAATTCCAGGAGAGGAAAAGCTGCTTCTGTAATGAGCCAGCCACTCCCAGTCCCTATTCAAGCCCAGATTAATGGTGTTAAATTTGCAAATGAATTTTAGTTCTGCTGTTTCTCTTTGAAGTCTGTTTCTGAAGTTTTTTTGTTCAATGATAGCGACTTTTAAATCTGTAATAGAATGACCAGGGAGATTGAAGTGTTCATTTACTGGCTTTTGTATGTTACCATTCCTGATGTCCGATTTGTGTCCATTTATTCTTTTGCGGAGGGGCTGTCCGGTTTGGCCAATGTACATGGCAGAGGGGTATTTCTGGCACATGATGGCATATATAACATTAGTAAATGTGCAGGTGAATGAGCCCTTGATGGTGTGGCTGATGTAGTTGGGTCCTCTGATGGTGTCACCAGAGTAGATATAGGGACAGAGTAGGCAACGAGGTTTGCTAGAGGGATTGGTTCCTGGGTTGGTGTTTTTGTGGTGTGCTGTGTAGTTGCTGGAGAGTATTTGCTTTAGGTTGGGGGGTTGTCTGTAAGCGAGGACTGGCCTGCCTCCCAAGTTCTGTGAGAGTGAGGGATCATTTACCAGGATAGGTTGTAGATCGTGGATAATGCCCTGGAGAGGTTTTAGCTGGGGGCTGTATGTGATGGCCAATGGTCAAACCGGACAGTCCCTCTGCAAAAGAATAAATGGACACAAATCGGACATCAGGAATGGTAACATACAAAAGCCAGTAAGTGAACACTTCAATCTCCCTGGTCATTCTATTACAGATTTAAAAGTCACTATCATTGAACAAAAAAACTTCAGAAACAGACTTCAAAGAGAAACAGCAGAACTAAAATTCATTTGCAAATTTAACACCATTAATCTGGGTTTGAATAGGGACTGGGAGTGGCTGGCTCATTACAGAAGCAGCTTTTCCTCTCCTGGAATTGACACCTCCTCATCTATTATTGGGAGTGGACTACATCCACCCTGATTGAATTGGCCCTGTCAACACTGGTTCTCCATTTGCAAAGTAACTCCCTGCTCTCCATGGGCAGGTCTTCACTACGGGGGGGGGGAGGGGAGGCAGGTGGGGAGGGGGAGGGGTTGATTTAAGATACGCAAATTCAGCTACGCGAATAGCGTAGCTGAATTCGACGTATCGCAGCTGACTTACCCCACTGTAGGGACGGTGGCAAAATCGACCTCTGCGGCTTCCCGTCGACGGCACTTACTCCCACCTCCGCTGGTGGAGTAAGAACGTTGACTGTCGCATCCCGATGGGACGCAATAAATCGATCCCCGAGAGGTTGATTTCTACCCGCCGATTCAGGCGGGTAGTGTAGACCTAGCCCATGTGTTAGTATATAATGCCTGCATCTGTAACTTTCACTCTATGCATCTGAAGAAGTGAGGTTTTTACCCACGAAAGCTTATGCCCAAATAAATCTGTTAGTCTTTAAGGTGCCACCAGACTCCTTGTTGTTTTTGTAGATACAGACTAACACGGCTACCCCCTGATCCTTAATCCAAAAAACTGAAATTTAAAACCCAATATTTTACAAATTTTTGTATCAGAAAACATTGCTACGTATCATTGAAAAGCTGGGTCCTCATATCATGAGTTTCTAGATCCTCACTGGGCCCTGGACCCATGTTTTTTTTTTAAAAAGACCATCACAGGGTATTTACTAGCAGGAGCAGGGCAGGGTGGATTTGATTTAAATCACTAGTCAGGAAGACTCAATTTAATCATGGTTTTCTACATAAAAGTGCATTCTTGTTGGTTGTTATAACCTTAATACATATTCTTCACAACTCAGAGATAGATGTAGGTTTCATTTTTAGAAGGTACACACTATACATTTTTAAACAGTGATTTATTTTGAAAACTTTTCAGATTAGTTTTACAGCTATATCAGAAAATGAATGATTGTTTGGTTATTTCATTTACCAAAGGTAATTGAAGCAGATATTTATGAAGTCTGTGGAACCCCATAAAATTGGGTCCCTAATCCATGAACTACTGGAACTCATTTACAAAACTTTTCTTAAACATTACATGAATATACTGTCTCATACTACAGAATTAGAATTTATAATCCCTATTCCATGATGAGATATCTTTGAGCTATAATGTATCTTTAGATAGATTTTTTCCTCAAAAAGCATTTTATCAAAAAAAATCGGATTTAAATAAAAAAATCGGATTTATTTTATTTTATTTTAAATCCTTGATTTTTATCCACCCTGGGTCAGGGTGATTTCAGTAATGCAAATTTGCAGGACCACTTAGAGGGCCACTGGGACATTTTAATACTACTGCATTATCAAAGGACTTTAGAAGACAGTATATTTCACAGTAAATGACAAATGTGCTTCTCTTCTGTCTCACTACAAATAAGAGAAAATAATATTGAAGATAAAGAAATAAATATTAAGTTCCAGAACTACTTGACACACAGGTCAGCTCAGGGCTGAGCCTGTATCCACTGCCCTGAGTACAGACCTTCCCCCTTCACATTCTGCTCCTAGCTTTTTAAGACACCACATATGTTTCACTGGTATTTATGGAGGTTGCCCCTGGCAACCAAACAGCCTAGAGCCATTTAAAGGGGCCACACCCAGCATCTCAATTACATTCAGTTTACTGAGGAAAAAAGCACCTTGTCTTTAAGAGCACTGTCATTCACATATCTGATGAAAGGAACCGTTCAGCAATTTCCCTCCTGAGCTGATAAAGTTTTCAGAATGAAAGTTGTGCAAAAAGAAACTCCTCTATGCTTGAGGATTAACCCTTTTTCAAATGCTTTATAACTGGCAAATAAACCTATAAATTAGCCGAATAAATTTTAACTAAACTTAATCATATTGTATTACAAACTTTAAACAAACAATATCCCCCCACACGTATGAGGACACATTGTCTGATATGACCAAGCAAAGCTTGGCACAGGATGGGGGCTGCAAAGTTAAGTGGGGCCACTTTGGCTCCTCATGTACCTTAGAGCTGCCTCACTGATGCTCCACATCCTCTAACCCGCAGAAGGTCACGTTAATCCTCTGGGGTCTTGTTAAGCTAGCTTTATAGCCCCTATGCAGTGGAAGGGTGCAAAGGAACACAGCGGAACTAAGAACTTGGCTGATCAGATATTTAAAAATAAAGGACAAACTCCCCTCCTCTGTGGTTGCACAGAACTAATATGTGGGGATCTTGTACAAAAGATTCATACCCCTGCCCAGCATAGAGTCCAGCTTCAGGAGTGTTCCCTCCTCATTCCTGTGCAGAGCAGGAGACAGCCAGGGGCGGAGTGAGGGTGAGCGAGTAGCCCCAGCAGTGGCCTTGATTGTCCTACACTGAGCCTTCCTGAACTCAATCAAATTTGGCTTGGGGCAAGCAGTGGATTTGGCCTGATCAGATGAATAATGTCATTTGGGTGCACAGAGCATTTGCTCACATAACTCCCTATACATCAAGATTAGTATTTGCGGAAACCTCTAATTTTTTGTCTGGAGAGCGGTGGTTTTCTGACTGCTGGGACAAAAATCATCTCTTAAAAGGTTTTACTTTTTTTAATAAAAAGTTATGTTAGTGACATTTCCAGCCAGCAAGCTGGAAAGGCTTCTTTCCAGATTCCCACCCATGGAACACAGTGAAGAAATGTCAGCTGGCTTCAGACTAACCAAGCTCCTGCCAGAAGCTTTGGGCTCCCCATCCTGGAGTGCAGTGAAGACAACAGCAGCTGGCTTCATCTCTTCAGAAAGCAGTTAATCTCCAGTTAGGTTTCACCTGAGGAGTGGCTAATGTCTAAGGGGTGGTTGGTCAGTAATTGTAAGAAGAGGAAGAAGAATTTCCTGCAGCTGGGAGATGAAGTTAGGCTGGGACTCATATTTATGTGTCTAGTCCAACCATGTCCCCCAGCCTACATAAGCTTTTTCTGCAAATGCCATTTACATACTATTCCCTCAGGTTATGAAATGGCAGAAGAGCTGCAGCTTGAACTGGGAGGTCAGGCCAGCACCGAGCTGCTTCTTTGCAGGGAAGCAGGGCCACCAGCAGGGGAGAGATGGACATGGAGAATAAGACTGCCCACCTGCTCAAGTAGTGAGGGATAAGGCTTTTTCTTCAGGGACTCTTGAGGAAAGGAGTAAACTATTCCTCAGTGCCTCAGCACATAATGCTGGGAACAAGCATAGGTTACAAGAGGGTGTGCTCTGAAATGCAGGCCCATGACTTTTCTGTGACTTCATAATAATAAGCTGAGGCTATTCTCTAATTTTACCACAAGTCAATGTGACAAAATGGCCTCCATGTTTGAATTACAGAGAATTACCACAGAGGCAGCAAGCAGGACTACAACTGTAGTGTATGCCTTCTATTGCTCTAGAGCAATAATCTCCAGCTGACCTCGGAGCTGTCTTGAAGGTCACTGGAACAAGAAACAGCCAGCACGCCTTGGCAGGAAAGAGAGGTTGCCATGGTAGAGGCTTTTAAAGAAAGAATAAAAAGGGGAAATCCTGAAAAATCTTCCCTGGAAGATAAAAAAAAACTACCTTGCATATAAAAATATCTGCTGCATAAGAGAACAGTCATAAGATTTATAATGCAATGTAATAGGCAAACCATGCAATACCCAGTCACATGGCATCTCTCCGCTAACTCTCAGGGCAATACTCAAGAGAAAAAATAATGTAAAATATGGCTTTACAAAAAGGTTAAACCTTGGGGGATTGCACCAGGAGAAAATCTTAAAATCATTGAAAAAGGAAATGAAAAGCCAATGCAAATTATAGAGTAAAAATAATATGTGCATAGTACTTAATTATTGTTAACATCCAAGCAGCAAAATATAGTTCCAAGTGGAAGTTTGCCATGCTGGTTCTTCAAAAGGGCCACCATGCTAAGAATTATAATAGCTATGACCAAATGCATAATCAAGACCTGAATTAACATCCCTATTGAGTAAAGATCAAAGTAAGGCATAAGGTAGACAATGCACCAAGATGATAATAGCCAGCCTCTAAATTACATTTGTTAGATTATTACAATTCAGCATCAAATTCATAGCTTTGATTTTTAATGTGAAAAATATTCTAGGCAGGGAAAAGTACTGAGTTCTAAGATTGACAGCTATTCAGGGTTTTTGCTGAGAAATTCCACAGAAAAAATGTTACTATGAGATGCTTCATCCATGTTTTATTCAAATCCTGTAAGACTGCTGAGATACTGGTATTTATAACAATACCATGCACAGCAGTGATTTATTTGTAACATTCCTTTAATGGGGTGAGGAAGCCACACCAAGGTCTTGAAGTTGCTAACCAAGATAAATAGCTCATCATCATCAATATATTTTTAACAAATGCTAATGCTAAGCCCAGAGATGGATTAGAAAAAAAAATACATTTCCTGACTGGGAAGCTATTAAATGTTTAGACAGAGGACAGACAGCTTAGGAATGAGAAGAGTAGGAATAGGTTCCTTGGCTTCCCACGTTGAAATAAATCACTGAGCCACTGAAATAGAGACAAAATGTACTGTGGGCTAGTTTCTGCCTACGTACATGGATGTGCCTTCCACTTATGAGTGGGAGCCCTAAAAATGTGAACACAGCTAGAATGTGACCCTGCATTGTATGTTGCCAGTAACTGAAAAGAGACGCCCTGGTGTGGCACTTGCAGGTAGTTATACGCATGTGCATCTCTCCCATTCAGCTAAAACAGGAATCCACCAAAAGCACATTGATCCTCCTTCACTGACAAATTAGCCAGTTACTTCCACCAGTTCAGTGGTTTGACTTTCTTTAAAACTTCAGCAGCAAACGTACTGCAGAATATTTTTTTTAATGTCTGGAACTGCACTCTGCTGTCTTTTGCAGAGATGCCGTTGAGTACATACAGACTTCATGGCTACTGCATTATAAATCATTAGTCTGTGTGTCCATTTTAAAAAGAAAATTAACCCTGAACATAAACTGAATACATGGGAAAAATTCTGCTTAGTGACACCCATGCCACCCTGCTAACCAAGGGAAGAATTTTTCCCTGTGGTGTTTTCAGAGTAGCCAGATTCAGATATGCTGTATGTTATATGCCGGTCACCTGGTGCAAGGGAGTTAAAGCATTTATATTGACTAGGATTTAAAGGAGTGTTGTAAGAACATGTTAGCTAACACATGCTAACTAACAAACACATTCTAAAGGTCTAGTGTGGACAACATTAACATGAGCTCCTGCTTAAGTTTCAACTCAACCAGCTAGCTCATGTTTAAGTCTACACTGCCTAGTGAATACTACGCCCTTAGAACATGTTCTACCAACACACTTTTTATCTAAGTCTAAGGGCCTGCTTATTCTCGGCTGTGCAGCCTGTGTGGTCATTTACATCAGTGCAGAATGGATGAAGTGTAGGAGTAACATGCTACCATTTTGATCTGGTGACAGTGGATAATCAGTCCTAAATTGGTGTAACTTATATGGCAAAGGGCCAGAAGAAGGTGTAAGTTAGAGTGTGTAGGCCTGATTCTATGCTTCTTCACCCCTTGTTAATCACTTCCCCCTGTACAAATTTGATCTGTGCTCTGGATATCCATCCTCACTGGCCTTTCTTAACATGACAGGTCCAACAATGGGAGACTTCACCAGTTATCCTATAAAACCTGTCAAGTTTGTGTATGAAATCCAGATAGTGCCAATGTTATGCTAAAAGTTTCTGGACCAAATTCATCCCTAGTGTATGAATTCAGTCCCTTGTCCAAATTTACTAAGATCTTCTGGAGGGCTTAGCCCATAGGTCAGAAAACTTTGGAATAACAATTGTCTTGCACAGTATAGCACTCTGGGGCACTAGGTCCCAAGTGTGTCTCTCTCCTCCTTCCTTGAAGAGAAACTGCAGAGAGGAACAAGCTAGAAGGAACAGCTGCAGAAGCAGGGATCTTTGGACATTCAGAGAACTTTCTACAGTTTTGACTGGACTTTCTCTGACCTATACTGATTGGCTGTTTGCTCCAACCCTCTCCCATCCCCTCCCTCACAGCCTTTTCACCTTAGCTTCACTGCCCACCTGCCCTTCTTACCCTCTTCTCCCCTGCCCTGTCCCTCTCACCCGCTTCCTTCAATCCCCTCTCTACCGTCACTTGTCTTTCGATTTAGCTTATCCCCTCTTCCCTCCCCTAAATGTGGAACTAACATGTGTCACCATCCCATTGTTCACTCTGCTTCTGTGTTCTACCCCTTCCCGCACTCTGTGTCTGCCTTGTCTATTTATGTTGTTAGCTCTTGGGGGCTGTGTTTGTACAGTGCCTAGCACAATGGAGCCCTAGTCTTGCTTGGCCCATAGGCACCACCATAATAAACATGGTTAATAATAAAACAATAACAAAAATAGGTAGTTGCTGTTCTCAGTTAGATTTTTCTGAGCATACCCTAATCTGTATTCATCACTTTTGGCTCCAAACTACTAGCAAGGTGCCAACAGTGTGAGTGATGCTGTTGCTAGCAATGAATAATGTCTGGGGGGGGGGAGGGGGAATCAGAGTCTTGACAAAATGGGAGTAATATACAACTTACAATGGAAATGTGGCTGCAAACATTTAATCAACCAGCAATGCCACCTGAAGGCAGGCAGGCTGCATTATAATGGCTGTGTGATTGGTTGGTTGTGTATTTTTTTTTTGGTCCATATTCTCTGATTACCATTGTCCACATTCCCTATTAAACCTATGAATCTAAATGATAATCAGGTCTACACAGTTCTTCTCAGGACAGCCCAAATGAAAAGCCTGTTTTCTACAGCCATTTTGAACATAGTTCAGGAGGTGTTCCACGCATTTGCTTCCAAAATACTTTTGAAGATAGAAGATTTGAGACTGACTGCTGGATATTAATATAAATCAGGAGAAATCAGCAGACATCTATTGAGGGGGTGGATGGTAACTTAATGATTTCCTATATTGCTGTTTCCAGTAAACAGTCTCCCAGAAGGAAAGGAAAATAGAGGGTATAAAAATATGTTCTTGTGAATTAAAAAAAAAACCTTCTAAAAGTGCTTATGTACACTAAGATCACAAGGCTGTTCATTAGGAGGATTTAAAGGCCTATGAACAGCTGGTAGTCTTGTCACTAAAGTAATTACATCATGGTTTTTGAGATTTAAATCCAGTTATTTGAACATTGTTTCTATTCAGTTCGTCACAGTGGGATCTCTAATTTGTTCGGCATAGTCAACAGCAGAATAGTGTTTCTTGGAATAATTAGCACTCTAGAAATTTAACAGTACACATTGCACAGTACAAAGGCTAGTAAAAGAGTTGTAGGTTGTTTGCCTCTGAAATGTACTTGTGATAATAAAATCTTCTGCTGGATAAACATTCACATTTTTATAACATTACTTCGGGCATTTTGTGAAATCCTGTTCATGAATTACAATTACAAATGGTAAACAACTTGTTTTTGAAGATGAGAAGGTAAAGGGAAGCTGCACAGATGTTGGTATTTATATGGAAATGATATTGGATACCAATTATCTTTCTCCTTTATGAGAAACAGTAAAGTTATAACAACATGGGCAAAATGGTTTGAAGATTATGTGTGATCTAATAATCCTATATTCTCAATAAACACACTTCATTCTGTTAAAGTGATGTTAAAGAGAGGTCTCTAAATGCCAATGTGTCTTTTTCACAGTAACATTAAGATAAAAAGTATGTGTTTTTCATGGTGAAATAGGTGTAGACTAGAGCCCGCTCATCTAGGAGCAATTCAGTGCAACAACATACAAATTTGTTCAAGCCAACGGTACAAACAGCATCTCAATCACAGTTTTTAAACCCTTTCTGATAAAATCATCTGTCAAATTACTAGAAGCTAGATGTGATTTACAAGGAGAAAAAAAGATTGATGAAGGTGTGGCTGATGGGATTTGCAGTGGATAGACTAAAGAGACTCACAGACTTTAGGGACAGAGGGAACATCATGATCATCTAGTCTGACCTCCAGTAACACAGTATTCCACACGAGGTTTCACTAGTGCCTTTTATAATATTACTAACACTGGAAATAGCTCACCTGATGCATCCGCCTTTTTCACAGCACCTCACATTGGCAGCTCGTAGTTATCCTGTGATCAACCAACATACCCAGGGGTCTTTTTCCTCCTGTCTCACTTCCAACTGATATGTTCCCAGTTTAGAGCAAAAATTCTTGTTGTTGGTCCCTAAGTGCAAGACTTTGCACTATTATATTTCATCCCATTTCTATTATTCCAGTTTACAAGGTCACCCAGATCTTTTTGTTTGATATTCCAGTCCTCCTCTGTATTAGCTACACCTCCCAATTTTGTGCCATCCTCAAATTTTATTAGCACACTTCCACTTTGTGTGCCCAGATCATTAACAAAAATGTTAAAGAAGGTTGATTCCAACACCAATCCCTGTGGAATCCCACTGAAGCGTGACAGTTCACCTTTCAGTATGACATGTTGTAGTCTCCCCTTTAACCAGTTCCTTATCCACCTTTCAATTCTCCTATTAATCCCCATCTTCTCCAATTTAACAAATAATTTCCCATGCAGAACTGTATCAAATGCCTTACTGAAATCCAAGTAGATTAGACCTACTACATTTCCTTTGTCTAAAAAAAATCAGTTATCTCAAAGAAAGATATCAGGTTGGTCTGGAATCATCTACGTTTTGTAAAACCATGATGTATTTTATTCCAATTACCTCTGTCCTTAACTACTTTCTCTTTCAAAATTTGTTTCAAGACCTTGCATACAACCGAGAGCAAACTAACAGGCCTGTAGTTTCCTGCATCACTTTTTCCCCCTTTCTTAAAAATAGGAACTATGCCAGCAATTCTCCAGTCATAGGGTAACACCCGCAAGTTTACTCACTGTAAGTAGCCCAGGAGTATAATAAGGATGTTGTGCTGCCCAGCTAGAAAGTTTCAGAACCTATCACCAGGGTCACTTATGTCCTGGCCAGTGGAAGTCATGTCTGCTAGTCAAGTTGCCCTTACAAAAACTGTTGCTGGCATATCCATGAATTACCATTGATGATATGCTGAAAAGGAGCTGTGTGTTTGACATGGTTACAAAGACCCCAGGAAAGGAGGAAAGAGTGTAAATCATCATTCTCAGGCTAAAGAGGCAATCAAAAGACCATACTCTGAAGTCTATGGACCCTATTAAAAATCATAGTATATGCTTTAACCTGGTTTCCATCTCATCATTCTGTTCTCTAGGGTTCTCTGTTTTTCTAATGCTGTTTTTATGTCTATTGTTTTGAAAGAACATACTGCTCCCCAGAGACCAAGAAACGTGCAGACAAGCCGGATTTGGCAGAGTCCCTGCAGTTTTCCCTCAGCTGTTGTGAAAATGGCCCCAGAAGATGCTAGTTTAGAGGTTTAGAATTAGCTGTTTAACCCTTACCATATTATTTTCTTTATTCCAATAGTTCTTAGTGCCTAATAATGGCACTGCCCTTGCTAAGTGCCCTATGGACTTCAGGGTAATGAACACCTACATGGATACTAATTTAACCAGTTTCACAGTTCAGGGCTACCAAGGTCTTGAATTTTTTCAGTAGAATATTCATTCTCATTTCCAATGATACAGGGAGAAGAAGCTTAAAGGCTGTAGCATTCCTTTTAGATCATCAGAGAGAATGGAAGGGAGGTTACAAGGCTATTGCCTTTGTTATCCTAATGGAGCAGCCAGTGCTAATATAAAAGAATGGAACAGCTGTCCAAAGGAGGACTTGTGCACTAAAAAGGAAATTCAGTGCATTTGTAAAACAACAACAACAAAACCAGACAAACAAAAAAACACTTTAAGATCCCAGCTTCTTAACAGAATATATAGGTTCCTATGGTGGTGGGTGCCATACAAAGATATCGTAAATGACAATCCTTGCCCCCAATGAGCTTACAACCCTAAAGTGAGTTTACAATCTGAAGCAAGCACACTTACATTTTAATATAAAATAATTGGGAAATTTTTCTTCCCTTCCTTATCTGTCAAGACCTAAGGTCTCAATTACATATTCCCATTGCCAGAGTATATTATTCTTTATGTAGGATCAGATTTCTGCATGATGCTTTGCAGGTAACGAAGATGACTTACTGTTATCTGAGCAGCTTGCATTTTGGGTTGGCCTCAGGCTCACGAGCATGTAACGGGGAAAGCCGGCTTTATGTGTTAGTCATACAATGTCACCTTTTCTGAGCTGACTGACTTCCAGGCATTCTGTTGCAAAGTGACATCATTCTCCAACAGCATGAGAGAACTGTGTTGGAGACTACAGCTGGGATTTCTGAAGCTACCTAGAGGATACAGATGCCATTTCCCACTAAAATGAATGTGAATTGGTCCAAATCTCCAAAACAGTCTACCGATCCATTACCATATTTACACCTCTACCCCGATATAACACAACCCAATATAACATGAATTCGGATATAGCGTGGTAAAGGAGCACTCCGGGGGGGCAGGGCTGCATGCTCCGGCGGATCAAAGCAAGTTCAATATAACGCGGTTTCACCTATAACGTGGTAAGATTTTTTGGCTCCCGAGGACACCGTTATATTGGGGTAGAGGTGTATTTTAATATTGTATTAAATATCCTTAAAAAGCCTCAAATTGTTTTAAAAGCAAAACTTTAAACTTTCAAATACACCTACTAGATTATATAGTACTAAAGAAGGACAATAACTCTTCCACAACCTTCTAAATAAGTACTCAAACACATGCTAAATAAGTGCACTCAAAGGCCACTCAAGACAAGCTGATGCCCTAGGCAAAACTTCTGTGTGCTGTTCCTCTGCCCGGTGCAGACTATCAAATCTTATTGCAACACAGCCATGGAATAGAAGTGTGGAATGGAACCAGCCCTCCTCTCCCCCCCACCCCCCAACACACACACACTCCGACAGCCTGCTGGAATCTGGGGCCACTTGTTACCAATGCAGCCAGCACTCCGTAGCCATTCATTACCAATGCGGTCTCACTGAGAGGCTCCTCTCCCATGCTCTGGAGTGTACAGCTGGCTTAGCCCTTCAGCATAAGTATACTTAATTCTGAGTCGAGTTGTTATATCATTTATCAGCAAGGATGCGCACTGCAGGCTGTTCCCACTTAGAACAACTGGCCCACGCTCCTGTGTGGGGTGCAAAGAGGCAGCCATCTCTGCTCTCAGCTCTGCCCAGCGCTGGGCCTAGGACTGAGTGGGGGGCTGGAGTAATCAGAATTTGGGGGATCTGCCAAATGACAGTGGAGGTGAAGACTCCGAGCCAGGCTGACCCCCTTACTGCCTGCTTTGAGGAACAATTCACCAGCCGGGATCACACTCCTGCCCTCTGGTGGTTTAAGCTCAGTGGGGTCAGGATTCAGCACTGAGACGCATTGCCCGGCACAGCCCTTCCAACCAACTCCTGGACCACCCGCCTTCCCCTGGAAAGCCCTCCTTTCCCTCCCAACCCCCCAGAGAGCCTGCTAGGTCCATGGGGGTTTTGCCCTGCCCTTAGTTTCTGCCTGCTATATACACCCCCTGTAGTCGGGCAGGTCCTGGAGATGCCTTACTTGCCCCAGTCACTCACTCCAGTCAGCTCAGCTGGTCATCAACTCAAGCTCAGGCTGAGGGCAGGGACAGACTAGCACTCAGCACACTGGTGACCATGCCCACGCTTGCAGGCTCTGATGACAGTCAGCCTTAATTTTCAGCTTGCTCCACAGTGGGCCCTCGGCAGCCTGGGCTCTGTGCGCTGGGAACACTGGCCTGCCTGGTTAGCAGCATGTTTGATTCTAGGGGGTATGAGATGCTGTGCAGGGATTTGCTGGCTGGGGAGCCGGCAGCACCAGCCACCTGGGATGAATGAATGAGCAAGGAGTGATCACAAGGTGAGGAACGAGGGGGTGGAGGTGACAGGACAGTGGCTGGGGAAGGAAGAGAAGTACAGGGAAGCTGCAGGATAAAAGGGGTAGGTGGAGAAGCTGGAAGGGGAACTTGGGTTTCCCAGCCTAGCTGTCAGGCTCTGTCTCATGCAGCATTCAGCACTCCGCCATAGTCACCAGGAATTAAAATCTTTATTTTTAAATAAAATATTCATCAGTGGGGCCCTGGCAGCATGGAGTCAGCAAGGGTCCCACATCCACATGGGGGATAGTTCCCCCCTCCCTGGCCACCTGCCCAGGGCATTTGCCTTTGGATGGATTTGGTGCTACCATTTCAATACACACAAACTTGCACACACATTCATCTTTGTTCTCAGACACACACCCGACTACCCTCCATGCAATGAATCGCTCCCGAGTAACAGGTGTCACCACCTCAGGGTCTAGGCTTTTGCATCTGCGGCTATTGGTGGGAACCTGCTCCCTGTTAATATTACTCCCCTCCACTGGGACTTGCTGTCCCTCCCAGCCAGTGGTATGAGGAGCTTGGTGCTTGTAAACAGGTAGCAAACTGTGGAGCTTAAACTGAGCTAAGGGGGTTAGTGGGCAGCTCTCTCCCCTCCTGCCAATAGGAGCAAGATTGGGTCTCTTCTGGGGTCCTGATACCCCAGAGCCAGACTGCTGCAGGACTCCCCTCTTCCTCTCTGCTCCAGGTCACCCCACTCCAGGGGGGCATGTTTTGTCATTTCAGCCTACCATTTAAAGGCCTGGTCCCAGGCTCCCCGGTTTGACTAGAGTGCATCAGAACCTCCCTTTCTCCCCATTCCCAGATGGATGGTAACTTACAGCTCCAGAGATCTGCCTGCTTTGTTCAACATTTGAGTACAGAACAGTATTCAGATTTGTGTCCAGAAGCAAAAAGGGGAAGGGGGAGAAGATAGGGTGGGGGAGAGGCGAGAGGCATAGGGCCACACTGGCGATTTTGTGCTCCAATTCTCCAGCCCCTATCCTTCTCACCCAGAGGCTCCTCTAGCTATAGGCAAACTAAGTAGCTATTTCCTAAGGAGGCAGCTGCCTAGAGGCAGGGTCTATGGGGGTGTGAATTGCAGAGCACTCTAATGTGTAGTGCTCTAACTGGCCTACGTGAACGCCGCCGTGGTGAACTAGAAGGTATCTAGTACACATTGATGTAGTCCTGTGGTCTATATCAGCAGGCACCTTTTAGTTAGTGCCAGCGAGGTCCACACAGACCAGTTAGAGCGTTCTGCAATTCACCCCACCCCAATCTGTCTCCTCCAATAGACCAGTCTGCTGTGCTGCTTCTCCCAGAAATCTGCTGCAAAGTTTGCCTATTACTAGAAAGGCCTCTGCCTGCACTGCTAATACCATTAATGACAGTAGGCTCTGCATAATAGCCACCATCAGTAGAAGGTTCAAAATGGCCATGGTCATGACTCAGTACAAATTAAGTATGCTCAGTATATTTATATACTTCCCAATTTCTCTTTTTTGTTGTGGTTGTGCTTAATGGAATAAGGAAATAGTTGTTTTTTAAAAGTTGTACTTGGTCATTACCAATTTAGTAAACCATTTCTTAACAGTAGCCTACATATTTATGCTTAGTCAGACACCTAAAATTTACTATTTATCCATAAGTTAATTTATTATGGCATAGATGTGACTATTTCTGTCCAGGGCCGCCGAGAACGGGTTCGGGCCCTGGTGAAAAAAAAATTTCGGGCCGCCCGGCAAGGGCGGACTGGCGAAACAGTCAGGGAAACCGGCCCCGGGCCCCCTTCCGGACCGCCAGGCCCCTGTAATTTGTACTGGCTCCCCACCCACACACCCTGCTCGGCGGCCCTGTTTCTGTCATGATAAGAATGATAAGATATCACAAATAGAAAATTCAATGAGACTTTCTATGAGTAACAAGTTGTGGCAGATGAGTTATGGGAACAGAAGCTCCTCTTTAGACACATTTATCTTTAATAACTAACCAAAAAGAGATGGAAACAGCCATTTACTTGAGCCATTAATGAATGCATTTCAATATTATGTTTTTCTCATTGAACAAGCATATAAATTAATATTTAATAATCATTTAAGGAGAAAAAGGTTAAATTTTTCATTTTTATTTCAGAAAATATTTTTATAGTTGGACTTGGGGGCCTTAAACATGACCTAACAAAGGGAAAACATTGAGTTGTGTCTTTTTTTTTTTTTTTTTTGCTTCTTCTCCAAGATGTATGACAAAAACCTGGTATCCCCCATCCTGTGTTCCCCTCCAAAACCATCCAAATACCGCCTCCCCAAGAACCAGCCAACCAAATAAAAACCCATACAGCCACAGCCAGGTATTTCCTTCTTGTCTTTTACATTAGAAATCCAGGTCTTGCCTCCCTGCCTTCCTTGGACTGGAAAACCAGTAGCTTTATGACATTACAATCTCCAAGGGTGAATTTCTGGGAGTTTTGCCATTGACTTCAATGGGGTCAGGATTTCGCAACAAGTAAATACATGAACCTGATTAATTGGATGGGGAAATGAATTTTATTCACCTTTTTAAAGTATTCTTTGGCTTTTGTTTTTACACCTATTGAACTGTAAAGCAATAATCTATATTCCACTTTTACAGCCAAGGTAGAATGGATTGTATTATACTATAGATCAAATAGCACCAGGCATTAGAATTCACCAAAGCAATGATCCAAAATGCATTAGCACTAACAATGTCACCTGGGGTTTAGATAGAATGGATGTAACCTGGAAAATTACAGAACACCCTAGATTTTGTTTAAAAGCTTTACTGTTGTGCGACTAAGGCATCAGAAGTCTGAGCACAGTTCAATACTCCAACTACCAAGAGATGGCTGGGGGAGAGGAGAGGAAGCTGAGCCACGGAAGTCTACTAATTTCTGCTTGGCCTGCAAGGTGAAAACTTCAGTGGCAGCCGTGTTCAGACGGAAGTCAAATCCCCCTAAGGCTTCTGCCAATCTGGGACTGAACAAGTGAGCACCTTGCAACTATCTTTCTGGGATTTTCATCTCCCCACTACGCCATCAAAACTTGAATTAATTCTCAGTGCAGGATTTTGCCTCTTGTTGGAGAACCAGAACTTGCCATCTCTTCCAAGGCCTCTCATTCATAAGCAATTGGGAGGAAACGTCTAATTTCCTCCCTGCCACACCATTTGAGTATCAAGCATGTCATTCCTGGAATGAGTTTGGTATTCAGTAGCTGGGGAGCAGAGGACTGGAGGTTACATACCTGAGTCTCTGCTGGCCCAGCGCAGAGCACTGCTGCCAACATACTGGTCCAACTATAACTTTAAAAGAAAACAGAGTCCCTTTCAAAACAGTGGCATGAATACTACAGTAAGAGATCATTCAAGCATGTGGTCTACTAGCTAATTTAGCATATCAGAAAAACAACTGCATTTTTGCTTTTTAATGCTTTATCAGCAGAATAGCTAAAGACAAGCTTCTTATTGTGTACTTGTTTAATAAGGCCTTCTGTTGTTTTGGTTTTTTAATACAAAGCTGTGGTTTCAGAAGCCTGCAGCTTTAACTGAACTTAAAAATAAAATATAAAGAGGAATGCTATCCATGTAAATAAATATGATATTAAAGCACACACTTTTCTTTTGTGAATGGCATTAATAAAGAAAAAATTGATGATGAAGCTAAGAAAGTCCAAAAGTAATAGTTTTAAGTAATGTGGTTTGGTGTCATTTATCTGGACACCTCTGTGATCTAAGCAATGAGAAGGTCTATCAGGCATACAGCTACTGCACACCACACCAAAACAATTCAGTATGTTACTCACTAGGGCTAACAATCTCTCCACTTCTCTTGCATATCCAAGTTTATTCTTAGGAAAGTGGCCAGTTTAAAGGTGTATTGATACAGCAGTCTGTCTCTCATGTGCTCATCTCTGTAGCATCTGCGTAGCACCATGATATATGGATGTAACCTCATGACTGGTTAATTTCCAAAGTTTTGATAAGGCCACGGGTCATTTCAATGGGTGCCTCAATAACTTTGAGAATCTGTGTCACTGTCCCTAAAACTGTTCTCTCTCTCTCTCCCTCTGCATCCTAGCACAGCTTCTATTTAGAACATTAGTATAGAGGTTGGCACGTTGACAGTTGGGTAACAACAACAGTGGGTCTGATTCTCACCAAAATTAATGTAGAAATACTGCATTCGTACCAAGATTTCAAATCCAGTTACAAACCTGATGTTGATGCAACAATCACAATTCATCTTACCACTGAGAGGGTGAGGAACAGTATATTGCTTCTTTTTGTTAGAAATGGATGCTGAGGAAAGTTTTCGAGGAAGAAGAGCTCCTTCTTGCTTTTCTGGAGTGTCATTCTGCTGGGTTTTCCTCAGTTGTGCCATGTGTTCAAGTTTTTTCAACCGTTCTTGTGAACGAGAAATAAACTGAGGTTTATGGACTTCCAGAGCCTCCTAAAAGAAAGTCAAAACACACAACATTGAGACGCCCATCAAGTATAGAGAAGTTAATGCATCTCAGCAGTTAAAGTAAAAACCATCTTCCAGCCCTGTATTTGCTCCCCTTTAACTTTAGCTTGGAAAACTGAGTTGGCTTGAATATTGCCAGATTTATTCTAAAGGCAAAGGGGAATATTCCTGCCAAATTTGAAGTAAATTTATTAAACTGTTTTTGAGTTTCAGATTTTTACAAAATTATCCTGATTTAAGATTCTGACTTTTTGTCCAATGTTTCTCAAAAAAAACCAACTCAGCAACAGCTTGTCACTAGCAGCTCACAAACTTTCCTTATATTTAAATCTTCTTGAAAACACAAGAAAATAAACTGCAGGTGTTTCGGAAGCACCGTGGCCTAAGCAGCCCTGCTCAACCAATGCAAGTGAGTCATGGGGGAGAGGGGGCTGGTGTAACTCATTGCAACAGATGAGACAGCAGCAAATCCCTCTGTTCTCAGGGCCTGGTGGGAGTCTGGGCGGGAGTTCATTCCCTGTTTCCTCTCCTGCCCATGGCTGCTGCCTCTGCCCAAGCACTGCATCTTCCTGAATGCCGATAAGAATTTACATTATAGCCAGCATGTACTAATAATTTCTGCTAAGAGTTGTGCTTGAGTAGTGCCATTTTAGGATTTGTGTAAATTATCCCCAGGCTCACGAAGGGTTGAGGAGCAGTTCTAAAGCATATGGAAACTGTGACTTTCTGAACACTGAGCTCCCAGCTCTTATCATCATTCCATTGGCTTCTGAAGCTGTGGAAATGGCATTTGTTCTAGATACAACCAGTTGCACTGCGTCTCTTTTGCAGTCAGACAAGATGGTCCTGTGAATAATTCAACAGCAGATGCAAGTGACAAACACTTAAGTGAAAAAGGAACACAAAACTAACTGTGAACTTCTGCCCGTGGTGAGTTCCCAGGAAGGAACCAGCATTCATGAAAACTCAGTCCCAGAATTAACAGCAGAGAAACATTTGATATTTTACCCTTAAAGTCAGTAGGCTGGATGGAATTTTCTCAGGCTCAGCGTAGATTTCTGGCTGTGTGAATGCTTCTTGTTTCTCATGAGGAACATCTGGTAAGTGAGCTGCGGAGGTTGTTACCCTGCTGGCCGTCTCTTGTTTGTCACTCTTCTTACAATCCTTTATTTTGTCAACTGAACCACAGAATTTGTAATCACCTTAGAGAGATTTAAAAGTTCATTAAGGGTGCATGGTTAATTTTTGATTGGGTTCTGCACATCATTAGACATGGAGGGCAATTTCTGAAATAAGAATGCCAAGGTGTTAATAATAGGCCTCATTAAGCAGAATAGATCAGGCCTGATCATAGGTGCTAGTCACTGCCCTGTGACACAGAAGTATCTTTCACATTAAACAAGTCTTCACAATTAAGTGTAAAGATACCATTTTGATATTTAGATCCATTTGGTGTTTGCTTCCTGAAAAGCAAGATACCTCATAACACACTGACTTTATGTAAAACAATATTATTGTACTGCAACTCACAGACTTTGAGACCGTTTAAAATTATTGCACTGATAATGGAAAATAATAAACTGCTGTGGAACTTAATCACATATCACTGCTCTCTGACCAAACTGAGGCTTTAATGAGAATTGGTATTGCTTTTTAATTTCTAATATATTAGTTTTCCTTCTTTCTGTTGTTCCTGGGCATTCATTAGGCCTACTTTGGTGTGATTATATGAAATGCTAATAAAGAAAAGGTAAAACACAATACAGCAATTCATTATAACTGTACTTATTCCAATAGGTTCTGTAATCAGACTTTTAAAAAGATTTTCCTCATTTATGACCATGCTCTATTGCTCTTTTATAATCAATATTTCCTGCATAATGTAGACCCAAGAGAAGACCTGTGCCTAAAATGCAAAAGACACCTTTTCAAAACAGTTGAGAAGTATCTGATTTAAAATGTAGAATTAACCCAGAATAACAAATTAACTACTGAACAATCCCCATGTGCACAGTTCTAAAACAGCAACACTAACAGCATCTCTCATGCCAAATAGTATGATTTCTGGGCTTTTTATATCTGGAAATAAAGCCCATTGCTGTTTGCTTCAATTGATTGGTTGCAGTAAACTGAAAATATTTTCCCTCGTGACATACTGTAAACATTATGCTGTACTTTAAAAAAAATCAAAATGATCTAAAGTTATTAGACACAGATGTCTTAAAAAAATTCAGATGCATTTCCCCTCTCATATTAGTTGTTTGCTTTATTTCTTTTGGGCAAAATTTTGAAACTGATGTACCTGAAGTTAAGCCCCTAAATAAAGTGGTCTTATTTTCAAAGATGCTAATTGCCTATTGCTTCAATGGGATTTGTGAATGTTCAGCACATCTGCAAAACCAGGTCACTTTTAGTCGGTGGATTAAAATGGATTTGACTTTAGGTACTGATATTTGAAAATTGTGTCCTCGGTCAGTTAAACAGGTGTTATACACTATAGTTTTATTCAGTCATAAATTATAAGAAAAAATAGGCTGAATTGCTACTATCATAGCAAAACCAGTATATTTGTTCATAGTGCCTTGGGCCAAATCATCCCTGGAGTAATTTCTTAGAAACCAATAGACATTAGAGCCAAATTCAACTCTGGTGTCTCTCCCAGGGTGATTTTGGCCCCTTGGGGTCATCTCAGTTATAGACATATGAATGTTTATGGAGGTCAAACCTTTGTGCGGGAACTGAAGCCTAAGACAAATGTGTTTTAATGTAACGACATTTTGAAAAACAGAAAATACATAGATATATTATGTAAGATGGCAGTATTTTAGGCGGGGCAGGTAGTGCTGCATATAGTTAAGGTTGCTCAACACTTCCCCTTATAAAACCCTGTTTTCAGTTGCTTATACCTTTTGTCAGACTTCAGCTACATGGGCTGAAATTTTTGATGGAGTTTCCATGCTGAGATTGCATGCTGAATGAGGCAAGGGTCCTGGGGAAAAAACAGTATGTGATCATGTAATTAAAACAAGAGGGCCAAATCAAGATTGCAAGGGCAATCTAAATTCTGGCATTTCCTTCTCAGTGCTTGACTCTACAATCTTATCATTTTTAAGGTAGTTTTTTTTGTGTGTGTGTAATCTATTTATAAAGGCACTGGCTTTTTCTTTTCCTTTTTGGTCTCCGTAGACCTCGGCAATGTATAGTGTTTATACAAATCAATTATGTGAAGTGACCTGTCACCAAATAACTCTTATACAGTATTGAAAACTAGACAACTATGAATAGGCTTTGCATTATTTCATTTATACCTTTAAGTCTGACCTCATTTTAACACTGAAATTGCATTCCTAAGATCCAAGACAAGATTTACAGCTTACCTTTTGGGAACTGATTTTTCCTGTGGACATCATTTTCTTCCAGTGCAGTTTTTGATAAGGCCTTTATATCACATACACAATCAGACACAGAGATTTTTGGTTTTAGAAAGCTTTGTGCTTGAATCTCTTTGGACTTTGAAGTGCCTTTGGATGGATCTCTGTCTTTCAAAGAGCCACCAGCATCAGCCCTGAATTCATTTTTGGGAGCTCGTTCCATAAGGGAAGCAGGAGCAGTTGCATTGTACTTGTCTTTAGTGTACTGCCTCCTATGGCTTCCAGAAAAAGTTTGCATTCCTATAAAAAAAATAAAGTAAAAGCAAATGGAAGACACACCAGGCAAAAAGAGCCCATTTCACACTGACGGCTACTGAAAACAATATTTTTGCAAGGTTCTTTTTAATACAGTTTGCTACTTCACATGTCATGTTTTCATTAAATTAATAATTCATTAATTAGTAATATAAATTAATTAATATCACTATATAACTTTGAAACAGGGATGATGTACCACGGCCATAAGAAAGCAATGTGTGAGATCATTAGCTTCCTCAGTTCCCTATTCCATAAATTGCTTTTCAGCATGTTATCCTTATTCCTAATACAACTGCCTGCAATTATAAATTAGAAACTTCAGATCTGATACAAATACCAATGCATTACTGCCACTGGGATGCAGATTGTTTGGAATGCAATGTGATCTGTGTGTCTTAAAAAAAACTGTGAAGAAAAATTATTACAAAGGCCATTCTCCATAACAGATAGACTGTTGATCTAAATCACACATATGTTCTACTGAGATATTTTGGAAGGGGTCAGTGTAAGGCTACTCCAGACACACAGCTGCTATTTGACTTTCTCCTGCTTATTTCTCTTACCGCTAATGCATTTTTGGGCTGGGCAGAACTGGTCAAGAGAGATGGTTGAATGCATAGTCATAGTAAGAACCACAGCAGCAATGGTGGTGGTGATGAGATGCGAGATCCATGATGACTGGCATAGCCTAAGTAGTTAGGGTTTGAGGACCAGAACTTTAATTGCTTCAGTACTGCCCTATATAGCTGGACTATTACCTTGGAAGTCCCAGAATTAAAGGAATATTGCCATGTTCCATCACCACACAAAGCTGCAGCAGGCCCCAGGAGCAGAGAGCGTAACTTGCATACAGTGCATTTTCCCTTTTGATTCTCTCCAACCTAAAACTGCTGCTGCCAAAAGCACAGCCGTTGCAGTAGCAGAACCCTGTTGCAGCAGCCGGAGAAGCACGAGTCAGTCCAGCATTGTTATTTATTGACTAGGACAATGTGCTCTGCCTTATCCAAAATGTCAGGGTCGTAATGGTCCCTGACACAAGGGTCTTACAGTCTAAGCAGACAAACAATATATGTGTATAGAAACACACACTTTACAGAACGACAGCTTAAATCTCAAACACGAAGAGTGCTCTGAGGAGGAATTTGAATGAGGAGACAGAGGAATTCCAAGCATTAGGAGCAGCATGGAAAAAGGGCATCAAGATCAGAGAGAGAGAGATAAAGGGGATCAGTTAGGTGAGATTTATTTTAAGTCCCCATGAACTGGTCCCTATATTCCTGTGAGGTGTGCAATTGCATGGCCGTGCACCCATCAGCATGGTTCTGGCCTTATATTGTTAGTGATGTGCATATATTGCCTGCTGGTGATCCGTAACAGGAAGTTGAACCGGGACCTGAGGACTTGAGGGGGATAAAAATGACCTGGATTCATCTAATATTTGGAGAACAAATCTGAGAGGGCAGGCAGACTGGAGACTTAGGTAGTGTGAGGGCAGGAATGGGAGAGAAAAACCTGACTCAGGCCAAAAATAAGAGACAGGAATTTTATTGTCTTCTGTCTGCAACATATAGAAGTACATTTAACAAGCTACTGATGTGTCGTGGAAATCACATTTAGAAATACTGGCCACGTGATCCTCTGTCTTTCCAGCCCCAGTACTACCCCTTTTCCAATAAATCCCAACTCTCTCTAAGTAGACCTTTCCCTGCTTTCTTGGGATAAGGGGCTGTAAGACTAGCTGTATCACATGGCACCACACCAAGGGATGGGCTGCCTGGTCAGTTCCCACCGAAGACACCAGAAGCCAGAGGAGTAAATAGGTGACCTAGTTGTTCCCCGAAGAGGAGACACAAATGACAGAGGGTTAATTTTCCCCCTACACTCCATCCCTGAATAAAATATGCCATGAGGCAAGAGATGACTGATCAGGGATATGTTGGGCTCTCCCCCATCTCTAACAGATTATGGATAAGTGAAGGTTTCGGGTGAGGTGGTAGTCTTATGTTGCCAAACCACTTTGCCCATGTTTAATCTGTACACAAGTGATTAAATAAGAAACCTATTTTTCCACATAAAAGTAGACATGCTGTACATTTATATAATGACCTGATTGGGCCATATTTTCTTACATGTCATCTTATTTCTGCAGGAGAATCAAAGAAGTAAAAGGACAGAGAAGATCTTGTAGGTCATCTAGTCCATTCCCTTGCAATGATATTCAACTTGTATTGTATTTTTCCTCACAACACCTCTGTGAGGTAGACAAGAACTATTATCCCTGTTGTTGTTGTTGTTTTTAGATTGGGAACTGAGGCACAGAGAGATTAAGTGATTTGCACAAAGTCTGAGGAAGAGCAGGGAACTGAACCCACATATCCCAAATTCCAGAGTAAGCCCCTAACCATCTAGACCATCCTTCCTGAAAAACTTATCTTCCGCCGTAGTGTTTACATCCTTCAAATATTTGCAGGGAGTAATCCTATCCCCCACCAGGAAAAATTTTGGATACAGGGAAAGACTGGTAGGGTCGCTGAGTGGTGAAGGGCAGCAGAGATCATCTCTGGGGAGAAACAGAAAAGACCACCTTGAACAGACTCGGAATGATGGACGGAGGGAAAGGAAGTGCAGGAGCAGAGGAGGAAAGGATAGTAATGGGGAAGCTGCAGGCAGCATAAAGCGGCAGAGGCAGTCTCTACACAAAGTACTCCTGAGGAAATTCTGCACCACTGAGCATGCACAGAATTTATGTCCTCCCCCCCTCCCGCCCGCAGATTTCTTTGCTTCCCCACAGAAAAATGACTTTCTGAAGGGGAAGCAAAGGGAAGCCACAAGAGCAGTATGTTTCGGGTGCCCAGGGCAGCCAGCAGAGAGGTAAATCATTGTGGAGCAGGAGGCGGGACGAGGGAAGACCCAGCTGCTAGTCCTGGCTGGGCTGGGGAGGACAGTACTTCCTCTTCGCCTGCACAGCATCCGGGTCAGGCCCACCCACAGATTTCTCCCTCAGCTGCAGGAAGCTCTGCAAACTCCCTCTCCCCCCGCTTCCTGAACCCATCGCTCCTCAGCTGCAGGGGGAGCGATCCCTGTACAGGGAGCTGCATCCCCTTTGCCCAACCCCCATGCATCCAGACCCCCTCATATCCAGACCCTTCTGCTGAGCCTCACCCCCCAACACTTGGAACCCCCCGATGAGCCCAACTCCCCCTGCACCTGGACCACCCCAGTGAGCCACCTGCACCCAGATCCCCACCCCAACGAGCCCCAACCAGCTGCATCTGGATCCCTGCCCCACTGAACCCCACTCCCCCAGCATCTGGACCCCCTATTGAGCCCCGCATACAGACCCCCCTGCCGAGCTCTATCTCCCTCATACCCAGACCCCACCACTGAGCCCCAACCACCTTCACCTGGACCCCCCTGCCAGGGCCGGCTCCAGGCACCAGCCCACCAAGCATGTGCTTGGGGCGGCGCGTGGAGGGGGGTGGCGCGGCGGGGCGCTTCGGCCCGAGAGCGGGGCCGTGACTGGGCTCGCCGCCCTCCTCCCGGAGCTCTGGCTGCTGGGGGCTTGCCGCCGGGGAGAGCGGAGAGCCCCAGCCGGGCTCTCCGCGCTGCTCCCGGCACTCTGGCTGCCGGGGGCTCTCCGCCCTCCCCCCGGTGCTCTGGCCGCCGGGGAGAGCGGAGCCGCGGCGGGCTCCCCGCCCTCCCTCCGGTGCTCTGGCTGGTTGGGGATTGCGGGCCCGCAGCCGGGCTCGGTGCCCTCCCCTGCCGCGCTGGTGGGGGTTAGGGGGAGGGCGGCGGGTGGCTTTTTTGCCTAGGGCGGCAAAAAAGCCAGAGCCAGCCCTGCCCCCTGAAGAGTCCCATTACTATTGCACCCAGAACCCCCCAATAGCCCCTGTAAATCCATATCCCCTCGCACCCAGTTTTTTTCTCAGTACTTGTACAAGTGTAAATATCTGAATATGATAACTCACAGTGGGCATTCTTGTAATTAAGGTCAATGGACCTTAATGCACCTTGTTCTTGGTTAACACATAAAGCAATCAGGTTAAGAACAGAGCCGATCTGGCAAATCCCTCTCCCCACCTTGTGAATTAGCTAGTCTTTCAGTTCAAAAGATGCAGCCAAACCCAGCCCTTCCCTAGAAAAAAAAGCAGACACAGACTTGGAAGATGAAAAAAACCGCAAACCAGCTGTCAATTATTTTAGCTAATGTATGCAGATGAAATAATACATTAAAAAAAGAAAAAGGCAAAGATGCTTAAAGCTGAGATCACAGTCTCATTCTTCACATTCTGGGTACTTTTTCCATGTACCGTGTGGGGAATTAAGCATGTAACTCTCATTAAGTCTATCTGGAGTTGTATATCTAACTCCCCAAGCAACAAACTGGAGATATATATACCCCTCTGAGAACAGCTAGAATTGCCACTGGCTGAGTAGACAGAGATGTTTTTTCTATTATCCCAGCTGAAGAAAGACTTTAAAACCAATGAACAAAGACATGAAAGTGTAATGCTTTGGGAAACACATGAGAACAAAGCCCGCAGAAAGAGAAAGCAGAATGACTGCCATTAATAAAATTTGCTAAAAATATTTATCCTAGCTGTAAATAGTTGAACTAAAAAAGAAAAAGCAAGAAATTAATTAAACTGCAACAAAAGTTATTTCTGCCTCCTGATGCAAAAAGCAGAGTACAGATCATTTTTCAAATAAGCACTTGATGAAAGTACCAAAACCCAGCCTTGTAACAAAAACAGGGAAAAGGTTAGAACTGTTCTGTAAAATTGATGGTAGGTTTTCAAATGTGACTAGTTTCCTGATGACACTAAAATGCACATATTTTTCACTGTCGTGTGCTTTTATATTTTTAATTTTATTTGCTGAGTATTTGCTTGTAACTAAAAGAAAGTGACCTTGTCCTGCACTAGAATAGATTAAACTGTATCATCTCAAAAATATTGTCCAGTCTAAGCAAAAATATACTTCTTTTGCCATTGTCTCTAAATATTCCTCCTTGCTTTACTGTATTATAATGAGGCTTTTAGGCTGCTTCCTATTATTTCATCAGGGATTTTTACAACTCATGACAAAATAACTCTCTGAAATTGATCAAAGATCATTTTAACAGCTGTATGGAACCATGAATTATCAATGACCAGCAAACAAACTTGATAGGATAAGATCAGAGAAAGAGATGGATAGGCTGTTTCTCTATGTGTCATCACTGAAGTCAAACGATCACACCACTGATCTTTTTTCTAGGCCACCGGCCATTTTATATAATGGCCCAATCTAGCGAGGTGCTGAACATCTCCTGCAAGGTAGTGGGAACTAATGGTGCTCAGCAACTCAAGCTCTGATAGAACCACAGGAGTAGCAATTAAAAACTTATGTTTTGAGAAACATTACTGGTTCCAATAGTTTGTCCCATTTTAAGTAGAGGGAATCTCAGGCTGCATCTACACTATGAGCTCTTTACTAGTATAGGAGTACCGGTATACTATAAAGGCAAATCTCTCCTAGGGCAGATCTATACTTAAAACGCTGAAGCTGGGCTGCTGTAGCACTTCAGTGAAGATGCTACTATACTAACGGGAAAGCTTCTCCTGTCAGCGTAGTTAATCCTCTTTCTCCATCACTGGGAAGATTCCTGCTAGAATCTTACTGAATCGCCAGCTCCCTCTTGCAAAGAAAGTACTTCCAGAGTCTCCGTGTAGCTTCAGACCATCACAAGGCACCACCGTGAGGCTCTGTGGAAAATCATTTTAAAGTTTGGCTGCCCAAGCAAATTAGCACCATTGTAAGACTCCTCCACAACCAGATGACTGCCTCCATCCTGTGCAGTGGCTCCACCTCTGAGCCCTTTGTCATCCAAACTTGAGTAAAACAAGGTTCTGTACTGGCACCCACACTTTTCTTCATTTTCTTAGCAGTTATGAAAACATTAACCCAAGACCGTCTACCACAGGGCATTGGCATCCAATATTGGACTGACAGCAACCTCTTCAGCCTTTCTCGTCTCCATGCCAGAACTACAGTAATATCGGCAACAATAACCGAACTTCAGTACGCAGATGATTGTGCTGTAGTTGCACACTCAAAGGAGGATCTACAAACAGCCCTTAATTGCTTCTCTGAAGCTTACAAAAGCCTAGGGTTAACTCTGAACAACAGCAAAACAAAAAATTCTCCACCAGCCAATCCCCGGTCAACCATCAGACCCAGAAAGGAAGATCTACATCAACAAAAAAGAGCTGGAAAATGTAGAATATTTTGCCTATCTTAGCAGCCATCTCTCACAGAGGACAGACACAGACGTCGAGATTCAGCACAAAATCCGCTGTGGCAGCTTTGGCTTTGGCAGACTGTCTCACCGGGTGTTCAACAATCACAACCATCAGAACACACACTAGACTTTTAGTTTATAAAGCGGAGGTAATCCCAGCTCTCCTCTACGGCTCTGTGACTTGGGTGACCTATAGAAAACTCCTGAAAAACCTGGAACACCAGCACCAGCAACTTTCTTCGGAAGCTCCTCAACATAAAGTGGGAGGATTGTCGCACTAATGTCAGTGTCCTCACAGAGGCCGACATCTTCATTGTAGAGGCCCTGATTATCCAGCACCAGCTGAGGTGGAACGGGCACTGTGTGTGCATGCCTAATGTACGCTTACCAAAACAACTGCTGTATGCCCAGCTCACCAAAAGAGAAAGGAAATGGGGAGGCCAAAATAAATGCTTTAAAGACATTCTCACGATAAGCATCAAGAGATGTGGCATCGACACCGCACACTGGGAGACAGCAGCCCAGGATAGGGTAACCTGCGAAGACTTGTCAGAGAGGGAATGTTCACTTTTGAGGAAAATTGCCTTGTCCTGTCACAGAAAAACACCAGAAAAGAAAGGAAAGACAACCGGCACGCAGCCATCGCGGCCCAACCCTGACTTCCAACACCACCTGCAACATTTGCCAATGAGCCCGTGGTTCAAGGATTGGACTCCTCAGTCACCAAAGGATCCATAAAAAATAAAACCTGTGAAAGATCATCCTCAACCTTGTGGAATCACCGACGAATCCACCTTTGTGAGAGGCAGTAGCTATGTCAACGGGAGAAGTCCTCATGTCAATATAGTGCTGTCTACCCCAGGGGCTAGGTCGGTATCACTGTGTCACTCAGGGGTGTGGATTTTTCACACCCCTGTGCGACATAGTTATATTCATGTACATTTATAGTACAGACCTGACCCTAGCGTGGACACAGGTATACCGGCAAAGCTGCTCTTTACCAGTATAGTAAAACCACCAATGCCTCTCCCACCAGATGAAGCAAGCTAGACTGGTAAAAAGACAGCTTTGTCCACATAGCTGCATCTACACTAAGGACTTCTTCCAATTAGAGATCACACTTCTTCATGTCCCTGACCAACATAGTTATGCTGGCAGAAGTCTGTAGTGTAGACATAGTCTCTTTCTCAAACCCACACAGTCTTTAAAGCTGGAAAGGAATCTTTTAAGTGCAGCCACTGTATATAATAACACAGTGTTTTAAAAATCCCAAAACATTCTGGATGGTTTACATTTTGTACAGAGCTCAAATTGGGGCCATATGCGCATATATGCTGTTTAACCTCTTCCCCCGAAGCTGGCAACTTCTGCTCCAGAATTGAAGTTTTCATTTAAAGCAAAAACATAAGTCTCAAGCTCTTATGATTGCAAACAAAACCTTCAAAACATGAATCTAGTATAACTATCGCAGTACACAAAGAGCTTGAAACAATAGCTTTGAAAGGTGGGAACTGCAGCAGTGATCTTAATGGGGTGTTAATTCAGATGCCCCGTTATGTTACTATAAATGTCAATATTGTTAACTATTTCATTGTTGTTCAAAGCATGTAAAAAAATAGTGGCAAACATATTGTGAAGATCTGTACAATCTTCTGCGGGTGGCACTTGGAACAATATCATCTCTTTTTTTTACCCAGTCAATAAGAAATCAAGCCCAAGTTGTTTAGCAGAGACTAGCAGGACATTTGAGTCCCACTGCCTGGCACTCAAGTCAAAAATATCTCATTAGCTGCCTTTCAAAGTTAATTTTTCAATATAAATGAATGAATGGGTTCTGGGGCAGCAGGGTGTGCAATTTAGAATTTTCACCTCTGGAAACCTACTATAGATTCAACAAAGCCTCGTTTGACTTTCAAGCAAAGATGTATTTTGTGACCCCCCCATCCATCTCACTCTTCATTTATACACATCACAAACCACCACAAAATTCATCCCAACTGGCCAGTTTTGCTCAAGGCCTAAAACAAGCTTAATAAGAGCATTTTAGGTCACAAATAAAGGGGAACACTTGAGAGGCATCTTGATCCAGTGGGCAGAGCACTGGAGAGAGAGTCAGGAAACCTTTGTTCTATTCCCAGCTTTCTGACCTGCTGTGACACCTTGGCCAAGTCACTTCAGCCCTGTGTGTCTTTGTTTCCTCTCTCACATTTATCTGTCTTGTTTAATTACAGTTTAACTCTTCAGGCAAGGGACTGCCTCTTACTACATATACATATAATGCTTAGTACAATGGGACCCAGGTCTCGGTCGGGCCCTCTAGACACTACTATAATACCAATAATAAATAATAGCAACAATAATAAAAAGGGCACTAGTAGAACTCTGTGTGAAGCTTGTGGCACATCTGCCTGAACTATCAGCTTATAAATAATCACACTGCTTTGTGGGGGTGGGGCAGAGAAAAGAAGAAAAAGGATCTATATTCATACTGTTTATTTGTATAAGAAGATCCTTCTTACTCTGAAAATAAATGTTTTTTCAAAAAAATGCTCTAGGAGCTGAATCTATTGCATTGCTTTTTTGATAGTTAAAATGGAAAAATGTCAGTGGTGCTCTAGGAATCACATATTTTCCATTTCTAGGACAAAAATGGTTTGTTTTTGTGAAAACTAACCTGTGATTGTGAAAAGCTGTATTTGTGAAACAGCAGTCCGAAGGTGTACGTAGGCATTGTCCTTTGAGGGTCCAGCCCTGAAACTTGAGCTGAGTGGATGGAGGCCCATTGATTTCAGTGCACAGCAGAGATGGAGGGCTCCACCTACATACAGCTCATTGCAGGTTTGGGGTTTAACCAATACCTGATGTTTCATAGGAAGGTGAAAAAAATCCCGTAATGTATCTAATCAAGTGGCTAATAATGCTTCACATAGTAATAAGTACTCCATAGTGTCTTCCAATTTAAGATCTCAAAAGCACTTAATCAATTAATTAAGCCTCTCAGCACTATTTTGTGATAGACAAAGGAATCACACTCAACACTAGTGTAATTATACAGATACTATTTAACAGCACAGCAGTCTAGGAAGGACATGATGCACTGATCTAGCCCAATGCTGCTTCAATTGAGAGATTTGATGGAATAAGAGCACAATGTGGAACAACTGCATCAGAATGAAGGAAAATAATTCTGCCTAACACCTGTACCTGCAGGAGATCATTAGATTTGACCATAAGGTATCTTATGTTGAACAGCTACAGAATATTTTAGTGACCATGACGTAATCCACCAATATTATTTGATTCAACCTCTTGCATCAATGAGTTCTGCAGATTAATTCTACACTGCATAAAACAGAGTTTTCTTTTATTTAGTCCATATTTACTGTGGTTATAATTTTGAGTCCTCCCCCTTTTTCTTGTAATTTAGGGCAGGATAAAAAGAGGAACTGTTCAATTTTATTAACCCCTTCATAATTCTGAATACCTCAATCAAGCCCCTGTTAATTATTCTTCTTTCCATCATAATTAATCCTAGAACCATACCTCGAACCATCTTTGTGGCCTTTCTTGTGGTGTCTTTTTGGTCAGGCTGTAGCAAAGCAATATCTTTTACAAACCAAACATTTCCAGGTAGCTGATCCTTAGGCTGACTGGGTCTCTGTTGATAATTATTAAGAAAATTATGAAAATTGGCTGATGCATTTGTGAGGCTTTTCCATAACATTTTAATATGCTCTCTAGATTAGACATTCATATTCACATCATAATGAGGTCACACTAGAAGCTGTTACACTATATTTTAGTGGCTGAGAAGGTATTTTTTGTGCTAATTTTTAGAAAAAAAATTCAGTGTGACTCAATACAATGAAATGGCTCTTGGGATTTTAAAGTGACGTACACTGGCCACATGGTATTCTGATCAAAGCATATTAAAGGTACCTCGTTATTCACTCCACTATTTCTGGTAATTTGCCATAGCCAGACTGAGCCAGATTCTCATCTCATTTACAATAGTGTGGCTCTGTTAGGGAGATTTTGACAGCCCAGCAAAACGCCTAGGCCAGTACTGGAATATCGATTATTATGCTTATTGCCAAACACATGTAAGTTAGTAGGCCTTTGTAGCAGCCTTAGCATAAGTAGGCAAGCCAGAGGGGAGTGGTTTGAGTGATCATGAGAAGTGAGCATGACCCTGCTGCCTTCCTAGTTAGGCTCTCTTTTGAAATTGCTGAAGTCTGTCTCTTTTAAAAAAAATAGGAAGTCTAGCTATATCTTTGGACTGTTGTTGTGTGGAAATACAGTTGCAGGACCAACAGATTAAAAGTGCTTGCTTAATTGGTTTTTGTTTTGTTTTGTCTTTTTTTATTGATATGTTGTTGATGTAACTGTAGCAGTTACTAACATAAAAGGGGTAGATAGGTCTGAGGAATTTGGCTTTGACCTTCTGGACATCTCTTGGAATCCCCAGTGACAGACGGATAGCTGGCCACTTGAACCTTGTCATTTGACCACTCAAGACCCTTCCAGACTGTGGGTAACTATTGCTTGGGGGCACTCTAACACTTTTGCATATCTGTATGTGCTGGAGATCTAATAAAATAGTAATTTTGGATAAAAGCACTTTGGATTTGTGCCAATCTTTAACCAGATGGACAGGCTGTGTCCCCAGTGATTTATCTCCTGACACTACCCCACAAAGAGTAAAGTTGCCAAGAGCTTTGGGTTGAGAGAACCCCATGTAACAGCTCCATTGACTTCAGTGAAGTTACTATTGATTTACACTAGTGTAAGTGAGAGGAGAATTGGGTCCACTGACTCCACATAGCCCATTTGTCTAATTATCTAAAAATGCTATCTTGTCCTCCACTATTTGTCCTGCAAGTATCACTGAATGCCTGAGGTTACCTTAGCAGCATCCACAGCTTTGCATAGTATTTTAAATCTGTACAAAGTGTAGGCAGATCAGAACCATGGTATTTTTCACTCACTTTGAACAAGTGCAAATGACTGAAAAAGTAGGAAGACAGGAAACTATCAGGCCCTAGATTTTTACCTGCCAAAATGAGAACAGTCTATATTTTAACTTTTGTCCCTACCAGACAAGCTGTTCTCCTTTTGAATAAAAGATCAATTAACACTATCAGTTTCATTTATGGAAAAATTAAAAGAGGCTCCGTGGAAAATTCCAGGAACTTGGAATATGATTTTGTACTGGATTAATGCCTAGAATAGCATAAATGGGGCAGAAAGGAATTCCAGACAAAAATGAATGTGATTTTCCTTTCATCATCAAGAGAAAATAATGGAGCCTGATTCATGCATGTCAATGAGAGCTTTGTCATTCACTCCAGTGAGTGTAGGACTGGGTCTAATGTTTGTTGCAGGATAAAAGCTTGATTGTACAAGGTGCTTCCCAGTCAACTTAAAAGTTACTGCAGGATCAGGCCCTATAATGAGTGGGATGAGAGGGACTCCATGGCTAATGTGAAGGGCTCTTTATAGTCTTATACAGTGGACAAATTGTTCAAGAACAATTAGTTCCATGTCAAAATATTATGGTTGTGATTACAGCCAAAGTCACAAAGGCACTAATGACCTGCTGCTGAAGTACCAGTTATGTAATTGAAAGCAGGTCTAGGGGCTGCTTTGGTTTATGCAGTTGGGGGTATATTCTCCCCTTCATTTATATGTTTATCTCCCATGATCTCTAAAGGGAGCTATATAGCAACATGGAGTGGGGGTGGGGCAAGATAAGATGTTCTTTTATTCCCACATTTTCTCTAAATAAATAATTAACCAAATTAAATGCATGCAAGTTCTGTTAAAAAAAAACAAAACACTTGGGCTATTCCCTCATTTTTCTTTTAGACATGATAAGCCTCATCCTCTCACTTCACTCCACCAGATTCTGGGATGACAGGGAAATTGACAATCATAGTTTAAATGAAGGAGCAAAACTATAAGGTTTAATGCTCTGGCTATTTAGGACAAGTAAAAAGTTTGCCCTGAGATTAGGGGACATTCTATATTGAAAAGCATAAGGGGAGAGAAGAGGGAACCAAGAATAAGGGATTTCTTGACATTGCTGACTACAAGTTATACAGCTAAGCCTCCATCTTGCAAGTGCTGAGTGACTCCTGGAGTCAATGGAAATTGAGGATGCTGAGTACTTACAAAGGTTACTCAGTAGATTATAGGCTTTGGACATTTTCCTAAAACTGTTAAACTAAAACCATCTAATGTGAAATATACACAATGACACAAAACATTTAGCGCTAGAGAAAACTGACAAACTCCCTCTTTTTAAATGTATACCAGCTGAAGTAAAACATCAAAGTACTCCTTTTAATATGCTTTTGGGCATGTGATCCTCGGCTCTGAACAAGTCAGCACCAGCTACTACTTCCATAAAGCCCCATTATGAACATTTTGGGCCAGATCCTCAGCTGGGGTAAATCAGCATAGCTCCAATGAAATCAACAGATATATGCTGATTTACCCCATCTGAGGATCTGGCCCCACATGTTTAGCAAGTGTACACTGAAGTGAAATCTTCTGCATCATACTTCACATTCTGCTCTGTCTTCACCGCCACTACCTCTACACTCAAACTAATACTTGAGAACAAATTGGCACCAGCTGCAGCTACTTGAGTTGCTGAACAATAAATTCCATATTGTAATTAATGGGTCTTATGTACTATTTTAAACACCAAATCATTTTTTCTTCTAATCTTAAATTCTAGGCCTCTGTGTGGTGACTTCCTCAAGGGCAGATGATCAAAAAAAAACGTCAGAAACTCACTTTTTTCCCCATTGTAACCTTTCCAATGTATTCAATAACTGAAAATAAATACAATACTACTACTACTTTCCACTCCTATGCCTTAGTAACAAATTAGGTTAGCCTGCTAACCATGAGCTCCTTTTAGTTTAAAGGTGACCTATACATATTTCAATAAAAATGAAGAAATTTTATCCTTATGGGCTGAATGCCCCAAATATCCAGGAGATTTCAATGTATAACTATTTTTTAAACCACCTTTTTTTGCATTTCAGGTACCCCAAAGATAGGTCAGCTTCTCTGGAATCTAGCTCAGCATTTTTACCACACTCACCACTATGATATCTGAATGTGGAAGTTGAGTGCACATAACATCGCATGTCACAGGCGTTTGTCCTTTAATAGTCTATGAGACCAGGTACATGGGAGTTCAGGCAAATGACAAGATGTTTTTAGTTATACAGTGAAGTTTTAAATAACATTTTAATCATTATTTTATAGCCAAGTACAAATATTAAATATTTTTAAACAAATAACAGACACATACTTAACTATGGCATCTTGAAATAAAATAATTGAAAACCAGTTCTCTTCCCCTTTAACTAAGAAGACTTATGATCAGATATCTATGTTGTCCATGCAAGAGCTGATGGAACTCTTCAAGCTCAAATACTAGTTGATAGGACTCTGTTTGCTCCAGCATTAGTTGAAGGAACTCTTTAGCTCAAGAATGAAAGCAAGCTTACAATGTGTTGGGAGACATTTAGCATTCCACAAGATCAGCTCCTTTCTTAGCTTTACTCGTCCATTTTCTTAGGCTGCCTGGATCAAGTAAACTTGTGCTTTCATCTCAACAGTCCTTCAGCTAAATGACTGACAGTCAGAAGCACTCCTCTTAGGTCTATGACACCATCTCTCTCCTCTGTCCCCTTCATTGATTCACACCTTCCATTTACCACCTCCGTGTGTAACATGGGTGTCATCCTTGATCCTGAACTTTCCTCTCCCAACCCTTATGGGTGCCTATCCCCAATTCTGCAAAGTTGCTTATGCATGTGCCACTTCACTTGACTTAACTCTACTGAAGACTTCATCTGCAGAATTCCCTCACCACATCCCATCTCCATTATGGATGCTTCCTTCTCTGTGCTCTTCACCAGTCTCAACTCCCTAGACTCCAGCATGTACAGAATTCTGATGTCTACCTTTTTGCCCACACTATTAAGGGCAACCATAGCACCTCATCTTCAAACATCGCCAATGGCTCCCTATTCATTCCATAATCCTATTCAAAATTGCTTCTCTTGTTTCAAATGGTTTAGCTCCACCCTTCATCACAACAGACCTTGCCCATCTCCACTTCCCTCTCTGCTCTCCTCACTAATCTATCACTGTTTCTTTCCCTGGCTTCACTTATCCTCACGACTATGGTTGCCAACCCTCCAGGACTGTCCTGGAGTCTCCAGGAATTAAATATTAATCTCTAATTAAAGATTATGTTATGTGATGAAACCTCCAGGAATACGTCCATCCAGAATTGGCTACCCTACTCACCACTCTTGGTGGGAGAGCCTTCTCTGCAGCTTCTACCATCTGAATTAGATTTCCTGTATCCCTCTGTCTTACTGAATTTACATTTCATATCACAATTTACTCTCTGTATTCCCTTCCCACACCTCAGTTTCTGTCTGCTTCTGCTATGCTTCATTATGTTATGCTGGTCATAGGTTTTAGATATAACACCAGCAGAAGGACTAATATGTACTGGCTTAATAGATGAACTATTCTGCTCAAATTAACCCAGTTTAAATTATAGATATGATGATCAGAGGCTCATGAAGTCACCCTACAGGACCAAGATTGATATATCAATGTTAATAATCTGCATTAGTTTTAAAAAGACTTTTATTTAATTCAAAGGTTAAAAGGAACTTTTAAAACAGTTTAATTTATTTTGCTTTGCTCCTTTTAAAGATTCAGTCTGCACAACCAAATAGGACATGTAAAATTTATATATTACTGTAAGCCAAGGATCTCTTGATGACAACCGGCAGAAGGCTCAAGGGGCATACAGGTTACAGGAATCCTTGGGGTGTGGTATTTACATTCTAGTTCACCAAAGAGAGTCATGTAGGGTTTCTACTGAAAGCCTGTGTCACACTGATCATCATAGTCTTTGTGAAATACGTGTGCAGACAATATACAGTGAGATATACATATTGGAAAATATGTTCTTAAGGCTTTGTCGTTAAAGGTGGGTCACTCAGAAGTAGCACCTTGAAACAGACTTCTCCAGACAGGAGATGGGAGACACTTATCTCCCTGGCTTACCATTGTGTATCTTATCACAGAAGTCTATTCACATACTGAGTCAAATGCTAATTAAGAGCTCCAAGGGACTTCAGAAGGAAATTACCAGGAAAGGGTAAACAGCAGGGGGTGGGGTGAAAGGTGGGAGAGGGGACACCCTATTTTAGAAGTGAACACCAAAGGACTAGTCTGGTATATCTGGAGGTGCAGAGAGACATTCAGGCATCCTTCACCTGGGTGAGGCAATCTGCCAGCAGTCTTGACCTCATGAAAGAAGGGACTCAGCAATCCTGGTGGACAAATGCTGTGAGAAGGACTTTGGGGTATGTAGTATCTTATCAGATAAAAGTGTATCTTTTTAGTTGAGTGTAGATTCTACAATGTATGTTATGATTTTATTTTCTACATAACAAATAGAAATATTGGAAACAAAGGGTTATCATACAAATCCCTATGCTTTGCTAAACTTAGATTAGTTTATAGTGAAAGCAAGTATAAGTGCTGTGTGTTAAGTAGAGCTGTGTACCAAGGTGTGACTAGTAAGCTGTGTACCAACACGTGACTAGTATTCCTTTGGGAACAGCAAGCCTAGAAATTCTGTGAGTGACTAGTGGATAAGGGGAGAAATATTGGATACTAGATATGAAGGTGACACTCAGAGGACTTGAGGATTGGAGCACCTGTTACTAGCCTGCAAGAGGGACAAAAAAGCCCACATAGGCTGACAGGAATGCTTGTGTTGCTTGTGGCAGGTGGTGCAGTGAGCTGACACCTGGCAGGCACAGATAAGTGTCCCTCATGTTAAGGGCACATGGTAGTGAGATGCTTCATAACCATGTGTAAACCCAGGAAGCGTCAGAATTACACACACACACACACACACACACACTGCAAGATCCCATGTTATTCTTCTTGCAAGCTAAGGTATGAAATTAGGACTTAAAAAAGATCTTGAGATCAACTCAAGAAGATATTCCTGTCTTGAGTTAAAATAAGACAAATTATTTTTGTATTTTTAAACTTACCTTGTATTTATGAGACATCAGGTAAGCTACATGATACCACACAGCTTGCAATGAAAGTTTAAGTTCACCTAAACAGGTTAAGGCAATATCTCATTAAAAGTTATGACCAGACTCAGACTGGCTACCCCTCTGATACTTAATTGCTGAGGGCACAGTTTATGACCTCAAACGGTCCTGATGTCAACATGATCACCATGAGAATGAAGTTGATGTGGTTTGTGATATCATCAGGAACTTGAGATGTGTATGTAGCTTCAGTTAGGCTTAGTCTGTACTGTAGTTTATGTATGGGGATGGATTCTACGGATTTTAATAAGAAGACTATTTTGTATTAAATGCACATACAGGCTGGGACTTTGAAAGCTACCTAAGAGATTTAGATGTCCAATTCTCATTAAAATTAATAAGAATTAGGTGCCCAAAGGCCTTTAGGAAGCTTCAAAAATCCCACCTCTGATGTTCTAGCTTGTTTTTACATGTAACACATGGATTTGAGGCACTTACAGTACAGCTCTTTGATGGATACAGGAGCTGCAGCTTCAGGAGTGACTAAGCCCCTATAGACACCATTTATTTTCATTTATTTAAATTCTACAATGCCATTAATTAAAATACAAAGTCAACTGAGGTGAAACCACAGCTCTAAAACAAGGCTTTCAAATGTCACAACCATGAAACATGACTTTGTGCACTAGCTGATAATGAGTTTTGGTTTACTAGGGAGAATTAGCATCTATATATATAGTCTAGATTTTCACCCCAAAATATGCTATAGAAAAAAATACATTCATGGTATGATACACACATAAAATTTCAATAACTTGAGATCAATCATTTCACATTTGCATCAAAAGCAAAGAGGCCTATTGCTAGCTGACAGTGTTTTAGATGCCACCCACTATTAAACTCAGCTGTTGAAATCCAAGTCAAACTCTATTTGCAATCTGAACAACTTACTGTCAGGAAGCCTGACAATAAAATTTAAACGTAAAACACTGAATGAGATGAAGTTGTATGAATACTGGGCTAGATTCTCTCTGTTGCCCTGCATCTTCCCTAGTCACCTGTGCCATTGCAAAGTGAGTGTAAGACACTACCAGCTCAGAATGTTAATGATTTACTCCATTTCATGCACTTGGCACTAGTGTAAATTTTAATACACAACGCAAGGAACAGTGGAGGATCAGGTCACCTGCCTATGGAAAAGGAAGATACCTTCCCATTCCACAAGATGGATGTTCCTGATGCATAATTCATTTGCCCAATCCAAACTGTGGTCCATGCACCCTTGGTGGTCCATGGAGACCTGTCTGGTGATGTGATACTGGTTCTCCTACTGGTTTACAGCTGCCAAATTGCATTAAAAGGCAGATAAACAGACATCAAATAATTTTCTATTTTTTCCATGTAAGCAATTGCTGTAGTTGAACAGGTGACTGTGATATGTGATCACAAATTGGAAGAGGCTCACCAGACATTTTATTAACATGAGGCCCACACTAATATACAAATTTTAGAACCCCTGAATTAGATTATGTTTTTAGAATGATTTAAATATGAAAAGTGCTAAGGGTTGTTAACTATTGCTTGACTAATATCCCCAATAAGGTCACATGAAAACTAATTTTTTTTTAATATCCCAGCAATTAGAAGCCAAAATAAAAGTTCACTCATTGACTTTCTTTTTCCTTATCCTGGTGAGGATATTATCTACCTACTCCCCTTCCCGCATTCCCCAGAAAGCTATTGGCTAACTATTTAGTGCTCTAAATTGATATACGTTCAAACTTTTTAAGTCGCTGGGAACTCAGCAGGCAAGCCAGCTAATGTAGCAACGCACTATACGGTGGCATGGGTTGCTTGTCAAATGGTTTGATCCTGCATTCCTTGCACAGCCCTAACTCCCACTGAAGCCTGGGATGAAGCACAGTTTGACATGGCCACCTTCAAACCAAACCAGTCAATATTATAAGAGGGGACAAAGAAAATGAGTGTTGGCCTTGGAAATGTTTAACTCTCTAACTTTGGTATTTTAGTGGGTGCAGTTAAAAAGGCTTTCCATTTTAATCAGAAAGGGCAACAATAAATAAAACTATATCTACTGTACAGAGTATCAGTCACTGTAATAGATAGGCACCACATATGGTAGAATAAAAGTGGTATAAGAATATAAAATGAAGGATCTCCACTTGTATTTCTTGGGCTCAGTCATTTATACTATTACTATACTATACTATTTCTTCCTCTTCATCATTCCTTTTCTTTCTTTGTTTCTCTCATCCTCCTCTTCTCTAGTTCCTTCCTTCTACATATTTCCCGCATACTCAAATGTTATTCTCAGCTACCATAATGTGAGTAGGCTTGTTACATACCCCATGATCCAACACTGAAGAAACACTGACACCAGGTCTCAGTAGTTTCACCCCAGGCTCGGATAGTTTCTATCTCTCCAATGGTCTCAGAGTATCAAGAACAGAAAGGCTATCATTAAGGTAGCCCAGTTCAAGCCCATTAAAAGTTGTAGAGATCAGGATCAGGTTCCTGATTTGGACCCAGTAGTATATGGTGAATCGGGAAGGCAAACGCTGCATTTGGAAGACTCAAAAACATCTGGCAACTCAAAAACATCTCCCTCAAGACAAAACTGAATGTGTACAAAGCAATTGTTATCACCATCACAACATATAGCAGTGAGACATGGCAACTTACCAAGAACGTTACACAAAAGCTGGATGCATTTCATCACAAATGTCTGAGAAGAATATTGGGAATAACATATAGAGATAGGAAGACGAATGAAGAAGTCAGAAAAATTACTGGACAAGGTACCCTCTCAAAAATAATCTACAAAAGAAGACATCAGTGGCTGGGACATGTGCTGAGAATGGAAAAAGAACACTTACCAAATACCGCCCTTGAATGGAAGCCAGAAAATACAAGAAGAAAGACAGGAAAACCGCGCATAACGTGGAAACGAATAGTTCTGAACGACATCAAGTACCTCAACATAAAATGGGAAGATTTGGAGAGAAGGGCAGTTGACAGGCATATGTGGGTAGCCCAATGTACAGCAAAGCATGGGATGGACTAAGGTCTAAGGTAAGTATATGGTGAGCCAGTGGAAGATAGGGTATTGGTACAACGTGCTTCCTGCAGCTAGTCATCCTCAAGAGGCAGCCTGCCACATATTACACCACCTGGAGTCTCTTGTTGACCTTGACTGATAGCACTAGGTAAAGAAAGTTGTAATAGTCTAGGCGTGAAATGAAGAATGTATGAATCACAGTTGCTAGTCCTCATCGGAGGGACTAGGCAGAGTCTTCTAGTTAGTGTTAGCTGGAAGAAGGCATTTCTTGCAACTGGACCTACCTGAGTCTAGGAGACACATCTAGTAGTACTCAGATTCCAACATGGACAAATTCAAGCTAGTACATTTTGGGAGAAAGACACTTGAAAAGCAGTAATGGTGAAAACTACTTAGAGATGACAGTGGATAATTGATTAGTTTTACTTGCAATGTGATATGGCATCTAAAAAGGCTCTTGCAAATTTGACTGCATACACAGAGGTGTCACATCATGAAACAGGAAGGTATTACTTCATCACTTGAGATATTTAAAACTAGTTTAGACAAAAGCCTAGATAAATGGCACAAACATACTGCGCTTGCGATGGAATGGACTAGTCAACCTAATAGATCTTCTCCATCTCTCATTGCGATGATTCTATGAACTCAAAAGAGCTCTATTTTTCATTTTCTCACAGGTGAAAAAATCAAACCAATTCCCTTTCATTTTAATGAGCAGTTTACATGACTCATGAATTTTACTAGGTTTCCTAAGATTTGTCACAGTTAAAGGCTGACAAGTATTTGAGTGCTCATTAATTTTTGGATCCTAACAAGAAAGACCGTGCCCTTTGGAGGCATTATATCAGTTGTATTTACAAATCTCACACAGGAAAAGCTGTAGTAAGGTGACAAAACATCTTGTTATCTATTATACAGAAACATACACATTTGCATATTACATTGTCATGTGAATAAACAGTGTAAGCCATTTAAAAGACAACACTTCCCACCTGGTTACCACAGTTATTTCCTCTTAAAGTATAGGCGGATAAATTGTGATAATCTCACACCTCATTTTCTAATAACTTCTGGCAAATGCTGACTTTATTAATGGAAGCCACTGTTTCTCTTGACCCCTGAGAAGTCTCAAAAAGTATTCTAGGTAACAACTTCTGTCGTAAATCACATGCAGTGTCTAAACTATGTGCAGCAAAGCCTTGCATGCACAGCATTTGCCCCTCAAAATACGAACAGAACATTTGTTCTTCAAAGTAAGCTTGCAAATGCCACAGATATACAGGTATCATGGCTAAGCAGAGAAGTGAAAGAGTTAAATTAATAGCATCAGTCAGAGAGGATGCGCCTCCTATGTTCTTCTTGCCCCCCCATTTCCCTTATCCTCCTTACCATGGCTTGTCATTCCCCTTGTGACTTCCAATTCATGTTCAGATTGTGTTAAACACTCTGCCATTGGGAACTTAGCACCTTTGCAAATCCAGCTACTGAGTTCGTGCATAAATATGGATTTAGGAACCAAACCTTGTCTCCTGTTTTGAAAATCTTGGCCTCACTGATCCGTCCTGCTGAAATTTCCCATTGATAAGTTACCTGGGATGTACAGCAGCAGCTTTTCTCTATAGAATATCTGCTATTTAATCATTTTGCCTTAATAAATAAAATAAATAATAATAATAAATACTACTACTGCTAATAATAAAGATTACTATCACACATTTCAGAGGCGGGGAGGTACTGAGTCTAGTGGCAACAACAGGGGATGAGTAAACGTGTCCACCAGGATTCTATGCCTTGCTCTGCCACTGAGTCAGTGTGTGACTTTGAACAAAATCCATTTGTGTCCCACTTCCCCCCCTCATCTGTAAATGGAAAAATCTCAGTGGTTGTTGTGAGGTTTAATTAATTAATGTTCATATAGTGATCAAAGGCAAAGTATTTCAGATGGGATGTAATCAAGGTTCTGCCCACCTACAATTACTACTACATCCCATGGTATTTTTCACAAGAGAAAGTGTGCTAGCTTTGGTGTCTTTGCCAAATTCCAACTCATCTGAATACATTTGCCTATCTGCATTCTCTCCCTGCATGGTCAATATTTTTCTTGCCCTAAACTGATCCGTAGTTATTGCTTGTACACTCTAAAACAGCTGCTGCGTTCCACTCCAGTGGAGGTTACGCTTCAGCAGTGACTGAAGCAATCCCTACAGCATCTATTTCTCACCTAACTCACAGAGATGTTGTGAGGATTAATTTTATATTTGTCAAATGCTTTGAGATATTTGGAAGAAATATTTTAAAGCCTTGCAAAACATTGCTGGGAATGAAGCTGCAGCCTTTACACGTGGAAAATTGCCATCTATTTTAGTTGCCAGAAGACTGGTCTTATTATTATTTTATTATGGCTTTCCAAATTAAATCTAGAAACAATTTTTTTTAATCGTAAGGAGCACAAACCAGTCTGAATCCATTGATTTCTTATTTTCCACAATCTCTATTTTAAAAGTGAATCCTTCAGAACAAAGATTTTCTTGAAATTCTCTTTTGGGCTAAAAGCTTATAAGTGTTTGGAACAAATATTTATATCAAAGTTACAGATGCTTACAAGAGCTTTATGCTGAAAACATAGGTACCGCTTTATCCTATATTGTGGCAGGTGGCATCCATCACTGGTATGGTAAACATTATATCCACAGCAGTCCTAGAATTTAAAATGTCTAGTTTGCACTCAGACTCATTATGGATTTATTCTTGCAGAAGCAAAGATTTTTATTACCTGCTTGCATAATAATGCTATGATGGGTCTATTCCAGTCTGAATCTCTGAAACAGACTCAGGTTTATGCAAATTACTCACCTGCCTCATAACTCCACTTAGGAATTTGAATGGACAATTTGATGTCATTGCCAGTACACTGTTTATCAGAATTATCTTCTTTATTAGTTCCTTTGGGTGCATCCACAAATGCTGGACAGTCAGAAGGAGATGTACCTTTCCAAGGGCATGCAGTACCCAAATATTCCTTTTCTGCTGTCTGTTTTGTATCTACATTATTTTCTTTTAAATTTGCATTTGAATTTGTTCTGAGTGGAGTCTTGTTTTCTTCTGGGAGCTTTGTTTTAAGTATCTCTGCTATTGACTCTTCATTAGCTATGCCATCTGCTCCATCTGGTGTTAATCTGGGTGAACTGCAATTTATATTGAAGGACAATATTGATCTATGAATTTTTTGGCTTTTAATTTGAAGTCGGTCAATACATACAGAAAGTGACTTGTCAAAGTAATAGATTGTATTTGGACAGTGCTGGGAAATTTTGAAATGAACAGATGAAGTGAATGAAACTGGTGCTTTTTTCCTGTGATTGCTGCCTGGAGGAAACATTCTGTTTTCTTTGTTGTCAATGTTAAAAATCCAGTCTCCATGCCCTTCACATACTTGTGAATAAGATTCAGAAACCTTTAATCTGGTGGCATATCGGTTTATATAAGATTCTTGATTATGCAAAGGTTTGCAGTGCTGAGCTCGTCCTGCATTGTTTGAAGTAGCAGTAGTGTTCATTAGAACATCACCTCCCCAGCATTTCAAACACAGAGAATCAGTAACAGCTACCTGCACTGGGTTGTTAAAAGGTGGAACAACCCGTCTAGCAGTAACTGTTATGGATGCAAATCCTTTTTTATGAGAGTCTGTTCTAGATATGTTGTCATCGAAAGATGCCTGAATTCCTAATCTGCTGGGAAGTAACAAGAATGCTCTATTAATGTTGACTGAACTATCATTAGCCAGAGATTGCTTCGTATGATAAGCATTAGGCTGAGTGATCACAGACTGCATCGGCAAAGCAGACCCATTTTCTTTTGATTTAGTCTCATCAATCAACTGTGAAATGACTATGGATGAAATCATTTTTGTGTTTTGTGATGCCAGAGACTCCTGCAAATGAAAAAGATCCAAATTATTAAAATATTCTATTGTCAAACATATAACTATTTCTCCTTCAGAGTCTATAATAGGGTTTGTTCAAGGTTTCTTGTTAAATTTCTTTTTGTACCAGTTTGCTTTCTGTCATTTTGAAGACATGTTCCTAAAATCAATTCAGAATTGTCTAGAAGAGTTCAGCAAAAATCGGATCAATTTTATGCAAAAATTAAACATTCTAAAACCATTAGTTTGAATGATTAACTGATTCTCTCAGTTGGCGTATCTGGTCCTATGTTTGTCTAACAATATATGTGTCAATGGTGATTGTCAATTTCAAATTATAACCTGCTCTTTCATGCTGATCTACTGAAATATTAAAAGTGCTTTAAGCACTTACTGCCTGTACAAAATGAACAACGTAGGTGTACTGTGATTTTCTGTGGAGTGTTTATGTGGGAGTTGGGTCAGTGCTGCTACACAAAAGCATCACCGTGGGGAAAACTCCTCCATGTTCTCTCCAATAAAAGATATGCACAAATTCCTGTAAGTGCTTTGGATACCATTTAATTCACTAGCTTAATATTTGCTGGGTGCACAAAATAACAGTATAAGGAGGCATATGCCCAAGATTGATTGACAGCAGTCCAGACTCATTTTTCTAACCACAACAACCGCCATCTATCTTAACATAATGTACCTGATGTCCTTAGAGAAGTGTAAGCATGAAGTTTAACTCTACCTACAATTATTATCTAGATGACTGGTTACATAATGTTTATTTCATGCAGAGTATATGGCTCAAATTCTCTGCTGCTGTAAATTGTTACATCTCCACTGAGGTCAATGTTAGCTGCATCAATTTACACCAGCAGGGAATTTGGCCCTATGATCGGAGCATCCTCAGTCCTCACTTAGTCAAAGTTCGCACTGAGTCACAAAGTAAATTCTACACGATTGGAACCATGGTGAATTGTCATCTGAATGACTCTTTTTTTTTTTATTTAAGTGGTTTATGGGACCTATTTTATTGCTCATGAAGTTAGCCAGATTGATAGCCCTGGAAACTCAACTGAAGGTGATACTGCAGTCAGCCAGCATCCAAACTTCTCTACAACAGTTTCACCAGTATACCTCAACCTTGTTCTTGAGGGACAATCTTTTGGGGCAAGTAGGATTTCTTTATATCCCTTCTGTCCTTAATTTTTCTGCAGTATGTGCCATCCAGGCAGCCAATGAGGTGATGGGCTGTGTGATGTAAACACATGTCTACCAGGAACTACACTGAGAAATAAATTCATGTCATCTATGGCACCAAAAAACTGGTCAAAAACATTGATCCTTACCAGTATGGCTAAAGGCAATCCTGTGATCATTAAGTCAAAGGCTCCAATGCCCATTACCCAATTCCCTCAGCCAGCCATCACCTCAGAGTTACAAACACCAGAGTTTTACGAACTGACCGGTCAACCACACACCTCATTTGGAACCAGAAGTATCCAATCAGGCAACAGCAGAGACCAAAAAAAAAAAAAAAAAAAGGCAAATACAGTACAGTACTGTGTTAAAGTTAACCTACTAAAAAAAAATGAAGGGCAATTTTAAGAAAAAAATATTTGACAAGTTTTGACAGAAAACTATTTCTGTGCTTGTTTCATTTAAATTAAGAGGGTTAAAAGCAGCATTTTTCTTCTGCATAGTAAAGTTTCAAAGCTTTATTATGCCAATGTTCGGTTGTAAACTTTTGAAAGAACAACCATAACGTTTTGTTCAGAGTTATGAACATTTCAGAGTTATGAACAACCTCCATTCCTGAGGTGTTCATAACTCTGAAGCTCTACTGTAGTTGTATATTCAGAGATACACTGCTATTATTTGAATTGAACATGAGAGTATTCAGGATGTACATGTTCACATAGTTACATAAATATATATTCAGATATACATGCCAAAATGTTCAATTTAGATAACCACAGTTATGAATATCTGGAGTAAAGTACAGGACATCTTCATATATTAGAATGTACAGTCATTTAATACGCATTTTGTTTATATTACAAAAATAAAACACACATATTGTTTGACTTCATAGCCACAAAATGCTACTCTAATGTCCCTCAACTTACGAGAACCATCCCTGTGTATCTGTAATTGTCCCAGGCATTAGATGACACATTATACACACAAGGTCACAAGGTTCTGGTAAATCGTAAGTAAGGACAGGGCTATGGCAGAATTTTATGGCCTTCTTAAAGTCTTTGCTGAGGCTACTTGCCCTCATCAGATTGGTCATAACAAGAAAGGGGAAGGGTGGCTTACTCACCTGCTTATAAAGATAATCTGCCCCCATCCCCCCACCATTGCCAAGCTGCAAGTAACAACAAGCGTAGTAAGCTTTGGTATCCAGTTAATTATGCAAAGCTTTGGAATTTGTTAGGTAGATGAGGAGAATATGAATATAAAGGGGATGCTGAAAGATGGAAGAATGTTTTATTTTTTTAGAAGGGCTGTGTGCTTTGCAAGAGTTTAGGTGGTATTCAGTACTCTATTCTTATACCACACCTGTCACAATGGTATTTGAGCACCCAAGACTTCAATAATAAAACAATCATATTATACATATATTGACTAATTTGGACAGCAACAGCTGTAAAATATAGCCTGAGAGGGAGAAAATATTCTCCTGAGGTTTAATATTTTGCCTGAAGGCTGACAGCAATCTATTCCATCCAAGGAACTATGTTCACTTCAGAAATGTGTTTATTTCTATTGTTTCTGGCCCTGGAGCCATGTTGTATTTGCTTTACTATCTCTGTTGAAATTTTTCCTGTGCCTTCTCAGACCCTTTTCAACCCCTTCTCTTGACATTATTATTTATTTCTTCTGCAGTAGCACCAGCTCCAGAGCCTCAAACCAGACCATTGAAATCTCAGGTGATCACAGGACCTCCTGCTGTTAGTGTGCTGAGATGGGAGGCTCAGAGTGATAAGTCTGAGGTCCATAGTGTCTCTCCTGTGGAGGAATCCATGCTGAAGACCATCACACTCTGTGCAAACTATTACCCTGTTTGCTGTGGTATTGCCATAACAGGAAAATAGCACAGAATACTGTCTTTTAAATAATCCTCAGATTAAGGTTTGAGGAAGGTAAATTTTTGGGACCTAAACAGCAGACCAAATCCAGGGAAATGTTTCCTATCTTCTAAACTAACTGTTTGTGGCTCTGACAATCCAATATCCTCCCAGCCCCAGGAAATGTATTTTTTCCCTTCCCTAATTTTTTTTCCATGGCTTGAATAATATTTTCTTCCTATTGTATTGTACTATATTTACCTCAACCTGCATTTTTAAGACCTTTGCATGGCTTTCAATCTTCTCAATCTCCCTTCGATTTTTACAGATCTATGAATATAAATGGTCGTTGAAATGCATTATTTTGTATGTCTCTCATGTGCTCCAGCAATTAACATGAAAATTACTTAATTTCTTTTGTTAAGTACAAAACAGATGGAAATCCCATGTAATGGTCCAAATGCAAGTCAGAAACGCTTCTGATTAGTTTCAGCTCATGTAGCAGTATTTTGAATGAGTAAATTATAAAAATAAATAGCAAATAATGTCTCCTCCCAATGTTTTGAGAAGGTAATGAGTCTCTCTGAGCTGGCCCTACATTCTTTTGGGAGTTTGCAAGCTTCATAGTCTTAGTGCAAAAAGAAAGAGTATTCTGGCGAACTGCAAATCCATGACTTTATTTTCAGGGGATCAGAGGATGGGAGTATCCCACACATTGCTTAGATCACTGGTATCATTGGTTGAGTCTGCCTGGTATATTTCTCAAAAACTTACTTTTCTCCAAAATATGCATTTTATTTTTCTTCAACAAGAATATAGATAATAAGATGAATTAAATCTACTGCAAACAGAATCATGACCACTTAGCCATCGTTTTATTTGGCTTTTCTGCTGCCTAAGTTGAGTGTGACTAACCAAAAACAACTGTAAACACACTATATGGAGACAGGGTGATCATTTTTTAAACCTGAATGAATTCTGCTGACTACTATGAAAGCTCAACTGTGGGGTTTTTTGTTTTTACCTTAGTGGAGTCTGATGCTCTCTCTGCAGCATTATCGTGCTGATGGCTTTTGAGTTCTTTTGGATCGTTAGCACCACACTGTTTTTCTCTGATTCCTAGGAGGGGGGTAAAAAGGAAGACATGTTACTGTCAACTACATGATGGTGTAGCTAAAATGAGATATAAAACCGAGTAGAAACAGAAGGCAAAAGGGTATTACTAACTGATTCTGAATGGTCTAGGATCCACTTATCTGAGAGACCGCATCTCCTTGTTTCCAGTGGTTGCACTTTAAACCACACTGTGAGGCTGCTCCCAGGATAGGTTCCAGGACAGTCTCACGCTGTACTGAGGCCTGATCAAAAGCCCCTTGAAGTCAATGGAAGGTCTCCCATTGTCGCCCAGTGGGTTTTGGAGTATGGGCCTTCACAAATTGGCTGTCTTTTGCAGAGTCTGAGACTAGTGTCTGATACAAGACATTATGGACCTTGTTTTTATTTGAACTAAGGACATTATACACTACCCTGGCAGTGCAAAGGAGCCTTAAAAGTCGTCATAAATCGCATTAGTAAATGTCAGTATATTTATCTGGTCTAACTTTTGTTTGGCTGTTGGTTTGAGGGGTTTTTTTAGTTTTCTGGGCCGCATGGTGCCTGGGATTGCTGTAACTGGGCATTCTTTAACACCACACATTGTGAGTCATTTTACATAAACAACGTTTCTTTGCTTCTCGGTGCTTATTTGAAAATGCAAAGTAATAAAATAAGTATTTAAATGGCATAAAATTCCCTCACTCTTCTGCCCAACCAACTCTGCAGTAAAAATTCATGGGAACATAGGCTTTAGTTTTCCCAACACACTGCACAAGGCTGCAGTTTTTACTAAATTTAATTTCATTTTACATACATTGTTCTATTAGCAGAGGAATAGAAGTCAGATCCTCTTACTGTAGAAACTGCTTATTAAACCTCATCTGCAATAGCAGGTCTGAGTCCTTCCCACTGGTGCAGGGATCAGGGGAGGGAGAAGGGGGTGTACTGTGTGACTCCATCTGCTTCAGTGAGAACTGCTCTTCTGAGAGTTCCATTGTGGGAAGGCAGCTGCAAGTTGCAGCTGGGGCTCCCTAGGAGGCCTGCTAGCAGAGGCTGCCCAGAAGGATTCAATGATACAGACTATCTCTTGGAGTGCTCATAGTCCACTTTGAAGGCAGTGCTGACTGGCTGCAGATTTCTTCACACTGCTTCTTATGGGCACAGTTTCCACCACTGGGGCTCTGCTGACATCACTCTGTGGTGGATCTGCTGTGTACAGTACTAGTCACCATATCAAAAGAAGGCTGTTGTTGCCATAGAAAGTGCACAGACATGGAGCAACAAAGATACCAAGGCTGAAGAATCCAGCAATGAGGAGGAGGGTGAAAGGAGTCAGGAAGGAGTGGATTTGAGGGGAGCCAACAGAAGTTCTTGCAAAGATGAAAGACAAAGCTCACGGTGTCATGTTTTACACCAATAAAAGCTCCAAGAAATAGGGTATAAATAGGTAGAGAAATCAGGAATGGTTATGATGTTTGGAATAAGATTCTTTCAGAATTACTTAGCAACACAGAACTCTTGGTGACAAATTAACCCTTCTCAGGTGCCACATAAATAGTAATAACTGCTTCATTCCACCACTAATGAATTCTCTGGAGCTGCCGCTTCCTTGGTTTAAAACACCTGGAGCTGCTGGCACAGAAGTGACTACAAGGGGTTCTCAGCTTTGAAACTCACTCCTCCCCTTTGTCTGAAAGAGGCCGAACAAATCTGCTGACCAGTAGAGGAAGCTGCAAAACCTACAGATGTCCACAATTGTATGGGAAGGGGAGTACAATGTGGGTTGGTGTTTGTAGGGAGAATGGGGTACTTGCAGTGATACATTAAATGTGGATATTTGGATGAAGAGAGAGTGTTGCATGTCATTTAATATTTGTCAAAGGTGCCTCTCCTCTGTGCTTTTTAAAAATATGAATTTTAATAAATAAATGTGGGATAAATGGCCAAGGTAGGTCATGAAAGCAAAATGTAAGAATTAGTTCAGGAGAAAAATCAGAGGTTTGCCAAATGCAATGGTAGTAATTGAAAAGTCATCATTAACCTACAGTTTTCAATTGTTTCCTATTGTAAGTAAAGTGGGAAAACTGCAGTTCTCTCAGATATCTCTGTGAGGCAACTGTGGGTAAATACTGACTTTTTAATGCTAATCACAGTGTATAAGGAAAGCTGGAAGGCTGGATAAAGATAAACCAAAACTGAGCAGGCATGCTGTACCAGATGGTTTTTTCCCCTGTATTTCTCTCAGATGACTTGTATTCAAAGTCCAAGAGAAAGAAGAAACACTACAAGGTCAAACAAGGATAAGATGTCAACGTCCACAGAGAAATATATAAGATGTAAATTATGGCTTTCAAGGTAACCTCTTCTAGCATATGTTTTCACTGCAAAAAATCATGTGTACTCAACTTAACTTAGCAAACTCAAGTTCAACCCTAGGCTCACCTGCAGGCTTTAACTTGAGCTGCTAACCCAAGTTGCCATGTCTTCGCTGATATTTTAACTTGAATCAGCTAACCCGAATTAAATACATCTTTTTTTTCCCCACAGTGAAAACATATCCATAGACAGTTATGGCTACTGTCCACAGATGCAACCTCCCCACAGATCTTCTTGGTGTAGGTTTGTTCAGCCATTTTGTGGTCGGAGAAAGTTAGAAGAGAAGGGGGAAGTGAATGTTTCTCCTGTCTGCTAAATCATTCAGTTTGGGTTTTTTTTGCATCGTGTCCTGGGTAATGACACCCGTATGCTACCATGGGAATCCCAGTGATGGCAGATACTCAGACTTTTGGCAAACAATTTAACAATTGCTGTAATGGATTAATAAAAGTAGTGAATAAACCTCCACCAACTTCCCTGCTATTATTCAAATATATATTCTTGGAAGCCTCACATTTGTTAATTCATGTGAACAGTAAAAACACCAATACTGACCTTATGAAAAGAGCTTGAAGCTCCTCATTTAAAATGAGGACACTGCATGAAATAACAGCAGCTTAGATTAGAAGTAAATGTCAGGCACAGAGCCCCCATACAGGTTCTTGTTGCTGACAAAGTGCTTTGTACTATAACAATTATCATTCAACAAAATATAAAGTTCAATATTTCCCTGACACACAGCTATGGAAGTCATGGCATTTCAAGTATTTCCTATCAGTGTGGGGAGAAAAGAAAGCTTGTTCCTGCCTGATATGAAGTCCTGAGGATTTCTGTTTTATCCCGTTCCACTGTAACCTATTTTCACAAACCCCGTCTTTAAGGCTGAGAAAGACTTTCCTAGTCCCTCAGTACTGTCCAACAGTATCCTCAGGCTCATAGATGGATGCATGCTGAATGTACAGTCCAGTTCGTGAAAAAGGGGGAGGCAGCTGTTGGCATCCTGACCCTTGCGATCTATATTGCACCTTTAACCCTTTTATTTTCTCACAGCACTGTTTGCTGGACGAAATGATACACTCCCTGGCATCTGGACACTAGGGCACAGCCTGTGGTGTTCGTAATTACAGAGTGGAGCTGGAACTGAATCTCTAACTCACAAATGCCTGGATGTCTACCTTGGACCAACTGGTAGCACACTCAGGTGATGTCTGAAATCGGCCTGTTAAAACACAGTGATTGCAAAGATAGGTATGCTGGTGAGAAACAGTTATGTTATGAACCTAAGGAGTACACAGCACAATTTTTACACACCAGGACTCTGTAGAAAGCTTGATAGAAACTCAACCAGACAGGCCACCTTTGGGACTATTACACCAGAACTTCTGTTCTTGACTGGCACTACACTTGTGTAAATGGGCATGCTGCAGAATGACATGGTATACCTTGCTCAGAGCAAGTGCGGTCAAAACAATGGGGCGAATGCCTGTCACTGGAAGAAACTGTGTGGGGGGGCACCAAAAGGCAGTTAGCACCCCAATTTTTAGTAGTGCAAGTTGCACATTTTCATTCAGTTGCCATCTCTGCTGACAACTTTCAAATATACTTCCCCACTACCCTCTGATCTCTTCTTCTCTATGTAAACTCCTATCCATGCTATCGGCACCTCTTTGTGTCACGAGGCCGTGAAGCGTGGGTTCTTCCTTCTAGCTCCCCACTGTAGGTAGTTTGCCTTTATGTGCCATTCAGCCCTCCAGCTGAGAAGCGGTTCGTTAACAAAATGTTCAATGTAGTCCGAAGTCCCAGAGAATCAACCTATCTTCTGAGCTTAATCGCCTCCTGGAATTAATCCACTGTATTTCCCTGCCTCTGTTACTGAGCACTGTCCTGTCCAGTCAAAGTATTCCTGAGGCCTCTAGCCTCCCACAGTCTTTGGCATTTCAGCTCTTCATAGAGTGAGCAAGTGAACCAATGCGTGAGCAAGCAAGCAACCCTGCTTGCTCCCTGTGGCTCCTTCCCTCTTTACTGAGTTCTCAGCCTATTTATACGTCCCAGGAGTCTGCTGAGTTTTCACCTGATGCTTTTCGTCCCACCCTGTCTGGCTGACAAGTAACTACCTAATTACCACCATGGTGAAGTGAATTTGACTAACTGGACCTTTAGCCCTTTCTTGTGCGTTCAGCCCATCTCATATACTTTATGCCTTGACTTGGCCTGTGTTGCCCTCATCTTACCTTTCTTTAAGTCTCTCCTCAGAATAAACTTCTCAGAATCCTTCAACTGTAGTTCTCTCTTAAATAAGGGTTTAGTAGAGAAATGTGGGAACGCACACACATTGAAACTAACAAGAAAGCTGTTAAACATCTCCACTCAATCATCTGCTTTTTGTTGATCCTCAATCCTTATCCTATATCTCCAAATTGTCTGTTTAAATAGTAAGTATTCAAGGACATGGACTTTTTTTGGCTGTCTGTAAAACACTTAGCACTATATAAATAATTTCTAGCACTTATAAATAACATTAGAAAGAGAAAATTCACCTTCATTGATTTCACTGATCATATTTAACTAAAGATTTAGAAACCATACAAGGTCTTTTATCAGCTGATAAATGTTATGTACAAGTGGCACAAAACCGACAGTTTAAGATCCAAAAATATCTCAGAGGGAAGTCAGCCTCCTAGCCTTCCACTTCTGTGGCTAAAGAGTGTCACAAAGTTCTAAATTGCACCTAACTCACTGGAATGTTTACACTGTTTGTTACTAGGACAGTTATATTAGGATTCCATCTTCAAAACTTTCATGGTAATTAACAGCAGTTGTTTTGGTTTGACATTGATGTTTGAAGATGCTTGTAACTTATACATTAAAAACCAAAATTATCTCAGGTATAATTTAAAACTTTTGTTTAAAGCATTTTATCTATAGATAAGACAGCCATACAACTCTCCCGCCCCAAGCTATATGCATATATTTATATATAGGATCATTCAAAGACATGTAAGGAGTTTTATTTAAACTGTTTAAAACAGTTTGGGTTTTTTTTTTTCTTAATACTTATTTAACTCAAAAACCTGAAAAACACTTGGGGAAAAGATGTAATCATCACAGGTCCAGTACCCCAGCCTCCACAATGGCTAAGGCTAAGAAAGCTCCCAGTGCACATCTCAGATCTGCAGTGAGTCATCCAGCAAAACCAGGGAAGACCAGTGAACACCCGATTTGACATTCCTGATATTTCTAAGCCCTGATCTACGCTTAAAAGTTCTGCCAGCATAGCTATGTCAGTTAGGAGTGTGAAACAAGTCAGCAACTAACCAACATTGCTGTGCCAGCAAAAGCCTTAGCGTAAAGGCTGCTATACTCGCAAAAAGTTCTTTAGCGAGTACAGCTTATTTTATTTGTTGAACTGGTATAAGCTATACCAGCCACCACCTGCAGGGGTCAAGAAGGGATTCCCTTCCTCCTCCTTCCCCCCCGCCAATGTATTCAGTTTTTGTTTGTTTTTGTTTTTTAACCTCCTTCCTCTGAAGCTTCAAGGATGGCCAGAGCTGGAGGAGGGACATTGGATGGGGTGGCCCAAGGCTCTGAGGTGGCACTGAGCATTCTTTCTCCCTCAGATGTTTGGCTGACTGGTTCTTGTTCACACGCTCACAGTCTAACTAATCACCTTATGTGAGGTCAGGAAGAAATTTTCCCTCAGGTCAGATTGGCAGTGACCTTGGGGGGTTTCGACTTCTTTTGCAGCATGTGGGTATGGTTGACTTGGACATTGGTGCATCTCAATCCCTCCTATTCTTTTCCTGTGGCACACAGTAGTCTAGTCTCCTGTGGGCTGTAATACTTTGGTCTAATTTCAGCTGTTGGGTTAATGTGCAGTTGCTGGGTGGTGTTGGTAGATATATAGGAGGGCAAACTAGATATTTTGGTGGTCCTTTGTGGCCTTAAACTCTGTGACTCAAAGTTCTTTTGCTGGTGTAGACTCATAAACAATATAAGCTATATCTCTCCACTAGTGGGAGTTTGCTGGTATAGCTAGCTCAGGAAATCCTTTCTAATGTAGAAAAAGGCCTAAGGTAAAAGCCAAACGAGAATAAATGACAAAGACAAATTTACTTAACACTTTTCAGGTTTCCTTATATTTCATCAAGAAGCAAATAAAATTGCATTTTTCTTTAATTGCAGGCCATCTTTATTAAAACAAAAACGTACAACCAAACTGAGGTCAACATTTAAAATGGGAATAGAGGTAGGCAAATGCTGAATATTTTTGAAAATGCAATCCTGCATATATAAACCCTATATTCCCCATCTGGGGTTTGCCCCAAGCAGCTACACTGAGGTGAAAACTACCTGTGCTGTATGTCCACAAGACAAAAAAAACACACCTATTTTTTGCAGTCATAGCCTTAATGAGCATTAAGAGGGTTTTTCAATTGAGTTAATAGGCCCAGAGAGAGAGAAGGCATCAGCACCGCTATTGTATCTCTTTCAGCATCTCTACACAGAGCAACAGACAGAAGTTTATAATGTGAATCAGAGTGAAGTATGTGGTTTAATTGAGGAATATAATTGCAGCCGTCTCCTTCTTTTGATTCCTTTTTGCAAACTGATTCACTCTGTGCAGAGAAAAGAAATTAAAAATTAAAACCAAAACCCAACCACCCCAAAATGAAGTGCTTCAAGTCTGTGCTAAAGAAGTACACCTCTACCCTGATATAACACTGTCCTCGGGAGCCCAAAAATCTTACCGCGTTATAGGGGAAACCGCGTTATATCGAACTTGCTTTAATCTGCCGGAGTGCGCAGCCCTGCCTCCCCTTCCCTCCTCCCCCAGAGCACTGCTTTACTGCGTTATATTCAAATTCATGTTATATCGGGTCGCATTATATCGGGGTAGAGGTATATCAATATTTTAATGCAGCTTCATTGGGGAAGTTTTTCAAAACAGAGTAAACAAAACAACTTGAAGTCAGTCCTCTCTGCAAGAGGATTCATTGTGTAAGCAAAGTAGAAAATTATTTTCTTAAGATGTCAGGATAAATTTACTTTTATTACAAGGAGCATCGTGAGATTTGTTAACTGAATTATCTTTCACTGCTTGCACATCTTGAAGCAGTAGCTGACTGCCTGCAGAGATGATTACAGGATCTGCCATGAAACGGACGAATGAGTTCTGGTCTGCTATCAGAAAGCCAAAAGTCGTAAATCTCTCATTATATGTGCCATTAGAAGCAAGGCTCTCATCAGGGGGCTAGCAAGATGCCATTGGCATAGGACCTATATCTTGAAGTCTGCTTTCATTCTACATTGCTATTATTTTGTATCCCTACTTAACAAAATAAAGTGCCTTCTTTATGGAATTACCCGCAGCTTATCAGCCATCCAGAATTATTTTAACAAGGTAGTCCCTTTTTTAAAAATTTCTATTTGTGTAGGGAGGAACCCAAGCATGTGGTACCCTTTGCAGTACTGGGTTATGCTAACAGACCTTCTCAGCTCCCTGTAGTGACGAACTCTCCTCATCTGCTGAGGCCCATCTACTCTCTGAGTATAATGCAGGACAATGATTCCAATGGAGGGATGAAAAGAAGATATTACGGCAAGGTTTTCAATGGTATGGAAAAGATGTCTTTAGCTCAAATAACATTGTCCATCACAGCTTCCTCAGGCAGCTTTTCTGACATGCTTCATTTACAATCATGAAAGCTAGATAGGCATGCGGCAGAGGCTTGCTTAGGTCAAAAAGGTAAAATACCTGAGAGATGTGCAGAGGTGGGAGGTTCAGTCTGGATGGTGTTATATAGTCAGTTCAGTCGGCATTGTTATTTTTCCTCAGTGCTTGAATTGTAGGGTTGGGATAAAAGGTGATTATGTCACACACATCCATTTCTGACTGTGGCTGTCAGAGAGCTGAGATAAAGTGGGAGCGCTCGAAAACTACACTCTTACTTTTTTCTTCAGTTCCAGTTCCCCCATTATCATCCATATACCCTCTTCCTTCCATCGTTGAGCTGTACCCAGCCTACAGCAACAGTGTGGGGAACTAGAAGAATGGCGCATGCTAACCTCCACCCTTCTGAATGAAACATCCTACCCACCACACTCTCTTCTGAGCCAAGGGGCTTAAAGCCACTATGCTTCTCCCACTCAGTAACTCACAGACCTATGTAACATGCAACTGATGCGTCTGGTCTTGGGAATCTATTTTTCCAACCCCACTGCAACCAGGTTAGGAAACACAGATGATTTCCAAGATTAAAACAAAATGTAATCATATAAAAATAAAACAGAATGTAAGCGGATTTTGTGCTTATCTCTAGTTTCAACAAGAGATAGCTCGTAATTGTGTTTTTTTTTAATCACTGAAGCTTTAAATTTAAAAGTGGTAGAGAGTGTAGAAAAGCTGGATATTATGGCTTAAATGTTAAGGCCCCAATTCTTTAACTTTCTATTCTTTTAGAAAATACTAGTAGTTAAATAACCCCTGTAGAATTTAATTTAAAAAAAATCACAAGTAGCAGAGAAAATCACAAAGAATGACATTGAGTTGCCACCGAATTATATTTGATTTTGGAGCTGTTACCAGAATTAAAAGTTCTCAATTGTTAGCCGTTCTATCTGTTACCTCCATCTAAGCAGGATAGTTCATACTAGGCAATGACTCTAGCATTTTCAAGAAGCTAGTTGCTTAGCAACAAACCAAAATTTCATTCAAACCTAAAACCTCAGACCCCAAATTGCCACATTCAACAGCAAAAAAAAGCAGCAAAAAAAAAAGAGATTATATTTTTTATCTCCTAAACGACTTTCCCTATTCTGCAATGTGACAACTACGCACGAGCATTAAATGGATTTAAGGCCAATACTGCAAACATTTACATATGCAAGTAACTTTACTCACAACAGTAGGCCCAAAGTTATTGCCATGCATAAGTATTTTCATGACTGGACTTTTAAAGAGTGACTGTTGGGTTAAACATCACAGGCCACATTCTCTGCTGGCATAAGTGCACTGAAACCAGTAGAGTTATGCTAGCAGAGAATTTGTCACTGTGTATTTAAAAAAAGATGATTTTTTCCCTTATTACTGATGCACTATTCAAACAAAGAATTTTACAAATCTAATTTACCATTTACACTATGCTTTCTCTGTTGGCTTTTTGCATTTCTTTCTGCTTGGGCACATTTTTTCTTGTCAGCTTATTCTTTGCCCTTTATGTTCTCATGTAATAATATTATAATGCATAGGCTGAAAACACTGCAATGCATACTTTTTTAAATATCTGTGTCCATTAGGACTTTAAAAATCATGGAAATATTTGTATTGATGTTACAAATGTAAAATTTTGTCTTGTAAAATTTTAAGGGAGGATTTTCAAAGCACAAAGGTGAGTTAGGTGCTTAAGTTTGACTCAACAGTGTCTCTCTAGTAGTTTGCCCTCAGTATTGTTTTACCTTTGTTTTGATTAATTATGCTGAACACATGTCATGTGTACAATCGCTTATTAAGTGATTACTATAGTGGTCACCCTTAAATCTTGCCAGCTATTCTTTACAATGCATTGGAGAACGAAATTTTTTTACCTCAGGTTGCATTATTTTAAGTATTTCCTATAGTAACTAATGCACAGTTTAGATAATGTTAAGCCTGTAAGTGCTAAGGTAACCAGATCTATTTGTCTAAGAAAGCAAAACCAGAAAGTTTTTAAGGGTGGCCATTGTACAGATAGCCCACTGGCTCCTATTTTAAGTACATGTATTAATCAAAGCTTGGAAGTTTCACTTGTTCTCTCTATGAAGAATCAAGGACTAACCACTCACAGAGCCCAAGTGTATCACAAATTGAAAAGCAATTTGTATTTTGTCAATCCCAACTTCCACACAAATTCCATTCAATTCAATGACAGTTTGCCACTAGCTTCAATGGGACCAGAATTTAGCTGAGAGTCTCAAGTCATAACATAACTTTATGACAACTAGTTAAAGCAAGTATACTCTGCTGATTCTGCTTAGGAAACTTCTTAAGTCATTATAGGGGTTTTCTGAAATGATAACTAGTGGCAAACTCACTGATTAAGAACCATGGAAAGTCTTATAGGCCAATATACACTATTTAAAGGATTGACCTGGAGTACAAGTATTGTAGGCTGATGACCCAGTCTTGGAAATACTTACTGCTGAGTATAATGCTTACATGGGATTGTAATCATTAGCAGAGATGCTGGAGAATCAGGCTCTCAGGTATTGGTGAGGGAGTGACTTCTGCAGCAGTTAAGCTGAGCCGTAGGCTGGAATAATTTTAGAACATGAATAGTTTCTATCATCACAAGGTGAAGATTTTCAGGCCCATATGAGCCAAAGGGATAGCCGATTGATATGCTCCCTTATATGAAACCTCTCTGAAGTATTTAAAGATAAAAAAGAGAAAAGGGGTTCTTTCTGCCTACCATTTTTCAAAAAAATTATTAAAGTGTGTGAAGTCAAGACCTATGAATTTTGCACTGTGGGAAAAACTCACCTAAGTTCCGAAAGCCTGAACAAGGTTTATGCACTACTGAATCCTACTTAAGTCCCTTTTCAACACCTAAATTTTGATTATGGTGTGATTTTCTGTGAGGAAAATCTGACTGAAACACTTTGGTTTGTCTTGGCATTAATCTCTACCTCTACTTGAGCTGTTGTGCTTCTCATGAGAGCTGTAGTTCCGGGTCCCTGATGTCCCCATTCTGCGTTCTGCGCCCATGATGTATCACCTTCTCTCCTTGTGGCTGAGCTGCAGGTTGCCTCATGGGAGACATACACCATGGGAGATCAAGCAGATGCAGAAATGAATGTCAACTTGAAATGAACCATTTCAAATGGGGAAGGCGGAAACATTTTGTTTTGATCCAAAATGTCAATACAAAGCATTGCAATATTTCCAAATAAAAATTCTTCTGAACTTTTTGTTTTGTGAAAAATTTCAATATTTTGACTTCTTGTCCCAATTTAGGAAGAAAATAAATGTCAAAATATCAGAATTTCGCACAGGATAGTATTCTGTCTTTTGATCAGCTCTAGTGACTACATCTTGGATTTGTCCCCACAGACCTTCAGGCGGTGCACAGAGCTTCAGATCAATTGGGACTAACTGCAAGTGCTTTTACACAGCATGTCAGGTTATTTAGAAAACTAAACCCCATCCTTGGGCTAACAGCATTTTGTTTGAGATATTATAAAAGCCTGAATAATTGATGGGCTTTGCTGCAGTTCAGTAACATTATATCAGAGGAAGAGAAAGTTCTAAAATGGAGAGTCTTCTAATGAGAATGAAGTATATTTGAAAGAAATCTACATCAATAATTTTGCAATGACAGTATTCATTGAGCACAACACTGAAAATCTGTAACAAACAGAACACATGTAGAATGTATTCATTACATTTTGTGTGTGTCATGTATGTATCAACCTATGCTGCTGCACAATAATACAATTATTTTTCATAATTTCAAAAACCTGGAAAGATCTGTTGTTCCTTCCATTAGTTTGCATAGCTGACATGTTTTCCACACAGTCAAAAAGCTTATCTGTGGATAATCTGGCAGACCTTCCACACAGCAGAAAAAAATGGAGAACAACACGATCAGTTCTAAGGATGGGATCAGAGCACTCTTTGATGGCCAGCCCATAAAGAAGATAAAATATATCAAGTGACAACCAACCATGGTCAAAGTGACATGTAGAGGCCTGTTTTTTTTCTTTTACAGCTCAAACTTCTTGTTTTCTTTTCTCCATGCCACAAGTCTGCAGTTTGGCGGGCGAGGATGGTGTCAGGACATATGTAGACACTGATTCATTACAAATTGTTGCACAACCTAGAAGAGCTGAGGAGATAGTGCTGATTTTTACCATGGTAGAATTTATTGTAAATTAGAATTTTACTAATTAGAATAATCTTTAATGGATTAACCTGAGGTTCAGCCATTACTTTAACTTCAATTAATCACAAAGACTAAGTTCAAATAATGTCAAGGGTCTGAGAAACCCACAAGTGCAAGAAAATTCAGAGCTTACTCTCTTGCACAATTCTTTATACGTTCTGTTGTTCCCAGTCTTTACAACACGTACTGATGTTATGTAAGGTCACACACTGTTCAAAGCCAAATATAATAGTAGACATAACTGAGTGAATTAAGTGCTGTATCTTACCCATAATGGAATTGCTTGGTTTCTGGAGGTCACCACCTCTTTTAACAGATCAAAAATATAGGGTTTTTATGGATCAGATTTTTTTTAAAAAGTCTTTTAAAACACCTGTGAAATAAGTAAAAATGTAAATTAATGTAAATAAGTATTTGGACAATTTTAAAATTGGGTATTATACGTCTGTCGTATAAGGTCAAACCATTCTTAAGCACTTTGATTTTAAAGGGTTAATTTTTTTGATACCCAAGCGCATACATGCGTCTTTGGAGGAACAATATAGATCTGTAACTTGTTACCACATTTATTCAGTATCACATTACTGCATTTGCCATAGTAAGTTTGATACTGACACTTGACAGATATTTTTAAAGCTGAATAAGCACTTAAATACAGTCTAATCCACCTCATTTGGTGTATATGGACAATCTATGCACCTATGGAATTTTTAAATAGGTGACTGAGGACCAGGTGTGTCTGTGCCTTGGGAATACGTGTAAGCTTTTTAGACATGGTGGACATGGGTGTGGGTTTAGGAGCTTTACAGAGATTTTCAGTTTATTTCAAAGAGAATTGCCTTCTTTAGTTATGCCATTTCTTTTAAAGGTAATGGCCCTGATCCTCAGCTAGGGTAAATCAGTATAGCTGTATTAACTTCAGTGGAGCTACATTGATTTCAGCAGCTGAGGATAAGACCCAATATCATAAAATAATAACTAGCTCTCGTAGAGCGCTTCTCAGATGTAAAGCAGAATGTACTTTACAAATGAGGTCAGCATCATTATCCCTATTTTACAGATGTGGAGACTGAGACACAGAAAGAAGAAGTGACTTATCTGAGGTTACCCAATAGGCCAGTGGCAGAGTGGGGAATACAGTCCAGGTCTCCTGAGTGCCAGTCCAGTGCTCTACCTACTAGGCCATTCTTCCTCCTGAATTGTTCTACCATATTTCTGGGGCCCTTTTGAAATTAATGGATATTACTTGTATCATACTGACAGGGCTGGATTAAAGTAGAAACTAGGGCTGTCAAGTGATTAAAAAAATTAATCGTGATTAATCGCGCTGTTAAACAATAATAGAATACCATTTATTTAAATATTTTTGGATATTTTCTACATTTTCAAATATATTGATTTCAATTACAACACAGAATACAAAGTGTACAGTCTTCACTTTATATTTATTTCTATTGCAAATATTTGCACTGTAAAAAACAAAAGAAATAGTATTTTTCAATTCACCTAATACAGGTGCTGTAGTGCAATCTCTTTATCATGAAAGTTGAACTTACAAATGTAGAATTATGTACAAAAAAACCCCCTGCATTCAAAAATAAAACAATGTAAAACTTTAGAGCCTACCAGTCCACTCAGTCCTACTTCTTGTTCAGCAAATCGCTCAGACAAACTAGTTCGGTTACAATTTGCAGGAGATAATGCTGCTCACTTCTTGTTTACAATGTCACCTGAAAGTGAGAACAGGCGTTCGCATGGAACTGTTGTAGCCGGCGTAGCAAGATATTTACATGCCAGATATGCTAAAGAGATATGCTAAATATGCGTATGCCCCTTCATGTTTCCACCACCATTCCAGAGGACATGCATCCATGCTGATGACGGGTTCTGCTTGATAATGATTCAAAGTACAGCAGACCGACGCATGTTCATTTTCATCATCTGAGTCAGATGCCACCAGCAGAAGGTTGATTTTCTTTTTTGGTGGTTCGGGTTCTGTAGTTTCTGCATTGGAGTGTTGATCTTTTAAGACTTTTGAAAGCATGCTCCAAACCCCATCCTGCTCAGATTTTGGAAGGCACTTCAGATTCTTAAACCTTGGGTCGAGTGCTGTAGCAATCTTTATAAATCTCATATTGGTACCTTCTTTGCATTTTTCAAATCTGCTGTGAAAATATGAACATGTGCTGGGTCATCATCTGAGATTGCTATAACATGAAATAGATGGCAGAATCTGGGTAAAACAGAACAGGAGACATACAATTCTCCCCCAAGGAGTTCAGTCACAAATTTAATTAACACATTTTTTTAAACAAGATCATCAGTATGGAAGCATGTCCTCTGGAATGGTGGCCAAAGCATGAAGGGGCACACACATGTTTAGCATAACTGGCAGGTAGATACCTTGCAGCGCTGGCTACAAAAGTGCCATGCGAAAGCCTGTTCTCACTTTCAGGTGACACTGTAAATAAGAAGCAGGCTGCATTATCTCCCATAGATGTAAACAAACTTGTTTGTCTTAGTGATTGGCTGAACAAGAAGTAGGACTGAGTGGACTTGTAGGCTCTAAAGTTTTACATTGTTTTGTTTTTGAGTGCAGTTATATAACAAAAAAAAATCTACATTTGTAAATTGCACTTTCACGATAAAGAGATTGCACTACGGTACTTGTATGAGATTAATTGAAAAATATTATTTCTTTTATCATTTTTACAATGCAAATATTTGTAATAAAAAATAATAATATAAAGTGAGCACTGTACACTTTGTATTCTATGTTGCAATAGAAATCAATATATTTGAAAATGTAGAAAAGCATCCAAAAATATTTAATATATTTCAATTGGTATTCTATTATTTAACAGTGCAATTAATCATGATTAATTTTTTTGAATTAATTGTATGAGTTTACTGCGATTAATCAACAGCCTCAGTAGAAACACTAGAGGCTAATGCTTACAGCCCAAGTTCCTAGAGCCAGATGATTACTTCAGAATTTAAGCTTTCATTTAAAAGAAAAAGTAAGTTCCTGCCCTCTGGCTAGGGAGAAGATCTTGAAAATGTGACCTGAGTGTAACCGATACAGTATCATCTGCCTGAGCCTACAGACAGCTGGAAAAAAAACAGCCCTTAGATGTCTGCACTGCCCCAGGTATCTCAGTGGAGTGGTAACTCCAAGACCCACTTCTCTGGAGGATCTTACCAATACCATCCCAAGCTGAGGACTGTTTGTGTGACAAGAAAAGACAAGTGCAATGGATCCAGCCCACCCACCCAGCTTCACCTTGGCTACTGGAATAAATACTGAGAGCCCACCTTTCTTCATCTGTTGGGGGTTGGAGAGGAGAAGGGACCCCTGCTGCCACTCTTGGAGAAAGAAAGGGATCCCATGCTTCTGCTCCCATCTCTCTTGGAAGGGAGAAGGCTCCCCTTGCCATAACATTACCACTCTGTGGGTATGTCTCCACTGCACACCACTGGCAGCTGTGAGTAGGCTACACGTAGCTACACACTGCAGTGAAAAGCAGGCTGCAGCCACACTATGGTGTTACTACATGTGGTAGGGAAAGGTTCGGAGCCTTTCCCTGGTGCCTCCCCCCAGCAGAGCCTTTCCCTGCAGCTGGGAAAGATTCAAGCAGCAGGACACTGCGCTGATAAAAAATAGCAGTGTAGATCATGCCTGAGCATATAGAGAGCTTTGTAGGGCACATACCCAATAGCTCTGGCACGTCTTCACTCACCTAAGCAGTGCCTCACTATCTACACTGCTGTTTGTACCCATGCTGGGACGGGCATGCAGTGTATGTACTCTACACTGCTGTAAGGAATGTGCAATGTACACATACCCTATCTGGAGGATGGGACCATCTGGAAAATGGCACAGAGGCAGGGCCGCAGTGCAGGGGTGGGACTCTGGAGGCACAGCAATTGTGAGCTAAGCATGTCACCGTGTGACTAGGGCAGTTGTGCCCAAACTTGTTTTCTCTCACACCCCCGCCCCCCCGTTACAAGCAATGGAACGTGTCCGCACCCCCTGGACTGGGAGTGGAGTCGCGGCTGGGGCCGGAGCTGAGGCCAGGGAGCTGTGGACAGGGTGGGGGGCTGGAAGCAGAACTGTGGCTGGAGGCCAGGAGTGGGGGCCAAACCATGGCCAGGAGTCAGGTCTGGGAGAGGGGGTCAGGGGCCGAGAAAGCTGGGGGCCATGGGCCGGGAGCAGGCCCAGGAGCAGGGGCCGGCGGCTGAGCCAAAGCCAGGAGCGGGGGCCAGGAGAGGAGCTGGGGTGCAGCTGCGGCTTGGGGCTGGAGCCAGGGATAGAGTAGGGCTTGGTGGCGCTATCTGCCTATCCACTGTGGGGGCTGGCCTAGGCCTTGCTGCACCCCCCTAAAGTTCTTCCATGCCTCCCTAGGAGGTCATGTCCCACAGTTTGGGGACCACTGGCCTTGGGCCATGGATTGCTTTCAGTCCAGCTCTGAATGCTGAGGGGAAGAGGGTGAAGTAACTGTTCCCTTAAATGAAATTGGGCCCAGCTCTCCTGTTCCAGTCCAGGTGCACCCAAGGCTGGTGTAATAAGAAGGTCGGAGCTGCCCCTGGGAGTTGTAAATGAGAGACAGCCCAAAAGCAAGAGAGTTCAAAACCCAGAACAAAAAACACCAGAGGGATCAGAGAGTTCAGCACCCAAAGCCCCAAGAGAAGTAGAGAGACTTCAGAAGAAGAGCAGAGGCTGAGGTCAGATCTTCATAGAGGGGACACTCCTCAGAGAATGGTGAGAATTCCCTAGTGAGCTGTGGAGCCAGATCAGACTGCTGAAAGCTGAAGGCAGGGAGACATTTGGGGGGGGGGGGTGGTCACCTACAAACTTCCCCAAGCCAGACAACCATGGCTAGAAAAGGCTGGAGAGAGCTGAAGGCTGAGAGCAGCAGAGGGAGATTCCTGCTGGCTCTCTGAGATGGAGAGCTGAAACCAGAGGTCCAGAGAGGACTGAAGTCTCAGCAATGATGGAACGGTGAGCCTGCTTATGTCTCCAAGCAAGAGCTAGAACCATGCATGTTAAGAAAAACAGGACAGAGAAGCACCCCAGCTACAAGGGCTGGGGATGGGATGGGGTGGGGTGAGATACCCCAGAGCCATGCTGGAGTGCCAAGGCCTTGTGAGAGATCCCAGAACTGTACTTGGTGTGATGACTAGTATAATATTTGAACTGTGCTGGGGAACTCTGGATTATGGTTTTTGGACTTTTGTTATGATTTTCATGCATGGCACTCTTGTAATAAATTAACCCAGCAAAGGGCTTTATATTTGGAAAAACTGTGTGAAGTTCTAAGGGGCTCTGAAGAGGGGACACAGAGTGTAGCTAACTATATCATGTTATCATTTTGTATGAGTAGGAGGTAGAGGAATACAGGACTTCAGGCCTGAAAGATATTTAGCTTAGCCAAACTGATCAAGACAAAGGCCTGGATTTAGTTTGACATAAGGGGCTAATCTATAGTGACCCCGTGTCTCAAGATAAAATGAGTGCAGTGAACAAGTAGGCTAGAGTGCTGATGCATGTTCTGTCAGCAACCACAAAGTACAGGTTTTCGATATTTGGGCAATTCTAAGAAATGGGTGTAAGCCAAATATTTAGATATTTAATCTCAGAAATGCCATTGCAAGTAATTGACATATATGCTGATAAGTAAAACATAAATGATTAAGTAGCTTACAGGAGATGGGAACGCCAATATTAGTAGGGTACAGAAACTCAGATAAAGAAAAGGGGATGAATGAGCATGTATCAAAGGTTGGAATCAGCATAACTTATTATAAAAGTTGTCCCCTGGCCTGCGTGCCATGTGAGATACATTGGAACATTCCAGACTGATGTACACCTGATTATCACCCCACCTATTCTGGATTTCTACCACCAGAAGACATAAGTGATGAATATACAAGTGCTGGACATGTTTTACTATCTCTCATCTCTTATGTTATAGGGTACGTCTACACTGAGATAAAAAAAAAAACGGTGGGCACCGAGTCTCAGGCTATGTCTACGCTACATTATTTTCAGTGGCACAGCTGAACTGATGCAGCTATGCCACTGTAGCGCTTCTGGTGAAGCCACTCTAAGCCGACAGGAAAGAGCTCTCTCATTGGCTTAATACTCCTGCTTCCATGATAGGCAGTAGCTGTGTCAGTGGGAGAAATAGTGTAGACATAGCCTCAGAGCTCACTAGGCTCAGGCTTTGGGGCTAGAAACTGCAGTGTAGACGTTCGGGCTATAGCCCAGGCTCTGAGACCCTCCTCTGTCATGCAGTCTCAGAGCCCAGACTCCAGCCCAACCCTGAGTATCTACATTCAGAACCCCACAGCCCGAGCCCCACGAGTCAGCTGACCCAGGCTAGCTGCAGGCATGTGGTGGGTGGTTCATAGCAGTGAAGACATACCCATAAGTATTCTTGGCAGTACCTCTTTGGAAAATAAACATATTAATAAGCACAAATATAATTACTTCACGTTGTTTCTCGTGTGCTCATCGAGTCTCTCACTTTGATGATAATCAGAATACTGTAGCTGACTTAATGGCTGAACTCCCTGACACCACTGGGCTCTAAAAGGTTAATCAATAATATACCAATCACTCAATTAGGATATAAGAGGCAGGGTGCTGCAGAGCCACCCCTGCCCACAGGGGGTGCTTGAGTGTTGGCCGCTCTACCATAAGCCTCTATGGTAGCCTCAGTGTGGCTAAGTACTGATGAGTTAGAGAAAGAAGATGGGTGGAAGGGAAAGAAATCTACATAATATCAAGCAGTGTTATAATAAAATTAATTTCCCTCAATGAACAACCTTCCAATAACCCAGTCTAGAGTGTTTTATGGTTAAGGCCATTTCTTTGTGTGAGGAAATAAATGGCCTTATAGACCTCTATCCCAATATAATGTGACCTGATATAACACAAATTCGGATATAACGCGGTAAAGCAGCGCTCTGGGGGGACAGGGCTGTGTGCTCCGGCAAATCAGTGTGTCAGCGTGTCTGGCTCCGACACGCTGCTCTGAGCAGTGTGTTAAGGGTGGGAGGCGGGTGGGCAAGTGGGGTGAGGAAGCGAATGGGAAGGTGAGCGGCAGGCAGGAAGGGGGTGAGGAGGCAGGCAGGCAGGAAGACGGCGAGCAGAAGAGCGGCAGTCAGGCGGACGCGGGGAGGCGCACCAGACAGACGGTGAGGAGACTAGTGGGGAGGCGAGCGGCGGGTAGGTAGGTGGAGTGAGGAGGCGAGTAGCGACTGGGCGGGTGGGAACGCTGGGTGGACAGTGAGGAGACTAGCAGGAGGCTGATTTGTCCCGGGCCCCGCACCCCTCTAGGGACGGCTCCGACACGCTGCTCTGAGCGGCGTGTTAAGGGTGCCAGGCGGGGGCCGAGGGAGTGGATAAGGGGCAGAGGGGCTCGGAGGGCAGTCAGGGGACAAGGATCCTTCCCTACCTGCTATAACGCAGTTTCACCTATAACGCGGTAAGATTTTTTGGCTCCCGAGGACCGCGTTATATCGGGGTAGAGGTGTACTACTGACTTCATAGATTATAGGATTGGAAGGGACCTCAGGAGGTCATCTAGTCCAACCCCCAGCTCAAAGCAGGACCTAATCCCCAACTAAATCATTCCAGCCAGGGCTTCGTCAAACCTGACCTTAAAAACCTCTAAGGAAGGGATTCCACCACCTCCCTAGGTAATCCATTCCAGTGCTTCACCACCCTTCTGGTGAAAATGTTTTTCCAATATCCAACCTAAACCTCCCCCACTGCAACTTGAGACCATTACTCCTTGTTCTGTCATCTGCTACCACTGAGAACAGTCTAGATCCATCCTCTTTGGAACCCCCTTTCAGGTAGTTAAAAGCAGCTATCAAATCCCCCCTCATTCTTCTCGTCTGCAGACTAAATAAGCCCAGTTCCCTCAGCCTCTCCTCATAAGTCATGTGCTCCAGCCCCCTAATCATTTTTGTTGCCCTCCACTGGACTCTTTCCAATTTTTCCACATCCTTCTTGTAGTTTGAGGCACAAAACTGGACGCAGTACTCCAGATGAGGCCTCACCAATGCCAAATAGAGGGGAATGATCAGGTTCGTCGATCTGCTGGCAATGTTCCCACTTACACAGCCCAAAATGCTGTTAGCCTTCTTGGCAACAAGGGCACACTCTTGACTCATATCCAGCTTCTCATCCACTGTAAACCCTAGGTCCTTTTCTGCAGAACTGCTACCTAGCCACTTGGTCCCTAGTATGTAGCAATGCATGGGATTCTTCCTTCCTAAATGCAGGACTCTGCACTTGTCCTTGTTGAACCTCATCAGATATCTTCTGACCCAATCCTCTAATTTGTCTAGGTCCCTCTGTATTCTATCCCTACCCTCCAGCGTATCTACCACTCCTCCTAGTTTAGTGTCATCTGCAAACTTGCTGAGGGTGTAATCCACACTGTCCTCAGATCATTAATAAAGATATTGAATAAAACTGGCCCCAGGACTGACCCTTGGGGCACTCCGCTTGATACCGGCTGCCAACTAAACACGAAGCCATTGATCACTACCCATTGAGCCTGAATTCCACCATGTATGGCACTGAAGTCACAAATGTAGTCACTTGGTCCTTTTCAGATATTCACTCCTTTTCAGTGCTTGAAAGAGCTGACTTAATGGGGGGATAAGATTAGACTTCCGACACCTTCATGAGTTAAAGACTTCAAAATACACTTTTCCTTTTGGGAGGGGAAAATGCTGAGTCATTTATTTTAAAGACATGATGAAGGTCATTGCACATGAAAAGCAGAATAATGGTTCAAACCATATATGCTAAATATAATGGAGCCAACCTACTGTTGCCACCTAACTCCCTGAGTAAAGGCGTGAGTCTCTAAGAAATATTTACACTTCTACTATGTCAACTTGCACTCACTCCATTCTTTTCTTACATCCTTTTTAACAGCCATACAATACCTGCTCATTTGATATAATAATGCAGATTAATAAAGACTCATCTGATGGAAATGTGAGCCAGAAATAATTATGGTTTAAAATGCAAATGATTGGCAGAAAGGGCATGTCGTTTGTAAAATTCAGTCAATTTTATGATGAAGTGTCCTGTATATTACAGTAGAGGATAATTTGGAAGCTACAAATTCAGCACTGAAACACATAAAATACAAGCTCATCAATGAGTAAGACTATCACATAGGGGCTAATCTCTTCTAAAATCATCAGTTAAGCCGTAGACTCCATCTGGGAACATTTTGTAATGATGCCTCAGGGAGAGGTAGGATGGGACCTTTAACTTACGTGATTTGGAAAGGACTGAGACATAATTAAATTTGAAAAGATGCAATAACTATTGTAAAAGAAATCTTAAATAAAAGACACATTTCTTTTTTCTAAACAAGGTCCATTACACTTCTGGAATAGTAAAATAATGAATCAAAATACAGTAAGGAAATGGCTGCTCTAAAATGTATGGTTGCCAAATACCAGATGATAAAATTATCCAAGAACATTAAGAAGTTTCTCTGGGACAAATTATTTTTCATGAATCAAATATGCAAAAGATGCCATAATTTTTCATCTTTAACTCTTACAAAAGAGCTGACATACTGCTGTCTGAGTATATATTATAGCAGACACTAATTATGTTACAGAAAACAAATGCTAATTTTCTTACCAAAAAGGTAATGTAAAATTTAGCTCCTTTCTCTTTAAATATTATTCAATACAAAAAGCAGTCTGACAGCTCTTTGAAAGTGGAACTTACAGAACCATTACATTTTGCCATTGAATTCCAAAAAGTACTTCCCATATTTCAGCATCTTTAAAAGTGTTAGGGGCATTTCCCTTCATCATACATTTCTGTATTAGAGACAACAAAATCTATATAAATTATCTTCTCAGCAGTGATTTGTCTTGTTTACATTATTGCACCTTCCCACTAAACGTCTTAAGAGGGAAACAGTACCATATGGTCCAGTCTCTCTAATCTGCACTTCATTTCTTAACAGATAGCTCGACCTGAGGTTGACGAAAATTTGCAGGCGAAATGGAGCAGATTTTGAAGACAAAAGCTAAAACAAAGCAATTTTCATTGATAGCAACACAAGCTCAGAGAAAAACAGTACCAATGTAACATGTTTAAATTTACACATTTTCATCACAAAGTTTAAAAGAAACTAATTAAATTGCATCAGACTCATATTTAGGTCAATGTGAAATGAAATTAGCATTAACCAGAAATGCAGATATTTCTCTCTCTCTCTCTACTTAGGTAGTTAATAAGGTTTAAGAATCCTCATAAATATGAGAAACAACTAATATTTTGCAATAAAGTTAATCTCCACCTGAGTCAATTTAATGTATTAATCTATCATAAAAACTTGTGAAATATTTCTGAATACCTGTAAAATTGTGAACTGAGTAACCCATATTTTAGCCAGAACTGGTGAAAGGATGTCAAGCTCACCCTCTAGCCATAAATAAATCCTCACTAATATTACATCCATTGCAATATACCCACAACCAATTGTGCAGCAGCTAACGACACGTTGCCAGCATGGTGACCAAAGTGACCCAGACTTCTTGCTTGCTCAAGTGCTCAAACCAACCAATATAGCATCACATTGTATTAATTGCAATGTACAGATCAACCACGGTTAAAGTGACACCTGTGACAGACTCAGACCAGTGGGGTACAGGAGTCTGGTAGAGGGCAAATATACTGGTCACTGGATGAGTAGTTTTCTGTTCCCTGAGTGACCAGAGCAGGGGCTGCACTAGAGTAATCAGGAACCTGCTAGAACCAGTTAAGGCAGGCAGGCTAATTAGGACACCTAGAGCCAATTAAGAAGAAGAAGCTAGAATCAATTAAGGCAGGCTAATCAGGGCACCTGGGTTTTAAAAGGAGCTCACTTCAGTTTGTGGTGCGAGTATGAGGAGCTGGGAGCAAGAGGCACAAGGAGCTGAGAGTGAGAGAGTGCGCTCCTGGAGGACTGAGGAGCACAAGTGTTATTAGACATCAGGAGGAAGGCCCTGTGGTGAGAATAAGGAAGGTGTTTGGAGGAGGCCATGGGGAAGTAGCCCAGGGAGTTGTAGCTGTCATGCAGCTATTACAGGAGGCACTATTGACAGCTGCAGTCCACAGGGCCCTGGGCTGGAACCTGGAGTAGAGGGCGGGCCCGGGTTCCCCCAAACCTCCCAATTGACCTGGACTGTGGGTTCTTCCAGAGGGGAAGGTCTCTGGGCTGGTCCCCAACCCACATGGTGAATCTCTGAGGCAAGAAAATCTGCCAATAAGCGCAGGACCCACCAACACAGAGGAGGAACTTTGTCACACACCATATTACTTATATAGATAACTGCAAAGTATTCAGCATAAATTCTACTAGAAACTTTCACTAAACTATTTATTGTATATACTTTTAATACATTACATGAACTAAATTTTTATGCACATTAGTTCCCTACACTGTCTAGTCCAACCCATGAGCCATTTTTGTGGACATCTATCTGTACAAAATGCATTGATAGCTGCAACAACATATAGCCATGATTCTCTCTTTACGGAGAAAGGTAAATATAATCTTATTTTGTTTAGATTACACTCTCTTCTAATGAGCTGGTTCATTGATTTCAGATATACAGTCAATATTAGCGGGCATCTAGATGCCCAAGTATTTCAAGCCTGCAGGTGACCTTTCAAAGAAGATTCAAAAAGACCCTAGTTGGGAAACCTATTAGGAGGAAAAACTATGGATTTTGGTAATACACCTTATATCTCAATACCTTGCTAAATGAATTGATATGAAAGAGCATTACTAGGACAAGTATCAGGGGGTAGCTGTGTGACTCTGTATCCACAAAAACAACAAGGAGTCGGGTGGCACCTTAAAGACTAACAGATTTATTTGGGCATAAGTTTTTTTGGGTAAAAAACCCACTTCTTCAGATGCATGGAGTGAAAATTACAGATGCAGACATTATTATACTGACACATGAAGAGAAGGGAGTTACCTTACATAATGCCTGCATCTGTAATTTTCACTCCATGCATCTGAAGAAGTGGTTTTTTTACTCACGAAAGCTTATGCCCAAATAAATCTGTTAGTCTTTAAGGTGCCACCGGACTCCTCATTGTTATTACTAGGACAGTGGCCTGAAGATATGTGGGTGCTAAGAAAATACCACATTCTCGCTGTAATATACACTGTGGCCATTGTATAAATCTTCTTTGAGCTATGGGTTCTAAAATGAGAAAGCATGAGAACATAACGAAGTATGCCACTAAGGATTTATAAATTAACTGACTGTGTAGCAGCTGTCAATGATACTATGTAAAATCTGTATCCACTAATAAATTCCTCTTCAGAGGCAAGCACTACAATGCAAATATTTACTGTATAGGGAACCACAAAGCTTTGTTCCTATTAGAAATCTCTACAGTGCCAAGCAGTTTACACCCATTATCCCCTGAAAGACACCTTGTAGGAAAATCCTATCCAGTCTCAATATAGCTATATACCAATTACACTGCCCAATTAAGAGCTTCATATTTTAGTTATTTTACTCCCCAACACACTGTAAAAGATACAATTGATGTAATTTATAATAGCTATCCTCTTTTGTCTCTCCTTACTATAATGTGAGCATTCAATAAATTCATATTAATTATGAAACAGATACTAAAAGAAAGTGGAATTTCCAAGCCAGTATCAGCTAAATGCAGGTACATTGAGCCTACTAGGAGTTGCCTGTTTTATAAATAAGATGGTAAACTGCTTACTGTAAAGTGAAGGGATACTGAATCTATTCCCATGCCTTTGTCCGCCCTCATATTTATGGGATGACATTTTAGAAAATGTGGTCATAAATTATGTTTTCTGTACTGCGGTCAGAAATCCGGAGAGATTTATTGTAAATATAAAATGCGTGAATAATATCAATGAAATTAGTATGCACTGATACATAGCAAGTGATTACTTAAATCCATTTATTACAATGTGAAGGCTAGACAGTTCCCTATTCAATTCTTTAGCTGGAAAAAGCACGTATTTACCTTGTAAATTTGTAAATCAGCATCAACATTCAGCTAATTGGAGGTTTACTGTCATTAATTTAGCTAATGTACTTCTACATACGAGAATAACTTCCAGTTTGCTCTCTAATTTAACCTTTCTTTCAGCCCTCTTTTTTTTTTTTGCTGTCACACAACCAGCAATTCAGAGCTCACAAATGACCTTCAGTGCTCCAATCATGGCAGAGGCATCTGTGGTAGAAACTTCATAGACTAGATTAAATACTGCAGTGTTCTCTTTGAGTTTGCAGGATTCTCTGCCTTTAGTTACTGACAAGTTTAGGCATTGATTTTTAGCTTTATGCACTTTATGTGACTTTATGTTACAGAAAGAATAAGCAACACACATGAAGATTAGTAGATTTCTGCATTCACAGACATACAGTAGAAAGAGCTACACTGACAAATGTAGTAGAGCATAGTGGCTTTTTAAGATTCAGGAGAGGAACTGTCCTGTGCCAGTGCTACCCATTGTTTCATTAGTGAAGAGTGAAGCTGAATGCAGGTTAAGTTGAACAAGTGGAATTTTATTAAACCCTGTGGACTGCTCTGTCCATGTGGCAGAGTTGCTTCCAGCCTAACTCCACCAGTTCCCTTGGTGTGTCGTCCATAACAGTCCCTTCAGAGAGCATGGGCCCTTTGACTCCAGTTCCACTGCTCACCGAATCATCGAAATTGTAGGTCTGGAAGGAACCTTGAGAAGCCATCACATCCAGTCCCCTGCACCCGGGCAGGACCAAGTAAACCTAAGCCATTCCTGTTTTTTAAAAAAGAGCTGGACAATCTCCAATTATGGAGATTCCACAGCCTCCCTGGGAAGCCTGTTCCAGAGCTTAAATACCTTTATAGTTTGAAGGTTTCTAACCTAAACCTCCTTTGCTGCAGATTAAGACCATTACTTCTTATTCTATCTTCAGTGGACATGGAAAATAACTGATCACTGTCCGCTTTATAACAGCCCTTAACATAGTTGAAGACGGTTAATAGGTTCCCCCCCTTCAGCGGTCTTCTCTCAAGACTAAACTTGCTCAGTTTTTTTAACCTTTCCTCATAGGTCAGGTTTTCTAAACCTTTTATCATTTTTGTTGCCTTCCTCTGGACTCTCTCCAATTTGTCTACATCTTTCCTAACATGTGGCGACCAGCATTGGACACAGTACTCCAGCGGAAGCCTCATCAGTGATGAATACAGTAGAACAATTACCTCCTGTGTCTTACATACAATATTTTTGTTAATACACCCCAGAATATTAGCATTTTTTGCAACCTCATCACATTGTTGACTCATATTCCATTTGTGATCCACTATAATCCCCAGATCCTTTTCAGCAGCACTATGACCTAGCCAGTTATTCCCCAGTTTGAGCTGTGCATTCGACTTTTCCTTCCTAAGTGAAGTACTTCATACTTGTCTTTATTGAATTTCATCTTGTTGATTTCAGACCAATTTTCCAATTTATCATGGTCATTTTGAATTCTAATCCTGTCCTCCAAGTTGCCTGCAACCCTTCCCAGTGTGCTATCATCCACAAATGTTATAAGCATACGCTACTACATTATCATGATACACCCACTAATTGTCAATATGGAGTGGGGGTGAGAGGACTGAGATAAAGGAAGTGGTTTTGGGGCAACAGTTCAGATGTTGGGAAAAATCAAACCACTAACACTGTTATTTGGGATTGAGACTTATCTGCTAAGAGCAAAGTAGGCTCCCCTTTCTCCTGTCTGGTCAGAGATCAAGCGGACCCTCCACCTCTCTCCCACACCTTCCAAAGAGCAGGGCACGCTTAGAATCACAGTTCTCGGGACAGCCATTACTATCATTGCAAAGGGGCAAGGTTGTGGCCTCTGACCCTGCTCTCCTTTGCACCAACAAGCTCAGATGGGCCAGCAGAAGGTGGTGAACTCTCTACGGTATCATGCTTTCTTCTGAGCCCCAAGAAGAATTCTGGAGGAGTCAGCTGGAATTCCTCCTCAGATTTTGGTTACACTGTGGCTCCTTCTCCTCCAATTCAGGTTGTGGCTTAAAGTAATAATCCAGCCCAGAGCAAGAAATCTGCAAGTAAAGTTTAGGGTCGTTGCCTTTATGACAAAATGATCATACGTGTGACAGAGTATATAAACCCCACACTGGAACTGAAGGGGTTAAGGAGCAAGCCTGGCCACAGGAGACTTTGCCTAGCCACACCTGCAGAGCAAGCTGCACCTTGATGTGATGCTTAAAAGGGAGGTAGGCAGTGCAGAAGGGGCTGACAGGGCAGGGAGAGAGACCTTCTCTAAGAACTCCTGGGGAAGGGTGCTGCAGAAACCTTCCAGAGAGCAAGAACTTGCTTGCTGAGCCTGTTGTTGGCTGAACTATTATCTTTTCCTTTACTACTGTGAGGCAAACTATAAGACTTTGGAAAGACAGTGTGTGGTATGAAGTGGCCCAGGGAGGAAGCTACAAGACTGGTGCAAGACATTGGTACCTCTTAGAGGGCTCTGGGCTAGAGCCTGGTGGAGTGGGAGGACTCTGGCTTCCCTACCAACCCCTCTCACTAAGAGGGACATGAAAACTCTTGATTCTAAACTCTTCCTCCCTTCAGGAAGGAAGGAAAAAGGTAAAGACCCTTGGAAACCCCTAGGTTGGACTGGACACCCACATGGGTCAGTAGATGGACCCCATATCTTCCTTGGAACCCAATCATAGTGGGGAGAGATAAGACTGAGTGGTGACCTCACTGGAGGGTATGGTCATCTTCCATCAAAAGACAGACACTACAGGACATGATAGCAGCCTAGGGGAAAGATTAGAGTCATGGCAAACAGAGGCCTAACCTCTTAACCAGTAGGCAATGCCACCAGCAAACACCATCCATCACAACATCATGTTGTGCTTCATTGACTTTGTGCTAGCATACTATTGTGCTTTGCCAAACCCAAAGAGATTTGGGGTCTGTTTTAAAATAGAGTTTGCAGGATGGCAGATATCCTGACAACAGTCTGCCCAGAGACAAAGTGCAGAAAAATAGGCTGCATGAAGACTGAACCTCTCCTGGGGAAAATAACATTGTAGAAAAAACACTAAGACATACTGTTTAACTGTGTTTTTAGGAAGAGAAGTGAAAACTAATTTATCAAACTGAAACTACAATCTAAGAATTTTTTATATATAGTTCAGCGAGAATATTTGGAAACTCTGACAGTGTGTATGTTATATGATACTTTGCTAAACTTACACTATGTAAATCATGTGTGCATGGATTGGTGTCATCTTTCATTTATATCTGATTTCTCATCCTAAAGATCTCCACTGTGTTTTAGAAACAAACAGATATATAAACTATACAGAAGGATCACATTATCCACCACCAAATGCCTCAAACATGGCAGCTGCAAATCTACCCTACACAACAATTTGTGGCCAAATACTACACCAAACTGAAAACACTGGGGGAATTCAAGAAAACAGATTGTACTGGCTTGAGGAGATCTTTGGCAAGGACAGCAGCATTAGCACTCTTATTTACTGGGGGGGGGAATAAAAAGATCATAGATTCTTTAAATGTGCACATTAGTTTTATATGACCTTAGTATTTTATGTCCTCCAGAAACAGCACCTATAGCATTAATAAGAACCCTGAATACAATGCTGGAGCAATGGATTAGTTATGACTATGTGGAATAAACACCAGCAACATGTCCTGAAGCACTCACCAACAAGTGCATTTTGATGGTCTCCCCATCTATATATGATCCAGCTTGACTGTGTTTAGCTTACCAGAGCTGAAGGAATCATATCACAAGGTATTGTGGCTGTAGGCCAAGCAGGAATTTTTGACTTAGGTAGGCCCTGCAGGATAAGTCATTTAGGGTATGTGAGTCATTTTGAAAATGTACAGTAACTCCTCATTTAACGTTGTCCCACTTAACATTGTTTCAATCTTACGTCCCTGCTCAATTAGGGAACATGCTCGTTTAAAGTTGTGCAATGCTCCCTTATAACGTCGTTTGGCTGCCTGCTTCTAAGATTCTGTGGAAGAGCAGCGACTTTACAAGGGAGCATTGCACAAGTTCCGCTTCTCCGCCTCCTCCCCCACCCTCCAAGTGCTTCCCCCACCACCAAACAGCTGTTTGGCGGCACTTAGGACTTTCTGGGAGGGAGGGGCAGGAGCGGGGAAGTGCCATGTCTCTACTCCTCTCCCTCCCTCACAGAAAGTCCTAAGCACTGCCAAACAGCTGTTTAGCGGCGCTTAGGATTTTCTGTGAGGGAGGGGGAAGAGTGGAGACGTCGGGCTTCCCTGCTCCTCTCCCTCCCTCCCAGCACCTCGCACTTAGGACTTTCTGGGAGGGAGGGGCAGGAGCAGGGAAGCGCTGCATCTCCACTCCTCCGCCTCCCTCCCAAAAAGTCCTAAGTGCCTCCAAACAGCTGTTTGGCGGTGCTTAGGACTTTGGGGGGGGAGGGATGTGGCATGCTCTGGAGAGGAGGTGGAGTGGGGGTGGGAAGAGGTGGGCCTGGAGTGGAGCGGGGACAGGGAGAGGCGGGCCTGGAGCATTCCCGGCAAAATCTGAACCTGTTCTCTGGGGAAGCTGCCGCTGCTGCTACAAAGGTGCTTCCTAGCGTCCTTGCCTGCAGTGGGCTGTGCCTGTGTGAGGTAAGCCAGGGGCACTTCCCAACCACAGTATAGTACTGTACTGTACATTATACAGTATAATGCCTTTTGTCTGCCCCAAAAAAAATTTCCTTGGAACCTAACCCCCAGCATTTACATTAAATCTTATGGGACAATTGGATTCGTTTAACATTGTTTCATTTTTCAGGAACATAACTACAAAGTTAAGTGAGGAGTTACTGTATAATGCATGTTAGGTTACAAGTTCTCCACAGATTTGGTTCTAGACTTTTTTTAAAAAATTCTTCTAAGTAACTGCTACTCTTGGGGATGTCATCTGATTGGTATAAGAAACCAGATATAACTGGGGAAGTACAGGAAATTTCTGCCTTTTATAGAGTAACAAATATATTTCAATTTTGTAGGGAACCCACATGCTACAGTAATGGGTGCTCTAGAAAGGCATACATACCAGATGCTCCCATTGACTTCAGTTCAGCTGCTTAGGTGCTTAACACTTTTAAAAATCAGGCCAAATATTTAGATGTGTAAATATGGATTTAGGAGCCCAACTTGAAGTACCTACTCTTGAAAATATTTAATATACCCCTGATCACCATAGTATCTGAGCTATTCTCACAACACCCCAGTGAAGTAGGGAAGTTCTGTTTTCTCCAGATGTTGAAGAGAGGCAGAGAGAACATAAGTAAATTGCCAAAGGTCACAGAGGAAGTCTATGATAGAGGAAGGAACCGAATCCAGGTTTTTTTATGCTCCAGCTAGCACCCTAACTATTGATCATCCTTCCGCTCCTTGCCTTGTCTACGAAAAAATAATACCAAAAACAGGTGACAATCTATTTAATATACAATAGGTCATTGTTTGGTGGACCTTTTCTTGTACTTACAGGGGAATGGATTCAATCTCATAACAGGTGTTTATCTCCAAATACTGTACTATCATCCTTTCTGGTAAATCATACATAGGGAAAGTATTTGTGGTATGTGCTAATCAGGAGACTCCCTCTGTAAGGTCAAATATTTCAAATTACTTTGTAAAAGTAACCTGCTACAGCTGAATGCTGTATATCCTTCCAAGAATACCATCCCTGTACCCCACCAACTACAGTATAAAATCAAATTTCCCCAAACATTTACATGTGACAAATAATACTCTGATCATATTACCCAACTCTTTTCTAATGACAAAATCACAAGCTTGCAGGGTGAACAAAGCCACTGTCTGCCAGATCAGTACAGACCTTGACTGTCAGTGGGCTACCTTTTTAAGTCCACGGGACCTCCAACTCCTGCAGCTAGACTAGAAGAACTCTATTAGCACTGTACTCCTGGCACTAGTAGATTCCTAGTCAGTTTCACTCTGCAGGTGGCACTGATGGGAAAGCACTTGTTCTTAGAAGCCCAGCACTAATAGAATTCTGTTGCAGCTGCCAGCTGGTTCAAAGACAAATTTAAAAGAAGCAAAAAAGAGAGCTAAAAAAGAGAAATAAACAGAGGACAGTCATCAGAAAGTGAGTGAGGGGGAAACAAAGCAGAGGGTAGATGTAGAAATGAAAGACAGACTGACACAGATGAAAAACAAATAGAGATGAGGAAAAAGACCAAACTTGAAGAACAGTAAGTAGATACAAATAAGGAGAAAAACTATAAATGGTCAGGTGAGAGGTATACAGAAGAAGGATGCAGGAGGAGAGAATGGTACTTGGACAAGAACTTTTTTTTTCTTTACTTATTTTAGTACCCAACAAAATATTTATTCTGAAAATTATATCGGTTACCAAAGAGATATTGGAGAGCAACTAAATTTTCACTTTTGGCAGCCATTAGGCTCTCAAGTGCTGGTAACATTACACAGGAAATTTTTCTGTGTAAGGGAGGGAAGAAAAACAAGAATGGAGGAAGGAGAATAGGCTGGTGAAAAGATAAAATAAAATAAAAATCAGGGGAAGGGAAATTTGGAAGGATGAAAGGCAACCAGAACTTAAACATTTTCTATTCATTCCCAAATTCTGGACTCTAAAAAATTATGAAAAAGAGGAAAGGAGAAAAATATGGAGAGGAGGAAGTAGGGGACACCCCCCCCCCCCCAACAATCAATTGAAACCCTGATAAATAAACAAGCAGGGTGGCCATGAATCTTTCACCTCTCTGGAATTCAAGTTCTTCATTGACTGTGAACAAAGGGAAAATAATGACATGAGCAATCCACACAAACTAGAGCCAAGTTTTTAACTCCAAGATTCTGAATAGCTTAGTAAAAATGAACCAAAGCTACCATGCCCCCAACAGAAGTATGATGATTCATTATGATTCATGCTGGAGCATAAAACAACAAACAAAACAAACAAGGATTAGGAAACTAAAGAAGAATAGTCTTTTAAAAGCCTCAAAATTATGGTGCAAGTTTTTTTGTTGACTTCAAGTATGCTGCCTTTTGACAGAAGTAGTTCCCCATTCATTATAGTTATACTCACGACTTCTCTAACATTTCCTTTTGGTCTCTCCTGGCCAAATACGTACAGAGACGTGGTGACATGCTGCTTAGAGCTGGGCCTAAAAACTTCAGCTGACAATTTAAATTGGATGCCAGCTGTTTCCTGTGCTGTTTGTTGTTAATTTATAAACCCTTCAATACTTCTGCATAATCAATAAAAATATAACAAATGAAAAGTTGGATGCCTCATGCAGAACTGACCTGGTTATGAATTTGGTGCTATTAGCAGTGATCTTTCCATGATGCACAGTTTAAGTCTATCCTACTGGACACACAGATATTTTCAGGCTTTTGTTTTGTTTTTTGTATCTTTGACAACCAAAGGTGAAATCCTGGCCCCAGTGAAGATTCTGGAAATTTTGCCACTGATTTCAAAGATGACAGTATTTCACCCAAAGTCTTGACAACACCTATCTACCAAGCCACAGTTTTATTATTTTCTTCTTCATCCAAAATTTGTTCTGTACTTTGAAATAGAAGAACTATCCCATTCCCCAACTCTGATCTCAAGCATCCATGTTGCTTTGGGATTTGTTTCCTTGCAGTTTCACTCTGTTTGAGCTTGCTAAAGGAGACTTCAGTTATAACAGCCCACAGTTACATTTTGTTCTATTTTAACTGAGCATAAGAGAGAACCCAGGATGTTTCTTACAGACATATAGTTTTTTTTCTCTTCTCTTAACTTCCTGTACTGAGGGAACTGGGGTTATTTAGTCTGCAGAAGAGAAGAGTGAGGGGGAATTTGATAGCAGCCTTCAACTACCTGAAGGGGGGTTCCAAAGAGGATGGAGCTTGGCTGTTCTCAGTGGTGGTAGATGACAGAACAAGGAGCAATGGTCTCAAGTTGCAGTGGGGAAGATCTATGTTGGATATTAGTAAACACTATTTCACTAGGACGGTGGTGAAGCACTGGAATGGTTACCTAGGGAGGTGGTGGAATCTCCATCCTTAAAGGTGTTTAAGGCCCGGCTTGACAAAGCCTTGGCTGGGATGATTTAGTTGGTGTTGGTCCTGCTTTGAACAGGAGATTGGACTAAATGACCTCCTAAGGTCTCTTCCAACCCTAATATTCTATGATTTCCCTGCGCCACTTTCTCCTATATACAAGCACTGCTTACAAAATGCATTCTATTTAAAGAAACTTTTTTACACTGTTCATGAATGTTACACTTCCAACAATTATTGGAACCTGAATATTACAGATGGATCCAAGCCTCAACATTTGGATCTGAAACTTCCTCAAAGTTTATAGGTGTTCAGAGCGAGGGTTTTTGGTTCAGCAAGTACAGAGACATGAGCCATCTTTGATTTTGGCTCTGGTTGCATAATCAAACTGCTCCATAATTTGGAGATGGCATTGGAGTAGAGCTGATCAGATGTGGGGAGAAAGAAAATCAGATAATGAATGATGAAAAATAATCAGGTGTCAATGTGAACAGCTCAGGGGAAGGCTTTGCTCAGTATGCAACAACAGTAAAAAAAGCAAACCACATATTAGAGTGCGTAAACAATGGGATGGAAAATGCTAAAAATGTAATCGTCAATATATAAACTGATGAAATGCCAAAAAATACTGTGTCCAGTCCTGGTCCTCTGGGTAAAATTTTCACAAGTGCCTAAAACATCTAGGTGCTTTTGAAATGTTTACACTCAATCTCTAAAAGGAGTTCAATAGAGATGGTTCAGAGATGGACAATTATTAGGAGCATGGAAAGACTTCCATATGGAGAGAGAATAAAAAGAGTAGGCCTGTTTACTTTAGAGAGGTGAGGATCAATAAGGGGCATGATAGGGTTATACAGAACAATGAATTGAGGAGAGAAGGACAATCATGTGCACCTATTCACCCCTTCTAATAATCCAATAACAATAGGATAATCACTGAAACTGAAAGGTAGTAAATTTAAAACTGACGAAAGGAGATGCTATTTTTTTACATAATGCAGCATTATCCTATCAAACTCATTCCCACAAGATATCATTGAGGCCAAGAGCACAGTAGGATTCACAAATGGATTAGACATTTCTATGGATAATGGGAAAATCCAGTTACATAAGGAAAAGGAACACAAATAAATCCTCATGCTTTAGGGCATAAGCCTGCCTCTAACTTAGAAGAAATAGGAAGAAACTCCCCCTTCATTGTCTACTAAGAGGTTTCTTGCACTTTCCTCTTGAGCTTTTGGCCCTAGTCACTGCCTGAGCAAAAACATTGGATTAGGTGGATCACCGTTCTGACCCAGTATGCAAATTCCTCTATTCCTATGAATAAAGGCGTGAAATTTGTTGAATAACGTATTTGATGAAAACTCAACCAACTACACATCTGAGCTTTGGATTCTGTCCATTTCTACTGTTATTAATCATTATAAGTGTTAGCAGTTTGGATTTCCCCAGATCTTTTCCCTGCTATAGGTTCCAAGTGCTATTAACAACAATGGTAGGTTTGGAAGAAGCACTTGAATTCAGGATTCTAATCACAAATAGAAGTGTAGGTGGCAGAGGTTTCATGTGAAACTCTGTCATTGTTCCAACTCCAGCTGATGATCCATAGGTGGAGGTAAGATTCAGAATATTTGGCTGATTGTCTATATCATACTTGGCCTCTGAGCCTCTTGAGATTTGCAAATCACTACTTTTGATCCTTCTATCTCTGTTACTCTAATAAACAGTAATAGGAGTGCTGCATAGCTAATTGCCCATGTCATGCTGAAAATTCATCCCACAATTTACATTCAAGGTATTAAAAAGCCTTGAATTCCTTAGCAAGTGAGTGATTCCATGGTGATGAAATTGTGAAAAGCTGAGGTTCCGGGAATTTTGTAGTCAACCAAGTGTCCTGCGTGTGTGTGAAATTGTAGGCAATTATATTTGATCACTGCTGCAGAAGTTTTTGCTGAACATATTCAAATTTGCTATAGAAATTGGCCTGAAGTATTACAAAATTCCAGGGGCCCTGATTAAAGCAAATTGTGTCTACAATCTGTAGCGCTGCAGAAAGAGTCTTGAGTCCAGTGAGAGTTGTGCATGATTAGGAAATGTCAAGCATCAGAACAACAAGCAACAACAACAAATTAAAGAAATAAAATGTCTCAGAAAATATTACTTTTGAATTCCAAAGCAATCCAAAAGGGAGTAGCTAACAGGAGGGCAGAAAGGAAAAGAAAAGCATTAAAAATAATAAAGCAGAACCCAATGTGACTAGCAGGCAAACTAGCACATTCAAAATCCAGACAGGTAGAAAACATCCAGGATCAAACCTTAATGATTTTGCAATGGTTGATAACCTGCCAAGCAAAACTGCAATCTGCCTGCAACAGGGTTCCCACCCTTTCCTAGCACAGCACAGACATGATAAGCTTTTGTCCAAACTCACTCCTTTTCCTTAGAGACAAATCTTGAGTAGTAAAGCCCTGGGGCAGAAGTGTATTTACAGACAGCTCAACCTAGACTGTAGCATGAACTTTGTCCCAGGTTAGTTATTCCCTGGGTTTATCCCTGCAGGAATTCCTGTTAATCACTCTGGCTCTTTCTTAACTACTTCTCTCTGTGAGTTGGAGGTCTCTTCCTTACCTTTTTAATCTCTCTGAGCTGGAGATAATGAGACCTACTCTGGTCTAACTGCCAGGATAAGTCAGCAAAATAGTTCTTCACTTCCACAAAGGCGCCAAAAGCTTGACATCCACAGTACTCTTTCCATAGACCGTATCTGCCTGTATACTCTCTGCACACACATTTATTAATGAGGAGTTTCTTGTGGCACTGAGTAATTTCTATGTTGTAGCCTTGCCAATAAACCCAGAATCAGCCAAATTCTGGAATCTCAGTCACAGAGAACAGAGTACCTCTCACAGGATCATTCCAAGCAGAGTGGATGGAGTGTAGCAAAAGAAAGGGGGGTATGGGAGCTTCTGGGTCCTCCTTCACATGAAGATGAAAAGGAGCGCAACATAGACTCTCCCAACAACTTAGAGTCTATGAAAGATATATGGGAAGGAAAGAGTGATGATGATGATGAAATCTTCCTTTGTAGTATCATGTTGCTAGTATAGGTGTGAATATGGCATTGCTAAGATGATGTAATTATAGAGGCACCAGTCATAAATCCATATTAAGGTTGAGTTTTGCCCTTGAAGCAAGGATTCAACTTCTCTGTTATGGATGAAGAATATAGTGTCTTCTCCCCAAATTTACACGACTTACTCTTTGAGTAGAGAATTAATTTTCTGAGATTTTACAGGTAAATCTGTTTCTGAGTTTAAATGAATTTTTAAATGGATCCTGTAAGAAATTTAGCACCTTGCCAGGCTTTTTATGTCCCTAATAATCTCAGTAATTGAAGTTATGACATCCAGATGATCTTACCTCTCTTCTGTAATGGTACCATAAGTAAATAATAAACTAATCTCATCAGTTTAACCTAATCTGGATCAACAAACACTGAACTATTGTACTTATATAGTTATTACATAGTGTCTCTACAGGGTAGAGTTTGGGTGCCCTAGCTGTACATTTCCATATGTTTAAAAAAATTTAACCTTAACTTTGAATTATCTGTTGTAGAAATGCTTGTAGCTGGAATAATTAAAACATTCTTGGGGTTTTTTTAATCCTTAAATTGCTTATATGTACTCTCAACTTTAACTCCACTTTACTGTAGGGTTTTGTTTTGTTTTTTGTTCTAGCATATTAGTATGAGAGTAACTCTATTAAGTTTATATGGCCCCTTCCCTATATTACTAGAGCACCTTTAGCCCACCATGCTATGAGATCATTTCTCTAGGTATATTATTTCAGTTTTTACCCATCCTGGCACAAAATGGCATTTTATTTAGCTAACAAAATACAACTGTATGTACACCAAATCTGAGTCTGAGAAAATAAGACACTGATAATATGACTACTCTGCGAATAACATGTGGCACTATCTACAGTAAATTTAATGAAGGATAATAAATAACATTTTTAAGTATGTAGATATCTCTTGCCTTTTCTCCCAAAGGCTTAAAAGTGCTTTACAAACTGTGTACACACAGCTCCTCTGAAGTGCACCCCCCTTTCGGGTGGCTGGAGGCAGCCACACAGGTAACCAGCCCATTTCAGCATGGGGAGTGTGTGGGGGGGAAATATTAGTTTAGGAGAACAAGACAAACCTCTGTTCATAGGAGAAGTCCTGTGGGATAGTTAGAAAACATTGCTTGCAGGCAGACTGGTTTGTAAGCAGAAAGTTGCTGAAGAGAATGTTTTGGTTCGGATTACATTTTCTGTTTGGAGCCCATCTCTGTATTTATGGTCTCATCTGATAGGCCAGCTTGTCAAACAGCACAATACAGTACTTACCGTATCTATTTGAGGAAGATGAAGTGCTGTTTATACTGCCAGAGTCTGAACTTGTGACTCCAAGAAGTATCTCACATAATCCAAACCTGATGCCTTGATCACTGAGCTACAATCACCACCTAGTGCACACATGCCTATAGGTGTTGAGTATCTTCAACTCCTGTTGACTCCAATGGGAATTACATGCATTATTTAATATTCTTTCTGTGGTAGTAGTCAGAGGACAAAGCCAGGTCAGGGCTCATTGTTCTAAGTCCTGTACAGATTTACGGTACATTGCAGTTCCTGCCCCAAAGAACTCACCGCTGAGAGGACAAACAAATAACAGATGGATGAGACAAACAAGCAGAAGAGGACAGAGTACCAAAACAACAGGGGTTTAGCACAGAGTTGTGTGCTCAACTCTTAACCAGTCAGTAGCAGTAATCTCAGCTCACCACCTGCCTAGTTATAATCAGACGGCAGTTTTCTGTATGTGCTAATGGCAGAGTTGAGTTTTAAGGCAGGCTTTGAAGGAGAATAAGATGATGGCTGCCTCAAACTTAGGACATGCAGCACCTAGCAGGGGTGCTCAGCACCTCATAGGATCAGCCTCAACATAAAAGTCTCACACACACACACACCAACTTATGCTGTACATGTTAAATATTTCCATACATCTACATATGTAAATTGTTTGCAAGAGCCAGAAACTGGAGGCATTTCTATGGCTGGAGGAGTTTCATAAAAGAAACTACAGCAACCCTCCTAAGTCTACTGGAGAAGCAATCAGCAGTCTGATATATCCACTCTGGCAGTTTTTCCTTGCTTTCTTCTGCCTCACGCTAACCATTTGATTTCATATGGAAATTGGTATATGAAAAAGACATCCGCATACTGTCCACAAAATACCAAATTAAAACTATAGTGCATGTTGCATTGTGCTGATTCAGTTCTGACTGTAGGAAGCGAAAGCGAACTGCCTTGCCAGTGGTTTCCCTAATTTTTTATTTCTTTTGCACTCAGAAAACATGTACTTTTTGTCCTGTTTTCGGTAAGTTATTACTATGTATTTTCAGTGCAGACTGCTTTCTGGGGCACATTTTAAATATTACATTCGGTTAATAAGTAACAATATAGTAGGTCAGAAACCATATGTCAATTGTTTGCTTAAAGGTGTATAGTGCTTATAGGTGCTCAATTTCCTGGGTGCATCATAAGAATAAAAACAAATCAATAAATGTTGGCAATCCTGAACAGCAAGTCAGTCTAATCTTGCCTACCTTTACCTGACAACAGAACTAATAGCCCCAGCTACATGCCCAAAACAAGGAAATCCATCAGACTCACCTATGGCATGATACATAACTATTATATAATATTATAATAAAGTAGAGCTGTCAAGCGATTTAAAAAATTAATCGTGATTAATCGCATGATTAAAAAAATAATCACGATTAATCACACTATTAAACAATAATAGAATACCATTTATTTAAATATTTTGGATGCTTTCTACATTTTCAAATATATTGATTTCAATTACAACACAGAATACAAAGTGCACAGTGCTCATATTATGTTTATTTTTATTACAAATATTTGTGCTGTAAAAAACAAAAGAAATAGTATTTTTCAATTCACCTCATACAAGTACTGTAATACAATCTCTTTATTATGAAAATTGAACTTACAAATGTAGAATTATGTACAAAAAATAACTGTATTCAAAAATAAAACAATGTAAAACTTTAGAGCCTACATGTCCACTCAGTCCTACTTCTTGTTCAGCCAGTCACTCAGACAAAAAAGTTTGTCTACATGTGCAGGAGATAATGCTGCCCACTTCTTATTTACAATGTCACCTGAAAGTGAGCACAGGCGTTCACATGGCGCTGTTGTAGCCAGCGTCACAAGATAATTACGTGCCAGATGTGCTAAAGATTCATATGTCCCTTCATCTTCAACCATCATTCCAGAGAACATGCATCCATGCTGATGACTGGTTCCGCTCAATAATGATCCAAAGCAGTGCAGACCAACACATATTCATTTTCATCATCTAAGTCAGATGCCAAGCAAAAAAGTCAGATGCCAAGCAAAAGGTTGATTTTCTTTTTTTGTGGCTTGGGTTCTGCAGTTTCTGCATCAAAGTGTTGCTCTTTTAAGACTTCTGAAAGGACGCTCCACACCTCGTCCCTCTCAGAATTTGGAAGGCATTTCAGATTCTAAAACCTTGGGTCAAGTGCTGTAGCTATCTTTAGAAATCTCACATTGGTACCTGCTTTGTGTTTTGTCAAATCTGCAACGAAAATGTTCTTAAAGTCAACAACATGTGCTGGGTCACTATCCGAGACCGCTATAATATGAAATACATGGCTGAATTCAAGTGAAACAGAGCAGGAGACATACTATTCTCCCCCCAAGGAGTTCAGTCAAAATTTAATTAACGCATTATTTTTTTAAGTAGCATCATCAACATGGAAACATGTCCTCTGGAATGGTGGCCAAAGCATGAAGGAGCATACAAATGATTAGCATATCTAGCACATAAATACCTTGCAATGCCAGCTACAAAAGTGCCATGCAAACACCTGTTCTCACTTTCAGGTGACATTGTAAATAAGAAACCGGCAGCATTATCTCCCATAAATATAAGCAAACTTGTTTGTCTTAGCGATTGGCTGAATAAGAAGTAGGACTAAGTGGACTTGTAGGCACTAAAGTTTTATGTTGTTTTGTTTTTGAGTGCAGTTATGTAACAAAAAAAAATCTACATTTGTAAGTTGCATTTTCACGATAAAGAGATTGCACTATAGTACTTGTATCAGGTGAACTGAAAAATACTATTTCTTTTATCATTTTTACAGTGCAAATAATTGTAATAAAAATAATATAAAGTGAGCACTGTATACTTTGTATTCTGTGTTATAATTGAAATCAATATACTTGAAAATATAGAAAACCATCAAAAATATTGAATAAATTTCAATTGGTATTCTATTGTTTAACAGTTCGATTAAAACTGCAATTAATCGTGATTAATTTGTTTAATCGCGATTAATTTTTTGAGTCAATCTTGTGAGTTAACTGTGGTTAATCGATGGCCCTATAATAAAGTCTAAGCATCTAGCTCCCATTCAAGTACCTATCTTGGCCAGGGAGTGAAAGGAGACTAAAGAATCCTTCATAAAATGGATATGCTGCAGTGAGAATCATCATCAGCATACTAATTATAGGTATACTATGAGTATTTTGGGCTATCATACACAATTAAATCTCCACAAGCATAGTTCTTGATGCAAGATGAGCAACTGACACTGGACGTCTCTGAATGAGCAGAGACTTTCTAGAGCAGCCTCATTCTCTTTTGCCTGGTCCCATAGGCATTTCAGTCATATCAAAGACTACTGAAATGGCTAATAAAATCAGCATGGATACTTGACCCTGTCTATCACCAGAAGTAGACCATTAAACAAAGATCTGAATTAAATCTCTATATTTCAACTAAAAATAGGATGAACCTACAGGCTCAGAGCTGTGGGTTCTACACATAATTCTGGTGACCTCCAGTGGGAGAGCTGCAGGATTGAACCCTATAGCAATTCAGGAAATACTTGATATCAAATTCCCCTTGTAAACTTCTTTACTCACATCATTATCCTTATTGATTTATTGCAAAAAAAATTTAAACTATTCCTTTGTTTTATTTTAAAATTTTTAAACAAATTGAAGCAAAGAGAAATAAGGAACACTAGAAGACAAGGATGCAACAAATCAGCATGAATGGATAAAAATAATATAATAAAACTCAGCACTTAGCAAACAAGAGAATTATTTTCATGTAACAGATCAAAAATTAGAGAATTAGTCAAGCTGTTGTTTGCTATCTAATGCAAACACCATTACAAAAGCCAACCGGTGTTTCATACCATCTGCAAATGATACATTATCATCCAGCACTATGGTTTTATGATATTCATAGTATTGCTCTTCCATTTTGTTCTTGTCCTTTCAAAGGACACGGGAGAATGTTTCCACAATGTTAATGTTTTATCACTGCAACTATTGGCATGTTTACATTTCAACAGCAACAGCTCTATTATCACTGCTACCATACAGATCGAGGGTACCAAGAGTGTCTAGGACTGTTTGTTATTGTTATCATGATACAGAGTTTCTCAATGATGAATTTTCACAATCTCCCATTGTAATGTTTACTGGTTAGTGCACAGAGAGTGTATGTGTTCCCCGGCCTTCTGCTGGATGGAATGGCACACCTCCTCAAGTGTATGTGATCAAATCTGCTCTAGTTACCTACCTGCAGTGTATATAAGCACCAGTATGCAAAGGGATAGGTTACAAGTGCATATGGAAACTTGCGTCTCTTTGCGCATCCAGGTCTGAGACAGATCAATCTTAGCACCAGTCTACACTTAAAACTTAGGTTGACTTAGCTATATTGCTCAGGGGTATGAAAAAGTCACACCCCATGAGACATAGCTAAGCCAGCCTCAACTCTTGTGTAGACACTGCTAGGTTGACAGAAGAATTCTTCCATTGACCTAGCTACCACTTCTGGAGTGAGTAGATTTACTACAGTGAGAAAAACATCTTCCATTGCTATAGCAGGTGTTTACACTACAGCAGCAAAGCTGCAGTTGTGCTGCTGTAGTGCAACTATACCCTTAGTCACCATGCACCCCTGGGGGGTTTATTCAACCCCAAAGGGAAGGCTGTAGGCCTCCTCTCTGTATCCTTTCATGGACAAAGAAGCAAGTTTGTTTCAGAGGGATGGTGCAGTGTTACCACACCTCTGGGACTCTGGAGAGATCAGTGAGTGGCTGCACCCCCAAAAGCACCACTTTTCCCTGAGCTTTCCATGGGTCAATGTGGCTCCATATCATCACTAATGCAGGCCAACAGCTGCAGTCCACAATTTGATATAAGCCCTAGTACTACTACAGCTAATAGACTCTTTTGTTTAGCCCAAGTGATTGGAACCTGTGTTTCTGGCACAGAAGTTCCTGAGTTCCATTTCCACTGATAACTATGAAGTCTTTTGCAGGCATGGAGTCATTACATTTCATTGGGGAGAGACACCAATTCTACCTGTGTTATAGTCCAGTGCTTAAAGTAGCTTGAGATGGTGTCATGGTGTTCTCTATGCTAAATGATGCACCCACACCAGTGTAAAGCAAGGCAAAGTTTGCATGCTTCATGTACTGAAAATTAATCTCTTTTACAAATAAAATAAATTAAGGTGAGTAGTGCTGTTCCACTGGTAGCACATCTCTACAATAAATCATGTGCTTCTTGTACCTTGTTACTGACACATCTAATATATTGTTCCATTTTTCTTTTTTGTACTTTAAAAAAAAAGACATTCTGTAAACTCTAATTTAATCATAAACACTTTAAGGCATTTAAACTCATAATTAAAAAACCCTGCTGCTCAAATTACCTTGCACAACAGCCACATAAGACAGTCAGTTATTTTCTGGTAAAACATGGGCCCTCTGCTACAATTCTTACTGATGTGAGTAACTCTGTTGAAGACAATAAGTCAACTTATGTGAACACTCCTATGAGTAAGAGTTGCAAGATCACACCCCATATTTGTGTAGCTCTGTCTGTCTACATATCCTTATTTTCATCACTTTTTGCATACAATTTACCTAGCAAATTGCCTTAGTACATTGCCTTAATACATGCAGATATCTGCTCTTTTCAACTCTTATAAATATGATTCTTCTGGACATGAAATAAAAAGATTGTTTTCTTCATTTTGACAGGTATGGCAAAGTACATCAAAAGCAGAATATGCACCAAAACAATCAATATTTTCACAAGACAAAGTTAATAACATTTTGGCCTCTCATCTTAGACACTGATTATTTCCAATTCTTTTTATTATGAAAAATTCTACTTAGTGAGTTGACTTGTGAGTTCTATTGGAATAATGTAAATACTATTTTAAATACTGAGATTTTTTTCATTGCTCAATCAAGACTATGGAAAATGTTGCAGTTGCAGTGGTGTTGAGTAACAAATAAAAACTTTCTTCCTTACGCTAATGGAAACAGATGCCAAACACTGCTTCCTCACTGTTACGTGTTTTACATGCACAGCATCTGTCATTTCTTTACTTAGAAAAATAAAATTCATTACTAACTTTGCTTTCAACTAATTTATGCTACATCAGTATAGTTTATGTAATCTATAAGAATGTTACACTGTTCACTATTTCTATTCCCAGATAACACAAAAATGTGTTTTACTGCACAAAGCAGCAACAATACAAGGTGTACATAAATATGCAACTTAAAGCAGAGAACCAAAATACCTTCTGCGGAGTACTATTCTGATTTCTTTTGGCCTCTCCAGTTTGATACTGTGTTACATGAGTCTTTCTTTTGCTTGCAAGAAACCAGATATTGGATCAAAGATTTATTTTTTTGTTTAAATCTTATTAGGATTTGACTGTCAGGAGAAATTTATTTTAATAATGCAGACCAATTTTTAGAAGTTTTGATTTTAACTTTTAAAGACAATTACTGTTACATCTTTTCTAGGGTTAAAACAATGTGCAGAATTGTGAGTCATCAGTATTATCATTTTTATGCTTTTTTAAATCTATTTTAAAATAAAAAGAAGGCAAGCTATTCAACATTCCTTCGCAAGACACAGAAAAACATTGCACATTACATTTGCCATGAAATATACAACAGTTTCCAACTAATTTGGAAAAGCTCAACTTGTACAAACTTACCAAAGCAACATTCTTTCTCCAAAGAGGAGTTGTTTATGGTAAAGTAAATTTGAGACACAAAAGGCTTGGGTTCCTGGGTCCATTTTGTATAAGGTTTAGCTTTTAAATCCATCTGAATGTGATCTGTACAGTTCAGAAACATGGATTTCCTTTCTCCAGAAGGCATACTTGTGATCTCTAGTCTGTTTCTGTTGAAATGTTTTATGGCCTTGTTCTGACTAGGCCAGCGGCCACTTGTTGCAATGGTAACAGGAAAAGCCAGGATCTGCCTTCTCAGTCGACAGGCATGAATAATTAATGGATTTTCACCTCCCATCATTAGCATTCCATTCAAGCAACACAAATGAAGCGATTCATTTCTTCTTTTGTCTTCAAAAAAAAGCTCACTGGATTAATGAGGGTTATCTGTGAAGATAAAACCTGGGTCTGCTGATTTATTTAGTCTGATTAGTTAGTATTTGTGTCTCTAAATGCAGGCTTTATAGACAACATATACATTGTCAGTGAATTTCCAACCTTATTCAGGCAGGCGCTGGTACATTCAGCTACAGCAACAATATCTGGCTGCAGCACATGAATGTTTCATTTTCTTGACTTTAATATTTAAGCTGGTGTTCTTTGTTTCTGAGTGCCTTCTTGAGCAAAGTTAAGAACAGATCTAGAGGCATAATGCTTGCACATGTTTCTCTAATGATCTCTTGGTCTGTTAGATAACACTTGTTTTCAAAATCTTCCAATCTTAATGTAAATGAGTGGGGAAAAAAAACTGCAAAGAAAAATATCAGCTTTCAAAAAGTGATATTTTGGAGGTCATTTATTCCATTTTGACAATTTCATTTTCATCTAAAATGTCAGTGATAAAATAATACTAACATTGATGTTTGTCAATCATTCCAATAAACAAGAGAAGTTCCTATCACTGCTCTCTGGGTCCTGTTCAAGAGACTGATTAGGGAAATTACAATGTAATCCGTCTACTTCACCTATATTATATGTGGGTCAGCAGCAGCTTCTGCTTTATTGTGTTTGAAAGCTGCAGAGATGTTGAGTAGCATTCGCATTACAATATGGCCCCTATACCCATTGCTCTGAGGACGTCATCTTTTACTGCCACTAGTGCTGTTGACAGTTCAATAGCTAATTCTTTACATTGCAACTATTGTATTATTGTCACTACATTATTTATTCGGACTGGTACCTTCTCTACAAGATTTTAAACAAACAGGATGACACAGGATTAACCTATGGTATACTCACAAAGGTTTTCCTTCCTATCAGAACTCATGTTAGCAAACTAAAGGAGTTTGTAGGTAAGATCTCATGGAAAGCAAGTCTAGGGGGGAAAACATTTCAAGAGAGTTGGCAGTTTCTCAAAGAGACATTATTAAGGGCACAAGAGCAAACTATCCCACTGTGTAGGAAAGATAGGCAGTATGGCAAGAGACCACCCTGGCTTAGCCAGGAGATCTTCAATGGTCTGAAACTCAAAAAGGAATCCTACAAAAAGTGGAAACTAGGTCAAATTTCAAAGGATGAATATACACAAATAACACAAGTATGTAGGGACAAAATTCAAAAGGCCAAGGCACAAAATGAGATTCAACTAGCTAGAGACCTAAAGGGTAACAAGAAAACACGGCCGCCCAGAGGGCCCCGCAGGGCCCCCCTGAGAATATAGTATTCTATAGTATTGCAACTTTTTTTTATGGAAGGGGCCCCCAAAATTGCTTTGCCCCAGGCCCCCTGAATCCTCTGGGTGGCCCTGCAAGAAAATATTCTATAATTACACTGGAAGCAAGAGGAAGACCAAGGACAGAGTAGGCCCATTATTCAAGGGAGCAGGGAGAACAATAACATAAAATGTGTAAATGGCAGAAGTGCTAAATGACTTTTTTGTTCTAGTTTCCCCCAAAAAAGTTAGCAGCAATTGGGCATCTAACATAGTGAATGCTAGTGAAAATGAGGTTGGATCAGCGGCTAAAATAGGAAAAGAAAAAATTAAAAATTACTTAGACAAATTAGATGTCTTCAAGTCACCAGGGCCTGATGGAATACATCCTAGAATACTCAAGGAGCTGACTGAGGAGTTATCTGAGCCATTAGCAATTATCTTCAAAAAGTCATGGAAGATGGGAGAGATTCAGAGGACTGGAAATGGGCAAATATAGTGCCTGTCTATAAAAAGGGAAATAAGGACAATCCGAGGAATTACAGACCAGTCAGCTTAACTTCAGAACCCGGAAAGATAATGGAGTAAATAATTAAGCAATCAATTTGTAAACACCTAGAAGACAATAAGGTGATAAGTAACAGTCAGCATTAATTTGTCAAGAACAAATCACATCAAACCAACCTAATAGCTTTCTTCAACAGGGTAACAAGCCTTCTGGATAGGTAGGAAGGAGTAGATTTGGTATATCTTGACTTTAGTGAGGCTTTTGATACTATCTCAGATGACCTTGTAATAAACAAGAGAAATATGACCTACATGGAGCTACTGTAAGATGGGTGCATAAATGGTTGGAAAACCATACCCAGAGAGTAGTTATCAGTAGTTCACAGTCATGCTGGAAGGGCATGGGGTCTCACAGTGACAGGGCCGGCTCCAGGGTTTTTGCCGCCCCAAGCGGCGCAAAAAAAAAAAAAAAAAAAAAAAAAGCCGCGATCGTGATCTGCGGCGGCAATTCGGCGGGAGGTCCTTCGCTCCCAGCGAGAGTGAGGGACCATCCACCGAATTGCCGCCGAACAGCTGGACCTGCCGCCCCTCTCCGGAGTGGCCGCCCCAAGCACCTGCTTGGCAAGCTGGTGCCTGGAGCCGGCCCTGCAGAGTGATCAGTTATGTGTCCGGTTCTGTTCAATATCTTCATCAGTGATTTAGAAAATGGCAGACAGAGTACATTTATAAAGTTTGTGGACAATATCAAGCTGGGAGGGGTTGGAAGTGCTTTGGAGGATAGGATTAAAATTCAAAATGATCTGGACAAACTGGAAAAATGGTCTGAAGTAAATAGGATGAAATTCAATAAGGACAAATGCAAAGTACTCCATTTAGGAAGGAACAATCAGTTGCACACATGCAAAATGGGAAATGACTGCCTAGGAAGAAGTACTGCAGAAAGGTGTCTGGGGGTCATAGTGGATCACAAGCTAAATATGAGTGAACAGTGTAACACTGTTGCAAAAAAAGCAAACATCATTCTGGGATACATCAGCAGGAGTGTTGTAAGCAAGACACGAGAAGTAATTCTTCTGCTCTACTGCATGTTGATTAGGCCTCAACTGGAGCGTTGTTTCCAGTTCTGGGTGCCACATTTCAGGAAAGATGTGGACAAACTGTAGAAAGTCCAGAGAAGAGGAACAAAAATGATTAAAGGTCTAGAAAACATGACCTATGAAGAAAGATTGAAAAAAAAAATGCATTTGTTTAGTCTGGAGAAGAGAAGACTGAGGGGTGACATGCTAACAGTTTTCAAGTACATAAAAGGTTGTTACAAGGAGGAGGGAGAAAAATTGTTCTTCTTAATCTCTGAGGATAGGACAAGAAGCAATGGGCTTAAATTGCAGCAAGGGAGGTTTAGGTTGGACGTTAGGAAAAACTTCCTGTCAGGGTGGTTAAGCACTGGAATAAGTTGCCTAGGAAGTTGTGGAATCTCCATGATTGGAGATTTTTAAAAGCAGGTTAGAGAAACATCTATCAGGCATGATCTAGATCCCCTACCATGAGAGCAGGGGACTGGACTGGATGACCTCTCGGGGTCCCTTCCAGTCCTGCAATTCTATGATTCTATACTGAAAGGGTCACAAAAATGCTACCCCCACCAAGGATTTCGCTAAGATCAAAGAGACAGTATTCAGTGCAAAACAAAGATATGTAGTTTTATACTGTATAGTTCATAAATTATATTTGTACAAATGTATCAATCACCAAAATCCACATACTTCAGTTTTACCATATTAAAATTGTAACCTATATATATATATATTTACTTCTAGAGTACCGTATATACTCGAACATAAGCCGATTTATAAGCTGACTCCCCCAAGATGGATAAGTAAAAATGGAAAAAAATGTATAACCCGTTCATAAGCCGACCCTATAATTCAGGGATCAGCAAACTTTGGCTCCCGGGCCATCAGAATAAGCCGCTGGCAGGCCGAGATGGTTTGTTTACCTTGAGCGTCCGCAGGCACGGAGGTAAACCTAAGTAAACAAAGTGTCCCGACGCGCCAGCTGCTTGCCCTGACGGGTCAGGACACCAACTGGTGGGGAAATTTTGGGGGGAGGAAAAGCTGGGAGTCAGGGAGTAACCCCTGTGACCACCACCCACATACCCCACCCCTAGCCCGGGATCCCCACACTCTCCCCATCCCATCCCTTCCCACCTTATCTGAGAAGACCAGGGGAGGATGTCTCTGACCTGGCTGGAGCTGCTCCAGCAGGCTGGGCAGCGCCACCGCAACCTGCTCTGGCGGGCCAAACCGGGCAGCGCGGCCGCAGCATGTTCCAGCGGGCTGGGGCGGGCGGCATGGCCACAGCGTGCTCTGGCGGCATGGCCACAGCCTGCTCTGGGGGGCAGGGCCGAATGGAACAGCTGCAGCCTGCCAGCCCCGGAGCTGCAGCTGCTTCGGAGGCTTGGGGGAGAGCAGCGTGGCCAGAAGCAGAGAGACTCTGGCCCCGCCTCTTCCCTTCTGGCTGTGCTGCCTCTCTTTGCTCCCTCTGTTGTGGGGAGGGGCTGTGTCCCACCTCTCCCTCTCTATACCCTTTCATAAGCCGCTCCCCTTCTCTGGTGCTTCTCTTTTTTACTAAAAAAATTTGGCTTATGAATGAGTACATACAGTATATCTAGAACATATTAAATTATAGCATAAATTTTGAAATGGTTTGTACGTGTTTCAGATTTTTCATAGTTAAATATATATTTTATATAATAGTACCTAGAGAAAATATATTTTGTGTTTATGGAGAGAAAGGGTGATAATTTGACTACAGAACAGGTTTGGGAGTAAGGAGATCCGGGACCGAATGTCTACTGGCATCTTCAAAGTAGCTATCACTATAGTATCTAGTTGCTGTAGTTCAATTGCAGAAAATCAGTGAGATGTAGACAGCAAGTCAGTCAATCAATCAATTCTCCATCCTACCCTCTGGTTTACCCATCATTGCTAGCTGCCTTTCAGTGTGTGGCCTGTTTTTTCCCCTTTACTTCTCTGGTTCTTTGACAAAGCCATGGACTCATTGCTGAGAAGGACCTAGCAACAGTTCCCTCAGATCCTTGACTAAGGGAGCTTCAGTATAACAAACTAGCTGTTTATAGATACTGTGATGAGTTGTGATAGTGAGATAGTATAGGCGTATCCCTTTAAGGCTTTGTAGATCAATAGCAGTGCAAAGCCTTGATTTACAATGGGGTTATGCATTCTACTGCGACATTGTTTCCCATTTGTATTTTTAAAATACCAGAAAAAACAAAGTATTTTTAAAATGTCAAGCTGTGAAACAAATGACAAAAGCTAGAAAATTCAAAGATAATGCTGATTCCTTAACTCGAGCCATTAACTCAGGAGCACGTCTTAAGCCTAGAACGGCAGCATTTAATTGAACTTCCAAGCTTTTGTTGGTTTGTGTCTTGCCTAAACATTTTGCACATTTAGGGGGCACATATTGATACATTATTTTGTAAGCTGGTGGGCAGATACACCACCCAAGGAAGATAAAATAAAGCCCAAACTATAGTTCAGTCCAAGGTTCTTTGCTCAGATCTGGTTTACTACAAAAGGATTCAAAGCAAGTGCAAAGAAACTCAAAATACTTGATTCTAGCCAGCAGAGGTATTTCCATCTTTTTCCAAGCTAGAAAAGGAGAGGACACACCCTTCCAGGGTGTCCTACCTGGTCCCCATTGAGGGGCTTCCTTCAGGGTCTTACCTGAACACTCAACTTCACAAGACCGAGTCAACAGCATTCCTTTATAGAGTTTCCAACAGGCAGACACATGACTCTGCCAGCTCATTGCTATCATCCTGTGCCTATTCTGGAGACTACAGTTCCCATTAACCCCCATGCTTACAGGGGCTGTATTCCCGCAACAAGCTCACTGGCTGTGCCTACACTTACATATATCGATACATAATTTTTGCAGCAACAAGTTATTTACCCCCTAGAGTGCAAAGCCTCCTTTGGATAGATGATAGATGGGTTTAGTAGCATCACCTTGGGGACTGGTATGATAATTCCTATTATAAGACTCTGTTTTCAATTGCTTATAACTTTGCCAAACTTTAAGCCTTTGAGCTGAAGTTTTCCATGTCACGTGGCTGCCTTAGGTTGAATTTGGGGGGGGGGGGGGGAATTTCAGCCAAACTGGCTCAGCTGTTTCTAAGAATGAGTTTAGCAAAAGAACCATCATTTTGCCCAAGTTTAAAAATTCTGGAAACTATTTCCTTCAGAAGCTCTAGTGCCCCCATGCTATGGAGCAAGTACTTGAAATTTGGCATGGGGTCACTGTTGTGCCAGGTATGTGCCTTTTGCTCTCCATGGTAAAAGTCAGCCAAACTTTAGCCAAGTCATAAGCCTTTGAAAAAGTCAGTTCACATGTGGCCAGTAGAAACTTGCTGCAGATTAGCGCTAAAGTCCCTGAAGATTCCATCTACAGAAGCAACCTTAATTCTGGCATTTCTTAACTTTTGAGTGCTTGATTTTACAGACTTAATAATGTTCTTTTAACACGTGTTTTTCTGTGTAATATGTTTATAGGCACTTTCAAAAGATCCATTAAGCAAGTAGCTTTGCCTACACATTAATACAATAAAACCCTTTGTTTAGTTTTTTGTGCATTTGTCTTATTTCTGCTCCATTGTTTGATACATATAATTCATGCATTGTATAAATCAGTACAATGAAAAAAAAAAAACCTTAAGGTAGGTTGCAAAGACAGACACAGACAGTTGCAGCAATACAGATAAATGGGCTAAGGGTATAGTACGCTGGCTTATTTTTTCTATGCATTAAATAAAGCAACTAAATATTCACTTACAGTATAATTAACCTTCTATCTTTCCTTATTAGGAGAAGATTTTACAAGGTGCTGAGCATTTTCAGTTACAATGGAAGTCAATGGGAGATGAGAGGACCCAGCACTTTCTAAGCCACACTCATTTAGGCCACAGTCTGATAACTGACTTTACTAGCACAGACCCCTGTATCCATATCAAACCTCTTTGATTTCAGATGGTCTCTGCATGGATCCTGACTTGCTGTTTGTAGGAGTGGGGCTCAAATTTCCACTTCTTATAAGTATCTAAAAGATGGTGCAGTTTCTCAAGTTGTCAACCATTGAGCCAAAATTTTAGTAATTGTTCTGGCTTTACAATTTGGCATTTCTATTGCTGAAAAGTCACCAGCAACAATGTTACAGTAAAACTTCAGTGGAAAGCTTGCACACAGGGAAAGGGAGTTGAACCAAATGCTATTTGCCCTCAACAATTTAACAGCTATTGTCCCACAATGTTCTCTCTGATTCTCCATGAAAACTACTTTTCTAAACTTCATTTAGATGTTTTCTCCCAAATTTCTTGGCTTTTTTCCCCGTTTTTAAAGGAATGCAAAAAAATCTGAAATTACAAAATATCTTTCTTTCATACTCTTGTAATTTTAAAATTGGCAGATTAGTTTATTTCGGTTTTGACTACCAATGAGGTTCCCCTAGATCTTGTATAATATCAGTGAAATCCTGGCCCCAATGAAATCAATCGGCATTTTGCCGTTGACTTAATTGACGACAGAATTTCACTCTAAATCTTCTTTGTTTGTTTCACCCACTTATTGCATCTGGTCTGTCATTTAGATTTTGAGGGCTCTGGGACAGGGACTGTCTCTCTGCTACACGTATCTACAGCACCTAGGTGGTACTATGGGGCGCTGATCCTTGTTTGAGGTTCCTAGATGCTATCTTAATACAATTACTAATCATCTTGGCTGACAGAAAGGTTTCACTGGAAAAAATGATATAACCTTAAGTATATTGCAGCATGAATGTCATTGTTATAACACAGCATTTGATATTAAAGGTTTGCAACCAGATTCACTAATACAGATCCCTACGGTCATGGAAAGTCTCATTGTTTCAATTGCAGGACTGGGACCTAAAAAGACACAAAATCACCCTGGAAGGTTCATATCAAAGTTACAATAAATTATGTTAATAGGGAATCTCTTTATTCAGGCAGGGCCCTGGTGCAAAGGGTATTTAAAACTTACAAAGAATTGTATCCTTCCTAATTTTGAGGAATTAAAAATAGATGCACTCTGTAAATTCTTCACCTTAATTTAGCAGAAAAGGGTATTTATGAATCGTTTTCTATATTACCAGGAATCTGTGACATAGAGATCAAGCTAAAAAGAATAACTATTTTGTATAAACAGACACGCCTATTGCTTAATGATTGTGTTCAAGAGCAATTTGTACAAAGGAGAAGCATTTGCTTTTTGCCTCATTTTAGTTCCCATAATAAACAGAAAAATACATGGAGTCAATATTCATTGTCTAAACTGACAATGCACTTGAAATGGCCTGTATTTATTAAATTAGTTCTCTCCTGAAGCCCTTACAATTTAACGTGAGCTATTTCATTGCCTAGTAAATATTTGTTTTTAATTGTGCTCATAGCACTTAAATAAAATATATATACGTTAGCTGACAGCACTGTACACCTCGCATAAATACCACAACCTCTGGACATGGGACACAGGTTGATCTTTGCAGCATCCCTGTGTTTATTAACAAACAATATTTGTTTACCCTCAACTTAAATTTTCTAGTTTGCATTACAGTGGAAACATGTCAACCAAGGAACGTTACCATAAAAAAATTTTAAACATGCAAATGAAAATTATGGGAATGGATATAAATATACAATCTCTTCAATAAATGAGCCTGTCTAATATATTGCTTGCCAAAGACCCCTGCTTCACAGTAGCACCAAGAGCAGAGTTTGTGTAGAGAGGGGCCATATAATCAAATTGGCATAATTTGGTGTAGCTCCATAGAATTTAGTCCATGTCTTTATCTTGCTACTTCTCCCTGCACATCTCCTCTAAGATAGATCTGATCTTTCCTCTACATCTACACAGCTAAATTGCTCGCCAGGCCCTCATCATCTTGTGTCTTGGCTACCGCAACCTCCTCCTCTCTGACCTTGAGAAATCTCTTCCTGCCCCATTTATATCCTTGCTGCTACAATGATTGTTTTTCTAGCTCCTCACTTCATCCACATCACTTCTCCATTGGCTCCCCCTTTTCTGCAGCATCAAACAAACTACTGGTCTTCATTTAAAGGCCCTTCATGGCCTATTTCCACCTTTTCTATCATCTCTCATATGCTACTGAAGTGTTTATTCCTCCATCCAGTCTGCCAACAGTGCCAGCCTTCACTGCCATATTTTCCAACAAGCATCTTTGTTATTGGCCTTGTTGACCTTCTCAGGCCAGCCATTATGGCTGCATGGAGTATTAGGCAAAGCCACCTAATTTTCTTCTTTCAAATCCTTCCTTAAAACTCACCTCTGCCATGACTCCTAAAAAACATTTGACAATGGTTAGGCAACTAGTATCCTGTGACTGTTGCTTATCCCACTCATAGACTTTAAGCTCAAAAGGGACAATCGTGATTATCTAGTCTGAACTCCTGCACAGTGTTAAACACTAATCATCATAGTCTAATTGCTACCTTGTTCTCTCCTTGTCATATGGTTGTAGTCACCTGTTGTCTCGGCATTTACTTAGATTGTAAATGCTTTGGGGCAGGCACCATCTTATTATGTGTTTGTACAGTACCTAGCACAACAAAGCTTCTGCAATACAAAGAATAATAATAATCTGTCCCAGGAACTTCAGAGAACCACAAGTAGCAGCATTAGCAAGCTGTCTTTTGGTAATGTTCTTACACTGTTCAATAAAACCAATTAGCTCCGGAGTACTAGGTCATCTCCTTGTCACTGCGTAACAAGGATAGTGTATAATTTGATGCTGAAACATGCAGTTTTTCCATTTAAAATCCATACTCAAATACACCTTTGGTGTAATTCCACTTTAAAGCAGAGTTGGCTATTTTGGATGTCCCTGCTGAAATGCTGTGTAACCAATACATCTACTGTATATTGCAGGGTAAACAATGAGTGAGAGAGAGAGAGAGAGAGAAAGACATTCCCCATGACGTAGCGCCACAGTCAAGAATGAGACAACAGGACATCCTCTGTGAGAGACCCTCAGGTTTGGAACTCACTGCTAGGCCCCTGGTCTTCAAAGCATGCCTTCTAGGAATGGTGAAAAGCCCATCTTCCCCTACCCGACCATCCCTATCTTTTTTATAAGGCTACTGTTTATGGACCATCTTTTTGAATTTATGTGATTTAGTTTATAGACTAAGCACCCAGATCACAAGGTAGTCATCTCTAGTTACATTTTAGAAATTGGAACTCAGAAAATGAATGTGTGCTAATAGAGTAGATCCCTGAAATGTGATGCCACGTTTTTAGGGCTAGATTCAGTTCTCACATATCAATATAAGTCAAGAGTAACTGACATCAATGGAATTAAACTGGTGAATTTGAGATCAGGTCTTAAAATGTTTGTAAAATGTCCCAGTTGATTCTAAGGAAACTGGCCTCTCCACAGCACTGATCAATAAATCTAGTTCATTCATTCAGAAACAGATATATATACATACTAACACACAACTCCTCAGCCTGTGAAAGTCTGCCATTACTTCTGAAAAAATAACTATATGACAGCAAGCAAGACAGAGCAAGAGGAAAGTACCATAGTTGCCTTTTAAAATTTTCAATTGTCTTTGATAACTAAATAACATTACCTCAGTATTTTCAGTTCTTCCTGTTCTTAGTTAATCGTTAGAGCTTCTAATAAATTTAAAACTGAAAAAAAAAAAAACCCAGTAAGCTAATGTGATGTGCCTGAGCAACCCCATAACATTACTTTGTGTTTCTCAACTGGTGTACCGTTGTGGGCTGCATCCAATACTACCTGTATGGCCAGGAGGATGTCACATGGGCTGCAGCTCTATGCTGATGGGCTGCAAGCGGCCAACGGGCCGCAGGTTGAGAACCACTGTTCCATTTATCTTTCTCTGTTGCATTTCCCCCAGTCTGTTTGGATTGTAAACTCTTCAAGGCTCTGGAAGAAATCTTGGCCACATTGATGCCGATGGCAAAATTCCCACAGACTTTAATGGGACCAGTATTTCATCCTGTCTTTGCTTGCCTTGTAAAATACTATGCATCTCTTTGGTGAATACTTAGATTGCTTTGTCATTTGCTGACCTCAGAGGTGAAAGTAAGCCAGTCCAGTCTGGTATGGCGTACCGGCAAGAGTCAGTATGCCATGCTGGATCAGATCAGCTTCCCCAGGCTGGCAATTTAAAGGGCCCAGGGCCCCCTGCAGTGGCCAGAGCCCCGGTCCTTTAAATCGCTGCCTGAGCCCGGCTGCCAGAGCCCTGGGTATAGTGCCAGAAGGGCTCCGCTGTCAGAGCCGCGGGGTAGCAGCAGCAGGGCTCCATCAGCGATTTAAAAGGCCTGGGTATTTAAGAGGCCCCGCCTCTTCTGGTTGAGGCCACGCCTCTTCCAGTTGAGGCCACGACCCCTGCTCAGGACTCCGGCATATTGGTAAGTCCTTTAAGTTACTTTCACCCCTGCTGATACTGTACTTTATGTTAAAGTGAAATGTACAGGCATGACAACCTATATGACCAAGAACAATTGTCTACAAGGAGTAACTCCATCATTCACTGTACGAAGTTTCATAGTTCCCTTTGGCCATGATCCTATTTCCCAACTCTACTAATTACATTATTACCCTGATACAATGAAAACTAACCTTCACTAAAAATGTATATCCCTTTTGCCTGGTCAGCTGAGAAATCACTGATCTCTTCAAATAATTCAAAGGGGGGAATGCAACTAGGAGATAAAGATTTGTCTGATATTGCAAATGATGCTAGGCAGGATGTAGCTTCCCAGGGAGTTCAAATGAATGAGAGGTCTGAGGTAAATTAAAACCTAAAACAGGTCAATTAGGTTGGCTGACAAGATTATGTGCTAAGATTTAGGAAAACAAAACCGTGATTTAGATGATAATGCAAATGCTATTCCCACTCCTATATGGCTAATTTAGATGTCTGCATAGGGCGTGGGTGGAGAATGTCTCTATATATTTTTCAAAGTCAAAGAAATTAGAGGTTAGATCAAGCAACCCAATCACCCAATACATATTATAATTTCAGTAGGTGCAGGGCCGGCTCTAGCTTTTTTGCTGTCCCAAGCTGCAAAAAAAAGCGCCGTCCCCAAACCCCCCCCCGCCCCCCCCCCCCCCCCCCCCCCCGCCGCCGGACCCCCCCCCCCCCAGTGCCGCCCCTGCGCCGCCCCCTCGCCAAGCCCCGTGCAGCCGGAGCCCGCCCCCCCAGCAACCCCCCCGCGGAATGCCGCACCGCGCTCCCCCCGCCGCCCCTTACCAGGTGCTGCCCCAAGCATGTGCTTGGGTGCCTGGTGCCGGCCCTGAGTAGGTGTAATCAAGAGCAAAATTTTGTCCCATGTAAGAAAATTAGATGTGATAGAAGTGAATTTCTTGCCTGAACAATAATGAGGAGTGTGAATGGGGTACACTAGGCACTCATCTCAAAGTGGGATGATAAGTGGTAGCAGTGACAGTGTGCATGTGTAAGATGTGAGCTGCTGCCCATAATAGGAGAATAAGGAGTGGAAGGGTCTCTAGTCACTAAGTAGTAGGCGCAGTAACAAGCACATTTTTTTCTGTAGGATAGAGGTGGTTTATGGTAGATGGGGATATGTGGTTAAGCGTAGCGAGGCAGACTTAAGGAGGATGTAGGAAAGTTAGAAGAAGTTCCTTGGGTGTGGCTGAACTATACAGAGCACAGGTCAGAAAATTGTGTACAAAGGTGGATGTATATGTTTATACTATGAACTATTAACACACGGCTCAGGAGTGGTCATACTTAAGCTTAGAAGACTTGTGGTTATATTACTGATTTATACCTGCCTCTGGAAATTTCCATTACTTGCATCTGAAGAAGTGAGGTTCTTACCCACGAAAGCTTATGCTCCCAATACTTCTGTTAGTCTTAAAGGTGCCACAGGACCCTCTGTTGCTTTTTACAGATTCAGACTAACACAGGTACCCCTCTGATACTTTATAAGCTTTGTTGCACTGCACTGGAGATTAATAACATCATAGTGCTGAATACAGAATTTAGGAGTTCTGTACCTTCTAATGGCTGCATTTTTGTCCACAGTTATTAAACTCTACAGTAGTCAGCACAGAGATCATAAAGCCCACAGATTGCACTTGTGGGTCTTGCAAATTCAGCAGGAATAAACACAGAATTAATGCTCTACACAAACACTGACTAGAATTTAAAATATTGGTGGAAAATTAAGAAAGCAATAAATGAAAAAGGAACTCCAAAAAAAAGTAAAATTAGACATAGGCACTGGTTTACTTTGAGAATAAAAGTGTAAAATATGTTTGAAGTCTTTTGACCAATCTCTTCATGAGTTGTGCTGACACACACACACACACACACCCTAGACCAGTCATCAAAAAGTTAAAAACTTCAGGCCTGATTCCCCTCTTACATTACTTTTGTCCCACTGTTCAATGGTGTTACTCTTGATTTACACCAAAGAAAGCGAGAGGAGAATTGAGCCCCTTCAGTTTTTCTAAACACAAGCAATCTGAAAACATCCTTCTTAACTAACCTGAAATTTCCCACTCTCAACAAATTTCTATTGGAACATGACTAAGGCCCTAATCTTGCAAACAGATAAACACGATTAAGTTTACACATATGTGCAATGCCTAACTGTTTGCAAAATTAGGACCTAGAGTATGTAAATATTAAGGATGAACAGATATTTTTGCAAAAGTTAAAGGTGTGCTCAAGTCTGGGCTAGAATAGAATCTGTTTTACAACCTTAACTATTTAATCACAACCATGCTCCTTAAAATATATAAGTGAAAAACCCCTTCATTTTATCATTTTTAAAAATATCATCGGGAATGTTACACATTTTACCGTTGCCTGCTTTTATAACAGTTATTTAATTAAGTGGTTCTTTTCAGTGTGCTGTTTCAGTTGCTGTTGGCATGTGACCAGGTCCTTCAAAAGGAAGCAATCATAAACTTTTAGATGGGTTTATTCAGCTGTGGCATTTCTAAGCTGATTTAAGCAGTATGTCAAAACTGAATAAAATTAATTAGTTTACTAGAGCTTCACCATCTCCGATATTCAGAAAAAGTAATGCAAACTAGTGGGAATCAGATCTACATCATTCAATTTTTTTTGAAGACAAACTGCAGAGGAATTACATAAAAATACAACCAAACTATTGTTACTTATCACCATTTTAGAATATTGAAAATATGCTCTAATATAGATGGTGCAAATCATCTGCTGATGTAAATTGGCATAGACTCATTGATGATCTACCCCCAGTATATTATATTCATGCATGCATTTGTATATTGATAGATATACATGTATATCTAATACACATCTATAACTAAAAACAAAAAAGAGAATATGCTTTTTGCCCCAAAAAAATACACAGCTGCTTAATTTGTGCCTGATTCTGTTCCCATTGGAGCAAAACTCCCATTGGGCTCAATGGTACAAGAGAAGGCTCTTACACTCAGCTGTCTCCTTATAAGAGCTCCCACAAAAACTATACAGTGGATTTCATGAGCCTTAGTAGATAGCCAAACTATCATGTTTTGGAAGCCAAAATTATCAGATTGTCAAGCTGTCCAAGGGACGGAAGAAATATTAGAAGGAAAGAGTAAGAGACAGTAGTTGGATTATGTCCACATTCACTCCTCTGAGATACTGGAGCAGACAATTGCCTTCTGGTTCTTACTAAAGCTTTTTAAGGTTTAAGTGCTTCAGTGATAGCTTGGTACTATTATAGGTGGATTAGAGAAACTGGTAATAGGGGATTTTTGCTATAATCTTCTTTCAATTGTTAATATTAATTACTGTACTTTTTTCTCATCATTATGCAATAAACATGAACCACATCTTTAAAGGAGCGTTTTATCTTACCAGCTAACTTGTGCTGCCTTTTTCTTTATAAGAGTTATACAGAATACAGAGAGGCTTATGAGCACAGGAGACAGAACGCTGACAGGAACCGCACTATAACAATGGAACTCAGTACCAGAACAGATAAGAATAACCAATGACCTCATCACATTAATAATTTAATGCAAACCCCATCTCTTTGACTTAGCTTTCCCCCAATAAATTTGTCAATCTCACACATGACAGACCGACAACACACCCACACACAAAAACTGCAAACTAATCAGGCTGCTTCGCCCACAGACTGGAAAGATGGGAGAGATGGCTATTTGTCCTTCTATTTTTAACAACTTTGGGAAGTGCTCAAATACTCTCTGATGGAGGCCAGAAGTACCTAGAGGAGACACAGAAAGTTAAGTATTATTGTGGATGCAGCGTGTATTGATAAAACCAATTAGTTCTCACCACCAAAATTTTCCAACAACTCTGCACAACAACAGATCTGATTATTTATTATGTGAAACAAAATTTTGACTATGCTTTCTACGTTCTTGGCACAGGGTAGGTAACTTCACTAAATTATTTCAAGGATATGCCTGTGATGGGGGGTGGGGGGGAGTACAAAGAGGTAATATCCAGAAGTCACCTATCTACTCAGACTGGCTGAGAAAAACACAAAGTAACTCCAGCAACAAGCAAACGAGAATCTTTTTAGATCATATTAGTAAAATAAAACATCTTATTGCATTTATAAAGAAGGCACTTATCTTTATGCCTGATCCTAAAAACACTTACTAGTGAGCATGAGCTTTCTACCAGAAGTAATTCCATTGGAAGCATTGAACTCTGATGTGAGAATTTGTACGACAAGGCCCTTCAGGAGTTAATTTTTAATCAAATAATTGTATTTGTAGATTCTTATGTGGGGGTCTATGTTATGTCCACAGCGTATATAGAGAAAAGTTAAATAAAAATCGTGCTGGAAGGTTACAGAGAAACTCTACTTTATTCTTAGATTCCAAAACAATAATACACAGTAATCAAAAACAGAAAGAGACAAAGCAGGCTGCTCCCCTAAGGCATCTTTAGGCTGATTCTTTCCAGAGTCCAGACTAACTGCTGATCACACAATTCATTACAGAGTCTCCTAGCCTGCAAGCAGGACCAGGACCTTCCCTTCTCTCATCCCGCAAACACACACTGTTGAAGTGACAGCTTGCAATTCCAACAAAGTCTTTAATACATCACTGTCTATGTGCCAGGAAATGTGTAAAGGTCAACTATAGTGTGTGGTTGGGGATACAAAACTACGCAACCAATACAACTGCTAACATTCCATTTGAAGCATCAGTCTTCCATATTTGTTTCTTTTTCTGCTATTCAAGTACCACCAGAGATTTTTAAATCGTGAATTCCTTCTGACCTGATCATAAATTGCTGTTGACTTTTAACAGGAAAGGACAGTTACCTGTTCCGTAACTGGTGTTCTTCGAGATGTGTATCGAAGTTGCTCATGTGTATTCCACAGTAGGTGTGCGTGTTCACCACGTGCACTGGTGCCGAAAGTTTTTCCCTTAGCAGTACCCGAACTGGGGGACCACCGCTGCGACCCTTGGAGTGGCGCCTGTATATCGCGCTATAAGGGGAGCTACGGGCTCCCCCCACCCTCGGTTCCTTCTTGCCAGACAACTCCGACAGAGGGGAAGGAGGGCGGGGTGTGGAATAGACAGGAGCAACACATCTCAAAGAACGCCAGTTACAGAACAGGTAACTGTCCTTTCTTCTTCGAGTGATTGCTCCTGTGTATTCCACAGTAGGTGACTCCAAGCAATATATGTTGGAGGTGGGTAGGAGTTCCTGATGGTTCGGGACGAAGTACCGCCCTGCCGAACCTGGCGTCATCCCTAGACTGGGAGATGATTGTGTAATGCGAAGTAAAAGTGTGAACTGAGGCCCACGTGGCCGCCCTACAAATGTCCTGGAAGGGGACATGGGCGATGTAGGCAGCTGATGAGGCCTGAGCCCTCGTAGAGTGTGCTTTGACAATCGGTGGCGGGGGAATCCCCGCCAAATCATAACATGTGTGTATGCACGAGGTGAACCAGCGGGAAAGCCGCTGGGTGGAGATGGGTTGCCCCTTAGCCCATTTGGCCAAGGCAATAAAGAGTTGGGAGGATTTCCGGAACAGCTTAGTCTGATCCAGATAAAAAGCCAACTCCCTACGCACATCGAGTGTGTGGCGGTGGCGTTCCTCATTAGAGGAGTGGGGCTTAGGACAGAGCACTGGGAGGAAGATGCTCTGCTCCATAAGGAAGTGGGAGACCACCTTTGGGAGGAACATCAGGTGTGGGCAGAGCTGGACTTTATCCTTATGGAAAACGATATAGGGAGGTTCTGAGGTTAAGGCCCTGAGCTCCGAAACACGTTGGGCCGACATGATCGCCACTAGGAAGGCCACCTTCCACGACAGGTGCGACCAGGAACATGTGGCCAGTGGTTCAAAGGGGGGTCCCGTGAGATGGGACAAGACCAGGTTGAGGTCCCATTGCGGCACGGAGGGCCTAGCATACGGAAACGAACGGTCAAGGCCCTTCAGGAAATGGGAGGTCATCGAGTGGAAGAAGACTGAGTGGCCTTGCACTGGCGGGTGAAAGGCCGATATCGCTGCCAGGTGCACCCTGACTAAGGCAGGTGCCAGTCCCTGGGCCCTGAGGGATAAGAGGTAGTCCAGGATAAACTGGAGAGGTGCGACGGAGGGGGACACTCCCCACTCACTCGCCCACCTGGTGAACCTGGACCATTTTGCCACGTATGTCCAACGCATGGACAGTTTCCTGCTTTCCAGGAGGACTCACCTTACCTGCTCTGAACACTGATTCTCCTCCTCATTCAGCCACAGAGCAGCCACACTGTCAGGTGAAGCGCTGCCAGATTGGGGTGGAGGAGGCGCCCGTCCTGGGAGAGGAGGTCCGGGCAGAGTGAAGGGGCCCATACCAGTGCTGGCAGGTCCACGCCGGGGCTATGAGAATGATTCTCGCCTCGTCCGCTTTCACCTTCTGAAGGACCTTGGTGATGATGGGGAATGGGGGAAAGGTATAGAGGAGCTGGTCTGACAAGCTCAGGAAGAACGCGTCGGAGATCATGCCTTCCCCCACCCCTCCCCTGGAGCAGAACCGGGGGCAACGCCAGTTCTGACGGGTTGCAAACTGGTCGATCTGGGGAGCTCCGCACTCTCAGAAGAGCCGATGCGTGACCTCTGAGTGGAGTGACCACTCGTACTGGGGGGAGAAGACCCTGCTGAGGCGGTCCGCTTGCGTATTGCGCATGCCTGGGAGGTGAGCCGCCGGCAGGGAAATATTGTGGGCTATACAGAACTCCCATAGGTTCAGGACTTCCCAGCAGAGGACTAGGGAGCGAGTCCCGCCTTGCCTGTTGATATAATACATGGCGGCGGTGTTGTCCGTGAGGACTCTGACCACCTTGCCACAGAGGTGCATGAGGAAAGCCACGCACGCCAACCGAACTGCCCTGATCTCCTTGACATTTATGTGAAGGGGCAAGTCCAGGGCCAACCAAGTTCCCTGGGTTTGCACGTCCCCCGTGTGGGCTCCCCAGCTGAGGTCCGAAGCATCGGACATCAGGTCTATGGACGGGTTGGTCTCCCTGAAGGGAACCTCTTGCAATATATTGCTTGGGCAGGACCACCATAGGAGGGATGCCAGTATCGGGGACGGGACCATGAGAACCTTGTCCAGACCATCCTGAGCTTGGGAGAACTGGGAGGCCAGCCATATCTGGAGGGGCCTCATACGGAGCCTGGCATGACGGACCATGTAAGTACAATCCTCCATGTGTCCCAGAATCCGAAGACACACCCTTGCCATGGTCACCGGGAAGGTCGTGACCGAGGTGATGAGATCGCTTGGGGTCTTGAACCTGTCCAGAGGGAGAGGCTGTGGCCTTGGAGTCCAGCAGGGCCCCAATGAACTCTATGCACTGAACGAGCACTAATGTCGATTTGGTCTCGTTCACGACCAGGCCTAGATCCGCACATGTCGAGAGGAGCAGCCCTACATGGGACTCCACCTTGAAACAGGACTCCCCCTTGAGGAGCCAGTCATCCAGGTAAGGAAAGATTTGTACGCCCTCCCGCCTGAGGTAGGCCGCTACCACAGACATACATTTCGTGAAAACCCTGGGAGCCATGGATAGGCCAAAAGGGAGGACCGTGAATTGGTAGTGGTCCATCCACAGATGGAGGAAGCGTCTGTGCCCCTCGAAAATATGGACATGAAAGTACGCGTCTTGGAGATCCAGGGCCGTGAACCAGTCCCCCAGGTGCAGGGAGGGGGTAATAGAGGCCAGGGACACCATACGGAACTTGGAACAGGTTAGGAACCTGTTCAGGTTGCGCAAGACCAGAATAGGCCTGAGACCCCCTTTCGTCTTTGGGATCAGGAAGTATCGGGAGTAGAACCCTTTGCCCTGGAACTGAGCCAGTACTCTTTCCACCACCCCTAGGTGGAGCAACCGGTCCACTTCCTGGTGCAGGAGGCGGACATGTTCCGGGTCTCCCGGGGCCATCGTGGATGGTGGGTGATTTGGCGGGGGAGAGGTGAACTGCAACATATAACCCTTGGAGATGGTACTGAGGACCCATTGGTCCGAAGTTATGCGGGACCACGCCCTGAGGAAGGCAAACAATCGGTTGCAGAACACAAACTTTATTAATCGGGGGGTCTCCCTGGCAACAGGCCCGGTGCCCCCCTGCAGATAGTCAAAACCGCCTCTTCCCCTGCCTCTTGCCCTTAGAGGGACCAGGCTGCGGGGCAGAGTGGGATTGCCTCTGAGACCGACGCTTCTGGTCTCTGGGCCTTTTGTAAGGGGGCTCATATCTGCTCCTCGCAGGCTGAGCCGTCGGAAGCGATTTGGCCTTATCCTTAGCTGAAGGGACATAGAGGCCCAAGGTCTGCAAGGTGGTGCGGGAATCTTTCATCCCATGCAGCCTGATGTCCGTCTGGTCCGCAAAGAGCACCTTGCCATCGAACGGGAGGTCCTGCATCAGTGATTGCGCTTCCGTCGACAGACCAGACAACAAGAGCCACTACACCCTGCGCATGGTGATTGCGGAAGCCATCGAGCGGGCCACCGTGTCCGCCGCATCGGACACCGCTTGCAGAGCCGCTTTTGCCGCCACCAACCCCTCTTCCACCAGTGCCTTGAAGTCCTTCCTGTCCCGATCCGGGAGAAGGGGCTCAAACTTAGGCAGGGACTCCCACAGGTTGAAGTCGTACCTGCTCAGTAGGGCCTGGTGGTTGGCTACACGAAGCTGGAAGCTAGCCGACGAATAAAATTTTCGGCCAAAGGAGTACAGTCTCCTGGCGTCTTTGTTTTTCGGGGTGGGCATGGGCTGGCCCTGACGCTCTCTGTGTTTACCGATTCCACAACAGGCGAGTTGGGTGCTGGGTGTGAATACAGTTATTCATGGTCCTTTGCTGACACAAAGTATTTCCTCTCTGCCTTTTTCGAGATAGGGGCCAAGGAGGCAGGAGTTTGCCACAAGGAGTTTGAAATGTTGGCAATACCCTGGTGCAGAGGCAGGGACATGCGTCCCGGTGCCGAGGGAGACAGGACGTTAAAGAGGGAATCAGACGGACCCTCCATCTCCTCGGCCTGCAGCTGGAGGTTGGAAGCCACCCGCTTTAGCAGATCCTAGTGCACCCTGAAGTCCTCCTGTGGGACCGATGGTGGAGGCACCGCTGTGGTGTCGTCCGGTACCAGAGAGAGGGCCCGTACGGAGCCGGGTGCCTAGGTCGGTGCCAGGGCGTCGAGACCGAGGTCAGAGTCCTGATGTGGGTCCGCCGACTCGTGACCTGCTGACTTGTCCTGTGGGCGACCAGAGGAGACCAATGGAGCCCGGGACACTCCGGCGACCAAACGGGCCTCCGCTTGGGCTGGCACCGATGGCCAAGGTGCCCACTGGCACCACTGTCCTTGCCACGGAGTCCCTTGCCATTGGTTCGGCTGAGCACAGGATGGCAATATGTGCCCCGGCGGAGCTGCGCTTGCCGAGGGTGGGTGGACGTGTGCCAAGGCCGAGGTTGCCAAAGAACGCTCGGTGCCGCGGGAGCAGCAGGAGTGGCGTCTGTGGCGTCATCTCCCTCGGGACCGGTATCTCGACGACGATGAATGGTATCCACGCAACGAACTGCTTCGGTACGTGTGATGGCGACGCAAGGCTCAGTGCCCTGATGCCGAGGTACCCCGAGGGGAGCCTCTGGCGTGTCGCCGAGACAAGTGGGAGCTGGAATGGGAGCGGCGACGTCTGTCCCGTCGAGAGCGGCTCCGGTACCCATGTCTAGCTGGTGAGCGTTCCTGGTGCCTCTCTCGGTGCCTTCACTCACTGACAGGTGGCGTGAAGGGTCCCCATGACTCCCGTCCCCACGGCGGCCCGGACAGTCTGGACGGCATCGAGGGTGGCCGGGAGCTGTCCGAAGAGCGGTGCGGGGAGCGATCTTCGGAGCAGGAACTGCGGCTGCTCGGAGAGGTCTGGTGGGCACCCAAAGGGGGCTTGCCCCGAGACATAGGGCCCATACCTGGTTGTGAGCTCGGAACAGGCAGGGACATAATGTCCTTCGCAGCCTGCACCGCCTCCGGCGTCGACGGCATCTGTACCTGTGGGGATGCCTGGGTTGACGGTACCGGGCTGCTCCGCTCCACACAAGTCAGAGCCTTGGGGGGATCGAGAGAACTGCCCAGCACGGGACCAGCCTCCCCCTTGTCCTTATTGCGGCGACGTTGCAAGGCCGAGCTCTTCCCTTGCTTTTTGTCGGGAGAGCCCAACTGGTTGAAGGGGCCTCGCTATGTACTGACAACATGGCGGCTGGTGCTGAGTCCGATCTGCGCATCGGCGTCGGAGTCAGTGCCGACTCCATCAGGAGAGCTCGAAGTCTGAAGTCTCTCTCCATCTTGATTCCTGGCTTGAATGACCTGCTGATCTTGCAACGGTCGCTGATGTGAGTCTCAGCCAGGCAGCGAAGGCACTCAGCGTGAGGGTTGCTCCTGGGCATAGAATGGCGACAGGAGTCGCGCGACTTGAAACCTGAGGCACGGGGCATGCCCCGAGCCCGCTCTGTCCACTGAAGAACAATCTGCAATGGTACCACTAAGGTCGAGAAGAAGGGCTGCAGCAGAGCTGGAGCACAAAAGTTCTGACTACCTTCACTGGTGGCAAGAAGGAACTGAGGGTGGGGGAGCCCGTAGCTCCCCTTATAGTGCTATATACAGGCGCCGCTCCAGGGGTCCCAGCGGTGCTCCCCCAGTACGGGTACTGCTAAGGGAAAAACTTCCGGCACCAGTGCACGTGGCGAGCACGCACACCTACTGTGGAATACACAGGAGCAATCACTCGAAGAAGATATGTTGCACTCTGTTACACCAGTATTCTCCGGGGCCCAACATTCTGAGTACTGACTATTGTTATAAGGAGCTTAATTATAACAGGATTTGTTGACAATTAAAGTACTGTAGTTAGGTCACAGAGATTATTATTATAACAGGAAACTTACCCTGAGAAGTTGAAGTGTATTTGCAATGGATGCCTTTCAGACAGTAACATTTTTGATTCATGTTGTCCCAAATTAACTGTGGAAGAATCGTGTCCCTCCAAACATGGACTCAGGATCACTCTTATGTTTAATCATTTATATATGCCCCAGGAGATATCATCTATGTAACACCCATAAAAACTGTAATTTGCATAAAGCTAGAACCACAGCTTCCACCAGCAGCTAGGCAATAGTATCAAGTCTACAGGGTTTGATGATCCATGATGAGTTTCTTCTGATGATATATTGCGTTAACAGACAGATACAGTAGTTTTAGTAGATGGAGTTTTTATGGAACCAGAAGAAACTAGAAATTTCCCTCTATAGCCTTCTTGTGCAGTTTCATTAAATTAATCTCTTCCTCTTAATAAAATCAGTTATGTTCCTAAATAGCCATTAGAAATTTTTGCTTCTTTAATAGCTGTTACTCCAAATTTTTTCAGCTATGCTCAGATAATCTTCCCACCATCACACAGGAATAGTCCTCCTTCATGATGCATCGCATTATGTTCTCCAGACCTCCTTTTCCAGTATTACTGCATAGGAATTCCCATAGAGCATGTATTGCTGCATGAATAAGTCACAGCAAATAATGTTCTTAATTAATTCAACCTCTTTCTGCTTCCAGACATTCTCTAAGTAGATCGCTATTTACTCCTAGTTATTTATTATTCAAATGCTTTTGATAGATTGATTCATGGATATTTGTTTATGTGGAGGTAGGGGTTGTGCTTGTTTGTGTTTTTACAAACTTGCCTCTCCACAGGCAAGTGCTGAGAGGCTAGCCTTCATTAAAACAAAACACACCTGCGTCCATGCAATTATAGAACATTCTTGCCAGCTGTTTCATTTTGGCCTGGACTGCCCAGAGTTTTCAAATACACTCCTGAATCTCTTCAGTCCCAAGCCAATTCCAGGCAGCTGTCACAGCAAGTAAGTATATTTCCCTGCCACTAGAGGGTGCTGTGCAGATTGAAGCAAAGCATCCTGCATCAGTGTTCCTGCCACCTAAGCTGCTCTGGGCACTTAGACTAGCAAAGGCTCAAGCAGGTACCAGAGGAGCATTCAGCTCTCAGCCTTAACCGCACTGCTGCTCAGGACCATGAAAGCATCATCTCCCTTTTCCGTATGCTGTAGTGAAGGGAAGGAAGGAAGGAGACACAGAAAGGGCAAAGGCACACACCAGGGGGGCCAAAACACAGAGAACACAAAGAAAGGGAGACTTAGAAAAGGAAACGGGGGACAAATATGAGATAGGCAAAGTAAAGGAAGACAGGGGGCACAAATGGGAGGAAGGACGGACAAATAACATGCAGGAGACAGACAGATATAACAATAGGCACAGATTGGGGGGGGTGAATAGGATTGTATGGTGGGGGAAAATGAGGAAGAAAGGCATATAAATTGTCCCCTCCAACATGGGAGAAAGAGAACAGAAAACTTCAGGAGATAGAGAGTGAATTTAGCCTTGTAGCTCATTCCACACAGAAAGAGAGAGTGGGGGGAACAGAACAGCTCAGTCATCCAGAAGTTGTCAAACCCAATGATTTCTAAAATATATAAGATGTGGCTATCCCCTCTCTTTTAAGGTGAGGAGCAGAGACAGTCCTGAAGTACAAGACAGGGATCAGAATATGGATCCTGGATACCAAATCTGTTTATTTCTGGGGGCTTGGAGCAGACCTAAACGAGTTATTAGTAAAGCAGAATCTGAACTTTCTCAAAGTGAAAGGTGTCTGGTCCTGGCCTGGCTCCATCTTATAGAGTTGGGATTGGACAATGCAGGTTATGTCAGTCCCAAAATTTCCCCACATTCATCCAGTGTTAGGGTAGGAAAGTCTCAAAGGATTTTAGAGTAGCAGCCGTGTTAGTCTGTATCCGCAAAAAGAACAGGAGTACTTGTGGCACCTTAGAGATATGCATCCGAAGAAGTGGGCTGTAGTCCACGAAAGCTTATGCTCTAATAAATTTGTTAGTCTCTAAGGTGCCATACATACTCCTGTTCTTTTTTCAAAGGATTTTGGCTATTAAAAAGTTATCTATCAAATCAGAATAATTTTCTTTAGAGAGTAAACATCCATCTCCTCTTCCTCATCCTCCTTTTCTATTCACTCATCTTCATTGTCTCTGCAGTTCAATGTCAACCCCACCTCTAATCTCCTATCTTTTTTGTACATCTTAATTTTTCAAGGCCTCTAACCTTGCCCATTAGGTTCCAGCTGTCTGCAGCATGACCTCATTTTCCTGTTGGCCTGCCACAAGATCATCTAATAGTGCCTGTATGCTGTCCAAACACCTGATGTGTGTTCCCATTCCACTTAATCTGCATTTTGCTTCCCTTCTGTTATTCTCTGCCTCTCCAGCTTCATGTGCTAACACTTTCTTCCTAATTTTTTTTTAAATCCCTCTGCTCCATTTCCACTCTCCCTCGTCCCCATCTTAATGAAGACACTCTGCCACTGATTCCCAGGCTCAAACTCATTAAATTTGTGTGTCTGGATTTTGCATTAGTGCCCATTTGTGCATGCCAGTTGGGTAGTTAGATATATTACCTGATTTGTGTATGGTAATGCTTCTTTGTATAGCCAGAGGTGGGTGTTGCAATTTCAGTTAAATGCAGAATTATCCATTCCTGAAAAATTGGCAGTTGAGAAGGAAACAGCTCTTGAGAAAACAAAGAAGTTAATGAAATTGAGTCATGTGAGTCTCTGCTTCACAGAAACATATGGAAAAAAATCAATGTCTGCCAAACCAAAAGGCTATTTGGGTGTTTTGACTTGCTTAGGTATTAGATGTAGTAGAAGTGAGAGGATTGAGATGGGATGTCTTTAATAGCCTAATCAAGGATCAGATTGTTGTCCTTAGATCCAGGCATGAAGCAGACCCTCCCCACCTATGAATCTCTTCCCCCTCCCTCTGCACGGAAAGGGGGCTCAGCAGTACTATACACAACCGCTGCGAAGGCCTCCTTGTGAGGTCTGGGATCAGTTCTGTGGATGAGGTTGAAGACTGGGCAGTGAGGTGTGAGAGAGGGAGAGTCACACATTGCCCCATTTCTAGCCACAAGGAAATTACTTCCAGACACATGGAAATTAGTCAGGAAAGACAGTCTTGCCTAGGACTGTATTATATTTTCTGTGGGCCTCCCTTTAAGGGGGGGAGGAGAGGCACTAGGAAATTTGCTGCCAGGGAGCTAGGGCTGGTGTTGAGGCATAGGGCATCCATGAGTTTCCCAGGATATTTGTCAAATTTGGGGTTAGATTCTTTTCTTTAGGGGGCACAAATCTCACTTATCTGACACGATTGTGTGTGTTTCTGTCCATCTTCATGAAAGGATACTCAGAGATTTCCAAGCCTCTTCTAGGGAATATTTGAGAGCAAGACCTCGTGGTCTGTGGAGTAGTCTCCCATGGCAAGCCATGGAAGCTCCATGGCCTTGAATATTTAAAGCTAGACTGGACAAAGCTCTAGAAAACATACTGTAGGGCAGTGTTTCCCAAACTTGGGACGCCACTTGTGTAGGGAAAGACCCAGGTGGGACGGGCTGGTTTATTTACCTGCCGCGTCCGCAGGTCCGGCTGATCGCGGCTCCCACTGGCCGCGGTTCACCGCTCCAGGCCAATGGGAGCTGCTGGAAGTGGCGCGGGCTGGGGGACGTACTGGCCGCCGCTTCCTGCAGCCCCCATTGGCCTGGAGCGGTGAACCGCGACCAGTGGGAGCCGCGATCGGCCAGACCTGTGGACACGGCAGGTAAACAGACTGGCCCGGCCTGCCAGGGGCTTTCCCTACACAAGCGGCGTCCCAAGTTTGGGAAACACTGCTGTAGGACAATGCCTTTATAGTAGCAGGCATTTTGACAAGACAGCTATACTGGTCTTTATCATATCCAGTTTCTGTTATGTCTCTCAAAAAATGTATCACAGTTTTGTCTTTAATCTTCAATTCCGTTGAATACTAGAAGGGCTATAAAAATAAAAAAGCTAAAGTTCAAATCAGATCTACACTTACATATTCCAGAATCCATCAGCACACTGGGTCACTCCTGAATGTCAAAACAAAGAGTCTGAGTCTACGCTTAATAATTTTCCTAGAGTTCCATTGTCCTGGAAAGACAGTTGCCTTCCAGATTTCAAATGCTTCTAAGTGAAAGGTGAAGTATTTACTGAATTGCTTGCTGTAAAAACTTAAACTAAGCTCAGCATCTCTGGCTGCTTAATTTCAGGTCAGATCTTAGGTTTAGATTTTCCTTTAGATCTGCATATTAGAGTCTTGCTGCTTTTTTTAATATAATTTTGCCCTGGCTTTAAATATATCTTCTAACCTAAGTAAGGATTACTTCGTCTTTGATATCACAATTAAAATGGATCAGGAGGGAGAAATAATGATTGATCATGAACCACGGTGCTGATCTGTGAAACGTGCTGACTTATGCCTGTGAGCAAAAACACTGAATCACAAGGATCAATAAACAGAGCTGTAGTGGTGCAACTGCTGCAGGCTGCACTGTTAGACTGCACTGGCAATTAAAGAAACTGGGTTGAGTTGACAACCACTTCAACAGAAGACCTGTAACCTTGATTCTTCTTATGTGAAAGCATAACTGTCCTTGGAATTGCAAAGAAGGCTGAACTAGTTTGTTGCCGTCTGCCAGGATAGGGCAAAAATACCTTTTGTGTTTAGTAACTGCTTAGATCTGTGCCATATGCACCTTCACTTTAAATTAATGTATGTAAAGTAGCTTCTCTCTGACTTTAACAGCTTATATCTATTGTTTAGAGGTGGTTTTACTACCACTGAGAAATTACTCTGCATTTTTGATGTAGCATGTAAACAATTTAAAATATATATGAATCTAATAGTTCTGGTAGTTCAAAAGTTGTGAGTATGCCCATTAGCAATCACAACAGATTTTGTGAGAACTTCCTAAGTCTCCTCTTCTACACTAGCCTGTGCCCTAAGTAATGCTGATTTTTGGTTAACATATATGGTAAATGCTTAGTTTTTTGTTTATTTTGTTTTTTTTAGTGCAGTGCTCACCCACTTGGAGTTCTTGAAGTACAATTAAATGCTTGGCTGACCTATTACTAAAAAGACTAGTCATGACCTAAAGAGACCTACTACCAAAGAGACTAAAGAGAGTAGTCATGTCCCAAAGGAAGCAACTGAGGAGAAGAGAGGGGGCAAATGCATTTCAAAGGAGGGAGTTACACATGCAAAACTAGTCAGAAAAGTCTGGTGTGTTGACCCCAACCAGATTATCTCGCATGACTAGCCTTCCAGAGAAGAAGGTCAGAGTTCCCAGGAGTCAGACCAAGTGTTTTTCAGTCACTTCTGATACAGTTCTATATTTAATTGCAGCTCTATTTAATTGACTTGACAGTTCTGCTAACCTAGCTTTCCTATAAGACTTAACATCTCAGAACTAGTTATTCCTTTCTGTAGATAGGGCAATAACCAGAATCCTCTTGGAAGACCTTTAATAAGACTTACTTTACAAATGAAGATAAAGGCAAAGCATCTGAAACTCAAATAGCTCTGGCTGGACTTTTCAACCGTTACTGAGGTGAAGGAGGCACTTAGGGCTAAAGCACAGAGCTAGGAGTCAGGAGACGTGGATTCGGTGGTTGGATATGCCATGGATATATACTCTGTGATGCAGAGCAAACTGCCTAACTTCTCTTTGATTCATTTCTCCCCTATGTAGCATGAGAACATCACTTCCCTGCTAGACATGGACCTTAATATATGTACGGCTCTTTGAGACCCTTGCATAGCAATATGAAAACGCACAGTATTTTTATTATAATGAAAATGGCCATTCAGGATAATACAGTATTTTATCCCTTTTCAAAATGTACTTAGTAGAGGCTTAGTAAAAGCCAGTGGGTTTTGGCACCTGCTGGTTGTGGGTTGAGTTGCTACCTTCCTCTCAAAATTTCTATTGGATGGAGTTTCTATCTGTCTGCTTATTTATCATCTTACTGGTGATTATAATAATAATTGGTTTTAAATCTGTTTTGTGTCTGAAATGAAGATTTCCCCCAAACAATCCATCATTTAAAAAATGAAGTCTTCGAATTTTCTGCTAATATAGTGAACTATTTATCATGGTAGTTGAAGATGCTGTATATAAATGTACATCTGTAAGGCTATGTGTGATGTTGCACTCTATATGAGTTTATGAAAATATGCTAATGAGTATGAATATAATGTAACTGGAATATGCTTCATGCAAAAGATCTCTTGTAAGGTATCATTACAAAGCTTATAATCTACTGAGTGTGGTCATCCTATTTGTATTAATGTATCACTCTTGTATCTGAAACTAGAAATATAAAATATAACTCTGAAGGCCTATTGTAATTATGAAAAGTGGGGGCCATTAATGGTGGCTTGGAATCTTGATGGCTCCCATTAACCAGGACAATTGACTTTGGATAGCTCTGTTTGCAGGCAGGCCTTCCTGTGAGTCAGGCTGGGAGGAATGGCTTGGGGTCTTACAGTGACATGTAATCATGTCACCTGAACTGGAATCCATCTTTAACCTGGTGTTTTTCCATTGAGAAGGAGGGGTGGGAACCCAGAGGGACAAAGGATTTCCGCCTTATGCAAAAGATATATAAGTGGGTGGAACTGAACAAAGAGTGGAGCCATCATAAGAAATCCCCTAGCTACCACCTGAGCTGAAACAAGGGCTGTACCGGGGAAAGGATTGTGCCCAGACTAGGAAGGCGTCCAGTCTGTGAAAGAAACTTATTGAAACATCTCTGAGGGTGAGATTTTATCTGTATTCAGTGGTATTACTATATTAGACTTAAATTTGCATGTTTTATTTTAGTTTACTTGGTAATTCACATTGTTCTGTCTGTTACTACTTGGAACCACTTAAATCCTACTTTCTGTGTTTAATAAAATCACTTTTTACTTATTCATTAACCCAGAGTATGTATTAATACCTGGGGGGGGGGGCAAACAGCTGTGCATATCTCTCTATAGAGAGCGAACAATTTATGAGTTTACCCTGCATAAGCTTTAAATAAAACTGATTTATTTGGGGTTTTGACCCCATTGGGAGTTGGGCGTTAAAGACAGGAACACTTCTGTAAGTTGCTTTCAGGTTAAGTCTGCAGCTTTGGGGCACGTGGTTCAGACCCTGGGTCTATGTTGGATCCTGTATCTGGAAGAGACTGGGAAAGATGAGAATGTCTTGGGGCAAATAATGCAGGGCCTCCCAGAGGATTCAGGGGGCCTGGGGTCTTCGGCGGTGGGGGGCCCCTGCCGCCGAAGACCCAGCACTTCAGCGGCAGGTCCGGGGTGGAAGGAGTCTTCGGGGCACTTCAGCGGCAGGACCCGGAGCGGAAGAAACTCCGGGGACCTGGGCCCCACGAGAGTTTTCCGGGGCCCGCAGAGCGAGTGAAGGACCCCGCTTCAGGGCCTCTGAAAAACTCTCGTGGGGGCCTGGGGCAAATTGCCCCCCGCTCTGGGTGGCCCTGAAATAATGTGATCCATTAATGGGTGTAAGAAAGAAAACAGAATTCCTCTACCTGGAGTTTGGTGAGAACCCAGTGACTCCCCCAATCTGAGCCTATTTATTGCCTCAGCTAGGAGTAGGAAATATAGCCATGTGCAGCTGGACTTTGTCAGGCATAGGGAAAACTGAACCTGGGACATCAGAAGAAAGAAATGGAGCCAGTTCTAACTCATTGCATTTGAAAGGCTGGTCCTTAAGAATTTTGAGATTTCCAGGCTTGGAAGATAGATTCCACAGTTCACTGCCAATGAGAGAAATCTTTTAGAGGAATATTAAAACCACTTCACTTAATCTGGGCTCACATGGTTTTCAGTCCTGATTTTAGACTTTATTTAATCTGAGGCTGGGGGGCGTGGAGCTGCCCGGGGGAAACTAGCAGATGAGTTTGCAACTGTCAAAGCAGCCGTTATGATGAGGGGTGTGGATTCCCAGGTAGCAGTAGCAGCAAGGGTACAAGGGGATACCAGGACTCGATTCCCCTCCCCTCTACCAGAGGTGAAACCAGTCTTGGGAGCCCAGAGACTGAGTGGGCAGCATGAGTTGAGAAGTAGGAAAGGCTTCCACTATGCCCTAAACACCTCTGACATGAGCAGTGAACTACTGTTTCCCATCTGTCTTTTTCAGATGATCTAAAAAGAGACAGGGACTGTCTTCCTCAGTTTTTGCAAAGCACCTATGAATTTGAACACTGCCACAATCTACATAATAGATGCAATCCTTTACAGTTGTTTATTTGAAAAAGCTATTCATCGTCACTGAGACACATTTTCAAGATGAGCTCCAAGTGACACATAAAATTCTACATACTTGTGCTTTATTGCATGTTTCTGCAAATTCACGGCTGGGGTTTGCACAAGTAATTTGATTTGTCAGGTATTTCCCTAGTTTGCATGTGCAAATCACTTTTGCACACCCAAGATTCAAGCCTGTCAAAAATGTAGGTGTGAGAGATTGTGTGCTAAACATTACTTGCTGCTTTTGAACTTTTCTCCCATTATAGCCTTCATAGAGACTTTAAATAATATAACAAAAATGATTCTATAGATCCTCCATATTACCAAAGGTTTTATACAGTTGTTCATTACTATTATAGATATATGAATTGCTAAGCAGAACCTGTTGCTACTAGGCATTAACCATCCTGAAATGGGAACATATACAAGTCCTTGTAATAGAAAGGATATTTTAATATTGTGGTTTCATCTGAGGAAAACATTTTCCAGCTGACCCAAGAGCCCATTCAGTTCAGTGGCTTCTATCATATTACCCTTGGCGGGCTTTACTATTTGTACCAGGAGGAGAATTGTTGCTGCATTAAATACAAATAGATGATGAATAATTATCAGCTATCAGCACATGTTAACATATCATTTTGTTCCATGGTTGTTTCAATCCACACACTATTTATTTTAAAATAATAATATGCTAAATGATCATTTTGGCATAAGTGTCACAAAAATACACAAACATTACCTCATTATCAACTCTTTCCATCCACTGCTGTATTAACAACATTTCACTAAGACAAGCAATCAAGCGGCAAACAGCAGGATTTGGTAATGACTCATGTACAGTAATTGCCTGAAATTTTTTTTGTATGAATGAATCAGTTACTTTTGAAGCTTAGTCACCAGAAATATTTTTTCCAGAGCATTCTTCACATATATGCAGTATTAAACCAGATAGGGGAGCCCAGGGGAATTGTATTTTTCACTCACAGATATCAGAATTATGTTTAAAATTAAATGGCACCTTTCATCCAAGGATTTCAAGTCACTTTACGAACACTAATGCTTGCAATAGCCCTTGGTAAGCCATGGCAGAGTCTGGAAATTCTACAGAAGGGTAAACTGAGCCACATAGTAATTGGGATACTTGGCTAATGGCAGAGCTGGGAACAGATCCCAAGAGTTCAAATTCCCAGACCTCTATTCTAACCAAACAACACTACTCTGAAAAAAATACTCTAAGGATGACTTACTGCTTTGGAAGAGTAACTGATGATGCAGTGCATGGGAATAGTCTAGAAGAGGAAGATGTATTTCAACTTCAAAACTACTGCCCTCAATCCTGCAAATCCAATGCCTACAGTGCTGCTTTGGCTCACAAAAATGAGAAAAAGGCCCCCAAATGATCAGAATTCTTCCTTATACTTATTCTCTTTGGTGCACCACTATGGACTGTAGTCTATGGAAAATATAGTGTCATTTCTGAATAACATAACGCAATAAGTTTGCAGATCACAGAAAGATTGGGGGAGTGATAAATAATGAAGAGAAGAGGTCACTGACACAGAATGATCTGGATCGCTTGGTAAGCTGGATGCAAGCAAACCATGTGTTTTTATATGGCTAAAGGTGAATATATACATCTAGGAACAAAATGCAGGCCATACTTACAGGTTGAGGGGGAATTATCTTGGGAAGCAGTGACTCCAAAAGAGATTTGGGGGTCAGGGTGGATAAATCAGCCCAGCATGAGCTCCCAGTGTGATGCAGTGACTAAAAAGGCTAAGGTAATACTTGGATGCATAAAAAGGAGACTCTTGAGTAGGAATAGAGAGATTATTTTACCTCTGTATTTGGCACTGGTGCCACTGCTGCTGTCCAGTTCTGATGTCCACAATTGAAGAAGGCTGTTGAGAAATAGGAGAGGGTTCAGAGCCACGGGAACGATTAAAGGATTTGAAAACTTGCCGCACAATGGTAGACTCAAGGAGCAAAATCTATTTAAATTATCAAAAAGAAAGTTAAGGGGTGATTTGATTACATCCTTTAAGTACCTACATGGCAATAAATATTTAATGGTGGGCTCCTCAGGCTAACAGAGAAAGGTATAACATGATCCAATGGCTGGAAGTTGAAACTAGACACATTGAAACTGGGAATAAGGAATACAAAATAATACAAAAAATAAACCTTAACACTGACGGTAATTAACCAAGGGCTTCAATGCATTCTCCATCAATGGCAATTTTTCAATCAAGATTGGATGTTTTTCTAGAAGATACGCTTTAGGAATTTTTTCATGCAAGTTCTATGGCCTCTGCTATACAGGAGGTCAGCCTACATGCTCACTATGGTCCCTCACTCTTCCCATAAAGAGTTGTCTACTTGGGGCTGCAAGGGCAACTTGTCAAGAGTTTGAAGGCTGCATCTAACATTAATTTTGAAGTAAATTTACATCAGTTTTGAAGTAATCAGGCAATACAATAACAGCCCTTGAATATTCTTTGATAGCTGAAAAATTGCTTTTCTAGCTGTGAAATAAAAAGCTGAAACTGATCAGCATTAGCATCAGCCAGTACTAGTATTAGACTATATTTTGGGCCATGTAGATGTCCATTAGCAAATAACTAGACACAAGTACCTGATAAAATGGAGTACCATTTCTTAGCTCATCCCCACAGACACAACGTCCTCCTAAAAGCACAGTCAAGGGGAGAAACACAACCATCCAAAATCTTAACCTCTGGCTTTGGAACAAAAGTAGAAGAAACAAGAAGCTAAAATAGATGCATGAATTATTGAGGAAAACATGATGTTTATGCAGTATGTTATTGCATGATACACTGTTTACACTCGGCAGCACCTCTCTTGGTATTTTAATGTACTTGCATGATTAGTTTGAGACAAACCAAGAAGACGGCAAGAAAAATTCTTTTTCACCTGAGCTGAGAGTATGACACACAGGGAATTGTACATGTACCTCCTATAATTGCTACGGGAAACTAATGGCATAAACCTCTCCCAAATCCTCCACACACAACTCATGTATCTGGGCAGATGCAATGGGAGGAAAACTAATCTTCCCAGCAGGCTACAAAGCAGCAACAGAGCAGCTGCAGAGGGTATTTCAGCTCAAAGGCTGAAGCAGCACTTGTTGGACCCTTCTTTCCTTCCCTCCAGTGGGAGACATGGCCATATCATCCACTCAGTAACACATCTCTGGCTCTAGTTTCGGGGGCAGAACTGCACCAGTTCTGCTGACAAGGGATCTTCTGAGGCACCAAAGAAGAGGACAGGATTTGCTTCCAAGTGAACAGAACTCTGGGTTTTCCTTGACGGTCCTATTTCCAGCTACTAGCCAGCCCCTTTGTTAATGAGACCCCAACCCAAGATGATGCCACAAAGTTGTTTATATTGGAGATTCTACAAAAACAAGGTGCCAGGTATATATGTCCAGACAGACAAGAGAAACTGGAAGTTCCGTGAACAGCACCAACTAATAAGCTATCATTTAGATATCTTCAAAGGCCATTCTAGCATGAAAAAAATGGTTTTAGAATACGTTTATTGATATTACCATTAAACTATATAAGTGAAGGAGACAGGCAGCCAATCTATATGAGCAATCTGCACAGCTGAGTCAGGCAGCATATGTATTAAAAAGCACCACACCCCAGATCCTACTCTCTGGCATCAGGAGGCACGTGCAATGAGAACTCTGCTGGTTGATAGCTGTGTCCCACAGTTCTCCTTCCATTCAACTCATTTCTTACATATACAAAAGAGGAAACCTGAAATTGGTCCATAGTGTGTTTTTTTTCACCCCAGCTCTGTGCATGGAATGCCCTCTTCACCCTGGTTTGCTAAGAACTCTTGGGAATTCATTAGGCTTTGGTTTAGCTTTCCCTTCAGATGGCAGTTGGAATTCAGTGACTAAGAGAATTTCTGACATCCTTCAAGATTATTATTTGGGTATTGTTCATTCCTGCCCTCAGCCTCAGATATTTTGCATCAGACTTTTGGAATTCTGAGCTTGGATCTCCCTCACAGCAGCCCTACCTGATAGCAGCAGAGAGCCTTTGCTAGGTTCTGTGAAAACTGGACATGGTGCACATGGAGTTGGTCGCTGTCCACTTCTAACAGCACTTACCATATCTGAAGACACGAGGTTTTCACGAGGTTTTCCCCTCGGTCTTCTTTTCTCAAGACTAAACAGGCTCAGGTTTTTTTTAACCTTTTCTCATAGGTCAGATTTTCTAAACCTTTTGTAATTTTGTTGCTCTCCTCTGGACTCTCTCCAGTTTGTCCACATCTTTCCTAAAGTGTGGCACCCAGAACTGGACACAGTACTCCAGATGAGGCCTCAACAGGGCTGAATAGAACAAGACAACAACCTTCCATGTCTTATATATGACACTTCAGTTAAAACAGCCCAGAACGATATTAGCCTTTTTTGCAACAGCATCACACTGTTGTCTCTCATTCAATATGTGAACTATAACCCACACACTATAACCCCCAGATTCTTTTACAGTGGTACTACTGCCTACACAGTTATTCCTCATTTTGTATTTCTGCAGTTGATTTTTCCTTCCTAAGTGTAGTACTTTGAACTTGTATTTATTGAATTTCATCTGGCTGATTTCAGACCAATTCTCCAATTTGTCAAGGTCATTTTGAGTTTTAATTCTGTCCTTCAAAGTGCCTGGAGTCCTTTATTATTAGAAATTTCACTCAAATGGTTTCCAAAATGTCACTGCCAGTGCTCTTTGTGAAAAAGAGAGAGAAAGAGACACAGGACTTTCAAGAGTGCCATCAATTTAGCCAATCAAAGCCAATGGGACATATGTGGATAAATCCCAAGTAACTCCCTGAAGATAGTGGAATGGCTTCAGATGGTGTTGACCTCAGTGGAATTGTATCACAGGCACTTCCAAGGAGCATGATGATGACAGAAAACAAAGCTGCTATGTGCAGCTTTCTATAACTATTTTGCGGGTCCTTCCTCTTCAGGGATATTATGAACTCCAGATATCAGAGTCCATCACTGATCATATCCCAGAAAGCAAGAAAACCAGTATTGGAGCTGGTCAATAAGAAACAAAAACAAACGAAAAAAACATTTTGCATTTTTTTAAATATTTCCACATTTTTTAAAATTTTGTCAAAAAAATCCAATTTTCAAAAAAATTTCAACCAGCTCTATAACCAGTCAAAAAATCTCAGAATTTTGTCCAGGTATTTTTGTTTTTGAGAATTGAATTTGTGAAAAAAATAATCAAAAATGCTAAGTTAGGGACATTCCAGCAGCTCCACTGTCCAAAAGATCCACTTCTCAGATTTGCACATGCTATTTACCATCACCTTTGACTAGTAGTGTGCAGTAGCTCACCTTTGACAGCACCATACTCTTGCGCAGTGTCTGGTACCATCACATTATAATTAATTCCTTTCCCATTTTACCTTCTCTTTCTCTTTCATCTCTCCATTCACTTCTTCTATTTCCAATTCTCCTCCCCAAACTATCCTTTAGATACTTTTATATGTACACAGTATAGAACTATATTTTTGTATCCATTTTAATTATAGTCTGTATTGCCATAGCAATATAGTGCCCACTACTATTGTGGGCACTATAGAAACATGTTGTTTTCAGCACACATGACTCTTCAGAACTTGTAACAATCTCTGTATATTATTTTAAAAAGCCTTCTAAATTTGCTACCACCATGCCCCTACTCCTGCCCCAGTCTTCTCATTCCCAACATGCTGAACTAAATCTATCAAAACAAGACCAAATGTAACTGACGGAACTCTTACCCTACCAAAATTCTAGTTCAATGGTGTTTGGGCAGGGGATAGAGTGATTTTGTCATTTTTATTTGATGTATCTTTTTTCACATTTATTAGAGGCATATATCCCAAAAAATGATGGGGTAATAGGAGAGAAGTTAGGAAGACAGATCACTTCCAGCTGGTAACGGTGATGCTTACATAATAAGATGCCTTTCTTAACATCAGTGAAGTCTAATCCAGGCCTATTGTAAATGTTTAAACCAACAACATTGTCAATTTTATATAGCTAATCCTATAAAAAGGACACAATTTCCTGAAATGTAACTTTGTAATTTATATTGCTAGACTCATCATGTTAACAACAAGTTTATATCTGCACCACAGTCTATTGTGTAAATCAGATATCAAAGTATCCACTGGTACCTAGAAATGAACACTCATTTTCAGTAAAGGAAAGGTTGTACAAAAAATGGTTATCTAGCTTCTCATAACTGTTGTTCTTTGAGATGTGTTGCTCATGTCCATTCCAAGTAGGTGTGTGCGCATCGTGTACACAGTCGTAGGAAGTTTTTTCCCCTAGCGGCACCCGTCAAGTTGGCTGTGGAGCCCCCTGGAGTCACACCTTCATTGCGGCATATATAGGTCCCTGCCAACCACCGCCTCTTCAATTCCTTCTTGTCAAGGTACTCTGACAAAAGGGCAGGTCTTGGAATGGACATGAGCAACACATCTCAAGGAACAAAAGTTACAAAAAGGTAGATAACCGTTTTTTTCTTCTTTGAGTGTTTGCTCATGTTGATTCCAAGTAGGTGATTTCCAAGCATCTCCTAGGAAAAGGAGGAGTACAGTGGGTCGCCGACTGCAGCACCGCTCTGCCAAATGCTGCATCATCCCTGGCCTGCTGTGTAATGGTGTAGCGTGATGTAAACGTATGAATTGATACCCATGTTGCTGCCCTGTAGATGTCTTGGATGGGGACTTGTGCTAGAAATGCTGCCAAGGATGCCTGCGCCCTTGTGGAGAGTGCTGTCAGCACGGAGACAGGTAAATTTGCCAGGTTGTAGCATGTCCTAATACAGGCCATGATCCAGGAGGAGATTCTTTGGGACGACATGGGGAGTCCCTTCATTCATTCCGCAATTGAAATGAAGAGTTGAGTCAATTTCCAAAATGGCTTTGTTCATTCAATATAAAAAGCCAATGCTCGTCTGACATCCAGGGAGTGGAGCATTCATTCCCAGTTGCTGGTGCGCAGCTTAGGCCAGAACACTGAAAGTAATATGTCCTGGTTCGCATGGAATTATGAAACTACCTTTGGGAGAAAAGCCAGGTGTGGCTGCAAATGTATCTTCTCCTCATAAAAAACGGTATGGGGGGGGGGGGGCTCAGAAGTCAAGGCCTCAAGCTCAGACACCCTCCTGGCTGAAATTATAGCCACCAAAAATGTTACTTTCCAGGAGAGTAGAGGAGAGAGCATGTTGCTAGGGGCTCAAAGAGAGGGCCCATCAGTCTTGAGAGCACCAGGTTGAGATCTCATTGGCTGTCTTACTTGAGGGTACAGTCTATCTAGTCCTTTGAGGAATCGGCCAACCATTGGGATAGCGAAAACTGACTGGCTGGCTGACCCGGGATGGAAAGCTGAGATGGTGGCCAGCTTTACTGATGACACCAACAAGCCTTGCTGTTTCAGGTGTAATAGATAGTCCAGGATAAGGGGAATCGATGTCTGTAAAGGCTGAGTGACCTTTTGTAATGATCAAATCGAGAATCTCTTCCACTTAGCCAAAAAAGTGGCCCTGGTGGATGGTTTCCTGCTGCCAAGGAGAACCTCCCTATCGGAGTTTGAGCATGAGAGCTCTGAAGGGCTTACCCATGGAGCTTCCATGCTGTGAGGTGGTGAGACTCCAGATTGGGGTGCTGGAGGCAGCCGTGGTCTTCAGTGATCAAGTCCGGGACCAGGGGCAGGGTTATAGGCATGTCCACCGAAAGGTCAAAAAGCATGGTGTTGACATGGCCACTCTGGTGCTATTAAGATTATTGATGCTCCCTCTCTTCTGACCTTCAGCAGGACCTTGTGTACGAGCAGGAAGGGCGGCAATGCATACACCATGTGACCCTTCCAAGGGAGGAGAAAGGCATCTGCGAGTGAACCCTGGTGGTGATTCAGGAAGGAACAGAACTGGTGACACTTCCTGTTGTTCCATGTTGCGAACAAGTCTATCTGGGAAATCCCCCCCTTTGGAAGAGGTTGATCACAACATCCGGGCGGAAAGAACCGGTTGTGAAAGGACCAGCTGAGATGATCAGCCAGCTCGTTCTGAGATCCTGGAAGGTATGATGCCTCTAGATGTAGCGAGGGGGCAATGCAGAAGTCCCACAGTTGAGGGCTTCCCAGACCAGGGGAGAGGAGTGAGCACCACCCTGTTTGTTTATATAGAACATCGCTGTTGTGTTGTCGGTCAATACCAATAAACATCTGCCCTCCAGATGGGCTTGAAACATCAGGCAAGCAAGGCGAATCGCTCTCAGCTCCCTGACGTTGATGTGCAGCGAAAGTTCTGCCTGGGACCAAAGACCTTGAGTCTTGAGTCTGCTTAGGTGCACCCCACCATCCCATCACTGACACGTCAGTGATTAGAGACAGCGAGGGTTGGGGCCTGGAGAAGGGGACTCCCATGCAGACTGCTTATGGGTCGAGCCACCACAGAAAGGACTCTATAACTGGAGGAATAAGTGTGACTATCTTGTCTAGTTGGTCTCGGTTTGGCCTGTATACCGAGGCCAACCAATCTTGAAGGGGACAGAGCCACAGCCTGGCATGCTGTACTACATATGGACAAGTGGCCATATGGCCAAGAAACTTCAGGCAATTTCGCACTGTAGTAGTGGAGTATTGTCTTAAGTCCTCTATGATGGCACCCATGGCCAGAAAATGCATTCCAGAAGGAATGCTCTGGCTTGACTGGAGTCTAGGAGAGCTCCGATGAATTCTATCCTCTGAGTGGGGGCTAGAGTCGACATTGTCACATTCAGTATCAAGCTGAGACTGTCGACTGTCAATTGAACTAGGCTCTTGTGGTCCTCCACTTGCGCCCTGGAGTGGCCCTTGATTAACCAGTCATCTAGGTACGGTAATACCTGCACCTGCTGCCTCCTCAGGAAGGTGGCTACGACCGACATGCACATGGTGAACACCCGAAGGGCTTCCATGAGGCTGAAGGGAAGAACCATAAACTGATAGTGGGTGTTATTGACCACAAAGCAGAGAAACCACCTGTGGGGCAGGACTATAGACAGATGAAAGTACACATCATTCAAGGCGAGGGTGGAGTACTAGCCCCCCAGATCAAGGGAGGGAATAATGGAAGCCAGGGAGACCATGCAGAACATCATCTTCTTTAAAAATCTGTTGAGGTTTCGCAGGTCTAAAACAGGCCTGAGCCCATCCTTGGCCTCAGTCTGAGAAAATTCTGGGAATAGAACCCTCTGCCTCTGATTTCCGGAGGGACCTCCTCCACTGCTCCGAGTTCAAGGAGCGTTTGCACCTACTGCACGAGGAGTTGCTCATGAGAAAGGTCCCTGAAGAGAGACAGGGAAGGGGGGTGGGAAGGCAGGAGAGAACAGAATTGGAGAGAATATCCCAATTCTACCGTGTTCAAGACCCATTGGTCTGAGGTGATTTGTGACCAGGCATGGTAGAAGTGGGATAGATCCATGCCAGCCTCAGTGCCAGTTCCTGCTGCGGCCTCTGTGCTGGCCTGGGTGCCCATCTCGTGGCCTTGTGGAGGTTCCCAAGCTACAGATGATGATGGAGGATCCTGTCCTTCCAATACACCTGATAATGATCTGGACCCCGGCCCCTGGGCTTGGTGGTAGGCCACTGAGCTGGCACCTGCACTGCGGTGGCCCCAGCATCATAGGCAATGGCTGTCCTTCCTCCTTTCTCGAGCAGTGCCAAGAGTAATGTCAAGAGTGGTGCCGGCTCTGCCTAGGCACATAGGACTCCACTTCCTAGTCCAACTAAGATTCCAACCTCGGTGACCAAGGTGGTGGAGAGCAAAACGGTGCTGGAGGGCAGTGCCTAGGCAAGGGCAAACAGTGCCTCATCATAGTAGGCTTGCCCTTGGAAGGCATGGTGCTTCTTTGCAGTGCCGGAGCTGGTGCAGGGGAGTGCGCTGACATAGCTATAAGGTCCCTGGCCACGTCAAAGGAGTCTGTAGTGGAGGGAAGGTCCAACTCCTCCACCTGACTCTCCTGCACTGGGAATTCCACAAGAACTGGTCTCGACGGACGCCCCTGTGAGGCCGGAGTCGACGGTGCTGGCTGAGTCGGAGCTGGAGCAGGGTATCCTGGCATGGGACACACCCCGCTAGTGCCTCCTTGCTCCACTGCTCTAGTGAGAGAGTGACCTCTGTTGGTCTTCTTCTTGTGCAGCACCAGCGAATGGGTGCAGTACTGGGCACTCACATTGGAGGAGGCCTTCTGTGCTGGGGAGAGGTGGTGCCAAGGGTCTCTGGAGCCTAAGTCCTTTTTCAGCCTCTTACTGAAGCCGGCATGCTCTGCACTGAAGTGCTGGGCTTGGGGTTGGATCCCACCTGTACCGGCTGGAGACCAAGGGGTGACTCCATGAGGAACAATTTTAGCCTAAAGTCCCTCTCCTTCTTAGTTCTTGGACGGAAGCCTCTGCAGATTTTATACTTATCAGTCTGATGGGTTTCCCCCAAACACTTCAAACAGGAGTCGTGTGGCTGTCTCTTTGGCATAGGCTTCAGACAGGACCCGCACGGTTTGAACCGCTGAGACCAAGGCATACCCCGGACCACGGGAATGGAAGAACGTGGTGGTGGGGGGAACCCCCAACTGAAACTTATCTTAACTAACTATAAGCCAATTAAAACTAACTAATCCTAAATTAACTATTTACAGATGCAACAAGGGAAAGTCCACTAGGAAATCACTTGCAGTAGCAAGAAAAGAGAGCAGCTCCAACGATTGTCACTGGTGTAAGAAGGAACTGAAGAGGCGGCAGGTTGGCAGGGACCTATATACACCGCCATGAAGGCATGACTCCAGGGAGCTCCACAGTCGACCCAACAGGTACTGCTAGGGGAAAACCTTCCGATGACTATGCACACAGAGTACACACACCTACTTGGAATCAACATGAGCAAGCACTCGAAGAAGAAGAAACTTTCTCAGCTGAGAGTGGGGTACAAGAGTCTCATCTTAAATACCAACTTTGATCCTACGCCCCGATTGATCATAGGTATCATTTTTATGCATGAAAGAGAAATTCCTTTTCTGAGCTAGGCCACCAATCTGTTACTTAGGAGAATTGGAAATGAAACTGGGACTGCTTTTTTAATAAATCCTACTTTCCTGCTCTACAGTATTCTTTCTGTATTTATTATTGCTGCAGTCTCTGAACTGAAACATTCCATTAACCTAATAGCAATATGTGAATACACATTAGACAGTTTGGCCCACACACACACAACTGATCTCATCAAAGAAATAAAACTTGATTTGCAAACAATTTACATTGACACTCACTTGTGTGGTTGCAATTTAATGACACCACATTAGTGGTACCATTATTATTTTAAACATGATTTATAAAAAAGGGGGTTTATCTATATTTAAAATGCATAATGCATGAAAAAATGTGCTGTGTATTCCATTAATCATTCTATATGGCACACTGCAATATGGCTGGTATAAACCTGGCCTAATTAGCAATCTTCTTATAATCCCAAAAGTCAAATACAGTACTGGGCGATCAACAAGCTTTCTTTTGCATTTCTTTTCCTTTCAGTGGTTTTTATTCTGAAAGCTTTTGTTCTTATTTAGAAATTCAAATCTGCCCCACATCTTGTCCTTAACATTGCACTGTATTTTTATATTTGTGGCTAGATTGTACTTCAAAGATAATGTATCGTTATTTATTACTAGTTAGTAAGAGAAGTGGTAAATAAATGCTCCACCGAATATTCCTATAGCCTGAAAACAGTTTTCTTTACCTATATAAGAAAGACTTTCATTTCTTCTCCATAGACAATGATCTTTCTGAGATGAGAACAATCTGCACTGATCTATAAAATCTTAAGATCATTAATACCAGTATAAAAACAAGCAAAAACAGTATCCTAGAGCATTTTAGCATTTTCGGACTAAGGAAAGGAATTTTGCTTGATTAAGGACTCCAAAGAGGCAGTTAGCTGTGGAATCATACTCATAATATTTCTTCTTTTCCCCCTGAGCTAATTCTAACAGAAAACAAAGCTGGGATATGGATGTTCAAAGGAACAGCAAAGACTACATAACAAGCCATGATCAACCTACACACTTAAATACCCTCTGATGATGATTATGATATGTTATAGAGGACAGAAAAACGTATTTTAAGTCTCTGGTATTTTTCTACAGTGTATAATGAAGTTGGTAATGGTGTGTACATATATAATACTGAAACAACAGCGTTGGAGAGGTGCGGCCATGTTAGTCCCATTTTTCTTGATGTAATTATCAGCTGTTTAGAAGATGTTCTGTTTAATTTAGAATCTGGTTCACTGTGGGTGGTGGCTGCAGGCAAATTGTCAGAGTGAACTATTGACTTAGACATCCCCCAGTGGTTACTGGACTTCTGTTTATTACCATATTTGTATTACAATAGCACCTAGAGGGCCTCAACCATGAATTGTTCTCTTGTGCTACGGTTGTACAAACACGTAGTAAGATACCCTTTATCAGACTGAATTCCCTTATGCCATTTGCATCAATTCAGTAATATTTAATTAATACATTTTATGAGGATCTGTATATTATCTAGTTTGATCAGCTCTTTCCATTTAATTTCTAAGGACAAATTCTATTTAGTGATTCTGTAACCATTCCTTTCAAGAAGTTTAACACCAGCAGGTGTCTGAAACCACAGGACATTTGCTTAGCTGTGTGTCTATATAAATTGTATGAAATTTTGTTTTCTACTTAATTAAGAACATCTTCAAATAATTCCTTTAAAAAAATGCTAGGGTTAGCTGGTTGGGAATATAAAATGGAACAGTGTTTTGAGCAATACAATTGAACTGGAGAGATCTGAAGCCCACTCCAGGCTGTGTTCTTTCCCCCAGACATTTACAAACCATGCATGAGGAGAGATTGAGCCCTGCTACAGCCACACAGCACTCCATCGCCATTCGGCCAGTCGGTGCTAGAATGGGGCCAAAACTCCTAAAGCAATCTTCAGACTCTCTCACTGTCATTGTAAGTGAAACCAAACTGCTTTGGGGAAGTCATGGAAGGGCTGGCAGCTCATCTAGAAGAAAGGTCATGTAGATGACAATGTATCATCTCTTGTGGCATCAGACAATTGTATTAGTGTATAATATGCCTGACAGATGTTCTGGGATTGGGTTTCTCAAACTTTTTTTTTATTGGATTTGAAAAAAACAAACAGGACCACATCTTACTTGAGAAATTGTCGCATAAAACAACATACCCTCGTATTCTGCCCATTGACTATCTGTGGTAACTGTAGCAATTGCTCACCTGAAAAAGTAATTAGGAATGTAGCATACTTTTAGCTGTAATTTGGAAGCTGCAAGAAAGAAAAACCAACACTGTGTTACCAGCCATCTCCTTTTGGACAACCAACAATCCTCTGATCTAACGTGAGAACCTCTTGCATGCAAGACATTCAAATCTATATATTTTGTTCAGATGAAATGAAATTCAGATCCAGAATTATAGCATACGAGGATGCATGGGTTCAGACTGAGGCTTTGCATTTTATCTACTTAAAGTTATTGTCAACTTGCAGATTTAAATTCTGGATCAACATTTGGAATTCTCACACACACACACACACACACACACACACACACACACACACACACACACACACACACACACACACAGTTTTGATCCTCAGGCCCATTGTCACCATCAATATATACAGTAAGTTAATGAACCAAGGGTAATCTTAAATAGGTCATTACAGGGCAACTGTTTCACCCTTTTCCTGTTGTATATGGTGTGTGATATATGTAAGTAAGTTAATATCAACTATAGAAGTAACTCACATTTGAGATTAGCACTTGATGTACATCTAGAGACATGCACCAAATATAAATTGCCTGTTTTCCTCCCACTGTGAAATCAGAGTGAGTTGTGTTGCACAAACATGAAATACAAAATATTCTAGCCACTTCATCTGATTTTTAAAAAAATATTAACACTAAAAATGTAAGTACATTAAATATATTGAGAAAGTGCCCCAGGACACTACCAGATGAGAGGAAGTGACTTTTCTTGCCCCACCAACTATATTCCCAAGTAAATTTCCTACAGGTAAACTGCAACATGGTAAGCCCCACCCTATAAACAATACATTCTCTTATCCTGGAAAAGAAGTCAATTTCTATCAACATTGTCTGCTCCTAGCTATGACCACTGTGACCAGTGGACTGTTGGTTGTTGTGAGGCTCTCCTCAAGGTGCCCAGAACCGGGAACCACTGTGTTACCCCTCTCCCTCAGCAAGACAGAGCTTTGCGGGAGCTTAAATTGTGTCTCAACTGCCTACCACACCAGGCTCTGGCTCCTTGGGCGGGGCAGAGCAACAGGCAATCTTTAGCCTGAGCCTTCAGGCTAAGGCAGGCAGTAACTACAGTCTGGGCTCTAACCCTCTGGATGACGTAGAGCAGTAAACATTTAAGCAGTCTTTAGCCTAGCCTCTTGGCTAAGGCAGACAGCAAACACAGTCTAGGGCAGGGACAGGCAACCTTTGGCATGCGGCCCGTCAGGGAAATCCACTGGCAGGCTGGGACGGTTTGTTTATCTGCAGCGTCCACAGATTCAGCTGATCGCACCTCCCACTGGCCGCAGTTCACTGTTCCAGGCCAATGGGGGCTGTGGGAAGCGACGGCCAGTACATCCCTCAGTTCGCCCCACTTCCTACAGCCCCCATTGGCCTGGAATGGTGAACGGCAGCCAGTGGGAGCTGCTATTGGCTGAATCTGTGGATGCTGCAGGTAAACAAACTGTCCTGGCCCGCCAGCAGATTTCCCCGATGGGCCGTGTGCCAAAGGTTGCCAATCCCTGGTCTAGGGGCTTACAACGTTCTGGTTGGGGCGAGCCACAAACGAGGCACAGGCCTTCTGGCCTAGAGTGAGTAGGCCGCCACCCCAGGGTTGGGGTTGGTGGCAGGGGGTAGGGAGACCCGGGCCCACCCTACACTACTGGGTCCCAACCCAGGGCCTTAACAGTGGCAGGCGTCCTGCCGAAACATACTGGCTCATATTGCAACTGCACAACATGACTAATGTGTGGTTCCTCTGGGCTACTTCCTACCCCAGTCCACTGGTGTGACTCCATAGTCTGCAGGTCCTCGGTCTCCTTGAGGTAAGTGGCAGACAGCAGTCCTAGCAACTTTTCCCTACTCTCAGTCTCCTCAGGGAGCAGAGTGTCTCATGGCTCAGGGTCTGGTCCAGAATCCTGCAGCTGGCTAGAAACATCTGCCTCCTTCACTGGCTCCAGCTTCCAACGGAGCTGAAGGGCCTACCTCTTATACTTCTTGTCCCACCCCTCTGCTTCCGGCACAGGGGGCAGGGTTGGCTTGGCGCCGCCCAGCAGGGAGAGCATAGTGGTCCCTCTGCTTCAGGTCTGGAGGGAGGCCACTCTGCCTCACTACAAGACCACAGACAAGTGATTCTAAACGGAGGTAACAGAAACAGGTATGGTTATAAACAAAACACACTTTCTAGTGCCAAAAGTTAACTTTAGTGAGCTACAATCTTAGCCTAAACAGCTTTCTCATTTACATCAAGCTACAAGCATCTCCAGCCTTTCTGGCAGGAGGATTTAACATTCACAGCATCGGAGGGTGCTCTCCTTTTTAGCCCTTAAGAGATGAATAATTAAGGGGTTCTCTTCTCTTATTTTTAAAGTCCAGTAAACCTTAGAAATGTATTCTTTTGAAGTGTATGCCCCAGATAAAGTTTTTCCTCCCCTGTTGTTTGTCTTTTTCCACTGACTTCCCATCTCCCTGCTGACTTGTATGCCTGGCATCAACTTGCTCAATTTACACTGGAGACACAGGTAACCAGGAAAAACCACATACCTTTGTCTAGGACAAACACGTTTATCAGGAATGGCCCCAAAAACATATTTTAGGAACATATTTCCAGCACACACACAGCTCTTTACACACTAACTGTACATACATCACACAATAATATTAATGACGAGAGGGTCACCATCTTTCATAAAAAACTTTACTAATGCACTTTTATAGTACAATAATGTTGTATAGAATCAGTTGATTTAATTACTTATTCTTTGGGGTTCAGACCCCCTGTTCTCCCATACGGTGTATGGATGCTCTTTAACACAGCTGTCCAGAGAGAAATGGCTGGTTATAGGCTGTTGGTTCTTCCTTCCCTTAGCTGCCGAATTGCAGCTAAAAATATACTACTTATCTAGTTACTTTTTTGTGTGCCTCTTATTCATTTCAACATGATATGCAAACATGCACAGATGAAGACAGAATTGGGCCTTCTTAAGCACATACTGCCTGCATTACCAAGCTCTGTGGATGAAGTTTACCCATTTGTCATACACCCATATATGGGTGTAAGTGGTTCTGATGGCTCCTTGCGCACTGTCTGCATAGAACTGAAATTTTTGTTCCATCACAGTAGTCAATTTCACCCTTATGTTGACAGCATAAATCTTTGACGGTTAACCTAGACCAAACTGATCTATGCCAACATATCATGTTGACAATTGATCTCTTACATTTTCTTCTGCAGCAGTAATTAAGTATTGGATAAGCTTATGGAGCAACTTATTTTAGTTAATGCAAGTCTGAACCTATACCATGAAACAGAAATTTATCACTCTACAGTGATTTTCTTTTCATGCTTCATCAATTCATGTTTACAGCTGGTTTAACTTTTTCTAATCAAAAATAAATCAGCATGAAAAAGCATTAGATTTTTCATTTAGATTCTCAATTGCCTTTTATTACAGAGATAACATCCCTTGTCTGATTTTAAATGGTAGATTATTCCCTTGTTTGGATATGAATAAAAATGCTCTGGTTCCATAATCCAAATGAGCCTCATTTTTATTTTGCCTTAAAAAATGTTGCACTAGACTGAGATGAATTGGCTTAGTTGTGCACGGACATCTCTGAACCTACCCCAAATTGACACAGAATACTCATTTGTTATAGATGAGTGCTTTTATAACAATAAACTAACAACTGTTTGACATCTCTTATGAACAAACTTCACCTTGATGTAGACACCCTATGGATCATGTAAGCCATTTAAATAGGATTTTACTGCATAGGCTCTTGTATGAGACCTATACAGTGGGCTGAATTTCACCCAGCATGGCTGTACTCATGCTTAACTTCCCTGTTGGCCTAACACCACTGACTTCTGTAGAGTTAGGCTAGCAGAGAATCTGGACCTAGGAATTTAAAAGGGTAGTAAAAAACTTTTGATATAACTTTAGAGGTCTATATTTCCCCTACAAATGTGATAACGTCACCAACACCTTCAGCAGAGCAGGGAGCTGCATTGTGTATACTACTTCAGGACTTTGCAACATCTTCAACAGTAGATGGAGAAACCCTGGGCTGGGTCTAACCAATTTAATAAATATGGTACCAATTTTCAACTATTTTGTTTTAAAAAATTAGAAATCAATGTGGTCGTGTTTTGCAGGTAGGATCTGTGGCTACTCACAATTATTCTGTTGTGTTAGTGGGTGTCTCATTGCAATTGCACTCTTTTCCACAGAAACTAATTCATAATGTTCAGCTGATTGGTAGGCACTCCAAAATGCTCTTTGTATGATGCAACACCCTCTTTACAGAGGAACTGTTTCCTGCCACTGCCTTCTTTTCCTCAGTTGTGTTTCTGAGCAGTCTGAAATATATCCAGATCTAATATGGTTGCCATGACTTTGAGCACAGCGTGGAAGTATGCAGAATGCATTCATTCACTAGACCACTATGACTAAGGATAAGATTCTGTCATGGATGTCACAGACTCCAGGACTTTCTGGGACCTCTGGGATTTCTTCGGGGGCCACCGGAGCAGCTGTTGTCCCTGGAGTTCAGCCCGGGGCCACCGGAGCAGCTGGCCAGAGGGCTGACTGCTGGAGCCACAGTCCCTGGGCTCCTGGAGCAGCATCTGGGGTTGGGTCAGCCCCACAGCAGGTGCAGCAACCGTGGGGCTGGAGCAGCTGCTGAAGTTCAGCCCCTGGCAGCACTCTGACTGTAAGTCCTCTCCACCCCAAGGATATTTTTAGTAAAAGTCAGGGACAGGTCACAGGCTTCCATGCATTTTTGTTTATTGCCGTGACCTGTTCCTGACTTTTACTAAAAATACCAGGGTCAGAATCTTAACCCTAGCTATGACTTTTATCTAATGTTGTGTATTTCCTAAGCCCCCCTTTAAATACTTCACAATTACTATACTGATGCATCTAGATTGTGCATATAATTATCATCTGCAGATCTCAACTGTTATATCAACATAATTCAGACTGTCCCTAGTCAAATACTGGAGCGGGGAAAATAAACGTCAGCTAATGAAAAAGGTGAATCTTAGAATTTCCCCCAAAGAATTCCTAGAACATATCTTTTAGAAAAACATTGAATGTTAATTTTAAAAATGGCCAGTGATTGAGAAACCATCATGATTCTTGGTAAATCGTTCCAATGGTTAATTGCTCTCACTGTTAAAAGATAGGCCTTATTTCCATTCTTAATTTGTCTAGTTTCAACTGCCAGCCACTGGATCATGTTATACCTTTCTCTGCTAGATTGAAGAGTCCATTATTAAATAGTTCCCCCATAAGTACTTATAGACTGTAATCAAGTCACCCATTAACCTTCTCTTTGTTACCTAAACAGCTCCTTGAATCTGTGATCATATGGCATATTTTCTAAACCTTTAATCTTCTTGTGGTTCCTCTATGAACCCACTTCAATTTCTCAACATCCTTCTTAAATTGTGAACAGCACAAATAGACAGAGTATTGGTCACACCAGTGCCAAATCTAGAAGTAAAACAACCTCTCTATTCCCACTCAAGATTCCCCAGTTTATGCATCCCAGGATTGCATTAGCCCTTTTGGCCACAACATTGAATTGGGAGCTCATGTTCAACTGATTATCCGCCACAACCACATTTTTTTCAGAGTCACTGCTTCCCAAGATGACGTTCCCATCATATAAGTATGGCCTACATTCTTTGGTCCCAGATGTATACGATTAGAATCATAGAAGATTAGGGATGGAAGAAACCTCAGGAGGTCATCTGGTCCAACCTCCTGCTCAAAGCAGAACCAACCCCAACTAAATCATCCCAGCCAGGGCTTTTCAAACCGGGCCTTAAAAACCTCTAAGGATGGAGATTCCACCACTTCCCTAGGTAACCTATTCCAGTGCTTCGCCACCCTCCTAATGAAACAGTTTTTCCTAATATCCAACCTAGACCTCCCCCACTGCAACTTGAAACCATTGCTCCTTGTTCTGTCATCTGCCACCACTTAGAACAGCCGAGCGCCATTCTCTTTGGAACCCTCCTTCAGGTAGTTGAAGGCTGCTATCAAATCCCCCCTCACTCTTCTCTTTTGCAGACTAAATAAGCCAAGTTCCCTCAGCCTCTCCTCATAAGTCATGTGTCTCAACTCCCTAATCAGTTTTGTTGCCCTCCGCTGGACTGTCTCCAATTTGTTCACATCCTTTCTGTAGCGTGGGGCCCAAAACTGGATGCAGTACTCCAGATGTGGCCTCACCAGTGCCAAATAGAGGGGAATAATCACTTCCCTCGATCTACTGGCAATGCTCCTACTAATGCAGCCCAATATGCCGTTAGCCTTCTTGGCAACAAGGGCACACTGTTGACTCCTATCCAGTTCTTGTCCACTGTAATCCCCAGGTCCTTTTCTGCAGAACTGCCACTTAGCCAGTCAGTCCCCAGCCTGTAGCAGTGCATGGGCGTCTTCTGTCCTAAGTGCAGGACTCTGCACTTGTCCTTGTTGAACCTCATCAGATTTCTTTTGGCCCAATCCTCCAATTTGTCTAGGTCCCTCTGGACCCTATCCCTACCCTCCAGCATATCTACCTCTCCCCACATCTTAGTATCATCCACGAACTTGCTGAGGGTGCAATCCATCCCATCATTAATGGAGATGTTTAGCTACATTAAAACTCCCCCCTAAAAGTTGCTGTTTGCTGGTGAAGGACTACTCTATTTGATTTTGGAGAGGACTACTTTTTGGTACTGGGCCAGTATGATGTTGACAAAAAGTCTGTAAAGTGCTTTGAGATTATTTGTGGCACAGATTACTTTATAAGCATTATTTTGCAGTACTGAGTTTTCAATGTGAGAGGCTGTATACTAGCATATAGGGTGTTTTTATACAATATTTCACATACACGTGAAAAATAAGCTCATCTAGATATACTTAATTCTCCCTCTGTACAGGGAGGTGAGGGATAGACTAGATGACATCTTGAGGTCCCTTCCAGTTCTAAATTATATGAAATCAGAATTTTCTACAAATATGTCATTTTTGGCACAACTCTAAGGGCTGGATTCTAATTTCCAGTGCTCAGCAAGGATCATGGAACATCTCTTAAGAGGCAGTGCAGTCTAGCAGATTGCACAATGGCACCAGGTGCCAAGAAAACCCAAGTATAACCTGAGAGCTGCCCCTGACTCACTGTGTGGGACTAGGTAAACCACTTCACTTCTGAGGGTCTCAGCCTTTCCACCCATAAAGTGACAATAATACTCAGTTCCCTCTTCTCCTGGTGACTGCTATGAAATTTGTTTTGTATAGAACTTTGGAAAAATGAAGTTCTACATAAGTGGTAAATATTATTATCTAGAATATCCTGCACCTTTGCATACTGAATACACAGATCTCAACCTGAAATTTCTGCATTCCTAGTCAATACTGCAGTCATCAAGTAAATATAAGGACATGAAGAGCATTCTCCTATGGAAACTGGTGAATTTGCTATTTGAGCCCTTTTTTTCCTTTGACCATATCTGAACAGTTTGTAGGGTTTTTTATAACCTATTCATCCAAAACCCCATGTAGATTCTACATTGTATTGATTTTGTTCTTTTCAGAAAGTGCTGACTGAAGAGACAGACTAAAACTCTTCTGTGTGATTTTTTTGGTTTCTGAAGGTTCATAAAGGTCAGATTAAAATGCTGGTCCACATTCTTCAAGTGCATGATTGCTTGGGAGCTATGTGAATGATTTTCAGATTGTTTGGTACATCAAAAACTACAGTTTAAGTAGTTTTAAGATTTTTAAAGGAGAGAGAATGGCAGGACTAGTGAATGCAGGTCTTGGTCTTTGATTTTACTCTTTCCCCATGAAATCTTTTTGTCCCATTCAACAGCACATCCTCTGCATAAGTCTTTACTACTACTACCTCCTGATCTATGCAGGTCAATTTCCAAGAGGAAATTTTAACTTGAGACCATCTACTTGATAGCATATGCAGTGTGCATAACCAAAATGAAATCAATGTGAGTTTTGTAAGTGGAAGAACTGTAGGAATGTGTGAGACAGTAGGGTATACTATCAAGTACTAATTTTTGTGTACATAAATCACCATGTAACTAATATGATGACATTATCATAATCAAAGTTTGGGCTGCAGGTTAGCACATTCTGGGATGCAATCCAGACTAATGAGGACTTGCATCCCCACCTACCCTGCAATCTTGGGTGCCTCACAGTACTTTGCTGCTGTAGCTCCCAACTTGGGCACCTCATAAACAACCAAAAAGCATGCAGGTCCCACCTGGATTGTCTGTGTATAGCTGCAGCCTGCCAGCAACACTCCAGTCACACTCCAGCTTCCACCAGCCTTGGATGCCACTCGCAGGGTGACCCCAACACACTCCCAAGTCTCAAATTTCCCCCCAAAAGCTTGTGTTCTGCACTGTCCAGCCCTCTCCTGGACAGCTGAGATATTATAGGCCGGTTGCCCCTGTAAGGGGTCAGTATCCAACAGTTTGCCACTTCAACTGGAGTTACCCAAACAGTTCACATGTGTCTGGCGAAGTGGGTATTCACCCATGAAAGCTTATGCTCCAATACATCTGTTAGTCTTAAAGGTGCCACAGGACTCTCTGTTGCTTTTTACAGATCCAGACTAACACGGCTACCCCTCTGATACCAAACAGTTCAGTTTAAACACAACAGTGGATTAGTTTTGATTAAAAAATAAGATAAATGTATAACTACAAAGGGATATACTTGCACTCACGTAAAATCTAAGGTATTAAAGTCAGAAATGGTTACAAAAGAAATAAATATGAAATGCATTCTAGTAACTAAAACTTAAAAAGACAGACTTGGTTCAAGGTAAAATCCTTACCATCCATTCCTAGAAATAGGACTGACCAAATTCTCAGGTCAGAATCCCTCATCTTAGGTGAAAGAGAAAGAAAGAAGAGGGAGAGAAAGAAAGAGAACCTGCGGTATTTTGCCCCTCACTTTTAGAGTCCAGTCACCCTGTGAAATGCATTTTCTTGAGGGCTACCCCTAGATAAAGTTCCTTCCTGCTGTGAGGATGGAGACAAAGTCTCATGGTGAAAGAGGTTCTATATTTTTGTTTGTTAAAATGCAGATTGGCCTGTTCCTGCCCCCCCCCCAGATGCCAAAGAATGGCCACCTGACTGGTAATTGCCAATCAACTTTGATGACACACAGCTAGAAGCATCAGCTTGTCCTTTGTCTTTGAGAAACATGTTTACCCCCTCCGCAGACTTATCTGGGCAACACATTTCAGTCAATTTCAGCTTATGTTCATAACTTTACATATAATGTTGCTACACACCTTTAACCAAGATATTGATCAGCAGCTTATTCTTTTTCAAATGATACATCACAAGGCATATTTTGTATAAAGATTATTACAATGGTGTGTAGGCTGTGAATATAGGGAAGCATTTGGTCACAGTTATATTCTGAGAGTTATCCTAGACCAAGGCACAGTAATGACAATTTCTTATTTATTTGATTTATTTCAGTACACTTACCAGTCTCAAAAATGGACTATTAAAATCACAAGAGAACTGAAAACAGAAACTTCAACTCAGCTTCCTCCAGCTAAAAATCTAAGACAAGAGCCTCTTTGGGGGAAGGAGAGCTTTCTCAATACGGTTCTGAGAACCAAACTGTGCCACTTAAGCACTATCCACTGGTGCTCAGTTGCTCCCTATTGTGTGGCGGGAACATGCACAATGTACCATCCTTTCAGTCCTGCTGCATATCCAGCCAATCCCAACATACTGTGCAGAGGAAATAAGGGCCTGTGTTCCTGTCTCTTCTTCACATCTTGGGGATGATCTGCTCCTCCCCAGAACCTGCTGTTGTAAATGCCTTTCTTCCTTGCCTATATCTTCTAACTCCTCTTGATTTGTTAAACTCTAGAGTGCTACTAGCAACAGAGGGTCCTGTGGCACCTTTGAGACTAACAGAAGTATTGGGAGCATAAGCTTTCGTGGGTAAGAACCTCACTTCTTCAGATGCAAGACTTGCATCTGAAGAAGTGAGGTTCTTACCCACGAAAGCTTATGCTCCCAATACTTCTGTTAGTCTCAAAGGTGCCACAGGACCCTCTGTTGCTAGTAGCACTCTAGAGTTTAACAAATCAAGAGGAGTTAGAAGATATAGGCAAGGAAGAAAGGCATTTACAACAGCAGGTTCTGGGGAGGAGCAGATCATCCCCAAGATGTGAAGAAGAGACAGGAACACAGGCCCTTATTTCCTCTGCACAGTATGTTGGGATTGGCTGGATATGCAGCAGGACTGAAAGGATGGTACATTGTGCATGNTAGTATCAGAGGGGTAGCTGTGTTAGTCTGAATCTGTAAAAAGTCACAGAGGGTCCTGTGGCACCTTTGAGACTAACAGAAGTATTGGGAGCATAAGCTTTCGTGGGTAAGAACCTCACTTCTTCAGATGCAAGTCTTGCATCTGAAGAAGTGAGGTTCTTACCCACGAAAGCTTATGCTCCCAATACTTCTGTTAGTCTCAAAGGTGCCACAGGACCCTCTGTGACTTTTTACAGATTCAGACTAACACAGCTACCCCTCTGATACTAGAGTGCTACTGGTTAACTCTACAAAGTGTACTGACTTACATTTTTCGTGGAAGAAACTATAAAATTTTATTCTATTCTATTCTTTTAATAAATCAATACATGCTGACAATTTTAGTCTGCTGGAGGCAAGGGCTAAATTTAGAGACACCTTTAAAAGTTGTGGAAAACTGACAGCCCATTCTGCTTTAGTTTAGTTTACTCAGTTTCTGTAGTACTAAATAATTCCTAATTAAGTAGGCCACAGATTTGCAGAGCTATGCAAGTACATGATCAGACTTCCTTTTTTCTTAAATATGAAGTTGTTCATACTGATTTGATGGGCTTTTTGAAAAACAAACAAAAAACAAAACAAAAAAACCCACTAAAATAGCTTAAGGAATACATTTGCTATGATACCACATTTACAATGTTAATGTTGTGGGTGAAGCCAACCGACATGGTTTCTCTATCTGCATGGCTGATTTTCACATCCTGACAGCCATTGCTGACATTTGTGTTCTTCAAGACATTTTGATGATCAGTGTTACAGTGATAGCTGCAGTGGAGGAGGCAATAAATTCCTGTAATTCAGATTGAATTGATGACCCAGAAGAACCTGCAGAACCTATGAGAGCTCTACCAATTACAATCTTTCTTTTTGATTTCACTATGTCGATTTTGTTTGAGATTATTTGAAACTTGATTTAGTTAAAACTAGTAGCCTTTGGCTAGTGGGAGATTTCAGAGTAGTGCGCTCTGGAGAATAAGGATGGTCCAGTGCTTAGGGCACTACCATGGGACTCTAAAAGATCTGGATTCTGCTCCATGTTCTGCCAGTTTCCCTGGACAAGTCACTTGGTGCCTAAAGATGCAGACAGGTGGTTAGTGGGATGTTAAAAAGCACCTAACTCCCACTGAAATACATTTAAAACTCTGAGCCTGAGTCTTTCTGTGCCTCAGTTCCCCATCTGTAAAATGGACTAATAGCACTTCCCTAACTCACAGGAGTGTTGCAAGGATAAACACACTAGACAGATTATGAAGGTCTCAGGACCGTATAAGTACCTAAGATAGACAGTGGGTTCAGCAGCTGACACTTCATGCCCAAGGTAGGGAAACAGAGACACTTTTCCATCCCAGCAGCCAGCAAATAATTTCACTAATGAGCAATTTTTCCCTGTCACACAAATTCTAAACCTATGAAATAAACTGTAAATTTAAGTGAAAATATTTAGTTTTCAAATATCTTAGCAAGTCAAGGGTTTAGTAGGATGATTTTGCTAATTAGTCTAAAATTTGGCACAAAGATTCCAGAAAAATAGCAAGTCTGTTTAATTGTTCTTTACTCTCAGATCCCTTCTTGGCCCAACTTCTCCCATGGACAATAAAATTCTTTAAAAATTTCTCAGACAGAGATTGACAGACACCAGAAATTAATCCCACTGGCTGCAATCTTTCAGCGCTACTAAACAGTGTTGCCGCAACTCACCAGTTTATATGTTTTTCTTAAAACCCTAGCTCCTAGAGGTAAAGGATTATGGATCATTTTTTAAAAGTGAAAGTATGTTCCTCAGCCTCCTAGTTTGGAGAAAAGCCCAAAAATGTCAACTAAATCTACCCTACATGTTCAAAAATCAGAAGGCAAATAAAATTCCATTTTTTAAAAAGTCTCATGTTTTGAATGTTTAGTTTGACAATACTGCATTAGCCTGCACACTGGGCATACAGTCCACTAACTACAATTGTACTGCAATGTGAGGGGAGTGAGAGAACAACCTTTCATCATTAATCCAATGCTCTGGAGCAGATGATGCCTGTCACACAATCACTGACCATCAGGTATGCCTGAGAAGTGAGAACAAGAATTTTATGTGGGCAGTAGCTTCCAAGACGTTTCAGCGAGCATATGTGCTGAATTCTTTCTATTCCAGTTTGCTGCTGCCCCAGTTTCCCTTCTTGGGCTTCTCAGTAACTCATAAAAGCTTTCATGTGGCCTTTTAGAACACCTCTTCTTGGGGGCTGTTTTTTAACTTTAAAAAACCAACTCCCTGGCTGAGGCTTTTCATTCAGCTCCCATGTTCCTACTCTCCAGCCCCGCTGCTGGTACTACCTCTCTGCACTCTCCTATCCAGGTCCTTAGGAGCTAAGAATAGTCTGTGTGTGGGACTGATCACGCCAACCTTCTCCCTATCTAGGAGCAACTCCCAAAACTTCTTATCTGGAGTCTCCTTTTCAAAAGGACACAAGGCATTCTCTGTCTTAGAGTCTCCACAGGCCTCTCTTATCTATCCCCAGAGGCCTGATTTATCTACATGACTCATATGTCACATGACATTACTCATTCTCTCCACCTGGGCAAGGGAGCTAGGTGTCTCACAGGTTGGTCTGGGACCCATCTCCCCTTGAAGAGGCCATCCACCTTGCAGAAGGTAGCCAGGTGGAAAGTATACCAGAGTGGTGGCAGGTAAGATGGTGCTCTCTCTTTCACAAATTATAGAGAAATGCGCAGACCTTCAAATCTAAAGTATTCGTTATTTAGACTGTAAGCTCTCTGGGGGCAGGGATTCTCTCTTACTATGTGTATACATTGCCTAGCCCAGTCATCATCATCAAATATGGATAGTTTACTGAGGACCATTGCACCAGCCAGAATGACTACGGTTGATGGTGTTACACCAGGCATCGTGTAGTGAAGTTCCCAGATCTGGCTCAATCCTGCAAATCTATGAATCTCTTGGGCAGCCCCACAGGCCAGGAAGGGTCAGGTCAGGTACCCTTTGGGCATCAGTGAACCATCTGAGTGCATGGTGTGCTGGGGTGTTTTATTCATCCTGGTGATCTGACTGAAGAGCGTGCAGTGCTGCTTTTGAATATAATGAGAAACTGAAGGAAGGCCAGTATCTTCAAGATTATAATGTAAAATCATTTTTGGCTCAAGATTTAGCACTAACTGTTCATATAGAATGCATCTAGCCACTCCAAGTCTGCTTGAAAGAGAATCCAGGTTCTGAACCGTATAGCAATACAGGTAATACACAGGTTTGGCAGATCCTGAGCTTTGAGTGAAAATGTTTTTGTGTCCATAAACAAGACATGAACTTTATGCAGGAAGTGGTGAGACCTATTTATCAAAGAATGTCTGGCTTGCCACAACCATTTGAACTCTGCTTGCAGCCTAGGTTGACAGCCTGTCAACACTCTGCATTGTACTTGACCCCACCTGCATTGGTAGTTTTCGTGGCCCAGCTCTGAGGTTCTGGTCTTCTTCTTGGTCTTCTGTCACAAGACATTCAATCCCACAGTGTGGGTGGAGTCTTGGGGACCTCGAAGGGCATGGCAGCAATTCTCTGACTTCTCCACAAGCAAGGCATTGTCATCAGCGTAGTCTTGGTCAGCAAACACTTCTTGACCAACCTTGATTCCGACATGCGTAGTGGCAAGTGGACAGCCAAGCAATAGCTTCACTGAATAGAGCCAAGGCTAGAATACATCCCTGCTGCCCACCTGCGGTTGCATAGAAACACGACAAAATGATATACCAGGAATCAACACACACACTTGCACCAGTACCAGTGTAAAGATCACCTACCAGATTTAGCAGAAGATCTGGGATACCAACTCCTTTCAGTGTGAGCCAAAGTGAAGATCTGTCAAACAAATCAAAATTGATATACACCACATGAAGCGGGCAGTTAAATTCTTGGTGCAGCTCAGCCAGAAACTGAAGGGTAAGGATAACATCCATTATGTACCACCGAAAAATGAAACCTGATTCCTGGGGAACTCAAGGTCTGTTAAGGAGCAGCTGAATACTACCAAGCAGAATGTGAGCAAAGACCTTTCCAAGGACCAGTACCTATGAGATTGGCATGTAACACAAGGACACTATGATGCTATCTTACCATTCTGCTGGTATTTTGCCTCATGCTCACACATTTAAGAACAGTTGATGCAGGCCGATGCTCATTAGTTGAAGGCACCTTTGAGCAACTCTGGCGGAAAACCATCAGGTCCTGCAGCACATCCATTCCATAACTTTTGGATGGCCTTTTATACTTCCTCAAGTGATGGGGGGGGGGGGGGAATCAATGTTTGTCCCTGGGTCTGAAGCCATATGTTTGCCAGGTCACTTAGCTCTGGACAGTCACAACAGATATGTGGCTCAGCATGATTACATAATGAGACACTAATTTCAATTTGCGCCTCCAGAAGCTACCATAATACAGAGTAAGAGCAGATGAATTTTTGGTCATTTTAAATAATTTCTACTGTGGGCAAAGGTTTCTGGTATCTCATCAATATTTCCAAGTTTTTCAATAATGTAAAATATTGTGATTGAACCGCCTCCTCTTCCATCACCATAAAAGAGTCCTTTCTTCTCTTGCTTGACTGTCAGTCCTCACTCTGGTTGTCTTATTACCAGAAGAATTATGTAGTTCAATGAATTCCCACTGCCATTGTATCCATAAACCTGCAGTTTTAAACTCTGTTCAAAACATGTTAAGGGTTGAAGTGACTAGGAGTCTCATCATCTATGCCATCCATTTTCATTTCTAATTTTACAACATCTGTCCTTGATCTGTTACTCATCATTCACTGCTGGCAAATTAGAATATATAAACTGGATTGTAGAATCAACCATAGAAGTGATTCTATCTCCAGTCTTATCCCTAGGGTCAGACTGAGCACTAACCGGTTGTGTGGCTGTTCTTGTTCCTTTGTACAGTACACCTCAGCAGGGCTGGTTCAACCTGCAGTCACAGAAGTCTGCAGCTAATACGGCCATACCATCTCTAGTGTGACATTCAGTTTATGTGCTTTAATGGCCTGTGGGATACTGTGTGAGCTCTGGGGTGAACATTTAAACTCCACAAGAAATTAATATGTTTTGCCTTTATTGCAATGCGGACAGGGCACAATGGAAGCTCCCACTCTTCCCCCAAAAAGAAGCCGCCTTTGGCTAGCCTACACTAGTTCTGGACACATTTTATAGCATCTTCTTACCACTCAGTCAAAGCTAGCACATGAATCAGCAAAGAAGGCTGCACACCAAACACTGGACATTCCTGCTGGAATGCCTAGTCAAGTTGCTTTGCAGAGAGGTCTAGCTTTGCTGCATCAACCCTCCTATTCAGTACAGAAATAAGGAAGGACAAATACTGCTATGTTTACTACTGCATCTTTTTGCTACTATAGTAACAAGTTTAGTCCCTCCCTGGCTGAGAAGCCAGCCAAGCTGCCTCTTGGCCTTAAAATATGATTTCTTGCCCTTTTTCCTTAGTATTTCTCTAGTAAGGATTTTGAACTTACCAAAATAAAAAAAACTATAACTTCTCTCTGATGCAGTTCTCTATGCTGTCTTTTTTCTTTGCAGGAAAAAAGAACTTTTGCAAACTTATTTCCACAATCAGACCATCACACACAAGGTAGAAACTCATTGTCATTTATCAGCAATCTTTCTATAACCATTTCTCAAAGTTCTCTAGACACAGCTGCACAGCTTCATAGTTCCTCTAATATATCAAACCAAGGGTTTTAAAAGAAACAACCTATGGTTACATGCACTCTTGCAGGACACATATGTAACAATCACTTTTGCCAAGGTCTTCAAGAGTGACTACTGATTTTGGCTGTTTCAGTTTTTGAGTGCCTAACTTGAGACACTTGAAGGGAACTGATTTTCTGAGATTGGGCTCATCACTTTCTCAAATGTCAGGCTTATTTAAGGTGTCTCAAATGGGCATCCAAAAACTGAAGCATCTGAAATCACTAGTCACTGTTGAAGCTCTTGACCATTCTCTTGATCAGATCTGAATGAACTGTATTATCTTGCAACACCAAAAGAACTATTAAATGGTTCCTGTTAATTACTGGTGAATAATCAGTATCTTCCCATCCATCACCAATTGGCTGTATTCTAATTGCCCATCTTCCACATTGGATAATTGCCATATTGTAAATAACACTTCGCTGTGTTACTATAATTGCAATTATTTGATCTCCTTAAATCTTAATATTTAGATGAGAATTCATATAAGACACTAGACTCTGAAGAAGCTACATTTGTAGAATGCTGAGCAAGTGCTTCCTGGGTAGGAGACTTGCTTTCTTCCAAAGGGTGAAAGAAAGGTCTTTGACTGCCCGTCAGATTTCAGAACAGCAGCATCAATATGCAAGAAGGTTAATGTCTCACAAAGTACTGGGAAGCTGCATATTACATTTATCAAAAGATGTGTAAATGAGCTATATGGGAGTCTATTACAATGTCTTGCATAATTTATTCCATGTACAATAAAAAGCTGATCAGATTTCATGCATGTTTACTTTTTGAAAGATAAATTGCCGGCCTGTTTGAACTAGCTGGAGAATACAAATATGTTTCAAAGTAATGTGTTTATCTCTCTGACATTTTAATCTTTAAAACTTTCTTATCCTTGTTATTTTCACATAGCAGTTCTCTTTTATAAAAGAGACTAATCTCTCCCGAACATGAGATGAGTTATATTGTTTGAAACATTCAGTGTATATAAAGACTATTCAGATGTATTACATATGCATAAATTAAATAGAAACATATAAAAAAACTAACTTCAGATTTCCCCCCCTAACATTTTAAAGGCTAAAAAAATAAATTATTTTCAACAGACTCTTAAATTGATACTATTACAAGTTTGTGTAATTTAGAGTTGGTCGTCTGATAAATAAATGTATAATGTAAAAGTCCTGATGGTAGTATCACTTACTCTAGTAAGTAATTCTTACTTGAACAAGTAGTCCATTGCAAGATCAGACCCTTATTCATCAGCCTTTTCTGTATTAAGAACATTATAATAGCCAGTAACGCACATTGTAAGGGCATATGTATGGCTTCTTTTCTAAATTGAAAAATCAGATAAATAAATAAAACATGTAGTTTAATGTATAAATCTATTTTTGGCATTTCCATGACATCCATCACCATATTATCTTAAAAGATTTTATTACTATGTAATAATTTCCCCTAAATAAACAGATGGACATTTTCCTACAGTTAAGTAGTCTTGTACAAACCTTGTGCTCTCTATCTTGTCGGAAAGTGTAGATGCTTTGTCTGGAAAACCAGTTACTTTCCCCCAAATCCATTGTTATTGCATTTTTTTTTTAGTTTTGTACATTAGGTTTTTATCTGAAGTTTCCTGGCCACACTTTCTATGTCCCTTGAAGAATATTTCTTGCAACAGTTGTGAATCCAGAATACAGCATGTTATTGACAACCTTGTTGATGTTGTTAAGAAGTCCGGTAGATGAACAGGACTTTTTGTTTAGAGTTCAGGTACTGATCATCTCTTGAAAAGGCACTGCTATTAAGCTAACTTGTTACACTTCCAAAAAATTTTCAAACTGAGTAGTTAAATTTTCAAGCTTGTTATTTCCAAAGATCAAGAAAGAGAATTTGGAATGCAGAAGTCTCATCTGTGGCCTTACACTGTCCTAGTAAGCCCCTTCACACCATTTGATATTTTATATTTCATCTGCTTGCTTGCAGGGTAGCTCCTCTGCTCCATGAATATCACTTAACTTCAAGTTCTTGTCTGATTTCAAAGGAGCAGTTTTATTTCACATTACAGTAAAGTTTTCTGAACTAAGATTTTATCCACTTGCAAAGCAAGATGCTGTATTTTTCAGACCAAAACCCCTGAATCCAAATAATTTTAAAAGGCCTTTGTAAGAGAGTCTCTAGCAATTATATGAACTCTGCAAAATATTTTTTTAAATGCGACTTATAATTGAGCATATACTATATAATAGATATAATGAATGTCCTCGGTAATGAAACGGATAAGATACACATTTGAGTAGGAAACAAAACTTCCTACATAGAGAAAACATTTACAGAAATCTTTCTGTAATGAAAGAACTTCATTTATAATGAAGCTGCAGTGACAAATTCTACACTGATTTGCACAAAATTAGGCCAATTATGTCTTTACAAATCTACAACTCTAGATTATTAGATATATTCTGCAAACTCCTTACTTTAAAAAAATCTCTTATATTATTTTATTATGGTATTTCCTAGCATCCCCCCTCTCATTGTGCAAAGCACTGTATAAACACATAACAAAGGGATGGTCCCAGCCTGGAAGAGTTTACTTAAAAATGAACCCATTACCAAAGTCTCTGGGGCCCAGTACAAAATGGAAAGCTGTAAGTAAGTTGGTGGAGCTTTTTACAATGGTTTTCCAGCAACATTTTGTCTCGGATGAAATTAAAAATGCCATGCACTTCATCAGATTCTTCCACATATAGACACCCATTGACCTGAGCCATAATTCCATCATAAAGAAACTATTGATTGGAAGGATATCATGGGACATTGCACTAGCTCATCAGGGAACTGAGGTTCTAAAGCTCCCTCTACAAGGGCAGCCTAAAGCTACAGTGTTATGTGCCAACAAAAGGGAGGGACACAACAAAAAGGAAAAACAAAACATTGGGTGAAATCCTGGCCCTATTGATGTCAATGGCAAAACTCTCTAACTGCAGTGGGGCCAGAATTTCACCCATTGTCTCTTTGGGTGAGTCTACACTTCAAGTTATTCCCAGCTCAAGGAGACATACCTGCACTAACTCTCATTGAGCTAGTGTGATAAAAATAGCATATACGTGCCTAGGATCTCAGATAATGCCTGCGGGCATGGGGCAGCTAGCTGCAGCGACATTCTATTTCTAGCATACTAGCTGGATTTAAGCCCGGAGCCCCTTTGCCCTGGACAACTTCCACAGTCAGGCCAAGGCATTCCTCAGCTTGGCCCAAAGGGGAGAGTCCAGTGTGTAATGTAGGCAGCCTTGCTTCAGCCAGGAGAAACCAAAATAAAGATGAAATAAACATCCGTAACTTAAATTGTCTGGCAAAAAAATGCAGTCCCCCTATTATGAATAAGTTGGTCAGTTTCTCAGGTTATCTTTGCTTTGTGGTTAGGGCTTGGTCTGGGATCTCCCCGAACTAGGAGTAAAGAGACAAAGCATGTCCACCTTCCTTGGCAAGCCCCAAGGCATTTCCTCTTCCTGTTTATATATTTGACATAATGAACCTTGGAGGAAAGGATCCTCCCATTAGAGCTTCTCTGGGGAAGGGCAGGCACTATTCATTCATCCATCCATCCAGATTTGTGTATAGATGCCCAGCACCACAGAGTTTTCTGGCTGGTTCCCTCTGAAGACAGTTAACCTTTCACTTTATGGGTTTCTGTTCTCCTCAGCTTACTCACATATTGCCAAATAATGACATTTTTCACTGGTAAGATAATACTCAGTTACAGTTATGACAGAAAATAATTAATAATAAATATGAAAATACTTATACTTGTAACTGACTGGGTCATATTTTACTTCACTAGGTAAATACATGAAAGTGATTTCTTGATTAAACATTTCATCTCAGAAAAAAATCATAAGTTAATATTTCACTTGTTTATATTTAACTTTTTAGCAATTGTAGAACTTATGGGGAATAATGCAAAGCACTTAGATGACAATTTTGGATACTGTATAAACGTAATCCTGATTCTGGAGACAAAATACTCTCTAACTCAACTGCAGATAATTTATTCCTGGCTGTGACTATACCTGACGGCTTCAGGAGGACAGACTAGTCCTTGATGGCCATTATGGAATCTAGATCTTCTGGAGGACACATGAAGGACTACACTGAACACATGTTACAAAAACAGCAATGTACACACAGAATATCTAAATTACTCAATTTTTAAATGGGGGAGCTTTTAAAATCATGCTTTATTCACTTTTTTTAACAAAGTATTTTGAAGATGGATCTTCACTATCTAGAAGACCAACCTTCTCCCTGTGAGCCTTTATAGCAGCTGAGGTCAGCTAAGACAGCTGAGGTAAGACAGTGAAGTAGCACAATATGGTTTTTCCACAATGAACTTACTCAAAACAAGCCCAAACCCATATATGTAGAAAAGCCAACTCCAGGCCTTTATGCTGAGATGAGTTGCCCAAGGATAGATGATTTTGATCCCATCCGGCTATTCTCTGCTGCCTTAAAGGGGGACCAGGCCAAAACATGTTCCTTGACAGGGTGATAGAGAGTACTCAACTGCAATAACAGTCAGCAGTAATAGATGACTAAACCAATGCTATTCTATATAATCAGCAGATCAAGAATGTCAAACAGATGGACATCCTCTATAAATATTTTTTAACTATTAGAATTTTACTTGCATCTGCTGTAAGTTACATAGTCTCAGTTCTGGCTAACACCCTCAGGCCAAATCTATTAGGACCACTTTTCCAGTGTAGCTAGACCAGTATATATACAGCAAAGCGCTTCTAGTGTGGACTCTGCTTATACCAGCCAAATTGTGCTTTTGGCAGCACAGTTTATTTCCCACTCCTGCTGAGCAAAATAAGCTATACCAGCAAAAGTGCAGCTTTACTGGCATAATAAATTGATCTCTTCATGGAGTGGCTTTTGGGGGCATACTGCATTTGTGAAGGAATCATACCTTTTCACATCTCTAACCTACATAGCTAAGCCAGCAAAACTTTGTAGTGTAGACTGGGTCTCATATTGGTGACAGCAGTGGCATAATTAATTTGGAAGGAGATCCACACAAGTATATCTGATTGCAGGTCTGGGGCCTAAGGCTCAGATCCACAAAGTGATTTAGGTATTAGGATGCTCAGCATCACACTGCCTAACTTTTAGGCACTAAGAAAATCATAGGAAAAACTCTGCAATCCACAAAGCCTGAGATAGGCACCTAGGCTCCCTATACAATGAATGAGGAAAGAAGGTGCCTTAGAATGCGATCCACAAGTAAGCACACTAGATGGTGAGCTACCTAAACTAGCCAATGGGAGACCTGGATGAGAATGGTTTGTACTAAGCCCTGCCTGTCTCTGAGAAATATACACCTAAAGCCAGGGCAACAGCTAAAACTTAGGTTGACCTAGCTACGTTGCTCGGAACTGAAATTTCATGCCCTGTGCAACGTAGTTAGGTCAAACTAACCTCCATTGTAGACACAACTAGATAGACAGAAGAATTCTTCGGTTGACATAGATACCACCTCTCAAGGTGATGGATTTACTAGAGCAAAAGAAAAACTGTTGCTGTATGAGTGTCTACACCACAGTGACATAGCTGCAGCACTGCAGTTGTGCCACTGTAGCACTTGTAGTATTGACATGCCCTCAGTCCTGGCTGCAGGGAGGTGCCTATCTCTGCTAATGAACCAAGAACCAGGGGAAGATAGGTCTCTTCCACATAAGTCACCTGTGGGGCCCAATCTGGTAAGCATGCTCAGAGGCTAACTAACTCCACACAAAACAGCTGGGGGTGTAGGGGGAGAGGAGAAGGAGAAGCTTCTTTATAATCTTTAGCCCAGTGGTTAGTCACTCCTCATGTGAAATGTGGGAGTCCACTCATTCAAGTCCCCCTCTGCCTGAGGAGCAGAAGGGATCTGAATAGGTATCTGTCACCTCTCAGGTGAGTGCCCTAACCATTGGGCTCTTGAATAGCCCGATGTGGGTCTCCCTCCATCTCTCCTATTGAAATTGTTCCACTTTAATTAAATAGTTGACAGATTAAATATTAATTGGGCCAGAGAAAAAGTGAGAATGACTCCAGCAGCAGCCAAATTGGTGGGGGAGAGATTAGCAGAACCACAATGGAAATATGAAAACTCATATACCCCTAGAGGAAGCAGAGGTGAGAACAGGACCCAGAGGGTCTGAAGCAGCCACAGCAGCAACCAGGATATGACAGAGGAGCAGGGTGTGGGAACCAGAGGGGCTGGCATGGGCCCAGGAGCAGATAGAAATCCCCCAGACTCTCTTTTGCAGCCAGCTCTACTCCCCCTTCCACTGAGCCTCCCCTCACTCCCCCTCTGTCCTCCCGTTTGCAGGGAACTTCCACCCCTCTGACTCTGTAGCCTAATGTGTAGAGCACTCACCTGAGAAATGGCAGATCCCTGTTCAGATTCCTTCTCCTCCGGCAGAGCGGGGACTTGAACCAGTGGTCTCCCACATCCTGGTTAGTGCTCTAACCATTGGACTAAAGCTTATAAGGGAGATCCTCCTTCCCCAGCTGTTTTGTGCACAGCTAGGCAGCCTCTGACCTCTACATTTGGTTTGTTTAGGATTTCCGAGGGGGAAAAAACCCACAAAATATTTCACAACATTGCAACAAGTAAAAATACAATATTTTATCCATCTCTAATTAGGTAGCAGGTCATGGCTGGGGTTTCCAGGGCGAGTCCTTTTCTCTCTATTCTCTGAAGAAACCAGCCAAGTCTTAATACCAAATAAAAGCCAGGTATATAAATCAATCTATGAATTTCTTCAACTTCCTATACTAGGGGACAGATTGTGCCTTTAAGACACAGCTCTGTGCCAGAAGGCTATCAAGGAGGTGACACTGTAGTGGCAGCCCCAGGAGGAGGACTCCACCAGCATTCCTCTTGGAGCCCAGCGGGCCCGTGCTGTCAGCAGGAGATAGCTGTCTTGTGCTGGGTATAGCATGCATTCATCTCTGTGCTCACCAAGCTCCAAGTAAGGTATAGAAGGGGATAGGAACATGGATCAGCCTTTCCTCTGACCTTTTCTCTGTGGGAGGCTGCTGTTACCAATGATGCTAGTGCAATGACTACGCTCCTTAGCTACCTAGTGGCTGCACAGTGTACAGAGATATAGGTGATAGGGTAGACTCATTGTACTAACTCCTACTCCTGCATCTGCAGAAGACCAAAGTCACTCTACTCCTAAATTTCTTCTAAACTGAATCCTTAGTGCTAACTGTAAAAGAACAGCAGGGTTACCAGTTGTATTTCATTGGTAGGACAAATGAAAAGTACTCCACTTAGGAAGGAACAATCAGTTGTACTCATACAAAATGAGAAATGACTGCCTAGGAAGGAGTACTGCGGAAAGTGATACGGGGGTCATAGTGGACAACAAGCTAAATAGGAGTCAAGAGTGTAACACTGGTGCAAAAAAAGCGAACATCATTCTGGGATGTATTAGTGGGAGTGTGGTAAGCAAGACGTGAGAATTAATTCTTCCACTCTAGTCCGCACTGATTATCCTCAGCTGGAGTATTGTGAGGAGTCCAGTGGCACCTTAAAGACTAACAGATTTATTTGGCATAAGCTTTCGTAGGTAAAAAACTCACTTTTTCAGATGTGTGAAGTAAAAATTACAGATACAGGCATAAATATATATTGGCACATTTTGAAGGGCAATTTAGTCATGGTGGATGTAATCCACTCCCAATAATTGATGAGGAGGTGCCAATACCAAGAAAGGGAAAATTGCTTTTGTAGTGGCTTTGTAGTGGCTGGCTCACTACAAAAGCAATTTTCCCTTTCTTGGTATTGACACCTCCTCATCAATTATTGGGAGTGGACTACACCCATCCTAAAGTGGCCTTCAACATTGGTTCTCCACTTGTAAGGTAACTCCCTTCTCTTCATGTGCCAATATATATTTATGCCTGTATCTGTAATTTTCACTCCATGCATCTGAAGAAGTGGGCTTTTTACCCATGAAAGCTTATGCCCAAATAAACCTGTTAGTCTTTAAGGTCCACCGGACTCCTCGTTGATTTTGTGGACACAAACTAACATGGCTACCCCTCCGATACTGGAGTATTGTGTCCAGTTCTGGGCGACACGTTTCAGGAAAGATCGGGACAAATTGGAGAAAGTCCAGAGAAAAGCAACAAAAATGATTAAAGGTCTAGAAAACATGACCTATGAAGGAAGATTGAAAAAAATGGGGTTTGTTTAGTCTGGAAAAGAGAAGACTGAGAGGGGACATAATAACAGTTTTCAAGTACATAAAAGGTTGTTACAAGGAGGAGAGAGAAAAATTGTTCTTAACCACTGAAGACAGGATTAGAAGCAATGGGCTTAAATTGCAGCAAGGGAGGTTTAAGTTGGACATTAGGAAAAACTTCCTAATTGTCAGGGTGGTTAAGCACTGGAATAAATTGCCTAAGTAGGTTGTGGAATCTCCATCATTAGAACTTTTTAAGAGCAGCTGAGACAAATACCTATCAGGGATGGTCTAGATAATACTTAGTCCTGCCATGAGTGCAGGGGACTGGACTAGATGACCTCTCGAGGTCCCTTCCAGTCCTATGATTCTATGATAAATGAGCTCCACTGACAGTTTTAACACATATGGAATTAATCCGTTCTTCCTTGCTTGTAATGAAATGGGATATGCAGTATCTGATACGAATTTAAATATTTTAAAAATGAATTCTTCAAAAAGACAAGGAACCACAGGTATAGAATGTCAGAAATTCATGTCTGTGAATTCTTAATATGTTTTACAATAAGATCACCATTTACAGCTATGAAAGATGTTCCAACATAGGTGGCATTTCTGAGCTTATCTGCAGAGGGCTGCACAGATCCAACAAGCCATTAAGTAGCAATAAAAACAGATTACCATGAATTCATGACTGGGTAATTTAGTTTCTTTTGAGGGGATGATATGTTATTTTTTACTTCTGAGCATTTCATTGACCACTCAGCTGAGTGAATTCATGTTCCTGCCTTCTTCATGAAACAAGAGCCCTTATTAAAATAATTCAAACAAATGCCCTCTTTACATTGAGCCAATATTCCATGGTCTCCATCCATCTTAGTTAGTTTGGTGTTGTATCGGGTAAAAATAAATCAGGTTGAGAACAATTATTCAGTTTATTTAAAACAGTCACAATACAAATGCCTTGGGACAACATGCCACATCCCTAGATTATATAGACAGAGAGATAAAATATATCCAGGCAGAGGACATGACAAAATTCTTCCTTACTTGATGAGACTTATGCATGAATGAAATCCCCATGCAGCATGTAAATAATGGGTCCTTGTCAGATAGCAGAAGTATGAACATCATAGTGTATGATGACTGTAAAATGAGAACCAGTTCCATGTTTACTAGTGTGCACTTTCCTCTTAAGGAAACAAATCTTTCTATACCTTTGATGCCCTTGGCATTTTGAATAAAACATGTGGGGATTTTATTCTCCAGAGAAGATCAGTTGTAAACATTCAAGCTACTTATCAATTTTTTTTATATAAAAGGAACATCACTCTTGCTTATCTATCACTAACTCTTAAGTGAATTCAGTGAAAATAATTATTATATTAACAGCTTTTTTGTCTTCTTGTAATTGAAAACTTTTTTTGTAATCCTGATAGGTGTTTTGCCTGAAAAGCTTTGTAAAACTATTTGCCTGATTTAGATCCCATCACAAGGTTTACCCTTTTCTAAAAGAATTTTACAGTAGATTATTAAGCCTAATATGAACAGTGACTGTGTTCTGCCGTCAGTGAACAAAGGACAGCTCTGTTGCAGTGTGAGAGAGAGCTGCACAGATGGAATTAGCAGAGGACTATTGTTTCTTTGCCCCCCGCCCGCCCCCCAAAAAGCGCCGATATCATTAGTATCTTGTTCTATTTTTGATCCTTGGGGAAAACACTGGATACAGACATTCAAATACAACTTCTCCCACTTACATTAGCTTGCTCTGAATTAATGTGATTTCTTCTTGATTTTAAAATTGAATTTAGTGCTCGTGAAATGTACCAAATTGCGCAGCCTTAGAGATTAAAGTCAAGTCAATTCACAGAACAAGTAACAATTGGATTTAATGATGCAAATTGCCCTGCCAAAATGTTTTAACCTAATTCACTTAACTTTATGAAGGATGTCAGAGTTCGGGATGTCATCACCCCATTCAGTCTTTAGCCTTTTTGCTAATAAGGGTGCAAATTACTCTGATAATTTTAGTGGTGTGGACACCTACCCAGTAGAAACTGTATTGCTTGTGCATAAACCAAGTAATTATCAAAGGATAATAAGTGGTGGTGTATAGAAACAGATAAACCTCTGACCTGTAGAGGTGAAAGTCTCCAAATCCCATAACTTGTGATACCAGCTCACTGAGTCACATCACGTTAAATACAGATCATGAAAAGAGCACTGTTCAAATAATTACACCCCCAAATTTAATCATTAAAGTTATGTAGCGTATTGTACAGTAACTGAAAGTGTGCATCTCAATTAAAAAATCCAACATCTAAACCAAGAAATTATAACATAAGAATATGCATGTTTTCAACAGATGGAATGAAATTCACCCCTATGCAGTAGGCCAGTACATGTCCTAAACTCGATTTTAGTCTTACATAAACCCTCAAAATGGCACTTAAGTGGTGCCTATGACTTCTGCTAGCCCCTGTATATGACAGACTGCACCTACGCAAATTTCTTACGTGTAAGAGGATTTATTTAAAATTCCATGTTTAAATAAGTCAAACCTGCAACAATTTGTTTAATAAAACACTAGTATAGAATAAATACCACATTTTTATACTAAACTAATAATTTTAAATGTGGGAAAAGTGGTTTATTCTGTTGTAAATATACACTCATGACACCATATTTTGACTTAAACTAGAGCCCGGCATGACACCATCTTTTTAATCCTGCTCCCATCCTGTCCCCCAATACCCACTCCCTCATTGTTATCCCACACCCACCTGCAAAAACCTTAGATCCCACAAATCCTGCAAGAGAAACAGATTCCCCCTGATTACTAAAAAAAAAAAAAAAGGCTGTTATAGATAAAATGTTATATACACAAAATATAATAAATATTTATATACAGTAACTCCCCACTTAACGTCCTCTCGCTTAACATTGTTTCGATCTTACGTCCCAGCTCAATTACAGAACATGCTCCATTTAAAGCTGTGCAATGCTTCACTATAATGTCGTTTGGCTGCCTGCTTTGTCCACAACTGGCAGCCCCCGTATCATCTCCCCTGCACGCCCCCCCTCACCCCCCCCCACAGCACGTCCCACCCACCGGCAGACCCCACGGATCAGCGCCTTCCCCCTCCTCCCCCTGCCTCCTGCCGCGACAATCAGCTGGCTTGTGGCATTCAGGAGGGAGGGGGGAGGAGCGAGGTCTCGGTGCGCAGGCTCCCCCTCTCTCCCCTGCCTCCTGAACGCTGCAAACGAGCTGACTACCGCGGGCAGGAAGCAGGGGAGGGAGGGGGAGCCTGTGCGTCGAGTCCTCACTCCTCCCCCCTCCCTCCTGAACGCCACAAGCCAGCTGATTGCCTCGGGCAGGAGGGAGGGAGCGAGGATGCAGCATGTGGAGTAAAGGGGGAGGGGGGGGGGAAAAGGTGGGTTAAGGGTGGAGGCTTGGGTGAAGGGGTGGCGTGGGCTGGCCGAGAGTCGAGCCCCCCACCCCTGGTGATTGCAGAGTAGGGGAAGCTGCCGCTGCGCAACGTGCTTCTCCAAGCCTACAGCACCTTCAGCCTCCTTGCCTGCCTCATTGTCTCCAGTGCCAGTGGGCTGTGCCTGTGTGGGGTAAGGCAGGGGCACCTCCCAACTATAGTACTGTACTGTACTGCATGGTAAAAAAAAATTTCCCTGGAACCTAACCCCCCATTTACATTCATTCTTATGGGGAAATTGGATTCGTTTAACATCATTTCACTTAAAGTCACATTTTTCTGGAACATAACTACGTTAAGTGAGGAGTTACTGTATATACACACATAAAAACTGGAATTCAGACACAATTTTTACTACTAAAAGAATAAAACAAATCTTGCTTAAATCATGTAAAAAATACTTTAACTCCTGTTATAATAGACACCAGATCTTTTTCTGTCCTCGCTTAACTTTAAATATTAAAACCTTTATTTTAAACAAAAATTAGTGTTTTCCTGCAAATTACCACAATCTGTTAGGGGTTTTTTTTTGCCCATCCAATCCCACCTGCAACAAAGTATATTTTATCCACTCCCGCTCTTATAGCAGCAGGTCCTGCAGGACCTGTGGGATCCCAGTCCTGCTGCAGGTCATTAACTTAGACGACATGTCTGTGTAGAGGAATAAGGAGGAGTAAGCATCTTAGATCAGGTGCACTGGTCATATGTATTTTAGGACTGGATGCGGAGGGTTTGGATTGGGAGGAGTCTTGGCTCCAGGTATCAGTGCACCAGACCATACATACCCACCATCACGGGGTGGGTTGTAATTTGCTGCTTGTGTGGGCTAGCCATCCCCAAAGCAAAGAGGAAGAAGGGTGGGAATGATGCCTCAGCCCCTTCTGGGGCTACTCTAGGGATGGCCCAGTTTCCACTTCATCTCTATGTATGGACTGTGCATAATGGTATAAATTAGCCCTTAGCATGTTGAAAGTAACGGTGATTCTATCAGCAGCAAACCAGATCCCAAGTTTTTCATTACTCATGAATTTTATTTTGTAAATTGCTTTAAATGTTGCTGGATTTCTGACTTTATTATGAAATAGAAACAGTCACTGAGTCAAAGACTTGCTGCAGTGAACTGCAACGTATATTATTGTAGATGAAAAGTAAGTAATATAGGCCTTGCTGGAGGCCTAGGCTTAACTAGCAGTGTGAACCAACGGCTGTGAACCAGAGTAGGCCTGGCCTTGGCAGAACAGTAACACACTGGGTGTCAGCTAACCAGGTAAGCACATTCCTGACCAGAGAGGATGGTGCAAAAACACACAGCTCTCTCAAGTAACTACATAAATGCATTCCTAAGAGATGGTACAAGAACACACCAACCCCTCACAAAGATAAGGGGGCATGACAGGATAATGGATAAGGATGTTTTGTTTAAACTAGCAGGTATGAGGATTAGGGTGGTAACTAACAACATCTGGAGCAAAATACCTAACTTGTTGGTATCAATGTCCTAAAATATAAAGGAGAAGTTATAGGAGGGGCATCTTTGTCCTGGTCTAGGGCAGTGGTTCTCAACCAGGAGTCCAGGGCCCCATGGCAGGCCACGAGCAGATTTCAAGGGGACCATGAAGCTGGGCCAGTGTTGGACTTGCTGTGGCCCAGGGCCAAAGGCCCATCACATGGGACTGAAGCCTGGGGCTCTGAGTCCCACCACCCGGGGCTGAAGCCGAAGCCTGAGCATTGTAGCTTCCCTGGGACCCCGATGGTGTGGGCCCCAGGCAATTGCCCTGCTTCCTACCCCCTAACACTGACCCTGGCTTTTATAAGCAGAAAACCAGTTATTGTGGCACAGGTGGGCTGTGGAATTTTTATAGTATGTTGGTGGGGGCCTCAGAAAGAGAAAGGTTGAGAACCCCTGCTATAAGGCACAAGTACCATGCTTTGTCAACAATAAACCTGGACAAACACCTTTACCGCCAAACCAAGCCTGTGGTCTGTCTTTATAAATAATATTGAGGTCTGTTGAATCAGCATGCGGAGCTCTCTGCTCATGCAGCTAACACCAGAGATCCAAGAAAAGCAGCTCTAGCAGCCTTAACAACACTCCTCAGCACTAAGAAATTCCAGCAAGCAAGGGTCAAAAAAGCTGGATTCCCCTTCCCCTCCACTTTATATATGTTGTTCAGTCTTTGCAATAAATGTGCACTGCCTTCTCCAGTCAGTCTGAGTGGGGGAAGAGGGTCATGTATTTTGCCTACCTCAAAAGAGCAAGGAATAGTTATTAAAGTTAACAACTGGTGATAGTTCTATAATTAAAACTTAGAAAATTAATAGCTCTCACGACAGAAGAGGAACGCAGAACAAAATCAGAGATGTAAAGAAAGAGTTGCCATTGTGGGGCAGGTGCATAGGGCATACGTCTGCATACTTAGCTGCCACTTTCAGAATGGTTTGAGCATGTTAATCTGCGGGCCAGTGAACAAATGCATGATAAAACAGGATAGGAAGTAATCAGCAATATTGTGGAGGAGGATGAGGGACTGTACATTAATCCTAATCTATATTTGGTGTAAATCAGGACCTGCCTAAAGACTGCACTTTTCTCCTTTTAGAAATATTTTTAGTAGGTTCATGTGTGGGATCACTTGACTTTTGGTGGTGAAAAAAGATTCCTTAAATGATAAACAAATGCCTCAGAATATTCTGTGGTAATAAAATAGGACATTGCAAACTGAGCTGAGTTTCAGGTTCATAAACAAAAAAAAAACAGCTCATGACAGTTTTGTCTGATTTCAAGTTCTGTTACAAATGCTATGCACAGCTATAGTATAGATCTGCATTTAGCTTGTACCCTATGTGATTTGTAGTCTCATGTGTCTCTAACATTGCAACACAAAGATGTTTTGGCTCAGAAATAATCTTTATAAGATGAAGTTATCACTGAACAAAGTAAGCCCTATCATGTTCAGCTCCATTCAGAACAGGCCCAGAAAAGTCAATGGGTGTCACTTTTTAAGTAAAACACTCTATTGATCCAATGACATTCACTAAACATTAAAAGGCAAAAGTGGCCAGGAAAAAAAGTGTTCATTTTTTTAGGATCCAAAGGAAAAGTTACAACAGTTAAAAAAAAAAACAGAAAACAAATTCACTAAGCACAGGCTACACAAACATAAAAGGTGGATAATACATTATATCTTATGTAAATTACAAACACAATGTAGTAAAAACAAAAGAGATTAAATAAAAAAGAGATTACCTTAGTCTCAAGTCTGCAATGACCCCCTTGTGCCATTCTGTATGTTCCAGGGACTGTAAAGCTGGTTTTAATAGCCAAATGAGGATTGTCCTGATGTGGGGGAACCACAGGTGTCCATTGAGCCGGGTGTACTGGCTCTGTACCAACTCTACCTCCTAATCTCCAGCATATTATTGCCTTAATTATTATTTATATTGTGTTTGCCCCTAGAAGGCAGGACATCATTGTGCTAGGTGCTGTACACACATAATGAAAAGATGGTCCCTGCCTCAAAGAAGTTACAGTCTATGGCTGGAATGCAGCTACAGTCCAACTATCCCCCAGCTGCCAGAATGACCTGTTAGGGTTGTTGCCAGGCAGATGCAATTTAGAACCACTGTAAACTGCTTTAAAATGTGGAGGGAGCCCAGCTGGTCCCCAGCCAATCCCAGAATTGAGTGAATGGAAAGGTAAGAGGACATAAAACTACCTTTACTCCTCCTCTTCCTCGGGTCCTGCACCAAGCACAGATGGATGGAATCTAAGAATTGGTCCCAGAGTGTTGTAAGTGGTGATGAAGAAAAGGGGATGCGATACCAAGAAGGGCTTAAAAAAAAAAAAATCTACCCCTGCATCTGAACAGGGAGAATGCTCTGTTCTGTATTACTGAAAAATGAATGGCTGGTGTAATCTATATTAAATATAAAGGAGCCGTTTGACTATAAATCAGGTGAACTTTTAGTTGGCGTATTGAACTAGAAAGGGCTGCCAGGTCTGGTTAGACACATTTAGCTTACTAGATCTTGCAAGAGCAATTTTATTAAAAATTAATTTTGTATTTCTTGTAGTAACATTAATCATGACAACTTTATTTAGTATAAAGCTGGACGTGAATATTAAATCCATTTTAGTTTCATTGTAATTTAACGATGAAATAAAGCACCAACATTTAAAACTTTTTTGTGTTTATGATTGTGCATTAATATAAAATTATACATGGCATATTTAAATAAAGAGAAAATGAAACATACAGCCATTACAGCATGCACCCTGATTTGACATCTCCAATATATATTTTACCATCATAAGACACCATTTAAAGTTATGATTTAACCATTGTCATCCAAGACCCAGTTTATGCTTTTTTTGTGTCCAGTTTACACTAAGAAGGTTTGATACAAATGCTTCTACAAAAAGCTTTTATACTCTTCATTGACAAGACTCAAATTCTCTGTCATGTTTACTATAAGACACATAGTTGGCCTAAGTGTGCATTATGGAGCAACTGCATTTGTACACATGGGATTACTCAGACACAAATAAAGGGAGAATTGGTTCACTGCTATTAGGAATGTATATATGAAATATGCTGCTGACATCTTGTTTAAATAGTTTTTAAAACATTTGGATATCCACTTAATCCTTAAAAGAAAATAAGATGCAAAGAGGAGCAAGAATAACAAATGACAGAAGGAAATAATGTGGAGAGGGATAAGTTATTGTATTTTAGGCTACCTTACTTTAAGTTACTCAATTGATAGAAGAAAAGCAGGAGTTAGACAAGATAATATAAATGTGATGCTTGAACCCATTAATCAGATTAAATAACATGAGGAGCACCAAAGACCCTGTAGGCTGAAAGAATAAAACATCACAAATGTAGCGGGAAATTGGACTACAACAGTGGGTAGTTATGGGGGGGGGGAAATCAATGATTAAAGAACATACTGTAGAAATCAATGCTGATTACGTAAGGCACTGGCAGTGGTAGCTTTAGAGATACAAGAGAGCAATGACCCTAGGGGTAAACATGCATCACCCTTTCAGGACATATGGTACTTGTTAAAAATTCAAGCCACATTTCCCAATTGATAGGCAGAGAATAATCCCACTTTCTGTTCAGGTTTGTGATGCCATGAGCATCACACCCCACTTTGGAGACACGCAGATTCAAAGTGTGCTATCCATGCTTACATTACTATTTTGTATGATGTAACAGGTTAGATCTCAACCCTTTAGTTGATTGATGATGAGATTACTGCTGAGCGTGCACAGGAGCCCACTGAGTTCAGGGCGGCTCCCCGCAGGACCTGCAGTCTGCTCAACACACTATCAGTTACAGGGTTGGGACGTTAGTATGCCATACTCTAGGAAACACATTTAGCAGCTGAGCTAAGTCCTGCACCATAACTAACTTAAACAAGGATCAGAAAAGGATTTTTCTATTTGAACACAGTAATAAAAGTAGCCTCTGTAGAGATGGATCCAAGTCACACATTTGGCTTCTAGATCCCAAATGCCCAAAATTTGGGGGGCATTTGGAACCATTATTGTAGTTCAGGCCCATCTCCAATTGTCTGTGGAGTCGCAGTCTTGCAAACAACCTCTTTTTAAAAATTTAATTTCATTCACTGCTGGGTTGCATTATACTATTATTAGCTCACAGCCAAAGATGTGCTTATGTCATAATATATTTTACAATGTAATTCATATACTGCACGTAGGTTTTTTTAAACCTCTAAAAACATTTGAAGTTGGATTTTGTGGGTAGATGGGTAACTGGTTGAGGAAATAAGAACAGATTAGACTTCACCCAACTCTTCTCTAAGACAGAAACCAATTCATATGTTTTATTAAGTTAATATTTTTGGTTTTAATGTTCAGCTCTTGCACCTGTTTCTGCTTTTTTTTCTTCTCCTACCTCTGAGTTAGCCAAAACTCTAAAGTGTTGGGAATGGGTTGAAATGATGATTAAGATCGAATTATAAACACATTTTTAAAAACAGTGACACTCATTGCCACAGGATATCATCTTGGAGCTAAGAGCTTTGTGGTGTTTTTTTTTTAAATGATTAGATGTTTATAAGGATAACAAGAGCATTAGATAGGAAAAAAGATTTTAGAAAAGATATAAATCCTCAGGCCACTAAGCACTAATTGAGGGAGGAAATCAGGAAAAACTTTCCTTGTGGGCAAGATACTCCATAGTTGTGTACTCCAGGGATTCTAGAAGCATCTGGTACACACACTATCAGAAAGGGTGCTGGCCTAGGTGCTCCACTGGTATGGAATGACAATTCATATGTATCTATACTAACTGTGGAAATGTATTCCCTTGGATCACTGTATCATTTAAAGTAAATCTCACTTGAATGAGAAATAAAATAATGGAAGGAATAAATTAAAGGATATTCAAATTAATATAATTCCCTCCCTACTTACTTAGTCCTCAGTTCAGCAAGATATTTAAGCACATGCTTAACTTTAAGCATGAGAGAAGTCCCATTGAAATCAGTTGGTATTACTTGCATGCAGGGCCAGCTCTGGGTTTTTTGCAGTCCCCTGAAAAGAGCCACCCCCAAAAGGCCAGAATGCCGCCCCTTGAGAAGTGCTGCCCCAAGCACATGCTTGGAATGCTGGTGCCTAGAGCCGGCCCTGCTTGCATGCTTAAAGTTTAGCACATGCAGAAACAGGTAGAGCTCTGCAAATCTGCGGATATCGGCAAATATGGAAGCAGATATCTGCAGATCGTGTTTGCGGATCATGAATCAGATGCAGATAAAAATTTTGAATCCACGCAGGGATCAAGAAAGAACTAAAGCAGCAGAATACAGCATTTCAGCATCTACTTAGGAATCATAATGTCATACTCACTGTCTTCATTCTCATTCATGCACTAGGCCCCTACATGCAAAATTATAAGACTAGGGATACTGTCTGAACATCATTAAGTACTTTATAATAGCAGAGACAGATTAGGTAAAATATGTTGGGTAACCATTTTTAGCTGTAAAGGAATAAAGAGATAGAATAAAACTATTAATCGATTAAACAGCATAAGGGCTATAAAATTCCTTTGGGATAAAAGTCAAAAATATGTAATATAGATTCACAGGAACATATACTTCACTGAAGCAGGTAGAGAGTTAGGTATTAGGATCAATGAGCAATTAAAAGGAAGAGCAGTGTTTAGAAGCATTTAAAATGACCATATCATATTATCACTAACAAGACATAAATTTTGATAAATGGAACCACGGGAAACTGTGGGACTATGTTCTCATTAGAGAGACAAGGTGGATGAGGTAATATCTCTTACTGGACCAACTTCTGTTGGTGAGAGAGAAAGCTTGTCTCTCTCTTGTCTCTAATGTCCATAGCTACAACACCACTGCATATGTTCCCATTAGATATTCAGGTTTAACATCCTGCTTAAGGACAATGAGGATGCCGGGAAGCCTGGATATTAAGCCATTAGTTTGGACCATTAAACTAAAGGCTCAGAAAATAGGTCTTTTTTCTCAATATAAGCAAGCGTAATAGCAAGTGTTATTTTTAAATTACAATGTACTGGCCCTGTATGCCTAATGTACTGAGTTCCAAAATGAACAGATGCTACACATAGGACCAAATCCTGCTATTGGTCAGCATCGGGCCCAAGAATGACAGTTTTTCAATAGCATTCAGTATGTACTGATAATCATCTGATATATAAGAAAATGATTAAGCAAGTTGTGATGCTACAATAGGCACAATTCTGCATTCCTGACAGAGGTAAGACTCCCATTTTCTATAGACTCAAATTAAAACTGTCAAAACCACTAAAGTGAATTAGGCGCCGAAGTCCCATTGAATTTCATTTCAGTCCCTTAGACATTTGTATCTCCACACCCTAAATAATATCACCTGGAGTTCATTATGTGGCTTGAAATGCTCAGTATTGTAAGCCAGGCATAGATGCTGTCTAATGGCTTTGCATTTTTAATGATCTATCAGATTCTTATTTCTGAATGATGCTGTTGTACTACAAACAACTACTACTCGATATAGCACACAAAACTTACAACTAGTGCACACCTATCAACTTAAAATCCTTCACTACAGATCCCTTTTATCATGCTAAAAGAAAAAGGTGCATCTTGAAGATAATTAGAGTTGTTAAATATTAAGTGCTGGATTGAGTGGTCAAACAAACAAAACAATAAGAACACAGCAGAGCAACATACAGAACAAGAGTTTGTAGAGGAATATTGGCAATTTGTGAAAAATTGTACATTGTTTTCTAAAATCTAGATTATAGCTGATACCTTGATTAGCTCTATATCAAATTATTAAGAATATAGGGGGATATTTTAAAAGGCACAAGGGGGAGTTAATTGCCTATTATGCCTTTTATTCTTTACACAAACGTAATATTAAGGAACCACATTGGCATGCTGGGGTTCAAATAACTACGTTGATTGAATATAAACAACACTGCTGCTCTGGTTGGATTCTAGCAGTGAGCTAAACACAGAACACAGTGAGCACAGATAGCAGACTCAACTATTTAAAGGGATACTACCCTGTTCCTATACAGTATATTCAACTCTCCCTTTAGGGTATGTCTACACTACAGCTGCCTGAGTTAGTGTGCTAAAAACAGGAGTGCTGCTGTGGTGGTATGGATAGCGGTTTGTGCTAGATGATGGAGTACAACCTTGCCTGACTAGGTACATACTTAGGTGGCTAGCCTGCGCTGCAGTGGCCACACTGCTATTTTGCTATTTTTAGTGCTCAAACTTAGTTAGCACTGTCTGTCTACCCATTCTAGGAATCATCATCATCACAGCTGCAGTGTCAACATACCCTGAATTAATGTAAAGGACAAAAAAGTTACCAATGCATTACTCTCAAAATTACTATCGCTAACCATACAACATGCTACAAATTAAACCTGAGAAGTGCTTTACTACCCTATACGCTACACAACAGCACCTGACTCCCACTGGCATACAATTAGGCACCTAACTTCCATTGTCATCACTCTCCTTAGAGCCTTTGAAAATCTCCCCCATTTCAAAAATCAAATATTTGAAATACTGTACAGTAGTACGGCTCCAGTCCTGCAACTGGATCCACACAGACAGATCGGTGCACGTGCAGGGAGCCCTATTGACTTCAATGCAGGCAGAATTGGAGCTTATATTTGTACTAGGAAAAATAAAAGGGAAGGGTAAGCATGTGCTGGTCATTATCATTGGTATGTTTCAAATGCCTAACTGTTTTCTACTGTCCTGGATCCCAAGTGGCTTGTTATTATAGATATTATTGTGCACAGATTTCATTTTGATACAAAATTCATTCTTTATCTACAGCACAGCTATATGACCCCACCACCAAAATAGTGCTAGCTAATGGGAACCATCTAGCAGAGCTCATATATATACGGGGCAGAAGAGAGGCCTATGATAGCAGCAGTGAGCACTTCACTCCCAGAGAAACGCTGCACATGTGTAAACAGCCCTGGGAGAATAATGTTCACAAGAAGATCTGTGATATAAATCATTTTCACTTTCGAAATGTATTTTCCATGCTCTGGAAGGAATCATAAAAGCTCATTATGAAAAATTCACACACTTAATTACATGCATTTCCAAATTAAGCTACACACTGTCAGGGAAAATATACAACACCACACATACTAATATTACAGCTTTTCAGTATTGTTGTAAAGAATCCACAATCAAAATGATCAAGCAGCAATGGGATAACTACTTGCTATCTCTTTTTAAGAAGTGAAATGCAACAAACTAAAAACAAAAAACAAAATCAAGAAGTGATCTGACTTATAAAACAGAAGCCCTTAAATACGTATGTGTTTAGTATTGACAGTTTTGTCCCATTTACTTGAAGCTGCATTAGAAAGGTGGGATGTACATATAACTGCAATCAGTATTTCTACTTAACTATAACATGCTTATGTTTTAATTGGAAAGACTATGATTATACATCTAATTTTCTTCTATAGAATGAGCAAAGTAATTACCTCTGCCTACATCACTTCCGTCATACCCTCTGAGAACGATCTCTGCATGCGACCTTCAAATGCCAAAAATGGCCTTTAGCCACAATCCACTTATTCCACTTTTCTTAAGATTTTTAGAGCAGTCTCATTTCTGCATAGTGTCTCTTAAAAGTATATCTTACAGAAAATGGACCTACTGTCTCCCTTGTCCTGGAAAAAAAATGAAAGTAATTTATTTTCCTTCAGAAGAAGAGAAGCTCAGGTTATCTAAATAAACTCAAAAAGGAAATACGGTTAATCAGATTAATGCACAAAAGCCAGTCATGCAGCCAAAATGTTCATGAGTTGTTTAATAATTAACTGGATTTTTAAAAGCTGGCTGATGTTTTTAGATCAAGAGCTTGTGCTTATTATGAGGAGTACAGTTTAGTCAGTTAGTTTATTTAGAAGTGTTTTACCAGATGGAAAGCAAACTAGGATACAATCTTGCACTATTTCATCTTTTTATTCTTCTCTCAAAACTAAGTATTCAAATACTTCATGGTCTATAATCCTTCACAATTAAATACAGAAATAAAGACTCTGTGCCTGATTCTCCATTGCCTGGTACTTTGTGTAGTCATTTCCACCGGGACAAAGGGAGGGTAAAATGGCTGTAAAATCATTCTGGTTCGGTGACGTCTTATGTTGTACTCACATTGCACTGGTGTAAACAATGATGGCACAAGAGAAGCAGCAGGATCAATAGGTTAAGTTTTCAAACCATATGGACATCTTACTGATTATCAGAACAATACTAATACTTCACCCCACCTACCTCCTTACTCCATCACCACAAGCCTCCTCCCCCCACAAAAAAACAAAGAAGCCTCAAATATTACTCTCTCTCTCTCTCTCACACACACACACGGACAATGTGGTAGTTTACTATAACTGAAATGAGCTTCTTTAGCTCAAGGGTCAACTCCCACATGTTCTCTACTGAGATTACCATTGACATTAAGGCAAGTAGCATTTGGACTATGTACCTGTTTAAAAGTTTCAGTGTTACTGGTTAATCTGAAATTCTGATTATAGAATATCTAATTTCCTTTCAATTCCCCATTTTAACTAGGATTTATTTCCTTGAAATCTTTTTAAACTTCTGTGAACGTCAAGTGCTTCAAGAGAAGTGCAGTACTCAACCCAACCTCCTGACTTGATTCCAGTGTTCTGAGAGTGAAATTCACCCCTATGCAGAAGGCCAGCAAGAGGACTGTGTACCATTTAAAGTAAGGCTTAAGTGGGATGTAAGAGTTTAAGTAGGATTTATGAAGACTTGCAACTAAAACTGGTCAAAAAAAAAAATCTTTCTAAACTATTTTTGCGTGGAAAATTGAGTTTCCAACTAAATGAATTTTTCATGAAGAAGTATCTGCTTTTTTGTCAAAAAAACAAACAAACACTCTGATGCCTTCAACCAAAATATTTTGGCTGAAAAACTAAATATTTTGATTTGGAAATGCTTCCATGGTGCCTCATGGGAGTTGTGGTTTAGTTGCCTCATGTCCTCTATGAGCTGAAGTCCCTGGCTAGATCACCCTCTCCTTCAAATCTCTTCTTAAAATTTTATTCTTCCACAAAGACTACCAATGCTAATCCTTCACTTCAAGATGATTCACTCATTTATATATTTATGCAAATATGTATAAAAATTAATAGAGTAACTAGAGGAAAAAATCTGTAATGCAACTTTATTTGTCCATGGGAAAATGTGCCTCTTAAACACATATTTTTTTTCTCTCACCTTTCTGTGTCTGTTTGCCTTTTGTTGTGTTTTCAGTTTAACTTTAGCTGTTGGGTCAGGGATGTGGGTCTTGATTATTCCATAGCCTGTATCTCTCCCTGTGGGATACTTCAGTAACTGAGAACAGCTGAGGACCTGAATTAATAGTCCCTTGATTTAATTATGAGGGACTGGAGGCAGGTGGTTTTCAGTGAAAAGTCTTGGAATGTAGAATTAATTTCTCTCATTAGCTACCAGACCCTGAACTAACTCACTTTTAGGTCATACTCCAAGACCCGTATATTGTCCCAGGCTTTTGCAGGCTGAGCAACAAGTAGATAACCAGGAGAAAGAGAGTGAGGTTTTCAGTAGGAGAAGAGTTCAAGCCAAGACTGGGTGTTTCTGAAAATCCATCCTTACGTTTTAAATTATGGAGACCAAACAGGGTGTTGGTTTCTGGGAAACTAGATCCTTTTTGTTATCTGCATTTTTATAAAGATTTTACATGTTTTCTGAGCATTGGATAAGGACATTTTCAGAAGCTGAGACAAATGAACAAGCATTTGCCAGGTTAGCAGCATGCACACCTGTGGTGCTATTTAAAATATTAAAAATAAATGATGAGAAAAATAACATTCCATGCTCTGATGGCATTGGCCTCATGCTAACAGTAGGCAGATTCATTATAATCGAGTTTCACCCACTCATGCCAGTAGCAAAGTTGGCCCAAATCTTTACCCAGAGCTTTATCCATCTTCCCAATTATATTTTTAATATATGAAAACAAAAATACACTTTGAATTAAGAACCACACAAATGAAAATAAGAACCATGTTGGGGGTGACTATGAACATTTTAAAAACTGAACAGCTAGAAGAAGGTCTTATTTTTTTAAATTAAGAATGGTCTTGATGGAATAATTCATTCATAAAACACCTTAAAGGAAGCAAAGAAATTAAAAAAAAGGTTTTGCTAACAGTTGAATGAGATTTCAAAACCTTAATTCAGAGTGAATTGTACTTATGATCAGTGTGACTCATTAAACCTTTGACAGAGGTTTCCATCTACTGTAAAAAATATTGTTAGAGATGAAAAAAGAGATTGTCAAATGGTCATATATGAAGAAACTATTCAAAAAGTATCTGAGCGCTGAGTCTTATCCTTAGAAGTGCAATTGATGTGGGACATCAGAATGCTGACATCTGCAAAAAATGAATGGATTCACAGCCACTCTGATATATTTAGGATGGCAGCTGTATGTAAGGAAAGCCGCATGGTCTTGTGGATAGGGCACTGAACAGAGTCAGGAGACCTGCAGTGAAATACTGGCCCCATTCAAGTCAATGGCAACGCTTCCACTGACTTCAGTGGAGCCAGGATTTCACCCCTAGTTTCTATTCCTGGCTTTCCAACTGACCTGCCATCGCTTCATCTGCTGCCCTTGATCTTGGAGTAATCACTTCACTTCTCCATGTCTTAGATTTCCATCTGTAAAATGAGTCTAATGATACTTTATAAAGTGCTCTGAAATGTATGGATGAAAGTTATTATAGAAGGGTATCATAGCTAATAGAGGTCCTTATGGGAGTTCTAATTTCTAAAAGGAAATACCTCCAAATTTCAACACTGTCATACAGAATAAGGAGTTGCATTATTCCAGTCATAGCAGCCTAGCTTATGTCAGGTCCTTTTTAAACAGGCTTGGCAGAATTCAATTTTTTTTTTTTTATAGTTTTGACAAATGAAAAAATTTCCTAAAAATAAACATCAATATTGATTTCAGTTTTCACAGTCCTGGGAAAGAAGGGGGGTCTTTGAGACAATTATTTAATGATAGCGGATACTGAGATTCAGGAAGTTAAAACCTTAACCATTAAAACACGAATACTCAACATCCCATGTCCAAATATACAAAATATCCTTAAATCAAACCTTAAAGTTCTCAAGCAGCATTTTTTGTATTTTAGCTATCTGTACATTTCTATTATCATCAGTGGAAATATTTTTTCATTGGTTTGTGTGTGGGTATGGTGAAATCGATGTTTACCAACAATAAAAATTTAATCCTTCCAAGCCTCTTTTTAAAACTTTTGTCATTTTTCCATTATGGAACCATCTAAAATTTTTATGAATCTCAACAACTGTGTTTAATCAAGATAGTAGACTTGATTTAACAAAGTAACATTATATTTCTATATAGGAAAAATGACCAATACTTTACAAAGGGAAAAGAAATAAAGCTTGGGAGAAGAAAGATTATTTTATTACTCTAAAGAGGAAGTGATTTGTAGGATTTGATAGAGATGGCCCAAACTGAAACCAGGCCCCAACTCGATCATACTTTGGAGGAATTTGAATCTAAATCTGGTCAGACTTTTGCAGCTCACCTACATATCTATTTGAGGAAACATTTTCTTGCAGATCAATAAGAGGAGGCAGAAGAATGTCAATACTTGTAGAAACAATGACCATTTGCAAAATTATGAACTGAATCTGGATTTTGATCACTTCAAAGTTCAGGATTTTCAGCTCACCTGATAATGCTGTTTTCAGTCAATGACAAGTATCCCAGTTTGAATCTTGGCTCCAGTCAGCTAATGGGGGACTCCATCAATTGATTAACTAGTCTCTAGCGTTGGAGACCATTTGACTCAATCTTAGCCTCACTGGAGCTGGCAAAGTTAAACTATCACCTCATAAAGCTACCTTCTGAAAGTCTTCCCAAAACTTGGATGGAGGCTGAAAACCAGGCTGAAACACTGTGCTATTAAGTCATTCCAGGACTTCTGGGGTGATAGGACAAAGTCTGCCAATCCATGACAATGTGTGATCTCCGTGTGACTGTGACTTTTGCATCTGTTGTGGGCTGAAATGTTTGATACTGACTATTTGTTGAAAGAGGAAAGGAAATAAATTGCTGTCAAAACAAGTGTGGAATGTGTTTTTCTGAAATGCACAGAGTGAAGTGTGATTTGAAAGCGTCAGGGATGATTTGAAATGATAGAGTGTGTGTTCTTTCAAGAGAGTATGCCATGGGGACAGAGAGGAAAATGATGAACCTGCTGCTTCAGGAATTTTCTTGCATACCACTCTGCATTTACAAAAGAATCCATGTGGAGGGAGGCAAAGGCAAGTGGAATTTTTGTCCTGGCGGTACTTTTTCTTTTTGTTTAAACAAGGAGAGAAAGGTGCAATGTGTATCCTGCAGAAATTATATAAGTATTTTTCATAATGAAAAAGATGCCTTCAAAAGCTCATAATTGAATCTCACACATAATTGCATGCTCACTGAACCTCATACTTATGTACTGTTGGCACACATCTGCGTAAGAATTAAATTTCTTACTCACATGTGGGAGATCCACAGCAACAATGTACCCAACTTACATACATACAAATGTAAAAACCTCTGTGAAACTGCAAACAAAACCAGTGCCAAATGATCTATAGCATTACTCAGGTGCCTCACCTTCTCTCAAGGGTGCCATGGCAGCTTCTCATGCCAGCTGCGAAATCCATTGCAGCTGTCCTGTTTTAATTTCATTTACAGAACATAGTTTATATTTTCAACTATTCCTCATATGCACAATGTGTGAAAAGCTATGGACTATACAATAAATGATGGGAATGGCAGCTATTTGAACTGTGATTTTTAAAGTACTATAATGTGAGTTTTGGAAACATTGGAATATTCATCTCAGGAAAAAAAAAAGCCTTTAGCTAAATAAACTAGACCTAGAAATAGATTTGGGGCTAGTGGTGTTCAATAATTCAGTTGGATCATACAGGCATATATTCCGATCCACTGAGTCAGCCACTTCCTCTCTTCATGTGCCCTTGTTGACAAGAAGGCTAATGGCATATTGGGCTGTATTAGTAGGAGCATTGCCAGCAGATTGTGGGAAGTGATTATTCTTCTCTACTCGGCACTGCTAAGGCCATATCTGGAGTATTGCGTTCAGTTTTGGGCTCCCTACTACAGAAAAGATGTGGACAAATTGGAGAGAGTCCAGCGGAGGGCAACAAAAATGATTAGGGGGCTGGGGCATATGACTTATGAGAAGCAGCTGAGGGAACTGGGCTTATTTAGTCTGCAGAAGAGAAGAGTGAGGAGGGATTTGATAGCAGCCTTCAACTAACTGAAGGAGGGTTCCAAAGAGGATGGAGCTTGGCTGTTCTCAGTGGTGGCAAATGACAGAACAAGGAGTAATGGTTTCAAGTTGCAGTGGGGAAGGTCTAGGTTGGATATTAGGAAAAACTATTTCACTAGGAGGGTGGCGAAGCACTGGAATGGGTACCTAGGGAGGTGGTGGAATGTCCATCCTTAGAGATTTTTAAGACCTGGCTTGACAAACCCTGGCTGGGATGATTTAGCTGGGACTGGTTCTGCTTTGAGCAGGAAGTTGGACTAGATGACCTCCTGAGGTCTCTTCCAGCCCTAATCTTCTATGATTCTATGCCTCACCTTAAAACTACCCTGTTCAGTTTAGCCTACGTCCAATATTAAATTTCCCTCATATTTCCCTTCCTCCAACTATACCTACTTCTATTCTCCTGTCTCTGTAGCTTTCCTCCAGAAATTATTGCATCTCTATAGTGTTAAGGCTAGGTTGCATCTTAATCTAATGTAGCTGTAAAGAAGGAGTTTACCCCATTTTTGACTGTGAGCAAGACCAAATTACAATCATTGGGCTCCCCTGCATGCAAGAACTGCATGAAGCTAGTGCCACTATTCACCTCATGGGATACAGCAGGGCAAAGAAGGAAGTAGAGCTATGACACACCTTGGTCAGGAGCACATATTGCACTTTCTTATGGTTGGCACAGCTGCTATGTTCCTCCACCTGCATGCCAGATACATGCCCCCTGGAGCACCTGCTGGGGAATCCTTTTCTGCACCACAGCCAACATGCAGAAGTGCCTATGAGGCACAATCCATCTCTTAAAAGTAATCTCTCTCTCTCTTCCTTCTTTATACAACTGTTTCCCATCTCTTTCTGCTTGTACAAGTTACTTTATCCAGGTCTGAAAGATAAGCAGCCTGATTCTGTAAAACATTTCTAAATACTTTATGTGAAGGACATTATATAAAAATAAATTGTACTGTTATATTATATTCTGACTCTTTTCTTTTCAAAGAAAGAAAGCTCAGTTAAAAAGACAGAATCCCCCTCTTCATACTTGAAAAGAATAATAATTTTTAAAGTAAAGTAAATGAATACTAGGGCCCTACAACTTGACCATGTCCTTTTAAACCTCTGATAGTCTTGCAGTGAAGTATTTTAAATGTCAAAAGGGTAGAATGTTTGGCAGAGACTTGACGTTCCATGTACAAGAGACCCCTAATCAGAGGCTATTCTTAAACTCCATAATAGAATACAACAAATGGCACTTTATGAAACTGCTCATGTTTGCTGTCCTTTAAAAAAATAAATCATTTGTTGCATTTTAAGCCCAGGTGAACAAGATCTGGTTTTTACCTGAACTATACAATTAACACTTGTTCACTGGTCTTCTTCTATATTATTTAAATCTCCTGAACTACTTATACCACTGCTTTACCTTCACTGATTGCTAGTGCAGGTAAACAAAGCATCTCTATAAGTTAACTAGCCTCCAGTCTTGATTATTATTAGGTAGTCAGTAACTTAGCGCTAATAATACCCAATAGGTAAAGCATTGCCTACGTTATTCTAGTATTTATCCCCATTTCACAAGGCATTCTTAAGACAGCAATTGAGTATACCATGGAAAAATATGCACTCTTCTGTATGCTCATCCATCATGGATGAATGAATAAGCCTTAGGCCTACCTCTTTTTCCTTTGAGGTACAATACTCCAGCAAAGCATGTAAGAATCCTGTAAAATTAAGTGACTAACGGTTCTGAATTTTACTCAGCAGGCTTTTGCCTTCATGACAGAGAATGTAAGTGTCTTGACACAGGTCACTGCCCAGGAAGAGTATTAAAAATGTATTACAGTATATGGTGCCAATTGCCCATCAGCTTTTGTTCATTAAGATGTCAGTGCCCTCTGGTGGTAGATATTTTTCTGCATTTAGATAATTTTAAGATCAGCTGTTTTACCCCAAGTAGGGTTTATTGCTACTAATTCTTGTAATTTATCAAAAAAGCTGTCTGCATAAAGTTTTTGCCATGCACTTATGCAGTATATAGAAGAGAGCAATTTCTATTACAAATGAAAATAATGCAACCAGCAGGGGGAAAAAAGTCACAGATCAGATCTGAGAGTCTGAATACCAACATATAACAACTTAATAGTAGGAAAAAAACAACAGGTTTTTAGTGTCCCTATTTCCTTTTCTTTCTCTCTGATATGGGAAAATATTATGGTGTTTTACTGCAAATGTAGGTGAGATTCAGCCAGGAAAAAAATTGTATTGATATGTTATGTTTCTCTAGTTAGAGACATTACATGATAGAAATTATTTTTTTAGAAAACAAATGTGTGGATCTGATTTACCAAAATATTTTGTACCATTTGTTTTAAAAATAAATATATAAATTTATATAATGTATAACCAGAGATGTTCTGCAACTGTCCTGCTTCTAATTCTTTACTGTATATCAGCTGTGTCCTCTAAAATGTAAGGGGTCTAAACTTATATGTAGCCTGCTTTAATGAGTAGTTTAGACTTTTGAAAGGGCAAAAGCTCTAGATTGTTCTGCCACTGCAGAAATTTCAGGTGTGTTGGCTGCATTTGGCTAGTGGACAGATCTGACCTAAGCATCTGACAAACAACTAAGGTCTTCCTCTCCTAATCCTTTGAAGTGAGAAGAAATCTTCCCAGTAAAGGGAGACATTGCTCACGATGTGATACCTGAAAATATCTGCCATCTCCTGAGGGCTTGAGAAGAAATAAAAAAGAAGCTTATGAAATACAAAATCACCATGGAATACATATTAATGAATACAGCTTATTTTGCAGTAGAGTCCACTGTGTTGCTTCACAGATACACTGCTGCTTGCTCCTCTACTTTGTATTCAGAAAGCGAAGAGAAGCCAAGAAAACATGGAGTAGCACAATTACTTGTCTTTTACAAGAGTAAGTCAGTAGCCTGGGAACCTCTGAAAAAATATTGAGTTTATTGCATGGAGTTTGTATAGCACGTGACAGCCTGTGACAGCTATATAAACATCACTATGTAAATATCACAATGCAAAATACTAAAGAGAGCAAAGAGAGGAAGACCTTTGTTGTTTTCAAATGCCTAGACTATATGTGTCCCCTAGCAACTTTCACATCTGAAGCTTTCCAGTGGGAGTGCACTGTCATTGTTTCTCAAGCTGGAGGCTTATTTTCTCATAGTGTGTGGCATCTTTGGGAGAGCTCCTATCTCTCTCAAAGGAGATTCAAGGAAGCTCAGGAGAAATGAAAAAGCTAATATATTTTCTTCTTGTTTGATCTTTTTTCTCAAAAGAATCCACATAAATGGAGCGGTCTGTCCTAGACAGAACATTCAGGATTCTGCTTTTCCTAGGCCAAATTCTGCCCCAGGAGATCCCTGTGCAACCCAAGTTAAAGTTGTATAAATGGAAAGGAGGTAGAATTTGGCCTTTGAGCCATAAGTGAAAATGAGTGATAAAAATTAACAGGCTGTCCCTATTTATTTGTTCAAATGATGACTAAATTTAGGAACAGATTTTAGGTTCATCTGTACTTGGTGAAACTCAGGATAAAGAAGATGCAAAAGGTGGAATACCGCTCACTTTTACACTCTCCCAAACCTGAGCCTGTGTTGCTGCTGGTCTAGATCCCAGACAGAAATCAGAACAGCCTTATGGTGGCTGTCAAAATCTCTGTCACAGGGTGAGCTGGCCACTTTAAGAGGGCCCTGGACCCAGCTGTATCTGTGACAGACCTAGCAAGGCTTCCCCCAGGTGGAGGAGATGCTGAATGGTCTGGTGACTAAATCAGATAATAGGCTGAGGACACCTGTGCTCATAAAAAGTCATGAAGAGTTTAAATGAGTGGAAGAACTCAGCCAGCTTTTCACAGAAACCCCTGGGTTAGGGGAGAAGATTAGGGGTGGGCTCAAGAACAGCTGTAAGAGTCAGTGCTTTATTAAAGAGTGGGAGAAACTGAGTAGAGCCCTTGAAATGTGTGTGTTTTTCACACTCTAATGCCCTGGAAGGTTAGGACTTGTACATAACTCTACTGGAGGACTAAGTCACTTCAGCAACTGAAAGCTGGTAATTGAATGTGTTGAAAGCTGTGAGAGTTGGTAGTGAAGACTCGGGAAAGAAATTGAGGTAGGGTGGCTCTGGTAACACGCCATACCATGCGGGGATGTGTTCATAGATGACAGCCTGCTACATACTCTAATGGCTGATCAGTGGATTAGGAATCCACCCATACCCCCTTTGCTCTGGTCGAGCCACCTATGCTGGTAGCAAGGAAGGTGGTGGTGTAGGTGCTGCTATGCTGGCTGAATGGCATCAGTAGCTTCCCCTGTACTGGGGTAACACTCCTGCCGCTGTTATGCCAGCTCCACAGCCAGTTTTCATCAGTGGGTGGTGCAGAGTGGTTGCATGGCACCTTAGGATGCGGCCCAATATTTCCTTCTATGCTAGCCCCTCTTCTCCAAAAGGAAAAAGCATTCTGGGACGGAGATATTCCCATCAACCAGTTTTCAGATCAGAGATTAAGTTTTTGTGATTGAGGCACTAGAGTGGGGCACAGGCGATCAATGTTAAATTCTTAGCACTCGAACTTCCTGTGTGACTTTGTGCAAGTCATTTTAGACCAAGATTTTCAGAAATAGCTAAAGATATGTGGGTGTTCAAATTGAAATACCATAAAATAACTTGATTTGCAGAGGGTGCTTACCATCTGCCCTATGACAATCAGGACCCTTAAAGGTGTTGAAAGGTGGGCACTCAAACAACCCCCCCCTCAAAAAAATACAAAGCATCCAGAAATGATTGGGCATTTTTGCAAGTCTTTTCCTCTTTCTGGCTCAGTTCCTCATCTGCAAAATGGGGATGGGAGTATTCTTCTCACACTCCTTGTGATCCAGAAGAGCCTCAGCTTCCTAAACTAGATGAACCGAATCCCAAATCAAAACTTCATCAGCACCGCAATGATGGAATGACTGGGGCAAGAGAGAGAAGTTGGCATAGGAAAACCCCTCCTGCTTCCCATTCTCCAGGGCCAGACTCAAGAAGCACTTGGCTGTCAGACAGTGCTTGGCATCTGTACTCCAGCTGAGACCCTGCTATATGTGTTTGGCCCTGCAAGTTCAAACAGGAATTAATTCCGGGAAGCCTTATGTCCTGTGTTATATAGGAAGGCAGACTAAATGATCACAATGGTCCCTTCTGCCTTTATAATTTATGACTTAAACATGTGTCATTCAAATAAACTGCAGAACACACTTAGTTTCATTCAATTAGGGGCAAATCCTACCACTACTTCCCAATCATGGAATGCCCCAAGTAGTAAAACCAGTTTCCCTCTCTGTGAGGTGTATTCATTTGAATGTCATGCCCTGGCACACTTAATCACTGCTCTCTACACTGTTGTATAGTGTAGAGAGGGCTAGTGCAGAGGCACTTTTGCCGGTGGCTCTCCTGTGCATCACCACTGTAAAACTTAAGTGATGAGGAGACCCTCGCACTGGCCTGGGACCCATGAGAGAATCCCCTCCTAAAGGAGTTTTGGCTCCTGAATCTAACATCAAAGTTTCCCTCTATCATTTTTTCCCTCTATAAACTATTAACTGTTTCTTTTAGAATGAACAGCAATAAAGAGCTTACTCACATCAAAATTAGCAAAAATTCATTTTGGAAAATTATCCCCATATGCCAATGCACTATTGGTTTACTTGGAGAATACAAATTCCCTTATTCCACATCTCATCAATAATTGACAAGTGTTCTATTTCCCTGGGAAAGACTGGGGAAGCATGAAATCCACCAGCTTCTTTAAAAAAAAAAAATCCCATGAGGAGAGTCCAAATTATTTTTTCTGTGATTTAGCGTGAAAACTCTGCAGTAAAATTAAAAAAACACTCTTCTAGGTCCTTTCGTTTGGCTTAAGTACCTAGTTGACTGATGGGAGATGTGATTTTCATGTTTTAAAATGTCTGCTATTTCTGCAGACTCAGTTATAGAATAATTGAAACAGCATGTTAAACTAATAGATTCTTTCCAAAAGCAATGGCTGCAAGAAGAGAAACTATCATGTAATAACCATAAATTAACAGACAAATAAATATAATTTACTCATTGCTGTACTAATTATGTAGTATTCCCTCCCAACCACCATCAGTTTTTAGCTATCTTTTCTTTGGTTTCCTGGATCCAGACTAATCAACAGGATCCTTTCAATAAATTGGCACCTCCTGCCCTGAAGCAAAAGGGCAAGTGACTCATGCAAATCCTGATTCTGGATGTAAACTCTCTTATACTTCAGTGAAGACTAAGAAATGATTCCTTAGAAAAAGTGTCCTGGGACACTGCAGTTTAAAACAAAATTATTTTATATTTTCAGACAAACCAATTCTCACAACATATTTCACACAAACATGGGACCAGCATGCAAACCTTTGGATGTTGTTATACCAAAGTTAAATCTGTGACAGAGTCGCTTTCAAATTCTTCTACTGTATTTTTTTCAATGGTCAGTGAATAAATCCTTTACTTAAATCCTATTTCTGCCTGAATATCTCATAGTAGGTGATTGGGAAGAAAGTGTCAATAACTTGTACATTAGCATAAAAGTGCACATAATGAGTAAAACTCTAAAGCTAATCACAGGCTATATCTACACTACATGCGACTGCTAGTGGTGGGTAGGGTACATGTAGCTACACAAGCAGTGAAACCCAGGCTGCGTCCACATTGCGGTGTGTAGCTACGCATGTCAGTGACAGTTTCTGGCAGTGGGGGAGGCAGCAAGAAAAGGCTTCGGCAGCTGCCTTCTACCCAAGTCTTTCCCTGGGGGGGCCAGGGGGGGGGAAGGGCTCCAGCAGTGGGGAGCTGGCAGAGATTTTCCCCTCTGCCAGAGTCTTTCCTACAGAGAGTTGCGGGGGAGGGGATCCAGCAGCCTGCAGTGTAAATGGGGAGGCACAGCTTGGGCGAGTAGAAAGCCATGTAGGGTATGTATTAGCATATAAATCCACACTCTCCAGATGTGTCTTCGCACTAGTCTCTATTTATACCTATGCTATGGAGGACTCCACGCCACCAAAAGAAGCATGCAATGTAGACATATACACAGTGGTAAGTGATATTAGTTCCTTCTTTCTGTATTTTGTAGCTGCAATATCACCCATGAAATCACTGAAATATCTGGAAGCCACGAGTTAAAGGAAAGTGGTCACTGGTTGTGGGTTGGTTTTTGTTTTTAAAGAATCTTAAGTTGAGCAACCTTTCTGAATGGCCAAGTCAGTGGCTTTCTGCTCTCTTTTGATGTCGGAAGCCATTAGTTACCACATCCCACTGAAAATCTTACGGGGCCTAATTCAACCATCTGCAATTTCAATGGGGTTCCATGAGTATTACAGAGGGCAAAGTGTGGCACAGAGCGTGCTGTTTTAGGCTAACTCATGTTCTGCCTCTATCTTCAATGTCTGCATGATACGTCTTTGTGTGATGGACTGGTGTGGCAGATTGTAAGGAACCCGAGCTCAAAATGAAACTGCATAGCTATTTGCTAATTAACTTGCCATTCTTTAAACTTTGAAAAACATCCAGATATATTTGACTGTTGAAACCCACACTTCTGCAGGGAGTCTCAGGTGCTCATATTAAGAGTTACGGTAGGTAAAAGAGTCTGTGGTCTGAAAGTAGAAGACTACAACTTAAGAAGTTGTACATTTTTAAAAAGCAGGGAGAAACATTTTTGCAGTTTTGTTTTCTAACCAACTCCAGTTTTGACATTACTGTTAACATCATACTCTTACAAAAGAGGTGCTAGCACTAAAGCCATTGCACATCATTTTTACACAACTTTAAAAAGAGGAAAAAATATATATATTTTTTTGCAACGGTGATGCAGGATGGAATTTAGTTTTAGTGCTCAGCAGGAGAAGAGCATCACAATGCAATCACAAAGAAGGATGGCTAAAAGATCATTAAAATAATTCTACTGCCTCCCCCACCTCACACTCAGACTTTTTCAACTCTCCCTCATTCCTTAGGGAAATTATTTCTTCTTCATTGCCCTCCCCATCTCTATGCCTGAAGGCCCTTCTATTAGACTTTGTGAATTGATGGGGCCAGATGGATCTTAACAATTCACTGTGTAAATATTAAAAATCTTTATCATCCTTTTCCCTGGGAAACATCTTTTTAAGATAAGATTGCTGAACACGAGGAAGACTGAAAAGTAGTTAAGCTGTTCATAACTATTAGTAGCCTTGTTTATAAAGAGACCTTCAGATGATGAGGGAAGAGGGTTAACAAGGTTAACACTTATGAGGATAAACTTCAGGAGCTAAAACATGTTCATTATTACTGAAATCTGATTGACAAGTAGACTACAATTAGGTCACAAGTATCTAAGGAGCTCATACAAATATCAAAGCAAGACTTAATCCCACTGCAAGGAAGAAGAACAATATGTTGTCATAGTTTGAATACAAGAAGAAAGTAATAAATAGCTAGGACATCCCTGAGAAATCTTTCACCAAGGTTATCGATATGTGGCATAAAGCTTCAGTGCAGCTTGATGGAGTCAAATGACCACGGCAAGTAGCATGGAGGGATTTAAAGACATTTTAGGAAGATATCATAACTCGAATCACATCCAGAGAAGCAGACTGCAAATGTTGGAGAGCAACGGAATGGACTGGTAGGTCTTTTGGTTTCACCAATCAAAAAAACCCAAACTTTATTCTCAAAAGCATCTTCATTTTTGGATAATTTGTGATTGTTCTGTACATCGTTCCAAACATATTTCTGATTTATACAAGTGTCAGAAAAAACAGGAAAATCCAACCATTGACCCAGATTTATCTGATCTCAAAACTTAAGTTACCCTTTCACTGATAAAAGATAAAAGGCAGTTTGCTGTTTCTTGAACACAGCCCTATATAAAGGCATTATTAATTATTTAAAAATACATTAAGTTGAAGCACCTCTCCATGCCCCTTCTTAGGTCATTTCTGTCATGCTAGAGAGAGAGTACACAGAACAAGATACATTGAAATTTCTCTGTTGAGATTGCCCTGAGGTTGCTTCCTTTCTAGTTGAAGTAGCTTTCTTTTTCTAAAATAAGACTTGTCAGTTCTCACATCCATTCACTCTGTTTTGGGAAATCCTCTTTTGATTAGACTTAAAATCCAAGCAAAAAAGTCATATGGATCACTTTGGTTTTTGTTTAAATTTCAGCAAACACAAATCTTTAAACTTCTTGAAAAGATAAGCAACCAATTTATACGGAATAATAGTATTAGAGAATTTATTCTATTGCTGAACTTGAAACTTAACACGGACTACCAGAGGGAACAGATGTAGTATTTTGGAAATACCTATGGAGCAAGGCCAGGCCTTGAATATCTGCTGATGGTTCCTTACAAACCACACATCACACTCAAGATTTTCAAATGTAAATTGTAATTTTGGGTGCCTCCATTTGTGGGCCATAATTTGCTATTATTTCTCATGCAAAATTCCTATTGAAGTTATAAGAGCTTTGCAAATAGATTTAGCAAACATTTTCATGCCTTTAAAAAGTGCCTGGATGTCAGGGTCTTTATTGTGACTTAAAGCCAGAGCCATGCTCTGAGGGCTGTTGGGTCCAAGCAGCAGTAATCAGAGATACTCTGCCTGTGGAGTGGTCAAACCACCACACTTTTTATAGGGAACAGGGATGGTTGGAGAGGCATAGCTGAATTCTCCTTAGTTCCACCAGCCGCACACTGGTGGCCAGCTGAGCACACCCAGGGCTCCCTATAAAGGAATACTAATTAAGTAATTACCAATTGGGCCCTTTCCATTATTCTCGTTTAGAACAGGACAGTAGAAAAGTTGCAAGTAAACAGAATAGGTGGAATTTCTCTCTCAAAAAAAAAAAAAAAAAATCAGGCAAGTGTTCAGCACAGATTCTTAGTACATCTCTGCATCAAGTCCATTCCTGATAGAAATAGTATAGTGTATGTTTTCCGTGTCGTATACAACTATTAAAATCCTTGTGGTATTAAAGTAAATGAGATGGTCTGTTGTCAGTCATTTCAAAAACTGTTTATGAAGAAAATGTCATGCCTTAAATTTATAGGATGTTTTATCTCAAATAACATAAAATTTCAGTAATGCAATGTATGGTGGTAGAAAATCAAGGGACTAGACAAAATTTTGTGAACAATATTTCAGCTAATGGATGCATTTAAAAAAAAAGTCTAAGATGCTGTTTTAGTTCCTAATGTAGCACACTTACACACAGGAGTAACTTTACAAATGTAAATAGTCCCAATTATTTCAATGGAATTACTTGTGTGACTAATGTTACTCATATTTTCAGGATTGGGCCCTTAGGTAGTTCCAATTTTATATGTGAGTGTATCTAAGGATTGATTTACAAGTGAGAGTGTTCAGAGAAGAGACGAATGACTAAGGATTGCAAGACAGGCTTTATAGCAGTGGTACTCAATCTTTTTGCATTTGTGGACCCCTAAAAAGTTTCAGTTGGAGGTGCAAAGCCTGTTGGAAATCTTAGACAGTTTGCGGACCACAGGTTGAAAACCACTGCCTTATAGTAAGACACGGCAGGAGATCAATCTGTTTATTTTTACAAAGAGGTTTATGGGATTATTTGATGACAGCTTGATAAGCACCTACAAAGGGAACAAAAGTTTGATAATAGATCTTCAGAATAACATATAACAAGATCCAATGGCTGGAAGCAGAAGCTAGATAGATTCAGACTAGAAATGAGGTGCACATTTTTTAACAAAGAAGTAGTTAACCATTGGAACAATTTACCAATGGTTGTGGTATATTCTCCATGACTGAGATTTTTAAATCAAGATTGGATACTCCAGTTCAAAAAGGAATTAAGTACTATGGTCTGTGTTATGCATGAGGCCAGGGTAGATCACAGTGGTACTGTCTAGCCTTATAATCCATAACTAATAATGGGCTCTAATTAAAAGATGGCCACGGAAGTTTCAAGTTGTCAATGTAAAACATTTCTAGGCAGTGCAAATGTATATGCCATATACCTACAGCTCCCAAGGTACTGCTGAGCCTGCCCTATCCAGGCCATTAAAGACAGCAGGGTTGAAGAATGTTGGCATCAGTATTGGAGACTGGAAGTGAGCACCAGCTCAGCTGCTTTGTGCCAGTGCCAGTGAAGTGTCCCTGCTTTCTGACTGGGAGCTTTATTTTTCACATTTCTGAGGATTATTTTTCTCTGCTGAGAATGCTCATCAATTATGGTATTAAGCCTTTGCTAGGAGCAGTTTGAACAACTTCCAATGTTGTTCTCATCAAGGAATCTCTGCCTTTTGAGCGGTAGCTCTGTGTGGCTTAGCTTCACCTCACAGCTTTTTTGCTTATGTTCCTCCCCCACAGCACAGTCTATTCCAGCAGTCAAGGTACTTCCTACATCCAGTGTTCAAATTATATTTCTCAGTTAGGTGTGTGGGTGGTTATTGGGTTTGACAGTGTTTAGTGAGTTGGATGAGAATGCACTAGAGATGGAACTCACCAGCATACTGAAAAGACCAGAACCTGTGACTCTTTGCAAACCTACCTACTGGCACCATATACGCCTTGAAAAACCCCAACTAACTGCACAAGTGTCCTCATTTGTATTCCTCAGAACTTTGGTACATATTTATGAATCTTCACATACCATCGTTGAAAGCTAATTTATTCATCAGTAATTAGGTTCAGTTATAGAAGCTGAGTTATTTAGGATAGCAAGGGATGTGATGAGGAGTAAATAAAATAAAATAAATAAATTAATGGAGATATCCTATCTCCTAGAACTGGAAGGGACCTTGAAAAGTCATCGAGTCCAGCCCCCTGCCTTCACTGGCAGGACTAAGTACTGATTTTTGATCCAGACCCCTAAGTGGCCCCCTCAAGGATTGAACTCACAACACTGGGTTTAGCAGGCCAATGCTCAAACCACTGAGCTCTTCCTCTCTACCCCCCTCCCCCCCAGTGGAATAACTGGATTTAATGAAGAAAAGGAACATTTTGGCTGCATATCAGGACAAAACTTCCTGACAATGGGATTCATTAGGATGTCTCACAGGGAAATGCTGGGTGCTGTGTTGTATGGACATAGACAGTTAAGTTAAACGTGTATTTAAGGAAATTGAATGGATAATCTAGTAGAGATTTTCCATTTCTAAATTCTATAAATCTGAAGCAACAGTAACAGGTCAGTTCAGACACCAAACAAATCTTAATACTAATTATCTAGAAACTAATTATGGGCCTGATTCTGAAAAGCACTTAGATACATGAATAACCATATCCCTTACTTAAACTTTGCTTTAAATTCAACAGGACTTATGCATATATAGTTAAACATGCGCTGAAGTGCTTTCTAAACAAGCAAGTGCTTAATTGTTTTCCCAAATTGGGGGGCATAATTATTTTCTGCTGTCCTGAATACAGATGCTTTCATTAATTGAGGCATCTGACTTCGATGGGCATTGTATTGGACCCCATGAGAGGAAGGAATACCAGACCTAGATAGCTAGCTAGATATAATTCCAGATACTTAAAGATTAGTTAAAATTAAATCTCCAGAGCTGTAAATTTGGATTCTAGTTCACAAGCTAGAACAAATACATATCCAAAACATAAGACTTGGTAGTGATGGCAGAATTTAACTACCCAGACATCTGTTGAGAAAAATATGGCAAACACACAAGATGTCCAATAAGTTCTTGGAATGTGCTGGGAACAAGTTCTTGTTTCAGATGGTGAAGGAAGTAACCAGAGTGGCAGATATTTTAGACCTGATTCTGACAATTGGGGATGAATTAGTTGTGAACCCAAGGCAACTTGGGTCAAGTGATCATGAAATGATGACTTCATGATTCCAAGGAAAGCTAGGATTGAGAGCAGCAGAATAAGGATGATGGATTTCACAAGAAGCAGACTTCAACAAACTTAGAGAACTGGCAGGTAAGATCCCCTGGGAAGAAATATCTAAGGGAAAAAGGAGTTCAGGAGAGCGGGCAATTTCTCAAAGAAATAATATTAAAGGCAAAACTGCAAACTATCCCAATAAGAAGGAATTAGAATAATAATAAGAGGCCAATATGGATGCATCAGGAACTCTATAATGACCTGAAAATCAAAAAGGAATCCTATAAAAAGTGGAAACATGGACAAATGTTAAGGATGTGTACAAGAGAACAGCACAAGCATGTGGAAACAAAAGGATCAGGAAGACAAAGGGTACATCTATACTTACCTCCGGGTCTGGCGGTAAGCAATTGATCTTCTGGGTTCGATTTATTGCGTCTTGTCTAAACGTGGTAAATCGATCCTGGATCGATCCCGGAAGTGCTTGCCGTCGATGCCGGTACTCCTGCTCTGTGAGAGGAGTACACGGAGTTGACGGGGGAGCCTGCCTGCCGCATCTGGACTCGCGGTAAGTTCGAACTAAGGTACTTCGACTTCAGCTACGTTATTCACGTAGCTGAAGTTGCGTATCTTAGTTCGAAGTGGGGGGTTAGTGTGGACCAGCCTAAGGCACAAAATCAGTTATAGCTAGCAAAGGATATAAAAGGCAATTTATAACTCTATAAATACATTAGGAAAAAGTCAAAGGAAAGTGTAGGTCCACTACTTAGCAGGGAAGAAGAGAGAACAGATGACACCAAAAAGGCTGAGTTTTTTAATGATTAATTTGGTTCAGTCTTCTCTAAAATAGTCAGTTGTGACTGGATGCTTAATACAATCAATACTAACAACAAAGGGAAAGTAACAAGCCAAAATAGGGAAATAACAGGTTAAAAACTATTTAGTTAAATGTATTCAAGTCAGCAGGGCCTGATGAAATTCACTAGAGGATATCTCAGAACTGTTAGTGATTATCTTCAAGAACTCCCGGTGGCTGGATGAGACCCCAGAAGACTGGAGAATGGCAAACAATTCCTATCTTTAAAAAGAGGAACAAAAAGGATTCAGGAAGTTATAGACAGTCAGCTTAATTTAGATAGCTGGAAAGATACTGGGACAAATTATTAAACAATTTATAAACACCTAGAGAATAATAAGATGATAAGTAATAGCCAACATGGATTTATCAATAACAATTTATACCAAACCAGCCTCATTTCCTTCTTTCTCAGGGTTACTGGCCTAGTGGATATGGGGTAGCTATAGACCTGATTTATCTTGATTTTGGTAAGGCTTCTGATAACATCCCACAATGGTATTCTAATCAGCAAACTAGAGAATGTGATCTGAATGAAATTATTATAAAGTGGTTGCATATCTGGTTGAAAGACTGATTCAAAGAGCAGTTATCAATGGTTCACTGTCTAACGGGGGGGAGGGGGAAGGAGCGTATCAAGTGGGGTCCCACAGGGACCCTGTCCTGCATCCAGTACTCCGCAATATTTTCATGAATGAGTTGGATAATAGAGGAGGGTGTACAATTATAAAATTTGCAGATGACACCAAGATGGGAGGGATTACAATTGCTTTGGAGGACAGGATTAGAGTTCAAAATTACCTTGATAGATTGGAGAAATTGTAATCAACAGGTAAAATTGAACAAAGACAAGTGCAAAGAACCACTCTTATGGAAAAGTCAAATGCACAAATACAAAATGGGGAATAACTGGTTAGGCAGTAATACTGCTGAAAAGGATCTGGGAAAAACAGTGGATCACCCCATGAATATAAGTCAACAATGTGATGCAGTTGCAAAACATGGCTTGTATTCTGGTCTGTATTAAGGGAGAATGTCATGGGGACTGTGTAAAAAGCCTTGCTGAAGTTCAGATATATTATGTCAACTGCATTCCCCCTATCCACCAAACCAGTTACCCAGTCAAAGAAGGAAATCAAGATGGATTAGCATGATTTGTTCTTAGTAAATCCATGCGGGCTGCTAATGATTATCCCTTCATCCTTCAGGTGTTCGCAAATTGAATGTTTTGTACATTGCTCTGGGATGGTCTAGCTATAAGGAGGGAGGGATAGCTCAGTGGTTTGAGCATTGGCCTGCTAAACTCAGGGTTGTGAGCTCAATCCTTGAGGGGGCCACTCAAATCAATCCTTGGTCCTGTTAGTGAAGGCAGGGGGCTGGACTCAATGACCTTTCAAGGGCCCTTCCAGTTCTAGGAAATAGGATATCTCCCTTATAAAAAATAATAATAATTGGTTCTGCCTCAGGTGTAGGGGGCTGGACTAGATGACCTCTTGAGGTCCCTTCCATCTCTGCATTTCTAAAATTATATGATAACCTCTTCCCTTTTTAACTTGATCTCCAGAAAGAACAGCAAATATAGAATTAGGAAAAAACAACTGAGTATCAGATTGAGAAACAACAAGGATGACTTTTGAAATGTTAAAACTCAAAGAAGTGTTTTTCCCCTCTTCCAAAGAATTTACATTAATGTGCCAATTACTCATTCCTTTCCACTGAGATTAGCATATGTGATATTTGCCTAGGTTAAGATTTTGCTTTCTTACAAGTAAAAAAAAAACAAAACAAAAAAACAAACCAAATACTAGAATAAGTTCACAGAGGAAAAAAAGAAAGATTAAAGTTCTATAGATCCTTTGACTAGTAGCTGGTCACTAACCCTCAATGCCCCAACAGTCTGTTCCAATCTGGTGGCCCTTTCTAGGGGTCTGTTGCATTCAGTACCTTTAGCAGTAGCCAGCAGTTCTGTTCCTTTAGAGGACTTGAATTTAGTGGGAAAATCATTCACATTTCATCAGAACTTAATCTTAGAACTAGCTCATATTTGAACAATTCCCTCTCCCAGCACTATTCTACTTTTTTGTCTTGTCTCTTATTCCAAGACATTTAAGAAAGAAAATGCCCAGAATATGGTTTTCTTCCTATCTTTTCTCCTTTTGGGTCAACTTTCTCATATAGAATCATTGTAATTCCATTTCTGCTAGAGTATGGCCACTTCTCCGAGAGTCTTCTTCCCTCAATGGATCAGGACAACCCTCTGTGCTTCAAAGAAATTCTCTCCTACTATGCTGAACATGCGACTTCCCTCCAGAAAGGGGAGTTTTATGGAGGAGCCTAATAGGAGACAATCAGGCCTAAAAAATATTGGGGGATTTAAGTCTTTTCCTGTCCTTTCATATTAAACTTGTCTATGTAAGTAGACTCCAGATTTGTCTGATTAAGGGAGAAAGAAATGTATTAGCCTGATTTATTGACTGTCCAGCAGACTATACATTCCATTTCCTTTTGTCACATTCACATCAAGTAATTGTGAGTACATGCGCAGTCCTAGTTAGAGTCAGGAGTTTAAGGCCAGAAAGGACCATTAGATCATATCCTGTATATCACAGACCACCAACACCCCCAAGCACTTGCACACTAAATGCAGCAATGGAAATGAGACAAAAGTAAATGACACCCACAGGAGACTAGACTATTACATGCCAAGGGAGAGAATAGGGAGTTCCGAGGTTAACTAATGTTTGAAGCCCCTGCAATGGCAAGGAAATGATTAAGTGAGATATAATCAGATAATCCTGGCACATGACCTGCACACTCACGCTGAAGACAAAGGCGAAAATCCCAACAGCCACTGCTAATCTGACCTAGAGGAAAATTCCTTTCTTACCCCACATATGGCAAATCAGTTAAACCCTGAGCATGTGAGCAAGACCCAGCCAGTCAAACACCTGAGAGAGAGATAATATGCTCAGTGCCACCTCAGAGCCCTAGCCCAACTTGCCTAGTGTCCCATCTCCAGTCCTGGCCATCCTGATTCTTCAGAGGAAGGAGATTAAAAATAACCCCATAATACATTGAGGAAAAAATAATCCTTTCCTGATGCCTGCCAGTGGCTGAAAATATAATTGTGTTTATACATTTGAAAAGTCTATCTAGAACTGAATATTGACCCAAAAAACTGAATATTTAATTTGAAAGTATTCATGAAATTCACCAGAGAAGTTATATTACGACTATATTGATGAATTATTCACTTCCACTCCCAACTACATACCTCTTGCCCTAGTTACATGAGCTGGGTGAATATGGAGGGAGGGGGAACTAATGGAATAAGTTATGGCAAAGAACATCAAAACACATATCCAATCAGTTTTAGTTCTGGTAAAAAATATATTTAACTGTATCCCATATAAAAATAATGAGGAGTCCGGTGGCACGTTAAAGACTAACAGATTTATTTGGTCATAAAGAAGTGGGGTTTTTTACCCACGAAAGCTTATGCCCAAATAAATCTGTTAGTCTTTAAGGTGCCACTGGACTCCTCATTGTTTTTGTGGATACAGACTAACACGGCTACCCCTCTGATATTTATCTCATATAAGAGTAGTAGTGGAATTTATACCTGTTCAAAATCATTTCAAATATTACAGGAGAAAAACTTCCCTATTAACAAGAAAAAAAATATGGACACAGTTAGTACTTAAGTAGTAAATGATTTTTCAGCAGGCAAGGACCACTGATTTAGGAAATACAGGGATTTATGACCAAGTTGAGAGAATGATAAATTAATACAATATGACCCTGGGTGGGCTTCCTAGTGGCTCACAGAATACACAAGCCACAAAGTTCTGCCCTTTGCTGGGTTTTACTTTGTTCCTTGTGTGCAGGTTGCAAACAGTCAGGTCAGTGCACTTGCACTCTTCCCCTTAGATTAAAACCAGGATCACCACCAACTGTCCTCAGAACAGTTCTATAATTGTTTTGCAGACTGAATCCAAAGACATTAAAAAATCCCTACTCAAAGACAAAGTACTTTGTTTGCCTGTATTTGTAACGATTAGTGGGACGTATGATGACAGACAAGAAGTGCAGTATTTGAATGTACTTTTGAGCCTGATCTTGCCTTACTCAGGCACAAGAGTCAAACTGAAGTCAACTAGAGTCTTTGCCTGATTGGATCCTTTATGTGTGTTCGTGGATGCATTGTATTAATATCCCTTTTGTACAATATATATTCAGTACAATTAGTGTGATTGTACTGTGTCTCAATTTCTTATGCTGTAATTACCTTTAACGTCTCTTTATCTTTGAGTGTTTTCAATGTACTGAAAAATTAATATTAACTCATTAAAATGTTGTATTCTGTTAGTTTTATTATTAGTGGACTGCCAACAGTGTGCTGTGCACCATATAGAACATGCACCAAGGAGTTTTCAGTCCAAACAACACTTGCATGACATTGCTGTAGGGCAAATTTTTCACAGTCACTCTATAAACCCTGAAGATGGATGTTTTAGTAGGAACAATGACACAGATCCTTAGCTATAGTGCTGAAAACAGTACCACTGTATATTAAAAATAAAAGCAAAACGGGGTTCTTGCCAGAAAGGTTTTGATTTTCTGTGAGCATTCTTCCCTAAAATATGCTTGAATTTACACCCTGCAGGGTTTAAACAAAGAAGATAATTAAATAGATCTTTCAAAGTAAAGACCAACTGGTGTGATAGAAACTGATAGTTAAGCACATGTTTTTATTTGAAAACTACCATTTCCCACACAAATAGTTTTCTATTTTTTTTTTACCCATCCTTTATGCTTGTGGAGTTATGATGTGCTGATGGCTGCTAATTTAATTTTGAACATGAAATAAGATGTATACTATAATATAAAAGACATTATTAATGATAACAAGGTTTGCAGTCCCAACATATAAACTACCCTAACAATATATAAAAAAAAAAAAACTTCCTGATCCTGAAAACCTTTTATCACAGCTCTCTACTAAAATGAGAGTGCTGCAGCTGTGTTTAAACTGCAGCTTCTCTGCTGGGTGATATACCAATAACAAACCCAATGCAAATACTCGATGCTGCTTGTGGAGATGAATCTTGATGAATATACTAATCTAGCCCATCCTACTACTTCCTATCTATGAACAACCACGGTTCCAAAATTTGCACCAGTTCTGATGCAGGATTATTGAACAAAAAAACAGAAGAAAGGAATAGCTAAACACAAGATCATTTAGCATAAGTAGTAATTAAATGATATACCTGAGATCCATTGATGATATTTTCATCCTCTGGACAGACGACTTAAACTGCCTCAGATTTCCACCACAACTTCAACAACTACCATTCATCCATTAAACTCTCTCTGGAACACTCCCACATTAGCATGAATTTCCTGAACATGATGATCAGCTTCAGCAATGGAACCCTACAAACAACTATATATACAAGAAACCAAATTCCAAAAAAATAAAAAAACAGAAGTTACTTAATGTAGCCCATCAATTTATGCATAAAAAAATAAAATAACTTTACAAAAGCTAAAGCAAGTAGCAAAATAAAAGCATATAAAAAAATAATGTTAAAACATGGGTGCGAAAGGCTCGTCTTCCACACTGGTGACCCGTAATGCACCAACAAAGGCTTGGGACATAGCACAAGGTTCAAATTAATGTTATTAATAAATTGCCAAACAATAAAAAAAATCCAATATGTATTGGTAATAATTAATCCTTTTTCAAAATGGGTGGAAGCATTTCCTACTAAATATAATAGCACCGGGGTAGTAACCAAAAAGTTCTTTAATAAGGTAGTATGTAAATATGGCACTGCCAAAATAATAAATTCTAACAATAAAAAAGCCTTTATGAAAAATCTTTACCACAACAATACAAGCCTTTAAATTAAACAAAAGCTCCATATACCATACCGGCCTCAGTCCTCAGGCTAAGTAGAGCGCATAAACCGCACTAATAAAAAAGCGCTCCAAAAATAGTAAATCACATAAAAAACCTGGCCAAATAAACTGCCTCTAATTTTGGCTGCCATCCGCAGCAATGCTAAACTAAAAACAAAAATTCAACCCTTTCAAATTCCATTTGAACATCCAATGCACCTAATAACACTGCTCTACAGCCAAAATACTTCTGAAATAAATGTAGTCAAACTTTACTAATTCTGGGTCACTGAGAACGAAAATGATGCTTAAAATTGTTGATTGGCTCTAGTTTTCAAGATATGCTATTGGGTTAGTATATACGACCCTTGACTTGGGAATGGCGGAGGATAAGTGAGTTATAAAGGGACAGGATCTCAATTTAAACCAGAAATGACGAAAATACATCTTTGACTGGATCTATGAATAAATCTATGACTGGGTTTGGACAGTACTTGCTTTTTAGGCAAAACAGGAATGATGCAATCTGAAGCTGATATTGCATCATACATGATATGAATTGCATCATGTTATTCCTAGAAGTCATGGATGATGCAATCATAACGAAGCTTACATCACTCTGCTGAACAAATTGCCCTATATCAGCTCTAGAAATCATACAGTGTCGTGCTCTCTTATTTGTCAGTGTTTGATTTTGCAAAGGGACACATTTCTGTTTAGCCCAAGTGAGCAGAGATGCCTCGTGCTTGTGTGAACAGTGCAGATAACTTCTGCTATGTTTGTGGTGAAGTGACTTTTGCATCACAAAAGCGCAGTATAACCACTATGGTTAAGAAAGCCTATCATCTTTATTTTGGCTGCAAAAGTGGAGATCAGGACAAGAGGTGGGCCCCACACATAGGATTAAAACTCTATCTACACAATATACATAGACATAAAATGTAAAAACTTAAATATCTTAGAAACAGTAGCCAATCAGTTGTTTTAACTGTAATATTTGAATTCAGCACATCAAAATACATAATAAATAGCACATTTTATCTCTGAAGCAGACGACTTCTCAAAAATTGTAGACCAGGTAATTAAGATTAATTACACTAATACAAATTTTTTTTAAAAGGCTCTAATATAACCCAGCATAATTCTTTTCAATGGCTCAAACAATTACAAAAAAAATAAAACCACCCTCCAGTATAGGGTTAATCAGGGCATCAAACACATTAACAACAAAATTCAAAAACAAAGGCCCACAAGGGCAGCCCTATAAAAAATTAAAAAAAAAAAAAAATCATATACCGTAAAATAAAAAAATAAAAATCACTCACTAAAAGCAAAATAAATAGACCCTTACTCCATAATAAACCAACTTTGCCCATTAATATACCATATTAAAAAAAAATAAGTACATATTTCACAAATTAAATTGTTTACATAAATAATAATGTTAAAAAACTCCCCAAACCTATGCACAAAGCGCTGCTTAACCACCACACTTTTAATGTACAAAAAATAAAACTTTGGTGTAAAATCTAGCTTTACCTGCTTCTAAAAACTTTTAGTGCCAAATAATTAAAGCAATCATAAAAGAAATGCAGCCCTCCTTATAAGCCAATATTTAAAAAATAATTCACTCCCCACCAACCAATCATAAATTCCGACCCATAATCCGGTAATCCTCATAAAACAGTATAATAAAAATACTAGCCAAATCTTAAAACGCTTAAAAAATACCAATGTATATGCCTAAAAACAAACAAACAAAAACAGAAACAAAAATACCAACCTTAAAATTCACCTTATAAACACAAAAATACCAAACTACTAAAAAATAAAAATAAAAATAAAAAGTCCCTATAAAAATAGCACCTAAAGTTCCAGTTACCCACAATTACCATATCAATAAAATAAACCTATAAAAACAAAAACAATACTAACAATTATTGTAGGGTACTATCCAATACCCCGTAATAAATTAAACCTATGGTTCCCAAACACATGCACCAAAACCTAAACCAAAAACTATGCATACCAAAAAAAAACCAATTAAAAAAATTGTTTATAACTCAAAATAATCCAATACAATTTTTATTAAATCCACTATTAATAAAAATAAAAATTAGTATAAATTAAACTCAATTAAGCATGTCCAAATTAAAACCCAAATGTTCACCCTACTCCCCTCCTATTATAACGGCCTAAATAAAAACACATCAACACTCCAATAGCCAAACAAAATAAAATATAATAAACACCATATAAAAAATTGGTTTTAAAGTAAAAATTATAAATACTGGTTGTATGAGCTATTAAACAAACAAACAAAAAAAAGTTTGTTAAATTACAATCACAAGCTCAAATTGCCTGTCAGTATATTGCTATAAAAAGTTGTATAAAATATGACCCACTCAAGAATTGTTCTTGAGGGGTCAAAGGGGGGACGTGTAGTAGTAGGATTTTATGTTTATATTTTGTATAATTTAGAATTAAGAATAAAAAATAATGAAATAATAATGTAGCATGTATTAAATGTATTAATGTGTGTTTTGATCATATCCTGCCAGTCACCCATTTTAAATAACAGAAAGAAATGGCCTAATGTGCCATTGGTAGAGATGCGTCAGCCAAAATCTGTATCTGGGCTGATTTCAAGGCAGTAACAGACCTTTCAGAGTCACCACTTTGTTGTAGGTTTAGCATTTTAAAATAAGTAAAAGAATGCAATGATTGTTTTTCTTTTGCATTGCAACTTGATGTTCCTGTTCAAAATGTTCTACGTAAATCAGTTCTGTTTTGTGTGTGAATGAGGAATGTGTGTGTTAAGAGATAAGTGTGAAGGCCATCACGGAACCAGATATTCTAGGGAGGAATCAAAAACAAATGCAAGAGCACCAGAAGGCTGCAACACACCCCTATTGAAATGTCAAAGGAGGGCAGATTAACGACTCTAAAAATAAGACAGGCACCTACCAATGGGGACAAAATAGCTGTGATCAATACCAGCATGGGATAACTCCCTAAAAAATATAATAAAAAAAAATTAAATAAATAAAAAATTAAGAAAACAAGCACTCAAACAAATTACAGCATAACAATGCAAAACTCATTGGTATCAATGAAGGAAAATCACTATATAAACAGGGTGCCTTGCCATGAATCTTTGGGTTTGTCCTGCTAATACTTCCCTGAAGCATCATGTCACGACCGACAGACTCCAGCTACTCCCTACCCATGATCAACCTAGCTGGCCACTAGATTGATCCGGACTCTGGACTGGTAACTATAACATCGACTCGTGTGTGTGAGATTGAGTTCATATGCTATTTGTTGTATTTTCAATAAACGCGGCATATTGCCTTTTCCCCTGAAAAAGATCCAGTGTGCTTCTTATAAGAACAGCCATACTGGGTCAGACCAAAGGTCCATCTAGCCCAGTTGTCTACTGACAGTGGCCAATGCCAGGTGCCCCAGAGGGAGTGAACCTAACAGGTAATGATCAAGTGCCATTCATCTCCATCCTCTGACAAACAGAGGCTAGGGACACCATTCTTTACCCATCCTGGCTAACAGTCATTAATGGACTTAACCTCCATGAATTTATCCAGTTCTCTTTTAAACTCTGTTATACTCCTAGCCCTCACAACCTCCTCAGGTAAGGAGTTCCACAAGTTGACTGTGTGCTGTTTGAAGAACTTCCTTTTGTTTGTTTTAAACTTGCTGCCTATTAATTTCATTTGGTGACCCCTAGTTCTTGTATTATGGGAATAAGTAAATAACTCTTCCTTATCTACTTTCTCCACATCACTCATGATTTTATATACCTCGATCATATCCCCCCTTAGTCTCCTCTTTTCTAAGCTGAAAAGTCCTAGCTTCTTTAATCTCTCCTCACATGGGACCCGTTCCAAACCCCAATCATTTTAGTTGCCCTCTCTGAACCTTTTCTAGTGCCCATATATCATTTTTGAGAGAGGAGACCACATCTGTACGCAGTATTCAAGATGTGGGTGTACCATCGATTTATATAAGGGCAATAATATATTCTCCATCTTATTCTCTATCCCCTTTTTAATGATTCCTGACATCCTGTTTGCTTTCTTGACCACATCTGCACACTGCGTGGACATCTTCAGAGAACTATCCACGATGACTCCAAGATCTTTTTCCTGACTCGTTGTAGCTAAATTAGCCCCCATCATATTGTATGTATAGTTGGGGTTATTTTTTCCAATGTGCATTATTTTACATTTATCCACATTAAATTTCATTTGCCATTTTGTTGCCCAATCACTTAGTTTTGTGAGATCTTTTTGAAGTTCTTCACAGTCTGCTTTGGTCTTAACTATCTTGAGCAGTTTAGTATCATCTGCAAACTTTGCCACCTCACTTTTTACCCATTTCTCCTGATCATTTATGAATAAGTTGTAAAGGATTGGTCCTAGGACTGACCCTTAGGTAACACCACTATCTACCCCTCTCCATTCTGAGAATTTACCATTAATTCCTACCCTTTGTTCCCTGTCTTTTAACCAGTTCTCAATCCATGAAAGGACCTTCCCTTTTATCCCATGACAACTTAATTTACATAAGAGCCTTTGGTAAGGGACCTTGTCAAAGGCTTACTGGAAATATAAGTACACTATGTCCACTAGATCCCCCTTGTCCACATGTTTGTTGAAGAACAACAACCTCTCGGACAGCACCAAGTATGAATGGTGGGAAGGGCCCCCCAGTACCGGGGAAGCCCCCGGAGGTTCCAATACCGCCACTGCATTTGCCAGTGGCCCGGCAGCCAAGCGCCGGCTGCAGGGCCGGTATCAAAGTCCAGTGCATAGGTCGTGTAGCAGTACTTCTTCAGCAGGGTGAAGGATTCCCCTTTGGACTTCGAAGAGGATTCTTCCTGCAGAGACCAGGTGGTGTAGTACCTGCTTTCACCTCCAGGTGGTGCCAGGAAACTGGTGACCTATGACAGGTCAGAGACCGTTACAATGGGACCAAGGAGGGTTTTCCTCTGGACAGTGTCATGATGATCAGTGCTGTGATGGAGCTCACCGCCCCTTGATCCCTTCTATCCCTGGTACCCTAGCAGGAAGGGAGCCTTGGGGACTGGTGGGATTGGGAGGGACATCAGATCCTTTGTCATCAGGAAAGCCTCTGGAGTTGAAGGGGGCTGCAGGCATGAGGTCCCATGACCACTCCTGGGAGTCGGAGGTAAGTCCCGGACTCTTCTCGGTGCTCTTAGCAGAGTCACCGGAGCCAACAGTGGCTCTGGGGAGGATGAGTGGCTCAGCATGGATTTCACTGCACTAGTCATTCCCCACTTGTCCCTCTTCAGCACCGGAGAGTGCTCTCTCTTGGCTCGTTGTTTCTTATGCTTCTTCCTTGGCACCAAGGAGGTAGAACAGTGCTGGGAAGAGCATGGTGCCAGTGGAGCGCTTTGCATGTAAGCGAAAGTGCTCAGCGGTGATTCGGAGCAACTCAGCTCTGAGGCCAGTCAGAGGGCTACCTCCATGAGCAAGGCCTTCAGAAAAATGTCTTTTTGAGTGGGTGAGGTAAGGTGGGAGAGACAAGGTGGGTGAGGTAATATCTTATAGTGGACCAACATTTAGTGGTGAGAAACAAGCTTTTGAGGTGACAGAGAGCTCTTCTTCAGGTCTAGGGAATGTACTCTGGGAGGGGAGGGTTCCTGAGCTCAGGCTCCAGCCCAAGCCCAAAAATCTATATTGCAATCAGGGCTGTCCCTAGCCATGTTGGTGCCCTATGCAACCCCCCCCTTCCCCCCACCCCCGGTGTGTGTATGCCATGAGCAGAAAGATAGGCCTCATTATTCCCTTGTGAGGATTATGTAGTTAAAAAGTACTGCCATCTTGTTCTCAGTAAAATCTCATCAGAAGAGTCATTTCTGAGCAGTATCAGTAAAGATAGCACTTGAGAATAATTTCTCAATAATAGAATTTTTTCATTTTAAATAAAAACAGCTATGCAGCAGTTTTTAACCACTTTGAAATGGGAAACCTCACTGTTTGCTGGTGTCACAAGTATTTAAGAACCAAGTCTGGTGATTCTTTCAAAGCTTTCTGTGTACAAAAGAAATACTGTACAAGAATCTCAGCTTCCACTCACAAAAGGTTCCCTTTAAATTCTGACATTATAACTCTTGCATTTCCAAATGAATTCTAAAGTCTTTTTATTAAGCATTTTTGGATGTACTTACTAGAAGGGAGTCTCCTAATAAAGTCTGAAAAAAATTAGAGAATCCATCAAACATGAAATAGATTGAGTAAAAATAGAATAAGACTGTGCAATGTCTGGAAGTTATCAAGGAGGTTTCCCAAACACGCAATCCGCTGTACCCTTTTGAAGATAAAGGCTAAAATGTTACTCGAATTTTTACTTGTAGAGAAATGCCATATTTTGCTAGGAGACATCTTTTGCGTTTTTCTAGGTTAACAATGGCTCTGAAACATTTACATGTATGTTATGCACACTCATGAAGATGTGCTGAATACATCACTGTACATGATTTAATTAAAAAAAACACTTTTTTTATCATGAGTTAGAAATTTTGCAAAAATGACCTATTAATTCACATCATCTCACAGTTTGACAGAATTCAAGTCAACTGAGTCATATAATTACAACAGAAGGAAATAAAACACAAAAATTATAGAAAATTTAAAGAAAAATAAATGAAGAAAAATATATGTGAAACATGTACAATAGAAGGCGGAACTGGTATTTGAAGAGACATGGGAAGTAACATGAAGAAAGAAATATCAAAGTGAAAAGTGAAAAGAAAAAATAATGAAGAAACGAAATAAAGGCAGGAGACACTGAAAACACACTATAAAGAAAAGGGAATCACAAAAGGAAAAGGACATAGAGTGAACAAGGTATCAAATAAATGCAAATGTGTAAAAGCACATTATTTTATTTAGGATGCTAATTCCTGACTGTGATTGGCTTTGGATCATTTTTTTATTACATGTAACTATTTGACTTTTTGAAAAAAACAAAAAGGACATCATGGGTGATGGGGTATTCACCCCACACCAGCCTGGAAAGGATTACGGAAAGCGAGTAAGAGCCAATCAGTGTGATAGGCCACACATGAAGGTTTAGGTTAAAGAAGCAACCCGACTGGAGGATGAAGCTCAGCTAAGCAGGTGTGGGCTGGGCTAATATAAAGCCAGGAAGCCGGCAACAGAAACGAGGACAGTGAGAAAGTTTGCACCTACCCTCTGTGTATTATAAAGGGATGGAGGCAGTGCTTAATTTGTTATGAAAGTGGTGCAGAGCGCAAGCAATTTTTTTTACTTTCATAACTGATGTGGCAAGCCTAGAGGTGCTGTGGCTATGCACTGCCAAGCCCAAATTAAGCACTGGAGGGAACCTCTGGAAAGAGTGGAACCCCTAGGAGCCTGCCCCTGAGGGCAGGGTATATATACCCTGAAGAGAGCAGGGTGGAGAAGAGAACCTGTGGGATGTGGAGTAGGAAGCAGCCCAGGAGACAGCAGCAAGGATGGGGACTAAGCAGCCCTTGTGTTATAGGATCTCTAGGCAGGAACCTGGAGCAGTGGGTGGGCCTGGGTTCCTTCCTACTAGACAGTGATGGAGTTGTATTGCCTGGACAGAGGGTCCAGTGAGACTCTCTACCGCAGAAAGAGAAACCACACCATGACCTGACCAGGGGGCTAGGTTACACAGTGGAAGCTGTAGCTCCTGGAGCGAGAGAGGGGCTGCAGAGTGAGAAAGAGAACAAAGGTCTGAGAGGTGGAGGTGTTGGACCTGAAAGAGAGCTAATTCTCCGAACAGCCAGGAGGCAGCACTACCTGTGGTGAGAGAGTACCCTGTGACAGGGATATATCCTCCCCTGGTGTAAAAGGGAACAGTTTCATTAAGCTAGTAGAGCTGTATCAATTTTTGCCATCTGAAGACCAGGCCCTCACAATGAACAGTATAACATGACACTGATTAACTGTAAGACAATGGCAACTGACTTATAATGGAATTAATAAATCAGAATTGTGCTAATTATGATCCACGGTCATTGAAATTTTGGTAGCTCAAAGACCCAGAGAAATGCCAGCTGTGACAAAAGAGAATTATATCCAATCCAATTATTTCTCCTATTTTCATTTTTCCCCTTTAGTTCCACATTTAACCAATCATGGTAAATGGCAGGGCCGGCTCCAGGCACCAGCGAAGGAAGCAGGTGCCTGGGGCGGCCAATAGAAAGGGGGGGCATGTCTGTGTTTTCGGCGGCAGTTTGGCAGAAGCTCAAGCGCTCCGTCTTTGGTGGCATTTCGGCAGCAGGTCCTTCACTCCGTCTCTACCGCTTCGGCGGCAGCCCAGTTTTTTTTTTTTTTTTTCTTCGCTGCTTAGGGCGGCAAAAAAGTTGGAGCCGGCCTTGGTAAATAGGTGGGGATTGATCAGTTTTTCAAAAAAGAAAGAAGTTACCTCCAATCATAAACTTTGAATCCTTTGTTTTTTCTAAGAAGCTTATTTGAGGCATCAAGTCTATGGCCTTGTCTACACTACGAGAGTAGTTCGATTTTACTTAAATCGAATATTTGGAATCGATATTGCAAAGTCGAACGTGTGTGTCCACACTAAGGACAGTAATTCGACTTTGTGAGTCCACACTAACGGGGAAAGCGTCGACATTGGAAGCGGTGCACTGTGGGCAGCTATCCCACAGTTCCCGCAGTCCCCGCTGCCCATTGGAATTCTGGGTCGAGCCAGCAATGCCTTCTGGGTAAAAAAATGTGTCGAGGGTGCTTTTGGGTAACTGTCGTCATCCATCCATCACTCACTCCCGCCCTCCCTCCCTCCCTGAAAGCGCCGGCGGGAAATCATTTCGCGCACTTTTCAAGTCATTGACAGCGCGGACGCCACAGCACTGTGAGCATGGAGCCCGCTGCAACCATCGCTGCAGTTGTGGCCGCTCTCAACGCCTCGCAGCTTATCATACAGGTTGCCCTGAGGCAGATGCAGAAAAGTCAGGTGAGGAGGCTACGTCAACGCGGTGATGGCCTGAAGTCTGAGAGTAGCACAGACCTCTCAGAAAGCAGGGGACCCAGCGCCGAGGACATCACGGTGGCAATGGGTCATGTTGATGCCGTGGAACGGCGATTCTGGGCCCGGGAAACAAGCACTGAGTGGTGGGACCGCATAGTGCTGCAGGTCTGGGATGAATCACAGTGGCTGCGAAACTTCCGCATGCGGAAGGGAACTTTCCTTGAACTTTGTGAGTTGCTGTCCCCTGCCCTGAAGCGCAATGACACCCGGATGCGACCAGCCCTGACTGTCCAGAAGCGAGTGGCCATAGCCCTCTGGAAGCTTGCAACGCCTGACTGCTACCGGTCAGTCGCGAGCCAGTTTGGGGTGGGCAAATCTACCGTGGGGGTTGTTGTGATGCAAGTAGCCAAGGCAATCGTTGATGTACTGCTGCCAAAGGTAGTGACCCTGGGAAACTTGGAGGCGATCATAGATGGCTTCGCAGCGATGGGATTCCCAAACTGCGGTGGGGCCATAGATGGAACTCACATCCCTATCCTGGCACCGGACCACCAGGCCAGCCAGTACATTAACAGAAAGGGCTACTTTTCCATGGTGCTGCAAGCACTGGTGGACCACAGGGGACGTTTTACCAACATCTACGTGGGATGGCCGGGCAAGGTTCATGACGCTCGTGTTTTCAGGAACTCTGGTCTGTTTAGACGGCTGCAGCAAGGTATTTACTTCCCGGACCACAAAATAACTGTTGGGGATGTGGAGATGCCTATAGTCATCCTCGGGGACCCAGCCTACCCGCTAATGCCCTGGCTCATGAAGCCCTATACAGGTGCCCTGGACACTGAAAAAGAACTCTTCAACTACCGGCTGAGCAAGTGCAGAATGGTGGTGGAGTGTGCTTTTGGACGTCTCAAGGGGAGATGGAGAAGCTTGCTGACTCGCTGTGATCTCAGCGAAACCAATATCCCCATTGTTATAGCAGCTTGCTGTGTGCTCCACAATCTCTGTGAGAGCAAGGGGGAGACCTTTATGGTGGGGTGGGAGGTTGAGGAAATTAGCCTGGCTGCTGATTACTCACAGCCAGACAGCCGGGCGATTAGAAGAGACCAGCGGGAAGCGCTGTGCATCCGGGAGGCTTTGAAAGCAAAGTTCCTGAGTGAGCAGGGTAACCTGTGACTTTCTAATTTTGTGTACAGAGAAGCCTTCACCCCACTTCCAACACACGTTTCAAAATAAAAATAGTTCAACTTTGTTAAAGCACACCGTTTTCTTTAATACTGTTTTCGCGGGAATTTTTAAAAACTGGGACGCAGACTGTGGTGCGGAGCGGGTGTAGTGTAGTCGCGCGAATGCAGCTTCTAAACTCAAGGACTGACAGGCTCCGCTGCGGTGGGATGGTTCTTTCAACGGAGCCTGTCACCCCTCCTGATAGGGACTGTGTGTATGGGGGGTCTATGTGACTTTGTGGCAGGGGGGGGACGGTTACAGATCCCCTGCTGTGTGGCTCTGTGATCCTGCCTAAGGACCGCCGCTTAAGATCTCTAACTGCCCTCCCCTGCCACAAAGTCACAGAGCAACCCACCCCCCACCACATAACATGAAAAGAACCTCCCAGACTAACCAGGGTAAGTAGTCACTGCATCACTGCACTATGTATGTGCCTTGCTGCTGTGCCTGCCCCCGACTATGTACCCTGCCAAAGGTGACTGTCCTGTCCAATTACCAACCCCCTTTCCCCCCCTCCTCCAAAAGAACATGATGGAAACAGTAGTTAACAGAAACATATTTTTTATTATCAACTACACATGGGACTGGGAAGTGAAACTTGGACGGGGGCTTGTGTCAGGCGGGAAGGAAAGTACTTGTCAAACTTTGGGGAATGAGAGCCTTCTGCTGCTCGAGCTCTCTGCAGGGGTGGAGTGAGAGTTAGCAGGGACTCTGCCGCCTCTCCTTCTGTGCACTTTGGGTGAAGGGAGTATGGGACTTGGTGGCGGGGGAGGGCGGTTAGAGATGGACTGCAGCGGGGCTCTGTCCTCCTGCCTCCGTTCCTGCAGAACATCCACAAGGCGCCGGAGCGTGTCCGTTTGCTCCCTCAGTAGTCCAAGCAGGGTTTGAGTCGCCTGCTGGTCTTCCTGACGCCACCTCTCCTCCCGATCCATGTTTGCTTGGTGCATTCGGGTCAAGTTTTCCCGCCACTGGGTCTGCTGTGCTGCCTGGGCTCGGGAGCAGGCTATAAGCTCTGAGAACATGTCCTCCCGTGTCCTCTTCTTCTTATGCCTAATCCTCCCTAGCCTCTGGGAGTGTGATGACAGGCTAGGTTGTGAGACAGTCGCAGATGGGGCTGTGGGAATGGGAAAAAGGGAGTGAATTCCTCAGAAAGCTAAATGTACTTGTGAACAAAGAACATAGTCTTTCTCTGTGAACAGGACCATGCACAGCACCTATCACATGCGCACTCAGCACAAGGTCGAATTCTCGGCCTTCGCATTCAGTGTCTGGGGTTTTGCAGAGCACTTTCGAGAACCCTGTCAGGACAACGGAATTGCTCTTGCACGCAGACATGGTAAGCCGTAGATTCGTGGCAGCTTAAAACTTTAATATTAGCAATGGCCTCATTTCACATTGAAATCAATGTCGGTCCCTGCTGCCAGCAATCCGGCAAGCAGGAAGTCTGCTCCTGTCCCACACCCTCGCGGCTGTCCCCGGGAACGATCCCTTTCGGCTGACCCTCTCCCGCCTCCACCGCGTGGCTGCAAACCAGCGGTTACAGTTCTGTAAAGGAACGGTAAAGCAGTCCCAACACTAACATTCCCCTACCTCATTCAAAGCAGGTCGTCATGAGCGACATCACCCTCATGAGGATCTCTGAGAGCGACAGACAGAGAATGCTCCGGGAAAGCCTTCAAAGACCAGGGCCGTATGCCGCCATGCTGTGCCAAGCAATGATTCCGGAGTACTTGCTAGTCTCGTGGCGCGGCAACGTGTCCTACAACGGAGGACCCAATAAGGCCGCTCTCCCCAAGAACCTAATGCAGCGGATTTCAAATTACCTGCAGGAGAGCTTCCTTGAGATGTCCCCGGAGGATTTCTGCTCCATCCCCGGACATATAGACCGCATCTTACTGTAGCTGCAGTAGCAGGGACTAAACAGTAGAGCGGCTTGGGCAGGACAATCATGCAAAACCGGACATTGCTAGATTTTTTTCAAATAGTTGCACTGCCCATGACTGAACCGTTAAGTTAATCAAACTAATCATGAGAAACCCATTTTTTAAATTGTTAATAATCATGTTCTGTTACAAATAAATGTTTAGATGTTTACAACACTTACTGGATGATCCTTCACCAGATTCTGTGTCCGGGGTAACGGCTGGGGAGGGTTGGTAGGGGATCTCTGTAAGGGTGATGAAGAGATCCTGGCTGTCGGGGAAATCAGCGTTGTGAGCGCTGTCGACTGCCTCGTCCTCCTCATCTCCTTCCTCATCTTCCCCGTCCGCTAACATGTCCGAGGATCCGGCCGTGGACACTATCCCATCCTCAGAGTCCACAGTCAGTGGTGGGGTAGTGGTGGCGGCCGCACTGAGGATGGAATGCAGTGCCTCGTAGAAACGGGATGTCTGGGGATGGGATCCGGAGCGTCCGTTTGCCTCTTTGGTCTTCTGGTAGCCTTGCCTCAGCTCCTTGATTTTCACGCGGCACTGCGTTACATCCCGGCTGTATCCTCTCTCTGCCATGTCTTTAGAGATCTTCTCATAGATCTTTGCATTCCGTCTTTTGGATCGCAGCTCGGAAAGCACGGACTCATCGCCCCACACAGCGATGAGATCCAAGACTTCCCGATCAGTCCATGCTGGGGCCCTCTTTCTATTCTGAGATTGCACTGCCATCAGTGCTGGAGAGCTCTGCATCGTTGCCAGTGCTGCTGAGCTCGCCACGATGTCCAGACAGGAAATGAGATTCAAACTGGCCAGACAGGAAAAGGAATTCCAATTCAAATTTTCCCGGGGCTTTTCCTGTGTGGCAGTTCAGAACATCCGAGCTCTTACTGCTGTCCAGAGCGTCAACAGAGTGGTGCACTGTGGGATAGCTCCTGGAGCTATTAGCGTCGATTTCCATCCACACCTAGCCTAATTCGACATGGCCATGTCGAATTTAGCGCTACTCCCCTCGTCGGGGAGGAGTACAGAAGTCGAATTAAAGAGACCTCTATGTCGAACTAAATACCTTCGCGGTGTGGACGGGTGCAGGGTTAATTCGATGTAACGGCGCTAACTTCGACATAAACGTCTAGTGTAGACCAGGCCTAAATGATGAAAAATCTCAGGAGAAGTCTTATTCTAGATAACATTTAGTCCTGCCATGAGTGCAGGGCGCTGGATTAGATAACCTCTCAAGGCCCCTCCAGTCCTTTGATTCTGCATTAAGAAGGGTGAAGGGGGGGAAGCGGCCAGGGGAAATGATTTGTGGTGCAAAAGCATAATATAATCTATCACATAAAAATCCAGTATGTGTTACTATGCAAGAACCAGCAGCATTCTGTAGATACTGCTGCTGGTGTTAATAAATTCAGGTAAAATTCTGCTTTAAGAAATGATCATGGACTTCCTACAAGTACATGATGTGTGACGAACTTGAGGTCCAAAACCAGACTGTTTCAAAATCATTATGTAGCCATAATCCTCCAAATCTCTGCATGCCCTCCATGTTTACACTGTCTTTATACCCAAAAGAGGCAAAGAGCGTTCCAAGTTTGTCCAGTGCGATTCTTTAAGTGCTACTGGAACTGTGGGCTTTGGTGTGAAAGTAGGCCTAATGATTCATGACCCTCTTGGCTAGTGACAGTAAACAGGGAGATACTGGGACCATTGCTGGGGTTGATTGCTAATGCTTTCTTCAGGTGGGAAAGATCCCAGCTGCTTAAAAAGAAAAAAATATTAGATCCTTTCAAAAAACATCAGATTGTAACATTGTATTGTGTTGTCTCTTGTTTGGTCAAGATTGGGAGTGGGGATGGAAATTGGTTTGGGACAGCTCCATGCTATCCAGAGTCTTCAGATCTCCTTGACCTGTTATGTTTTTGGCACAGACTTCCCTCCTCTTGGTAAAGGATGAAGACAGGGGACCTTGGTATTTTCTGTAGGGAGCACTCTTCATCTGGTCTCCATGAACTTCACCCTGAAATAATTTTTTAGCCAGTGAAGTTTAAGGTCTTTTTTTGACCTATTAGACATTACATGGAAAACCCTCATGGAAGGCTAACTAATAAATGTAGGAAGAAAACCTGGATCACCTTTTGAGGAAATATCCAGAACGGAAACAAAACTGCTTTGGATATAAGTCTACACTACAAACCTGTTTACCACGTATGCCCCCTCTTTTAGATCCTGTTCAAAACATCTTTTGGTTAACTTTCCATCACTGATCTCCCCCGCCCCCTGGCCTTCATTCCAGACACTGTCCCCAATGTTTAATAAATGAAAAAGGTATTAACAAGACAAGAATCTAACAATGAGCATATTCATGAAGTGTCATTACTGTATAACCCTCACACTTCTACACCTCCTCCTGTTTCCTATGATCTCCATAAAGATCTTGCTGTGTTAAGTAACTTAGACTCTGAATCCCTCGTATAATACCATAAACACCTATGGAGTTGTATAAAGAAGACTACAATGCAATCAAATGCTTAAGGCTTCAGACTCATTTAGTCCTAAATTATTTATTAGTATGACCAGAGAGATTTAAATGCAAGATTCATTCTTACAAAGTCTGTTAATGGTATCTATTAAATAAAGTGCATATTATTAATTGTAGATATTAACCCTGTGGATGCTAAAAAAAGAAAAACTTAATTGGACAAAGGAGATTCATTTCATTAAAGAGAGCAGAACGATGTAACATCTTGTTGGACTGCTCTGAATGACAGGAAGACTCCTAAACCAAGTTTTCTACAATGAATGCTTTCTTTACAGTGAAAAATGTGGGTCTGCATCACTGTTATCTTTCTGGATGACTCTTCTCATTCTGCACCAATGTAATGAGTAGAATCTCTAGAAAACGCCATAGATACACCATAATAAAATCAGCGTCGATGAGAGCAGGAATGGATGGACAACTAGATAGGAAAGACAGACTGACTGCTCTTGAACTTATATGGGGAAATAAGTCTGAAATATATTAAACTGAATTAATACAAAAATTAAGTGCATAACTGTGCATTTTAAAACAAATTGGCATACACAATGAATTAAAAATATGAAACATGTACCAGACTCCAATATATATTTTGCAGATTCCTGTTAGTACAAGTGATTGGTGCATATTTAACTTTTCCATTAATTTTTAATATGCCATATTGTTTTTAAAATGCATGTAAGTAATACATAAGAACTCCATGAGTGCTCCTCTGCAGAGTCCAATTTATCAAAAAGGCTAAAGATAAATAACTAGAGAGGAAAAGGCTCTAATCAGCAGGAAGAGATGCGTACTACTCCAAACGTGCAAAAAACAATTATAAAACATGTTCTATCAATGAGGAAATTTCTCATCAAAAGTCAACAGCAATACCCTGGACAAATACAGGCTCTTTATATTCCAAACACTTTCTGTCTATTTGAATAGAATCTCTCAGAAATATATTCTGTTTTTCCCACATTGAGAACTGACCTTCTCTTGAAGGACTAACTGAAAACTACTCTCCAAGTCCCAATTTAAGGCCTTTTACTTTCCCTATTCTGTCACTGCAACTCTGCGATTCATGTCTGACATTCTCTCTGGTGTGCTATGAGTATACCATAAGTAAATGAGGATTAAGCACCGAACATTAAAAAGTTTCAGTACTAGTTAAATTCTAACTTTCGTCAGATGTACCTTAATCGTACAAAACATCTCATTATGGTATTTAATTATTCAAGGGAAACAGACTTCTTTAGAAGAGGTGCACAATCTCCATTTTTTAGCAAATACTGAAAATCCCCAGACCTAATTACCCATGACTGTAACAATGCATTGCTCAGTATTGGTGTTCATTCACCCAGGAACTAAGAACCCAAGATACGCATCTCTAACAACACTTCTACCACTTCAGTATCAAACATTGAGGCAATTACATTAGGTACTGAAAAAGATATCATGTAAACTAATCAGTTTGAGGACCTAATTTTTGGATCTGGCTGAGTGGGTACCTCCCATCCTAAGGACAGACAAGACTGGTTTGGACTCCAGAGTAATTACAAAAGGCGTAAAGCTGCTCTAATTTGAGGAAGCAGTAATGTCTCCCTTAAGTTGATCTAGGGTTACCATATTCAAACATTTAAAAAAGAGGACACTCCACGGGGCCCCGGTCCCGCCCCTGGCCCTGCCCCAACTCCGCCCCTTCCCCGCCCCCATTCCAACCCCTTCCCCAAAGTCCCTGCCCCAACTCTGCCCCCTCCTCTGAGCACCCCACATTCCCCCTCCTCCCTCCCGCTCTGATCTTGGTTGGGGGTTGCTAAGTGCTTCCCTGCTCCCCAATCGCCCTGCAGCCCCTATGCCCTTGCCTGCCCTGCTCCTTCTCGCCCTGCAGCCTCTGCACCCCCTGCCTGCCCTGCCCCTGCAGCCCCTGCGCCCCCCGCCCCTGCAGCCTCTGTGCCCCCTGCTCCCCACTCGCCCTGCAGCCTCTGCATCCCCCCCGCCCCTGCAGCCTCTGTGCCCCCTGCTCCCCACTTGCCCTGCACAGCCTCTGCGCCCCCTGCCTGCCCTGCCCCTGCAGCCTCTACACACACACACACACACACCGCCTGCCCTGCTCCCCCCGCTCACCTGGCAGAGGGAGAGCTACAGGCTCCACATGGAATTAAACACAGCCGCGCTGCTCTCTGGGGGCGGAGGGAGCGGGGGAGGGGGAGGGACTCTGGCTGCTAGAGGCCCTAGTGGCTGCGAATGGCTTTCAATCAGGCCAGGCGTCCAATCAGCCGCGCCGCACTCCGCATGAGGGGAAGGGGGAAATCCCGGACATTTCTACTTGATTAGAAATCCCTCCCAGACGGCCATTTAACGCTGAAAAAGCCAGACATGTCCGGGGAAACCCGGACGGATGGTAACCCTAGTTGATCCCCCATCCTACAATTGCTGGTATGTAGTCTGCTCTGGCCAAGCTCTCTCCTCCTCTCTCTTTGCTGCTCTGCTCTCCACAGGAACAGATGATGTAGAGCCTGTTTCATGCCACTCAAGGGACTCACCTATATAAGGGTTATCCCCTTTTGTGACGGTGCTGCCCGTGGGAGCCAGCTGAGGTCACTCAATCAGGGTGAACTGCAAACAAAACGGGGCAGACAAACCCCAAAAGCTGGTGGTTATTCCAATACTTAGATTTACCAAGCCAGCACAAAACAGCTTCTATAGTACCTCACTGGTTACTCAGAAGTCCAAACAATGCAGTTCCTTTAAAGTGACCAGCCTCAGGCCTCTGTCCAGACACACCTCTCGGATATGATGATGATTAATGAAAATCTTATCTCATCATATGAAAGAAAAGGTTCTTCCAATCCCAAAGGATCAGCCACATATCCAGGTTCAATTATAACTTAGATCTTACCCAAAATACACGCTACAGTCAATTCTTATTAACTAAACTAAAATTTATTAAAAAGAAAAGAGAGAGAGTGTTGGTTAAAAGATCAATATACATACAGACTTGAATTCAATTCTTGAGGTTCAGATGCATAGCAGAGGTGAGCTTGTAGTTGCCAAAAGTCCTTTTAGATATAGTTCATAGGTTATAGTCCAATGTCCATATTCAGGGTGGCTCCAGTCAATGACTGGGGATCTAAATCCTTGTGGCTTAAGGTTTCCCCCTCTTGAAACCCAAAGCAGATCTGAGATGAAGGATCGCGTTTCAAGGTTCTTATACATTTCCAGCAGCCTTTTGGCCTGAGAAAACAATAGGCTTAATTCTCCTTCCAAACATCTTCGAAATTAGTACAGGGTAATTTATCCATTAAACAGTACAGATACAGGTACCACAACCTTCAAAGAGACATATAGACAATAATACTATTTCACTCAAGTATCATCATAAATGTTAATATTCCTTCTTTGATCTTTAAATTAAAGCTATAGCAATAGACAAGAATTGTTTGCTTATATTACAAGACCTGAGCAAACATCTACCCTTGAGATCTCTAACAATGCAGACTTGCATTTCAAAGCTCTAGTCATTTACATATCTTCCTAACCAGTCCTTAAGGTTCACCCATGGGTCAGGTCAGTCTGTGAGTTAATTAACTCTTTCTGGCCCTGTCATCTTTCAATGAGATATTATATCACACTCATAACGTCACACCTTTGTTCCACTAGCATGGTGCAAATGGCACACAGTAATGTCCAGGGTCTGGCCCGGGGGGTGTAAATGCTGAGAGGATGTAAATTGCACAATACAAGCATTCAGAAGCCTGAGAGTCTGAAATCTACCTAGACACCTAAGTGTAGGACAAGGGACGAAGTCTGGAGTTTGCAGATGGAAAATAAGGTATGGTAAATTTAAATAAGTACACCTCTACCTCGATATAACACTGTCCTCAGGAGCCAAAAAAAAATCTTACTGCGTTATAGGTGAAACCGCGTTATATCGAACTTGCTTTGAGCCACCAGATTGCACTGCCCTGCCCCCTCCCCAAAGCACTGCTTTACTGCGTTATATCCGAATTCATGGTATATTGGGTCGCATTATATCGGGGTAGAGGTGTATGTAGCTAAGGGCACATGGCTATGGCTGATCGACACTTCACTTCATGCAGGTTCAAACTACCCCAACCTCTGCTTTAACAGTGTCAAAAACAGACAAAGTGGAGTCCCCTAGTCCTAATCTTTCCTGCCAAGTATAGGTTACTGCTGGATTATAACATCCCCCAAACTTTGATAAAGTCCTAGTGAGGCAGGCATTCAGACCTTTTAGAAGAATACACATCTTTGTAGGGGCCTACAGCCCAGGTTCCATCTTGTACTACTTACTGCATTTTTTTTTTGATCCATCATTTCTGCCACATTGAGAGGATTTAGTGGGAAATGTTTAGAGCCCTGTATCAACTGATTGCTCCCCTCTGTAGTGCTGTACTCTGAGCAATTAGACCTGACCAATTTTCATTCCCGCCCATTAACATGTTTCAGTTATCAAGCAGCTGACTTGGGGAATAATTGGCTAGGCAGTCATATTTCTGAAAAGGATCTGTGGCTTACAGTGGATCATCAAGTGAATGAGTCAACAATGTGATGCAGTTGAAAAAAGGCTACTATCATTCTGGAGTGCATGAACCAGAGTATCCTGTGTAAGACACCAGGAGGTTATTGTCCCACTCTACTTGGCACTGGTGAGGCCCCACCTGAGTAGTGTGTCCAGTTGTGGGCACCAAGCTTGAGGAAAGATGTAGACAAATTGGAGAGATCCCTGCATAGAGCTACAAAAATGATAAAAGAGTTAGATAAAAGGTTAAAAACATTGGGCAAGTTTAGTTCTGAGAAAAGATTGAGTGGAGACCTGATAACAGTCTTCAAATGTGTTAAGGTTTGTTATAGAGAGGATTGTGATTAATTGTTTTCCTTGATTACTGAAGTGCCACTTAATCTGCAGCAGGGGAAATTTAGGTTAGATATAATTAGAAAGTTTTCCACAATAAGGTCACCTAAGCACTGGAATAGGCCTCAGAGGGCAGTTGTGGAATCCCCATCAGTGGAAGTTTTTAAGAACAGGTTAGACAAACACCTGTCAGGCATGGGTCCTGCCTCAGCACAATGGGCTGAACTAGATGCCAGCCCTTCATCTCTATGATTATTTAATTAGTGTTTTCTTGGAGTGAGTTGTGAGGAAACAGTGAGACAAGCTTTTACTTCAGAAAAAGTCAAAGACATTCAAAAGATGAAAGAGCAGGCAGAAAATCTTATTTAGGGTGGAGATGTGGAAGTCTGAGTCCAATCTTTTTTATGCCAGTGTAAATCAAGAGTAATATCATTGGAATTAAGTTACACCAATGTAATACAAATGCATGTAGGATCAGAATCAGGGTCATGATCTATGGTGCCTACTGAACTGAATTAGTTAGAAATTGTAGAAATAACTATAGAAATATAGACAGCATATTTATGAACGAGGATAGTAATATTTAAAAGAATTTCCAAGACTATCTACTCACTTTGAGTCCTAATCCTTGCCAAAATCGCAATCAATAGATTTAATTTAAATAGCTTCCAACTATGTCCCCAAAGCAATTATTTTTTTATATAATGTTCCCTATCTTGGGAAGGAAGAGAAAGAGGGTTAAAGTCAGACTGGGATAAGCCTTGAGTAACTGGGTGGAATTCCCATGGAAGTCTCTTGGCCAAGTTCAGTGGTGATATAAATGATGATGCAAGTTACATGTTATGTGCAAGTTGGTCAGAAAATGTGAAAAGGAACTATAAAAACGGTGCAATTTGGCAGTAGATGGAAGGGTGTGGAAGGAAAGGCAAATAGCAGATGGATGTAAATAAAATATGGGGACCCAACTTTCTTCTTTCTGAGTGCGAGTTCTGTGCAAATTATACCATTTTACCACATTCACACAGTTTTGGACCAGCTTTTAGTATACTTGACATGGAGCTGACAGGGCTGTTTCCGTATGCTGAATTTGGCCCAGAGCATGTAAGGTGGGGAAGAGAGTTGTATGTAAAGGATTTGGCTGTATTTGATTTTCTTCCAATGTGTGAATCCAAATTGAACTAATTGGTTTTCATTTTATTTACGAAGTTCTGTTATAATTGATGATTACAGGTACAAGTTGAATATGAGGTTGTTGTCCTTAACACAAAATGATTACATCCAATGTCCAAATGGACAACTAGTGCGATGTCATGGAGCTGCACCCACTAATGCCAGTGGGGAAGATGGCCCATTAAAATTTACTTTTCATAACAAGCCTAAAGATAGGGTACACCTTAAAATTCCAAGCAAGGTTTGACTTTTGTACAGTAACTCAATGTTATTTAATGGAATTCCCATGCAGGATGGGTGGAATTTTATAGTTCTCCAAAACTGTAGGTACAAAACATAGCATAATGCTAAGTCCATTCCCACATGTGGCTTACAAGCTATCCTTTTACATTACAAAATTCATGTGTATGATGAAAACATTAATTTCCCATTTTATATTTGAAAATCCTAGTCCTCTGTGAGTGCACCAAAATCTCCACCCCTCGCCCACAAAGTAGTATGCAATACAAAGGGCAGAATATGTAAGTCTTCAGGATCGGTGCTGACACACCTATCTGCAAAAACTAAGTGTGGCCATAAAATGTAAGTATCAATGAACTAAAACTATGTTCTGTTTTCATATACTCATTCAGTTGGGAAAATCACACCTAGATAATTCATGGAAAGTAGGTCTTTAGCAACATCATAATTTACAGTGCTGATAAAGAAAACAATGCATAATTGATTTTAGTTGGATTTTACTGAGTCCCAAAAGTATATTGTTTATACAGAATTATGGTGGGCAAATCTCCCAGTTGCTTCTGAAATGTTGCATCTTTAAGATCTAGAATTTGTGAAAGACAGATAATGAATTTTAAGGAGTGTTTCTTTACAGATAGATGACTGGGGAGATATGCACTAAATTTATTTTTACCATGACACCTAAATACATTTATCTTCTAATATTTCACAATTGTATTTTAACTTTGCAAAAGGTTTATCTGATAAACCAAAACTAATTATCAACATTCTCTAAGTCTTATGAACTCTGATAATTCCAATTGTATACTGTGGGAAGTAGGATATCAGACCTTTCATTGCAATGCTAGCTCCAATAAAAATGAACTGAAACAGAAAATAATGCTACTTATGCTGTCTTTGTAAGGTGTTACCATTTCAAATACTTATGTCAGATAACATCGATTATCTTTAAGAGCCAATCCATTAAGAAGTTAAGTCAGTTCTATTTTTTGAGGTGACAAGTTCAAGAAATAAGACTTAATAGTCAGAAGAGAAATTCTTCCTATATTTGGGTTTTAAATATCTCCATGAATACAGAAGATATAGAAAGGATTTTTTTAAATGGGATCTTAGAGTATGTCAAACAAACAAACAAAATTATAAAAGCAGCAAATCTCAGAGTCAGACTCGGGATTGCAGGACTTGAACTGTGGGCTAAAAATAGCAGTGTAGATGTTGGGTTTCAGGCTGGATCCCAGGCTCTGAGACCCTTCCCCATCACCAGGTTTCAGAGCCTGGACTCCAGCCTTAGCTTGAAGAGCTAAAATTGCTCTTTTAAGTCCACAGTAAAAGCCCAAGTCAGTTGAGTCAGGCTCAGGGCACATCTACACCCTCAGCATTGAGCCTCCTAGATAAACAAATTTTGCAAAGTGCTAAGCTTCTTAGGAAAGCTGAGGATGTGCTATCGCCCTTTGAACTCAATCCTGTAAAGAGTTAAAGTGAGTGGATTTCTACAAAAACTAAAGGAAGCAAGTTTTCATATTTGGTAATATCAGGGCAATATTGTAGATTCCTAGGGTTAAGCAGAACATTTTTTCAACATGTTTTTTCCCCTTGTTTTAAAAAGCTAATATTTACCAAGTTTTCCATTTTACAGATTTTGGGCTCAACATGTCACAATACATTTTTCAACAAATTGATCATTTCATTAACTGTTTGTTTTGGGGGTGTTTATATTTGCTTCTATTGTCACTGTGGGGAAAAAAAAAGGTTACTCACCGTTCGTAACTGTTGTTCTTCAAAATATGTTGCTCATGTCTATTCCATTGGAGGTGTGTGTGCTCGCCACATGCACCGGTGCTGGAAGTGTTTCCAGCAGTGGTATCCATTGTGGACAGGCTCTGGTGCCCCCTACATGCATATGTGCTGGTATAAGGGATGCCATCGCCCCACCCCCTTCAGTTCCTTCTTGTCAGAACTCCAACAGAGGGGAAGGAGAGTGGGTCATGGAATGGACACTAGTAACACATCTCGAAGAACAGTTAAAAAAGGCAAGTAACCATTTTTTCTTCTTCAAATGCTTGCTCGTGTCCATTCCATTGTAGGTGACTCTCAAGTACCACCTCTGGAGGTGGGTAGGAGTTAATGGACGTGTCGATTGCAACACAGCTCTACCAAAGCCAGCATCATCTCTGGCCTGCTGGGTGATGGAATAGTGCGTCGTGAAGGTATGTACCAACGATCACATTGTGGCTCTGCAGATGTCCTGGATTGGGAGCTGAGTCAGGAAAGCAGCCGATGATGCCTGAGCTCTTGTGGAATGAGCCGTTACTATCGGGACCACTCATGGTGAGAGAAGAAGGACCTGCTGAAGCGATCCGCCAGCATGTTCCAGATGCCATGGAGGTGCGAGACTTGCAGGTTGATAGCATGCTGGATGCAGAAGTCCCACAGGCGAAGGGCAGTAATTGTCTGTGATCCTGAGATAGCAGGTCCGGGCAGCTGGGAAGCGTCCACGGGGCCGCCACCACTATGTCCATGAGCATGCCGAACCAATGCAAAGGCCATGTTGTCTGTCAACACCTGCATCACACGACCAGACAGATGATAAAGAAACACTTTGCAAGCCAGGTAGATGGCTCTGAGCTCTCTGACGTTTATGTGCAATGACAGCTCCTCTCAAGAGCATAGCCCGAGTTCTGAGTGTACCGAGGTGCGCTCCCCAACCAAGATTGGACGCATCTGACTCCAGAGACACTGAGTCGTGGATTCACAAATGGAACACCTTCCAACGCTGGATCCAGGTGGGACTGCCACTGCATGGAGTTGAGTACCCACAGCGGGATCGTGAGAAATTTGTCCAGGTGATGTCTGTCTGGGGATTAGACTGATGCCAGCCACATCTGGAGGGGTCTGAGCTGCAGTCTTTTGTGCTGGACAATGTAAATGCATACGCCATGTGCCCTAATAGCCTGAGACAGACCTGGGCTGTGGTGAGCCAGTGGACAGTGACTTGGGCAATCAGATCTGCCATTGCCCTGAACCTGGCTTCTGGCAGGAATGCTCTGGCTTGGGTAGAGTCGAGGACAGCTCTAATAAACTCTATCCTCTGCACCGGGACCAATGTTGATTTTTGTTCATTCATCAACAGGCCTGCGCTTGACAGGTGGCTCTCAGCATCGTGATACGGCACTGGACGTGCTCTCTGGAGCAGCCCTTGATGAGTCAGTCGTCAAGATACAGATAGATCTGGATACCCCGACATCTGAGGCAGGCTGTGACTACCGCCATGCACTTTGTAAACATTTTGGGCACAGTCGGTAGGCTGAATGGGAGCACTGTGAACTGGTAGCGGATGTTCCTATGAATCACAGAAACCTTCTGTGGCCATGAAATATCAAAATATGAGATATATCAAAATATCAGATCAAGGGCGGCATACCAGTCTCCTGCATTCAGGGAGGGGATGATAGAGGCCAGGGAGACCATGAGGAACTTCAACTTCTTGAGATATTTGTAGAGGTTCTGCAGGTCAAGGATGTGGCGTAGACCCCCCCTTGGCCTTTGGAATAAAAAAAAGTTAGCAGGAATAAAACCCTTTCCCCTCTCAAATGCTGTGGAACTTCCTCTGTGGCTTCCACCTGCAGGAGGCCTTGCAACTCATGAGCGAGCAGATGCTCATGAGAAGGGTCCCTGAGAGGAATGGGGTGGGAGGGAGGGATAGAAAGGAGTTGGAGGGTATACCTCCCTGCCACAGTGCTGAGCACTCACTGGTCTGATGTTTCTGAAGTCCAAGCCCGGCTTGGGCAATAAACGGTTGGAAAACAAAAGGAGTGTTGGATCCAGGATGCAGGCTAGGAGGTCGCCCTCGAGCAGACTTTCAAAATGCCTGTTTGTTACCCAGATGGTGGTGGGTAGAGCTCGAGTGAGCTGCGAAAGCCGGTGGTTGGCCTGGTCGGTGCTTATAGCCCTTTCCCTTTTTGCGGAAGGGCTCCAAGTGGGTCTGACTCCTGAATATCTGGGTGTGCTGCAGTTTGAACCACTTTCTTGCTGGCGCTGGTGTGTAAAGGCCCAGGGAGCGCAAAGTAGCTCTAGAATCTTTCAGGCCATGTAATCTGCTGTCTGTCTATCTGGTACAAGAACAGTTCCAAGCCATTGAAGGGGAGGTCCTGGATCAACTGCTGAACTTCCACTGACAGCATGGAGGATTGCAGCCAAGACATGCTCCTCATGGAAATGGCCAAAGCCATGGTCCTGGCTGTGGAGTCCACTGTGTCCGAAGCTGCTTGGAGGGCAGCCCTCGCCACTGTCTTGCCCTCGTCAAAAACAGCCAGGAACTCCCGCTTGGAGTCCTCTGGCAGCAAGTCCACAAACTTGACCATAGAGTGCCAAATGTTATAGTCGTAGCGACCAAGCAGGGCGTGGTGATTGGCCACTCTCAATTGGAGGCTGGCAGTTGAACAAATTTTTCTGCCAAAGAGATCGAGCCTCTTTGCCTCTTTGTTCTTAGGGGTCGAACTTGATTGCACCTGTCTGTCGTGCTCATTGGCCACAGATACAACCAGTGAGCTCAGGGCAGGATGGGTATAAAGATATTCAAAGCCCTTGGCTCAGACAAAATATTTCCTCTCCGACCACTAGGAGACGGGGGGCAGGGAGGAGGGAGTTTGCCACAAGGCCTTGATTAGCTTTAGCACTCCCTTGTGGATAGGTAAGGCCACCTTAGAAGGGAGGGTCATGCTCAAAATGTCAAATAGGATGTTAGAGGGTTCTGACAACTTCTCGGCCTCTAGCCCCAGGTTTGTTGCCACCCTTTTCAGTAGATCCTGGTGAGCTTTCACATCATCCTGGAAAACCACATGGGAAGGCCCCACTACTGCCTCATCAGGTGAAGATGATGAGGTGGTGGGTACAGGTGATCAATCAACTCCATTTCCCCTGCTGGGGGAGCCTTGAGCACCCTGAGGCTGAGGCTGACTGACCTTGGTCACCCTGCTCCAACTCCTTCTCTCAGTCAGGAGACGGGCGGGAGACTGTCGCTGACCATTTCTCAGATGTCCCAAGACCAATCAGTGCACATGCTCCAACATCTGAGAGAACTCCCAGGGGTTCCAGAACTGCCACGGAGTCAGACACTGGCTCTGTGGCCACGCATTTGCTGTCCGTACCAGGGGAAATCCTGATGCCACAGGCAGGTGACCTTGGCCCACAGGCAATGCGACCTCCTCACTTTCCAAGCCTGAGGAGGAAAAAACTTGTCTCGGGGACCAGGGTGGTACTATGGCTTCCTCCTTGCCGTTTCCATGCTGACTGTCCCCGTATTCTTCTCTTGGGGACCGGTGCCGGGATGGTGGAGCTTGGTGCCACATCTCCGGTGACAGTGCTCAGCAGATTAGCGATGGTAACTAGGCGATTGATGCTTCGCACTCTGAGAACGGTGCCGCTCTGTTGACTGGGAGCGTGGAGACCTCCGTCTCGACTCTGGAGACCAGTCTAGATGATCTGGAGACTGGTGATGTGACTCCGGGGACTGGCGTCACGACTTAAGGGATCAATGCCGTGAGTCTGGAGAGCAACGCAGATGCTCAGGGGACTAGTGCCTGATCTCTGGGGACTGGTGACGTGCCTCGGTAGGTCTGCGCTAGATAGCTGGCGATCAATGCTGGCATCCCGGAGAGTGATGCCTAGAGTCTGGGGAGCGGAGCCGGGAACTCTGGCAGGTAAGATGGCTTGTATCGGAGGGCCGGTGGGGCTGCTCTGGAGACCACTGTCAGGATGCCATCTGCAGCGGTGCCGGGGAGCAGTGCTGCAGAGAAGGGGAGCGCTGGAAGGGCCACAGGGGGATTTACCTCTAAAACTGGCAACCTCTCTGGTAGGTGTCAGCAGCACAGAAGGAACAATATGTCCCTAACAGCCTGGAAGGCCTCCGGTGTGGACGGCACTGCCAGGTGCCAGATGCTCTTGCCTCTTCGTGGGGTGTCAGGCAGGTCTCGGAGGGAGCTCAACAGATCTGTGGATGCTGGCTATGATCCAGAGAAGATAAGCTGCCCCACGCGAGTCTTTGCTTACTTCCAGCTTTCTCCTTCCCCTTACGGGATGTAGGAGACCACCCACTCCCAGATTTACTCTGCTTCTTTGCAGGCACTGGGAACGGGGATGAAAGCTGGTTGGAGGTCAGTGCCAGCGGCGCACTATGCTCCGACACAGAGGTGCACAGAGCAAAGTCCAATCTGGCTGGCTTGGAGGCTGGTGGACTCCATAAGGAGCGCTCAAAGCCAAATGTATTGCTCCTTTTTGTACTGCGGCTTTAAACTTTTAGAAATGCGACACTTGTCGCTTATGTGGGTTTCCCCCATGCACTTCGGACAGTTTTGGTGGGGATCACTGATGGGCATATGTTTTTTGCAGTAGTCACAAGTCCTGAAGCATGGGGATCATGCCATGCCCCATCCCTGTGCTAAGTTCAATAGGGGACTAAAACTATTTCTACACTTAACACTAAGGGAACTAGGAAGAACTATACAAAAATTACTCTAGCACATATATACAGTAGAAAATACAAGAACACCACTGGAAAAAGGTAAAGCTTGCTGAGGCAAGGGAACATTCCAGCACCATTACTGGCGATAAGAAGGAACTGAAAGGGGACGTGTCAGCGTCCCTTATCCCGGCGCATATGTGCGCCACTCCAGAGAGTGGCGGAGCTAGTCCCCTACAGATACAACTGAGGGAAAAACTTCCAGCACCAGTGAATGTGGTGAGCGCACACACCTCCAATGGAATGGACATGAGCAAGCACCTGAAGAAGAACAATATTTCTCACTTGGTGTCATATGGTAATTCTGCTTAATTTGCTGTATAGATGAATGACCTTCATCACTATTCACAAGATCTAGATAAAATACTAATGAGGCTGATTCGAAGGACTTACTCCTGACGTACGCCAGCAACAATGAGTAGATCTGTCTAAGATGTGCAGTATCTTCCCATCTCATGATGCAACATCATCAGAAGTTTTGTGTTATATCTGCAGTGTGACACATTACCAGACATACATAGTAAGAGGAACACAAGATGCAAATTCTATATGGCCTCAGAAGCTTTAGAAACTATGCAATTTTTGAAGAAGGAAAGCTGACATTCAACACATGCGGTCCGATTCCCCATCAAGTGTTGATTCTATGCTGAGACACAGTGCAATGACTCAGTCATATTAGAAAAAGAAAATTAGTGGAAAACTAGTAGATGCTTCCCTGGCATATCCCATAGAAATTAATTTATGTGGTCACTATATCAAATGCAGAGTGAATAACCCTTTTCCTGGCCTGGGTCATAAAGTTATATTCCACCCACAATGTGCTCTTAATCCCTTTTTCCATATGATATAAACAAAGTAAGGTTTGACTGTTGTCGCATCCTACTAGAAACCTACCCCAACTCCTTTCTTGGCGCAAAATCCTTCAATGGGGCCAGGATTTCACCCTGGTTGCTTATTACATTATTTAAATCATTTATTAATCCTTGTAATAGTGTTTGTATCCAATCCATTTTGAAGTAATTTGTCAAGCAAGATTTTGTGAAACACCATGTCAAATGCTTTACTGAAGTGTAGATACTTTACATGCAGTCCATTCCCTTCGTCCACTAATTGTATAATTCATTTAAAAAAAAAAAACAATTTTGTCTGGTAGGATTTCTTCTTTATAAATCAATGCAAGATTAGTTTTTAAATTAAATAAAATGTTGAGATGTACTCCTTTTGGCCACTTCTGTCTGTTATATGACCTTATAGAGCTCTATTTACTGAGGAAGAATGACATTTCAGCACTTAGCTTTTCTCCTGCAAGAAAGAAGCATTTTATAATATTTTTACTGACATGCTTTCCTTGTGCTTCTTTATCATGCAGTTTGTTTTTGTACTTGAGAGGATAAGCTGACACTAACAACAAAACAGCACAATTACATTTTTAAAAATGTTTTAACCTAATTTAGTATGGCTGTAAAGTGCAAATGTTTATTTCCATAATAAGGCGTAGAATTAAACATAGAATCTGATCTAAAACAGTTGTTTCTCCGTGAGTAAACATTTTCCTAAATTAAACATAATTAGTACTACACATGTTGGTTACATTTCAAAATTATTTGTCACACACACACTCTTCCTAGCGGACGTGCATCATTGATTTGGAAGGATTTCTCTTAAATGGTACATTCCTGTCACTATGTACACATTGCCTTGTTAATTTAATTTATAAATTAGCTTTGCTGAACTTGCAGATGCAGCCCATAAACTGAGCGGGGTTGACCCAGGAAAGGGTGGGGGTAGGCTACTCAAAAGATGTGCTCTTCTCCAGGGCAGCCTCCACTGACAGAGTTCCAGATGTCATTAGAGCGGCTTTCCTTGGCTGAACCTACCAAAGAAGGGACAGCAGTGATTAACTTTCAAGGGTAAATTCCTGCCAGGTACAGCTGTCTTCAGGGGAAAGTGTGGGAGCAGTTTTCACCCCCTGAGCCCATTGGTGTGAATCTGGTCCATTAGTTTACATTATATAGAGCCTTCAATGGCAAAGAATCCCAAGGTGCTGCTTTAAGTAGTGATAGAACCTACTGAATATACACAGATAACTTCATCTACCACTGTAGTGCACATCAGTTTGGATCTGAAACAAAATTCCAGATCCAAATGTCCCTCAGCTTTGGGGACGTTATAAATCCAGACCCAGATTCAAAGGTTAACTACTGGCACAATGGGCCAAATCAAACCTTTAAAGCCAAACACTTCAGATTTTCCAGAACCAGATCTAACTTTTGCAGTTTGAGCTTCTCACTCTGTATCAAGTACCAAATTTTAATATATAAGAAACACAAAGGCCATACTGGGTCAGACCAAAGATCCATGTAGCCCAGTATCCTGTCTTCCGGCAGCAGCCAATGCCAGATGCCCCAGAAAGAATGAACAGAACAGGCAACTACCAAGTGATCCATCCCCTTCAACCCACTGCCAGCCTCTGGCAAACAGAGTTTAGTGACACCATCCCTGCCCATCTTGGCTAACAGCCATTGATGGACCTATCCTCCAGGAACTTATCTAGTTCTTATTTGAACCGTCTTATAATCTTGGCCTTCACAACATCCTCTGGCAAAGAGTTCCACAGGTTGACTGTGCGCTGTGTGAAGAAATACATTCTTTTGTTTGTTTTAAACCTGCTGCCTATTAATTTTCATTTGGTGACCTTTAGTTCTTGTGTTATGAGAAGGAGTAAATAACACTTCCTTATTTACTTTCTCCACACCAGGCATGATTTTATAGACCTCAATCATATCCCCCCTTAGTCATCTCTTTTCCAAGCTGAAAAGTCCCAGTCTTATTAATCTCTCCACATATGGGAGCCATTCCATACCCCTAATCATTGTTGTTGCCCTTTTCTGAACCTTTTCCAAGTCCAATATATCTTTTTTGAGATGGGGCAAGTCAACCACATCTGCATGCAGTATTCAAGATGTGACCGTACCATGGATTTATAGAGAGGCAATATGATATTTTCTGTCTTATTTTAAACCTGCTGCCTATTAATTTCATTTGGTGACCCCTAGTTCTTGTGTTATGAGAAGGAGTAAATAACACTCCCTTATTTACTTTCTCTACACCAGTCACGATTTTATAGACCTCAATCATATCCCCCCTTAGTTGTCTCTTTTCAAAGCTGAAAAGTCCCACTCTTACTAATCTCTTCTCATATGGAAGCCTAACTTATAGCAGACATACCATAACTCTTCAGAATACAGTATTTTCATGTAAATGATAAAACACTTTGACTTCAGTGGGGCCAGGACTTCAATCCAAAACTCCCATTAACCTCAAGAGGGTCAGGATTTCACTCTTTGCATGAGAACCTCTGTGGAACCTCCTGATTTATAAATGAGAGAGGAGAATTAGATTATTTTCACCCTCTGTTACATCTGTGTAATGCCACTGACTTTTCAGGGCAGAATTTGGCCACTTGAGATTACCCTGAAAATTTATGCCAAAATTTATGCCAGTGAAAGAATATAATGAAACGGTTTTACAATAAACAAACTGTTTCCTAAGAATTAATTTCCTTTTAAATACTCTTTTTCAGAGCTCATATATCTCTATAATGCAAGAGAATATAATCAATATTACAGAGAAGCAGAAGTTCTAGTAAGTTATTTCAAACATATCAGTTCATATTTACTTATAATTATAATTCACAGGAGCACATTCCTGCAATCAAGAGACAGGGATGCACAGCATGAAAAAACATTTAGCACAGAACAACCTCCATGAATAATTGCCTGTCAATGTGGCTTGTTAAAGAGAAACTACAATTTTACAAGACAATTCTTGTGTCTGCTTGTCTACCCCAAAGACAGATAGGTATAACACACAAATATATTACCCGCTTTTAGAAAAAAAAAAAATCTTACTCTTGTTGAACTAAAATTTAAATTTGTACAGTATTAAGAGAGCCATCACACAACGATAAACTCGCGCACCCAAGTATATACCTCTCAAATTCTTAAGTTTAATTAATAGTATTTTAAAGTGACATTGGCATTGACAAGCAGTGTGGTCAGCAGCTAGGAAGAACTGAGGAGGCAACGGGGCTATGGAAACCTTCCTTTCCTCCATGCAATAACAATCAGAGCTGGCTAGGCATACCCCTCTGTAATACGCTGTACCCCTTTGGAGGGTGGATCAGTAGGAGCACTCTGTGTGCTGGGGAACTCTGAAAAGCCCTTCAAGGCAGGATGGACCCTTTCAGCCATAATTGGACCTTCTCATAGCAGGTATTTTGAAGTCACTACAGATCATGAGTAGCCTTGACTTGAGAAGCCATTTTAAGAAACATCTTTCTTTCTGATTCTGGGCCAAACTTGATAATCTCCGTCTTCTGTCAAAATTCTGTCTAAGGCATTAATATTTGTTTCAATTCAGTGAGCTTACCATCTAATCTGTGCTGCATGCAAGAGAACTGAGTTTGGATCATGAACTTGATCTTTTATTCCTAGTCCAGCAGGACATGGCAGCTCTGCAGAGGCAATAAGCTCAACCTGCGGAGAAGACTGACCCTGGTTTACTCATCTAGGTAATATTAAATGACAGGCACCAAAGTGAACTGGTCCCACCCTCAATGACAAGTAGAGAGGTTGCTAGGAAGTGAGGACTGAGAGAGAAGATTATAAAGTGAAAAGGAATGAAGAGAAATCACTCAAAAAGAAAGGGAAATGATGGCACAGAAGCACACCAGGGTACATGTAAAGCTCAGTGCCTTACCATTTTTTTGGTCTTTGCTTTGAAGAGACTGAAAAGGTACTTCCATATATTAAAAATTAAAAAAGGAAAATGATCAATTCATTATTAAAGAATTATATTATATTATATAAGAACAGGAATGGATAAAAACATAACATTACAGCCATTATAGAGCAAACATAGCCTATGGCAATTTTTACACCTAGCAATATTTGTAAAAAAGTGAGTTTAGTGCTTATGAAAGGTACTAGACACCATGCAGCACTCAGTTGATTTATGCAGGGTCTCATCCAAAGCATACTAAAGTCAATGACAGTCTTTCCACTGACTTCTGTTTACTTTGGGCCTTGGCCCAAAGCTCACTGAACACAGGCAACAACAGTATGAATTACCCCACAATAAAAGTGCCTTAACCTTTCCTAGAAAGGTCACCACGAAGGCTGAAATAGCTGAGTCTTCATGGTCATCCAAGTTCTTGGCCTCTGCCCTCAGACTGTCCAAAACAATACCATTTCTGATGGTGACTTTCATAATACGTGCTCTCCACCATGCAATGGACATAGATAATGACTCCTTTCGCATACAATAGGTCATCATAACAGCCATCAGATAGTAACACCTTAATCAGCCTCAACAAGAAAGCTTCCAGACACTTCAAATTATCATACTTTCTGCCTGAAAGAAACTAACAGCTAGACCCTGCACGCAACATATAGGTTTAGAACTAACGAATCACAAATATAGACCATACTGAAGGAATGCAGTATTCAAATTTAGTACAGTAAGTATCAACTCCACATGTTATTTGAAGTAGTTTTCAAGTGAAATTGTGAACATATTACAGAGACTCCTTCATAGCTTAGGAAGCACTTTAAAAATAGCCAAAAGTTAAAAAAACCCAAAGTTGCTCGATGACAGAGTTGAAACCATTAAGATCTATTGTTTAAGCTCCCATTGTTTATATCTAGAATACCGAGTAAATGCCATTTTAGAAAAATCTGGTTCCTGGACACATCCATAATATATGGCCTTTGTAATAGCCCATAACCTCACATATATAATTGTCAGCCAGCAACATATGACAGTTGTAGCATGAGGTATTGAATTCACAACCTTTAGCTCCCAAAGCACTTGCAGCTACTTGGCAAGCTAAAGGTGCAGATGTACTCTCAGTAAACAAAGGAAGTTGATAATGAGCCGGCCAGATATATTTGAACAAGTTAAGTGTACTGCTACACATATACACATCAAAACTAGTGACCTTTTTTCAACATGACAGAAGGAATACTTGGAGGGATTTTATTTTTCAAAATTAGACAACTAGAAAGTGTTCCAGCTAACTAGAAGACAGTATCCAAGACCCTTATGCTCCCCATACAGTGTGGTACACAGGGGAGTAAGACAAGGAGAAAACACAGCGTAGACACCAGTGCCGGGGGGGAGGGAAGGGGAAGGCAGGCAGGGGGAAGCAGTTACATATGCTGTCCTAATTTTCCTACTTCTTTAGTCACTCACTGCTTTCCTTCTTGAAGTAAATCTACATGGCCAACAGGTTGCATAGAGAGAGGGGATTATCCTGGAAGAGGAAGAGCTGGGGAACAGCCACTCTGTGCAACATGTTCCCCCTTCCCTACTTGTCAAAACAGGGATCAGTTAATGCTGCTTTATTTACAGTACTAACTATGCCTCTACACTATGGGTCTGACCCAATTCCCATTGAAGTCAATGGGAGCCTTTCAATTCACTTTAATAGGAACTGGATCAGGCGCTCTGTTATTCCGATCAGAAGGGTCACAGTACACAGTGCCAGGCAGCTGGCAGCAGCACAGATGGGAACCAGCTCTGTACTCACTGTGGAAAATTTTCTGTGCATCTGACCTGGGACATACACAAAATTCTGCCGTCAACCATATGGATCCCTAGCCTTCCCTTGTTTCTGCATCCATGACCCTGTGCACCAAAATGAGAATCCAGCTGCTTCCAATGCTCTATAGCTTTTTGGATTATTTTATTTCCCTCTGCACATTTTAACATATGTGCCTAAGATAGATGTTTTTAGAAGTAGACCACCTTCACCAAATTCAAGGAGCTCAGCACCTATTTGCCCCACTTAGCAGATAACCTTTATTACTAACTCTCTGAAGGATTCTTCTTCCTAACAGAGTCATTACAAGCCTCACATACCAAGAAAAATTAGACAATCAAAGTTAAAATAGTGCTATCTAGTAATCTCTTGTAATTGTATTGGTTTCTTTTATGTTAGAAAATCTCAAAAATAAAATGTCTTTCCATGCCATTTTCTCTTTTGCCTGGGGCAAACTTTTGTGTTTTTTTTTTTTAAATTGGAGCCACTGTAAATATGGATGATTTAATTACTCCCATATTTGAATATCAGCATTATTCATCAGTGTGCAGAATATATGTACCTCAGTTTATCCTCCTGATATAGTGCTTTATGGCTGCATGGAATTAAATCAAAGGATGCTGTTCAAGGCAGACAAACAGAAAATGAATCAATGACAAAAGATAGGTACCACAGACAGAATACCAAGGGTTCTTAAGGAAACAATGGGGAAGCTATTAGTTTTGCCTAGACCTGAGCCTAGGATGAGATGGACACTAAACAATTAAATATACCAACTTGGAGAGAAAAAGGATGTGAATAAGCAACAGCTGCTTGGGGGTGGGCAAAAGACACAGAGAGAAAACCACCAGGGAACAGTCTCTCTCTGCCAGCCCAGAGAGAGTTTCTGGTTAGCCCAGTTTTCCTCTACCAAAATTTTCAAGAAAAGGATAAAGTTTAGATGAGACCAGATGAATATGGAGTGTTTTAATCCTTCTCTCTATTTCTGGAGGGAAGTTTCTTACACAAGTAGAGTTAGGGCTGTCATATGAACAGTTGGAAATAGGGGGACTGCCACACTGGCATCTAGTCTGAGAATGGTAGAACCACAGGGCTCCCCCCAGCTAAAGGTGAAGGTAGCAAAATCTATCACCTCAGACATGTACACAAGAAGGGCTGCAAAGGTTGGGGGAGGGGAGTCTAGGGAACCACTCACACTGTAACCAAGAGGTGTTGTAGTCTAACAATCTAAAGTAGGGTGAACCATAGAGTTCCACTCTGGGGAACAATGCAGATAAAGGCCTGTCACTTTGAAAGACCACTCCCAGAGATGGGGTGGGGGAGAGGTCACAGGTGTAACTCATCCCTGATTATGACACCCAGTCTCCAAATTCTGAATATCTGGCAGGTAGCTGCTTTGGCAGGGATAGGTGGCTGTGCTAGATGGGGCGGGCATTGGCTAAACTGAGGAAAAGTTAGTGAAGTATATTTTAATTTCTCTTTTTAAAACAGCATTTATGTATACCTGCTGCCACATAACACCTCCTCCTGCTGGAGGAGTGCATTGCAGGTGCTGTTTTCGGTTTCCCCTTCCCTAGGGTTTTCTTTCTCTCCTGGGCATTCACAAGTCTCAGCCCTGCAGCTGGATGATTTTCACAGTTCAAAGCAACAGAGGGTCCTGTGGCACCTTTGAGACTAACAGAAGTACTGGGAGCATAAGCTTTCGTGGGTCAGAACCTCACTTCTTCAGATGCAAGTAATGGAAATCTCCAGAGGCAGGTATATATCAGTGTGGAGATAACGAGGATACTCCCAATACTTCTGTTAGTCTCAAAGGTGCCACAGGACCCTCTGTTGCTTTTTACAGATTCAGACTAACACGGCTACCCCTCTGATACTTTCACAGTTCAGTCTCCTTCGACAGTAACAAAAGTTCAGACAAAAGGTTCTACCACCCCACTTAGGTTCTTCTGAGCTCATCCTCTGGGCTACCTTTAAGTCTCTCTGCTTTGGGACAGAGCCCTAACTCCCAGGGTGCTTCCCTGAAGTCCCCTCACAGTCTCAGCCCCTTTAGTCTATCTTTCAACCTGTTTCAATCAGATCTGCCTCTTCAAGGCTCCAAACCAGGACCTTCTGCAAGACCCCAACAAGTTTCCTGTTGTTTCACCTCCAAACTGAGTCCTCTGCCCTTTGAGGAGGCTCAGGTGTTTATCAGGCTGTCACCTGACCCCAATTAGTCCTGCACCCTTAGGCTGGCAGGCCAGGGATGAGGGGTTTGGGGTGCAGGAGAGGGCTCAGGGCTGGAGTGCAGGCTCTGGGTGGGGCCAGAAACGAGTGGTTAAGGGTGTGGGAGAGGGCTCTGAGCTGGGGGCTGCAGGTTCTGGGGTAGGGCTGGGGATGAGGGTTTGGGGGTCAGGAGGGGGCTTAGGCAGGGGATTGGTGTGTTGGGGTGGGTGCAGGCTCCGGGAGGGAGTTTGGTGGAGGGGACTCCGGGTTGGGGCTCGGAGTGCAGGATGGAGGGCGGGCTCCGGTTGGGGGTGCTGGGGCACGGGGTTGGGATGCGGGGGAAGTTGAGGGCTCTGGCTGGGGGTGTGGGCTGGGGCTGGGGATAAGGGGTTTGGGGTGCAGGAGGGGGCTGAGGCAGGGGGTTGGGGTGTTGGGCTCTGGGAGGGAGTTTGGATGCGTGAGAGGACTCTGGGATGGGACAGGGAGTTGGGGTGTGGGAGGAGCTGCGGGGTTCCAGCGATGTTTACCGTGGCTCCCAGGAAGCAGCCACAAGGTTCCTGCAGCCCCTAGACACATGGGTGGCCAGGAAGGCTCCGTGGGCTACCAGGCACCCAGAGGTGCCACCCCCGCAGCTCCCATTGATCATGGTTCCCGGCCAATGGGAGTTGCGAAGCTGGCCCTCAGGGCAGGGGCAGTGCGCGGAGCTTCCCGAGCCACCCATGCATTTGGGGCTGCAGGGACCTGGCAGACGCTTTCAGGAGCCATGCGGAGTTAGGGCAGGGAGGGAGCCTACCTTAGCCCTGGGCCCCTGCTGCGCCACTGACTGGACTTTTAACGGCCCGGTCGGCGGTGCCACCTGGAGCCATCAGGGTCCCTTTTCAACTGGGCGTTACAGTAAAAAAACAGATGCCTGACAATCCTAGGGGAAGAGGCGGAGTAGGGGAAGAACGGGGGCAGGACCAGGGGAAGGGGTGGAACAGAGGAGGGGAAGGGGTGGAATGGGGTGGGATCAAGGTTGGGCCATGGGTAGAAGGGGTGGAACGGGGGCAGGGCTCCAGGCTCAGAGCTCCAGCCAAGGCCAAGAGCTCTGCCACCATCCAAGCTGAGGTCAAGCTCTCAGCCCCCACTCCCACCAGGGCCATGGGGGGAAGGGACCGAACTCTCAGCTTCCCCCCACCATCCTGGCCAGGGCCGGGGGGGGGCGCGGAGGAGGATGACTGAGAGAAGCCAGGGGCCATGGCCTTGGCCAGAAAAGGCAGGACAGGGGACTAGCCTCCCCAAGGGGAAGCTTCACCTGCTGCCCATGCCTAAACCTTCTCTGGAGTTAGGCACTTTCCTGCAGCCTGCACTAAGTGCCGATCTCAGCTTGCAATCTACAGCTGACAACCCTTCTTCTGGAATCAGGCAGTTTAGGTATCTATCTAAGTCATTTCTTGTCAGAATGAGTTAGGTGTCTGTCTAACTCCACACAAAATGGCCAGTTGGTGGAAGAAACCCTCCCTCTAGCCCACTGGTTAAGGTACTCACACAGGATGTGGGATCTCCTAGTTCAATTTCCCCCCTGTGCTTAATGAGAAGAAGGGATTTAAATGTGGGGGTTGTGCAGGTGAATATCTGGACTACAGAGGGATTCTCATGCTTTCTCTGGCCCAATTAACATTAATTCAATTAAAGTGGAACAACTTTTATAAGTGAGATTGAGAGAGGCCCACATGAGACTATCCCATAGTCCATTTATGAGGACATTCAGCAGAGAGATGGGAGATCCCTGTTCAAATTACTTCTTCTCATCAGCTGGAGGGGGGCACTGAACTGGGGATTTCTACATCCTGAGTACCCTAATCACTGGTTTAAAGTTTAAAGCCTTTTTGTGTGGCATTAGGTATATTCCAAGCACACCTAGTCGATCAAGCCCTACAAGCAAGATAAGCAGAGAAGCACCTATCTTTCCCCGGTTCTGGGGTTAGAAGGGAGATAGGCATCCGGATGCCTAGAGCAAAGCAGCAGTGCACGTGCTCAGAGGCATAAGCATAGGCACCGAGGGAACTTTTACAGTGAAAATTTACGCACCAAGAAAATGTAGGCACCTACAGGATTAAGCAGCAGCCGAGTGGAAGTTCTGTGGAATCCAGTGGTGCCTAAAACTATGATTTAGGTGCCTAAAACTAGGGTTTAGGCACTTAAATCCCTTTGTGAATCTGGCCCTTTGTTCCTGCAAAACCGTTTTCATCGTTCCAATGAAAGCACTGAACATGAACACGACAGATCAGATGCTGGTGGGCACAGTAAAGTATTCTGGAGAGCTTGCAGCCATGATGCAAACTCCATTGAGTGAAGATACACGCTCATAATTGATCAATTCAGTCCATGGGGGCATGGATCAGCATTCACGTCACACTCCTTGTTAATACTGGCCCAGGCTGGGGAAGCCAATGATCCAACCAGTGGACCAAAATCAGTGATGAATCCTGGTCATGTGACACCTGAGGCACGCTGTGCATATAATAATAAGAAGAATTCAGTCCATAGTCTAGGCATACTTGCATTCCTCACTTACTCTGAGCTCTCACAGAGCAGCATACGTGAGTAAAGATTTCTGCCATCTCCAGTTGGCTAGGAAACTCTGTCCCATCCTGGTAGATGAAGATCTGGCTTCAGTTATTCATGCCATCATCACTAAGGCTACAATTATGTCAAGGAGGTATGGAAGTCACAGAATCCATGACTTCCATTGACCTCCGTGAAATTTTCTGCCCCGGGGCTGGAGCTCCCAGCTGCCCTCCCCTCGCAACTCCCAGTCTCTGCCCTGGTGAGGGGACCTGCAGCTGCCCACCCGTGGCAGATGGCAGGGGAACTCCTTGCAGCTGCCCAGCTGCAGTGGCCGGCGGGGGAACCCTCTGCAGTTGCCCAGCCACAGGGGACACTGCAGCTACCCAGCAAGTGGTGGGTGGACCTCTTGCAGCTGCTTAGCTGCAGTGGGCAGCAGGGGGGACCCCCCTGAGCTCCCAGCCACCGCGGGCAGCGGGGACCCCGGAGCTCCCATTCGCCACAAGTGGTGGGGAACCCGCCGGAGCTCCCTGCTGCCGTGGGTGGCAGGGCACCATTAGAGCTGCTCAGTGCCTGCGCGGGAGAGATCCCAGAGATGCCACTCACTGCACTGGCAGGAGCCCCAGGAGCACAAGCAGCAGTGGGTGCTTAACCCACCTCACCATTTTGTCAGGGATATATATTTTTACTGAAAGTGAGGGACAGGTCACGGGCTTCCGTGAATTTTTGTTTATTGCCCATGTCCTCCCCATTACTTTTACTAAAAATATCCGTGACAAAAGCTTTGTCTTATTCTTGGCTAGATTACAGCGATGAAATATACCGGGGAATGAAGCCTTTCACATTTAGGAAACTCCAACTAGTGTAGGACTCCGTAGTGCGTCTCCTCAGAAACACAGTCTACCCGGAACATATCAAACCTGGCCTTTGTACTCTACACTGACTTCCCATAAAATATCAAATCGAGTTCAAGTTCTCAGTCCTCATCTTCAAAGCATTCCTTGGCCTGGGCCGAGGATATCTAAAGCTCTGGGATGAAGACTATGGTAAAGAACTACGATCCTCTGGCACAACGGAACTCTCAACAGTAAGAGCAAAGCTTATCTGTGCAAGAGACAGAACTTTCTCCTGGACTGGACTGAGTCCGTGGAATAAACTCCCCATGAATTAAGGACTATCACAAACCTCTTCACTTTCCACACCAAGTACAAGGCACATTTTTGACCTACCTACCTCTAATATAAACACATAGCAACGCGTGTGTGTGTGTGTGTGTGTTTATATAGATAGATATGCTTCCATAACAAGACACTCCACTGCACACACTTTTCTTTTTGAGGAGAGGATGAGAGAACAAATACCACATGACAGAAGTGTAGTCACATGGCTTACTGTGCTCCTGGAAGGTACTACAATGATGGGCACAGTATAAAAACCTATGAACCCTTGTAAGGATGGCAGCTATCTGAAACAGAACAGACAACACTTCAAGCCCCTTGTCTCTTGAAACTCTTGTAAACAGGTGTTGCTATAGCATTTGGTTGCTCAATGCTAACTCATGTGACAGTAAAAGAGTAAGGGAAACATGTTCTACAGAACTGAGGATAGAATTGGGGAGTTCCTAAAGTCTAATTTTGCCTTTGCTAATGATGTATTGTGTGGCCTTTTGAAAGTCACTTAGGCAAAAGTATTCAAAAAGTGGTCTCTGACCTTGGATTCTTCAACTTTTGGGTGCCTGCCTGTTTTGAAAATGTTGGCCTTAGCTTTGCTGTGTCTCAGTTGTAAATGGAGATAATGATACTTTTCTCTCTCATGAAGGAAAGTTAATATTTGTATAGTGCTTTGAGAATGTAAAGTGCTACACAAGTGCAAAGTATTATTAACAGGATAATGCATGTTTTCATCTTGAGCTTGTCAGCCTCTAACTCATCATTATCTAGCTTGTAATGAGTAATGACTTTACTTGCATACATTATAGTTCAAGTAATCTCTTCACCTATTCTCTTTAAATGTTTTTCATTTTTCATGCTAAAGTTTGAAAAATTTAGCTCATTCTTTTAAAAAATATTGAGTCAATTGGAATTTACACAGTAAAACTGATGGTCCTCTGAAAACAAAGTACTTGTTTTTACCTGCATGATACTTCCCTAACTTTTGTGAAGATATTTTCTGTTCTGCTTGTTCTTGTCTGGGAGCTCTGCTCAAACTATGTACATAGGATTTATTATTTGATTTTGAACGAGAATGTCCAATGCTTGTAAATATGTCAGCAATAACTTACAACAGGTAATATTATGTCTCTTAAAATAAGAGAATATAAAATACTATTCTGTTGGCTCATTAATGTTAGTGCAAAGAGAATCAGGTTGCAAATAAAAGACTGTTAAGATGAGTTTCTTTAGCTTTTCTAGTGTATTATACTAGTAATTTATGTAACTGTTTTGAGCCTGATTGTAGAATCCTTACTCATGTGAGTAGTTCCACTGATTTCAAGTAAAGGTTAAAGTCCAATTGAGATGAGTAAGCTTTGAACAATTAAGTTCCCTGTGATTCAGAATCCAGAACACTTTATTCTCATATTCATTAAACATCTCTGCCTGAAGTATTAAGATTACTCCCAGAATTTGGTGAACTTTTAACTTGTATCCCTAAGTGCAAGAAAATGTTAGTGTAACTTCCTAGATACCACAGCTCTTACAATCCTGCCCAATTCAACATATTTTTTCACAAAGTTAACATTAAGGTAAATACACTTTCCACTTAACATTCCACTCTTGGATAAAATTATTAATGATTAAAAAAGTGGCCTGCCATTCTGATTACACTTATTGACAAAGTTAACATCATTAAGGTGACAGTTCTTTCCAAAGTTAACTACTTTTTGTCTCTACCCCAGTTACTCTACCAAAAAAAAAAAAAAAAACAACAAAAAAAAACACCACAACACTCCAATATCATCCCTTTTATGGAGCAATACAAATCCCCATATATATATCTGTAACAGGGCATGGCTCCACTCCTGTCTTCTCCCCTGCAGAAACTGTACTAACTCCACCAGGTGTGTAGTTAGTGACCTTTTATTCAAGTTACCTCCACCAATATCACTATAGTCCCTGTGCAACAGTCTATTTACAATATCTACAGTGCTTTTAGCCCTCTCCTTAGGGACCTGATGGGACCAGAGGTCTCCCTTCTCTGAGGCCTCTGTGTGATTAGGCTCAGCTAACCCTGTTGGGTTCTTTCTTTTTTTTTTTTTCTTTCTCCGGGCACTTCCTTCCTGTGCCTCTTTATCAGACTTGGGTGGACGGGCTATTTGGCTCTTAATCCCATCCAGTCCACCAGCCTGATTAGATAACTACCCCAATCACTTCCTGGGGAAGTGCTTAGCATATAAATGATTGGAGTGCAGGCTCACCTGTTCATCCCCTGCACAGCCATACCAGACCGAACAACTCTGATCTTGGAAGGTGAACCGTCCCGCTAGGCCTGGCAAATACTTGAATCACTCCCTGCACTCTGTTACAATACCCTAACAGATAATGCTAGTTGTGCAGATTGGGGGGAACATGACCTTTCATAATTTTCCACTTTACTTTCTTATAGCACAACTGCAACATATCACATTCTGGCATGATCAAGTGCACAGCTCCCCCACAAGTAGAAACAAAGAGACTCTCACTGATTGTCTGCCATTAAAAAAGACTATAAAAGCCCAGTGGAAAAACCTGTATCCTAGAACACATGAGAAGACACAAGAGTCAGGTAATCTGGCTCTGGTACACACACTTCCAAAGAAATCTCCATCTGGAAACTCTTACGGAAACCCTAATTACTGGGAGACCTTCACAGATTCATAGATTTTAAGGTCAGAAGGGACTCTGATGATCATCTAGTCTGACCTCCTGCACAATGCAGGCCACAGAATCTACCCACCCACTCCTGTAATAAACCCCTAACCTATGTCTGAGCCACTGATGTCCTCAAATCATAGTTTAAAGACTTCAAGGTGTCTTTAATTTCAGATTTGAACGTTGGACCCTAGATGTGAAGCAACAGTGCATACACGAAGCTAGACCGCTTGACCACCAAACCACAGATAACTAAACTTCATCTAAGGGAGCTGTTCTGTACCCCACATTCATTCCTTATGCCTTCAATGACTTCAGTGGAGTAGTTCCTGATTTACTCCAGGATAAGAGAGAAGCAAATCGGATCCCAGACTTGCATTTATACTATAAGTGCTAGAAAAGACCATTACATCAGTAGTTTTGAAGATCTGTGAGCCAACATGTGACAGTGCCTTCAGATCCCAACCTCTTCTGGAGCTTCCCTTCACACATACAGAAGCACCAGAGGAACAATGTATAGACTGTATAGCAGTGCAAAATATTTATCCATAGTCATAAATACAGGTGCTGTATTTCTGTTTTATTTGTTCTTTCATTTGCATGGAAAAACAAAGATAAGAAGCGCGAAATGGAACAAGAACATTTGTTGTTTTAATATTTCAGTTTGATTTGATTCATCTTACAACCCTCTTAAACCCTTTAAATCAAAGTTACACAATACTGCAGGATAAAGATAACGAGCCGAGACTGCTGTTGAAACACTTTTGATCTCCTCACCCTATGGAATAATGCCTAAGGGTACAGTGGTTCAACACATTGCAATGGCCTTTGAATTCTAAAGGCTTGCTTTAGTTAAAAGAGCAATGAGATTCAGGGTCTCAGTCTAGTTCTTGGCAGACAATGTTCTAGGTGGTGGAATCTATATTATGCTGCAGCACACCTCTGAATTGGGAAACAAAGCACAAAGAAAGTGGGAGGGAGGGTGTATGGAAAGACTAGGTAGGAATGGGTTTCTGTGTGGATCAGATACGGATATATAGATTCATAGATTCTAGGACTGGAAGGGACCTCGAGAGGTCATCGAGTCCAGTCCCCTGCCCGCATGGCAGGACCAAATACTGTCTAGACCATCCCTGACAGACATTTATCTAACCTATATATATATATAGTCTGGAACAATGCCCCAACAGTAGGCAATAATGCTTCAGGAGATGGCTCTACACAAAATGCACTGAATGTAAAGATTCCTTCCTGACCCCTGCAAGGGATTAGTTCTCACCCTGTATCTCAGGTCGATACAGAGGGATAGACGGGGCAGTACAAGGAAATGAGACAATACTGGTCAGCATGAGAGGCAGTGGCATCAGCGCACCAGGGACCTACAGCTGACAGTTTTTTTGTAGCAGAATATAGCTGTTCAGACTTTCCATAGCTATTTTGCCCTTCCCCGCTCTATTTCTTTGCAAATTTTATCCCTTTAACTTTCTCCACTACTTTTTTCACATTTTCTTCTTAGTAAAGCCAAACAATACGAAAATTTTGCTTTACTTCAAAAGATATGCTGCCTTTCAGGTTTTCTGAGGGCACTAGGACTTGGGGAAGAGGGTGGAGAAGCTCAGCTTCTCTGTTCACCTGTCCCCCTCATAACTGAAACACCCCACACATGGACTAGCTGCTAGGCATACTCTAATTTTGAGAGAATCCCCAGAACTTTGGGTTTGGGAGTGACGATCTCAAGTCTTTATAGTCATAGAATAGATCCATACAGAGAGGGATAACTCCAGGGAAACTCTCCCAGATACAGACAGCCTGCTGGCAAAGACATTCTAGTATCTGAGACTGGCAATCAGGGCCGTAGCAACAAAGAACGTGGCCCCCTCCGAACGGTGGCCCCCTCCGAACGTATGTCCGGGCGGGGCCCCTTACAATGCAGAAACTGGAATGCGGTATTTATTTTGCCACTTTTAGGGGCCCCCTTCCTTGCGGGGCCCTCTCCAGTCGGAGGGTACGGAGGGCGCTTGCTACGCCTATGACTAGAATATCTTCTTATCACCTCTTAAAAGGGCTCAGTTTCTCTGGCGATGGGACGGATGGGGATAGCTTGATTTCCAAGGAAGGACAAATGTGGCACATTATTTACCAAACTCTACCATCAAAATAGAGAAGCCTACCATTCTTACTGCACCAAAAGCAGTTTGGACCCCAACACAAGTAGAAATGAAAAAACCTGTCTCCGAGTCCTAGAACACTTAAATAGAGGTGAAATCTAGCTCTTCCAGCTGCACCAAAACATTTTGGTGCCTGAGCAAACCAAAAGCCATGATCCATCCAGTGTTCATCCCTCATCACTCAAATTACATGGCACCAATAAGGAACCAGTGTGACTGCTTCTACTGCACCATAAATTTCTGAATCCTGTTGCATCCTTGTGCATGAGCACACCCCTTCAATGGATCTTTGTGACACTTGTGCACAAGGATACATCAGAGCCCAGAATTATTTAGTGCAGCAGGAGTGGCAATACTTATTCTCTATCCATGCCATAGAACAGGGGTAGGCAAACTCTTTGGCCCAATTGCCACATCTGGGTGGGGAAATTGCACGCAGGGCCATGAATGTAGGGCTTGGGCAGGGGGTTGGGGTGCGGGAGGGAGCGTGAGAGGGGGTGCAGTATGCAGGGAGGGGCTCAGGGCAAGGGGTGTGGGGTGCAGGAGGGGGCCCGGGGCAGGGGGAATGTGGAAGGTGGGAGGGGGCTCAGGGCAGGAGGTTGGGGTGCAGGGTGTGGACTCTGGCCCGGCGCCACTTACCTTGAGCCGCTCTGGGGTGGCAGCAGCGCGCAGCGAGGCTAAGGTAGGCTCCCAGCCTCCCCTGGCACCGCGCCGCTCCTGGAACATTCCTGTGGCCCCTGGGGGTGGGAGAGCAGAGGGCTCCGCGTGCTGCGATCGCCTGTGGGTACCTCCCCTGAAGCTCCCATTGCCGGAACCATTTGTCTGGAACCAGCACACACTTGTGGTGGGCTCACGCAGTGCTCATCCTCCAAGTGAAATGGGGACTCAGATTTTTTTGGGGGGTACAGTAGCTAGGGTTTTTTAGTTTCTGATAGTACTACTGGGGGTGGGGAGGACAAAAGTTGGCAAGAGTCAGGTAGATCTAGCTTCTCTTTTTTCTTGTTTCTTGGTGACAGAGTAGTTGGGCAGGGGCAGCAAGCTGGTTTCTTGGAGCAGGTTCATTTGGGTAGGGGCAACAGTGGGACGCTGGTTTGGGCAGGGGCAGCAGTGGCGGGCTGGTTTCTTGGGGCAGCAGTGGCGGGCTGGTTTGGGCAGGGGCAGCAGTGGCGGGCTGGTTTCTTGGGGCAGGGGCAGCAGTGGCGGGCTGGTTTCTTGGGGCAGTAATGGCAGGTTGGTTTGGGCAGGGGCAGCAGTGGCGGGCTGGTTTCTTGGGGCAGCAGTGGCAGGCTGGTTTCTTGGGGCAGGGGCAGCAGTGGCAGGCTGGTTTCTTGGGGCAGTAATGGCAGGTTGGTTTGGGCAGGGGCAGCAGTGGCAGGCTGGTTTCTTGGGGCAGCAGTGGCAGGCTGGTTTGGGCAGGGGCAGCAGTGGCGGGCTGGTTTCTTGGGGCAGGGGCAGCAGTGGCGGGCTGGTGTGTGGTGGCCTGGGCGATCATTCTGCCAGTCCCTTGGGGAGCCGCACACTCGCTCTCACCCGGGCCGGGCAATGCCGGCGGACGCCCGGCAGGCAGTGGCTGCTCCAGCCAGGCTTGCAGGGGGGCTGGGACTCCCAGTGCTGACTCCGCCCGCACCACATGACTTCTCCATCCGCAGGAGCAAACTTTTCCCGTCCCGCGGCTGGAAAATGGCGGCTTAGGAGCGGAGTCCCCGCATCCCATCCCGGTTCGGTGGCTGCCGTCGCGGCTCCCCCAGCGCCATGACTCGCTGGGTGCCCACCAAGAGGGAGGAGAAATACGGCGTGGGTGAGGCCCTCTCCTCCGCTCCCCCGGGATCCCGCTTGTTGCGCTTTATTTGCTTGACTCAAACTTTGCTCAAGTTTGTTCTTTTCCCGGGAAAGCCCAGAGTCGGCGCCTGCTCCCCCCCCGCACAACTCCCCTGCGGGAGCGTTTCCTGCTCCCCGGGGGCTGCAGCCTTTTCTCCCTTTATTTCCTCGCCTGCTGCTGATTGTCTGCATTTGCGCCGCGGCGAGCTCCGGGCGAGCGAGCTCTGCCCATGGGATTGCCCTGCGCCGGAGCTCGTGGCTGCTTGGCACTAAACTGGGAGGAGGTGGAGGGCGGGCGGACGCGCCTATTCCCTCCGCAAAGGCCTTGCGTAGCGGGGGTGGGAATGGGGAGCAGCCGTCGCTGCTGCCTCTCTGAAACTCACATTGGAAATCGCATTTCCTCCTCGGGATTGGCTCGCACTTCCGTGGCACTTCGCTGCTAAGTAACGTGCCGGGGGGCCCCTTCCCCCTAGCCGCCTGGGTAGGGTGCAACTCGGGACAGCGCTGTGTGGCGTTGCTGGCTGGGCATTATTACCCCCCTCCTTAAAAAGATATCTAAAGTTCCGTCCCTCCCCAGGACAAGCCTGGTTTTGATTTTGTTGTCTTTGACCTAGGATGAGCCTCTCTGTAGCCAATTCTCGTTCACTGAGTCAAATTTTCTTTTATGTAGGCAGCCTAATTGCCGTGGGTTTTGACTCCTGCACTGTGAGCGCAGGTGTTGTCATCTGTGAATTACGGGTTTGCTGCTTTGAATTTCTGAAATGCCTGGTTTGGAAACATGGGAGAGGGTATATTTCAGTGATCACGGCAAACAAGGCTGTTAGGGGTTATTGCCCTGTCACTTTTTTTTTTGCTCCATTTTAGATGAGTATAATGGGACACAATTGTTACACAGTTCATTTCAGATTTATTGAAATAGCTCTCTGCTGGTAATGATTGAATAAAATGTAAAATTCCAGAATGGATCCCAGACATTTTAGAGGGTGTTTACTTGACTCAGTTCCTCTCCCTTGGGAGGCCATTCATGAATGTTCGGTGCATGAATTGTAGTGCTTGCCCTGCACAAATGAACGTTTTGACAGCACTGAGCGCTCTCTAACTTTAGTCTTTAAGGTGCCACCAGACTCTTTGTTGTTTTTGTAGATACAGACTAACACGGCTACCCCCTGATACTCTAACTTTACTGTTCCACATTAAGAGAAGCAAGGTTTGGGGATAGAGGGAGAAAAGGACACTCTATTCTGCAAAAAACACTATTTTAGATATTTTCTCAATTTCTATCTTCACATCTTCTGTCCCTCTGAAATGAGAGAGAGAGGAACTACAACTGGCTTTTAATTAAAAAATCTCCATAGTAAAGTCAGTATCTTGGCAGAATGCTTAGATAACCAGAAACTTCCTGAATTTCAGGGTTGACCATTTCATCAAAAGCATTTGCTATGAGTAGAAGGGGAACAGACTATATCTTACTTAGTTTCTCTTGAGGAAGGAAATATAAAATCTGGTATTCCATTTGGAAATGTTAATGTGAGAGAGGTTTTTTTTTTTAATTTGTGAATTCTCTTAGAAACATTGCTTGCAAATGTAAAAATGAATTTTATTTCATCTGGTTCAGTGCCTAAACCTTCTTTTTTTTTTTTTTTTTTTTTGTATTTATTTACTTTTTATTGAAGAATCACTGTACCTAATGGAGAAGGAAGTTCTGGGACTGGGAGGAGCATAGTGAACTTTAGGAGTTTGTTGTGGGTAGTGCATAGCTTTTAAAATTTCACATCTTTGTGTTAGACCCTGGTTTAGTAGTAGACCCTTACACATAAAACATCGCTCCATTTACTATCTAGGTAGTAAGACACACAACTTCAATTATAAGGAAAATAAAAAAGGAAATTAAAAAATTAAGGCTACTAGTGGATCATTAACTCATCTCAAATGTATCTAAATATTTCAGATCACATTGTATATAGATTCACATCTGTATCTTCTGTAACTGTTTTAGGCATGATGGGATGAATGAAGGGGATGCTATAAACCTACTCATGTATATTCAAGTGTGGATTTTATATAAGGTCTTTAACAAGTACAGCAATGTGTAATCCTGTTTGTCTCTTCTCCAGTATCACCAAGGTGCAGTTGGGGAGTTTACTTGTAAAGCACAGACAGTTAGTTAATTCAGTTGTTGATGATATATAGTGAAATCCAGTTAACTGAAAGTTTAAAAGACAGATGCTTGTCAGTTTAAGTGGAAAAGTCATAATGGTTGAGTATATGTAAAATCTAGTAAATATGGAGGTGTTTAATCATCTAGTGGACTACTTGGGAAGTGGATTAAAGTTTGAACTGCAAGCTCCATCTCTTGGTTTTTGGAATACTGGGATCTAGGGCCACTGCCAAGAGGCTAAAAACTGGATGAAGAATCTGGAGAGCTTGCTTTTCAGGAGCCAAAGTAATGTCTTTTGGTTACTTTGGGGATGCGGTGTAGTAGAGGGTAAAGATTAGAGGTGTAAGTTAAGTTCTTTAAGTAAATCTGGGTATCCATTGTGGGAAACTATCACATTTTAGAGATCTGGTCTTCACTGAATTAAAATTGAAATACTGCTTTTGATATTTATAAAAGACAGAAGTATTTTGGAACTAGCTGATGTACTAGTGTTGAATCAGTGTTTTATCTCTTTAAAAATAGATTCAGAGTCTGTAGGAGAATGGTGCAGTATCTATATAGTTCTTAATTCTAAATATAAGTTTCTAAGTTCTAAATATAAGATCTTAGAAAAACCTCATGCTTTTATTTGGTATAACAGCTTCCTGGGGCTGCTCCCCCCCCCCCGATTAGCTGTGAGTGGTGATCACTAGCTACATTATGGAAATTTTTTAATGAATTTCAAGGGTGTGGGAGTTGAAAATAGATGTATTGTTGCTATGAAGGAAAATTAGATTTGATGCTAAGTGAACATAGACATTTTCATTTGCCTGCACTGTACTGTTAAAATCTGGCTATCAAAACAGATTTAGGATGAATATCCTTTTTTCAGCATCACTGAATTTCCTTCTAAGGATGATTAATGTATTCAATTTGGTTACATGTGTTTTTCATGTCTTTGTATATTAAACTAGGAGGCTTCTGGTCTTGCCAGATTTATTGTTTTTGGGAAACCTAAAACTTCTGACAGGTTTCAGAGTAGCAGCCGTGTTAGTCTGTATCCGCAAAAAGAACAGGAGTACTTGTGGCACCTTAGAGACTAACAAATTTTTTAGAGCATAAGCTTTTGTGGGCTACTGCCCACTTCTATGAAATGTTTTAAAAAGTGTTTGTGTCTATCAATACTGTATCAGTAAGAAATAATCTTGATTCATGGGAGTATCTATTTAAATGAACATTTTCATAAAGAGAGGAAATAGCTTCCTATTTAAATATGCATCTGTTTATGGAAAAATCAATATGATGTAAATGAACATCTTATTTTTTTATCAAAATTATGTGCAAGGAAAAGCTAGTTAAAAGGTTGGTAATAAAGTGTTCCCACTGAGATTTCTTTGATGAAAGTGGCTCGACTGACTGACTTTAAGTACATTTAAAATCTAAGATGTGAAAAGAGTCTTGAAACATCTTTCTTTTCACAGCTTCCCTTTGCTTCTTCACCTCTCTCTCTCTCTCTCTCTCTCTCTCCTTTTCCTTTCTAATCTTAGTTGAATGTTCTTTATTTCTAACCATATGGTGTAGCCTCTGACATCAGGGAGATCTTGATGGAATTATTGCGGAAAATGATGGATGAAGTGTAGTTGTTCTGAGTTTTCTAATTCAGTTGCCGCTTTCCATCAAAGAAGCAAAAATTCCTTTAAACAGCCTAACTGCTTGCCATGCTCTGTCTTGGAAAATGGTGTTAATAACATTGACTGGAACAATATGATCTGACGATTTGAGGGTAAAACAGGAACATCTATCACTTCATCCGTGGGATTGTTAATCCAACTGCAGTTGGCTCTTAGTGATGTATATTAAATTAATGTTTAACCCTCTCACCTTTATCATATGTGTGCTACCTCTAAACAGGAGTAGCCATCAATAGTGGTAGGATTAATAACGCCCCTTACATTTTTTTGTTGTTTTTTATTACTTCTGTGGTAGTCATGGGAGCTCTGGAAAGTATTTTCTTTCCTTTGAGCTGTATGCTTCTGTACGCGACTAGTGTTTTTAATATATCAAGTTCCAGAAACTTACTGGCTATGTTGATAGGTATCTCAATAATTTATTCTCTGTATCTGTACTGATGGGTAATGGTGTCAGTATGATACTGTAGTAGGAAATAATGTCCCAGAAATAGTGTTTCCTCTCTACTAACTTAATCTTTTGGTGTGGGATTTAAAAACCATCCTGAATATCCCATGCACATACAGACGAAAATTGCTCCCTCTAAATAAAAGGCGTTATAATGCAGTTTATAAATATTATCACAGAATGCAGTTGTAAGTGTGACTCAGCTTCATTTCCTGCAGGAATACTTCACTTCATGGGAGTGGGGGGGTCAGGCCAGGAATGGGTGTGGGGGAACGTGTTGTCTCTTAGCAGACTGAATATCATTATTGGATTAATACAGCATAATTTAAACCACTATTATGATCAGTAATCCTATAGTTTAATGAGGTTATCTTCCCTCACTCTCACCCCACATGTCATATCTTAATTTTATATTTTGGCTCTCATCTCAAACCATTTCACAAAGATGTATACATATAACACTTCTGAAAGACAGCAAACTCTGCGGGGCCAGGGAGAGGCAGATAGGCAGGCCAGCCAGGTGGATATACAGCATTCTGCACACAATAGAGGTAGTGGTTTACAGGGGTCCAGAGATTTCACTTGGGACAACACAATAGCAGATAAGATAGACATGATCATGAAACACACCTACGCAGTCCACCACACACTTACTTGCCTTCAGTCTGGATGTAGGCACTGTAATTTTTGTGCTCTTTTGTCCTGGAGCTCACCCTCATGCATGCCAAGAAGAGGAGCTAAGTGTGGTGAGCTGTCTTAGAAGACTCAGGGTACATCTACAAAATATAGTAAATCTGTGTGTCTCATGCCTGCAGATTTAGTGTTTCCAAGCCCGCATTTCAGCATCCACTCTGTGTTAAAACCTGAGCCTCACAACAGTACTGGTGTGTCCATGCTGCACTACGCAGATCTGAGTCAGAACTTCATCTTCTTTGGGCATATACTATCGTATCCCAGGCTTCTTAGTGCCTTCATCTAATTCATTGGGTTGTGGGAGAACTTGTCTGACTGTCCTGCTGGAGTTGACCAGAAGTGTTTTGGGTGGTTTTAACCAACCATCACATCCAGCTGAGATTTTTTGTGACCACATGCTCCCAGCAGCTGGAGCCACTAACATGGATCCCAACCTGGTGGAACCGGTGTTTCTAGAGCAGGGCTCCAGACTGATGGGATCACATCACTATGTGGACCTGGGATGGCAAGAACTTTTGCATGAAGAAGCAGATGTTCTTGGAGGTTTGTGATCAGCTTGTCCCTACCCTCCAGTGCCATAATACCTATATGAGGGATACCATGCCAGTCCAGAAGTGGATCACTATAGCCATATGGAAGCTGACTACCACCATCTGCTGCAGGTACGGGGCTAACCAGTTTGGAATTGGCAAATCAGTTGTGGGGCTTGTTGTGGCAGAGGTTTGCGATCAGGATTCTATGTACCCAAAGGTAGTGGGCATTATAATGTTCTTGAAATAATTGCTGGCTTTGAGAGAACAGGCATTGCAAACTGGGCCAGGGCCATTGATGGGACTCCTGCACCTATAGTGTGCTCACTGCAAGGAGCACACGAGTACATAAACTGCAAAGGGCTCCAACATGCAGGGCCTGGTTGATCACAGGGGCAGATTCATGGACAGTAATGTGGGGTACACTGGTAAGGAACATGATGCCAGGGTGTTCCAGAGATCAGGACTTTAGTATTATGGGTAAGCAGGAATATTATTCCCACCAAATGGCATTGTTATAAATGGACTCGCTGTCCCCACTGTTATAGGGAACCCTTCTTGTTCCCTGCTGCCATCCATGACTTATGAAACTGTACCCTGATTTCAGAGGACCTAGCGAAAGAAGGTTCATCTACTCACTCAGTGGCTGTAGGATGATGGTAGAATGTGCATTTGGCAGATTGAAATCCTGTTGATGCTTCCTTCAGAGCCATTTGGAAACCATGCTGTCAATGCAGTCTGCATTACTGTGTCCTGCTGTGTTCTGCACAATGTCTGTAAGGAGAAGAGTGAACCTTTTTGCCAGGCGTGGACTCAACATATTGCTGGATTTCTGAATCGGTAAATGCAGCCAAACAATGCACTTGTCATGAATGGTTCTGGATCCAGACACTTAACAGAAATCAGGGATGCTTTATGCGCCTGCATAATGGGTTTGTGCAGTCCCATGCCTGAGGGGGAATGAAATGGTATTTGAAGTTACGCTGTGTATGGTTGTGAGGCAGCTTTGGGTTTTTTTAAAACATATTGGTATTATGTATTATGAATTTTGTAAACACTTTCATGAAATGCAAAGAGATGCTATGCATTTTGAAAATATTGGCCATGCACTTAAATTTACAGTTTATGGATTACTGTGATAACAGTTTTAAAACTTTTATTATGAAATTTCTTGAGAATAGGCTGATAATATTTGTTAGTTTGTGCCACTTTTAACATTATATATAATAAAACTTGCTTATTGTAGTCTTGTATGCAAATTCAACACTTTATTTTACACATGTATTTACATAGCAATGTGAAAACCAGCAAAGCAGGCCAGTTGACATCAAAACATGTAACACAATAACCAAACTCAATGCCAATCAGTAAAAGATGCATATAAATAGATGACATGGCAAACTATTTCTAGGTGTCCTTTGTCCCTCTATTTTCCTTAGCCTTTTTGGTGCATTTTACATGTGCCATCTCTGGTCATCAGATTGCTGTGCACTACTGTGGGCTCAGTGCTTGCTACCAGTTACAGTACCTTGTCGAATTCCTCATAAAGAAGGCAGTAAGATGGGGAGTTCTCAGAGGTGCCATTAGAGTCTTTGAATGTGCAGTGGTATGTCTTTAGCCTCTTTATTTGCTCTCTGCTGTCTGCTTGATCCCCATTCCTTTCAGCCGCTCGGATATAGTTTTGTAGATATGATTATTTCTTTTGTTCTTGCTAAAGTCAAACATCTTGGACACCTCGCACCAGAGGCTAATTTGAATCTGGTTGCATTCCTCCGGCCATCTAGTCATGTGCTTGATGCTGGATAACTTGTTAGTGCTGGCCAGTGTTTCCAGTTGAGCAGACCATGTAGAAATGAAGGGTTAAATGTCAAGCAGCTGTATTTGAATGAAGAGGTACCTTCTGGTTCCTGGAAAGTATCTAGATGGAAGGTCTGGGAGAAACAGCCCCAGGGGATTATGGGAAAGCATTGGTGGACTCTCCACTGGATTTGGGTGTGACTCAGACTGGAGTTGCACCCACAGTGCAAAATGCCATCACAGTGGGACTTGGATTCTGATGCATCCCCCTAGCATGGTTCACGGGCCTGAGTCCAGAGGGGTTCCTGGCCTGAGTAAGGCCAATTTCTGTGTGTATGTATGCGGGATAGGGGGTTGGTCTTAAATCTGAGTCAAAGCTCAGAGGTAGTGTGCTGTGTGGACATATCATTATGGTCCCAACTTATACTTCATAGAAAAGCTAGTGAAGAGACTCTCCAAATACACCGGACCTCCACTAATATTCTGGACCCCTTCCGGCTGGACTTTAAACTGGGATAAGGTCCAGAGACAGTGCCAGTCATGCTGGTGATTTATTTTGCCTTAGCCATGGGTAAATGTAATGTTTAGAATTTGTACAATGGTTGTGTGTGTTCAAAGCACTGTACAGATATTCAGGGCTGGTGTTAGGGGCTGATGAGCAGGGCAGCTGTCCTAGATGCCTTCATTCGGAAGTGCCCTTTTGGGGGTTTGTCGGGGGAACTGAAAACATTTTCTGCTGTGGGCCACAAAACATCTGGGATGGCCCTGCAGATATTTAAATCTGACAATACTGAGATAGGTGGATCATTATCTCCATTTTACAAATGGGGGAAAACAGTTGGAAAGACCAAGTATCTTGATCAAGGCACAGGGCCTCTTATCTCCCAATCCTGTGCCTATATACACTCCCCCCTGGGTTATGCAAACCCGACTTACACAAATCTGTACTTACGGAAAAAGTTCCGTAAGCTAGAAATAGGTTTTTGTTTTGTTTGTTTGGCGTAATGGTCGGGTATACGTTTCCAACTTACTTATGCATAAGTCGGGGAGTGTCTGTACCTTCAAACTGCACTACCTTTCATGTCTCTGGTTGTTCTTTGGCATGCTGCTCTGAATGGCTTACAGTTTAAAGGCATGGATAGTTCTGCTGCTGTTGTCTGCTGTGGTTCCATAAAATCTCACCCTTATTGCTCTGCTCTTGGCTTTGGATAAATTAGCCATTTTCATAAATTCAAGGAGCAAGAAGATGGTGAAGGAAGGTTCTCTGACTGTGGCAAGCCATATTCCAAATACTAGTGTGAGCATATAGCTAGGTAGGGTGACCAGATGTCCTGATTTTTGGGTCTTTTTCTTATATAGGGTTCTATTACCCCTCCACCCCTTGTCCCGATTTTTCACATTTGCTGTCTGGACACCCTATAGCTAGGTAGGGTTTCTCCAGGTGGTATCCATTAGCTCTGAAATTGTTGGACTAATAAATTATGCCAAATCATTTTCTTGGCATGGTATTTTTGATCTAAGTCTGTGTACAAGCACTAGCCTTCTCTGCTATACCGTGTTTATGTGACATTGGTAAAAGAACTATCTTTGGCCTAAAAATACAAGGCATTGCTTCTACTTGAGGTAAGGGATACTAACTGTTTGCTCTGAGCAGCATATTGGCTTATGTCTTGCACACATACATGACTAGGTCTCATTTTAGCCAATAAAAGGCACAAGTGTAACTTCCTGCAAACCTCTTGATTTGAACATCTCTTCAAGTGGCCAGTCACTGGTGACATCTTGTTAAACTCGCTGAGGAGCCTGGTCGTAGGTTTTACAAGGTTCAGCAGGAAATAAGACAATATGGGCCTCAGGCAGATTTCAGGATGGTAAATTATAGCAGCTGACTGGGTCAGAGATGTTTCGTGAGGAGTATGTGGGAACATTTTAGTAACAGAGGGAGGGAGCTAACTATGAGGCAGTTGATCGTATGAGTGATCAAAAGGTTTTAATTGCCTACTTTGGTCACAATACATAAGCTTTTGGCAACTGGGAGAATGGTTGGGTGTTTGCATTAGTCCTACAAAATAGGTATAAGGAGAAGGTCTGGGAGTGGGTGCTGACAAAGCAGGGCTCTCCAAAAGCTTGGGAACCTCTGCAGTCCGGCTCACTTTACTGAGTCAAACCTTCCCATTAGAGACTGAAGGAGAAAGATTGTTAGTATAAGGTTTGGGGCTTTGACTGACACTATGATAGTATATGGAGGGCTTTCACTGGCAGCATATGGGGACTCTCCTCATAGTTTTGAGTTGTAGAGCTGTTGATTTTGCATTCATGGTTTCTGAGAATTACGCCAAGAAGGAAAGGTTCATAATGTATTACAGTGAATCCCTCCTCCCAGAAATGAAGGTTAGTTCTCTGACAGGTCATATAGGATAGTTAAACTTCTGCTGGTGGGGAACCTGGCCAAAAGCCATGAAAGATATTAAAATACACATGAAGTGTTCAGTGTTAAAGATGCAATATGGATAGAAGCCTAGGTATCTTAAGGCTGATATTGTCCTTCTCATGCTACTGTTTCTGTGTGTGCTAGTAATGTCTGAGGTGAGTCAAGGACATTGTACCAGGCTTAATTTGGAGTTTCCTGGTTTAAATAGCTTATTGAAATTGCAACTGCTCACTGTGCTTTCTGTTAGATTATCTTGAGTGGCCTGCTTTTTATTGTTTGTGCTGTGCTAAAGCAACATTGCATTACTGCTGTTCTCTTGGGACTCTCATGAAAATGAGATGTGTATCTTAAGAGGTGCTCCCAGAAAATTTTTTAAAATAATTATTGTAAATGTGGCTTGTGATATTAGTTTAAACCTGTTTATCTGTTTAAATAATAATAATACAAATATTTGTTTTTTTAAGTCCTTTCATATATGTAATTATTTTGTGAGACTGCAGTAGGAAAAAGTACTGATAGTTTAATTCCTCATAGCTTTATGCAAAATTATGCAATACATTTCAACAAGTAAATAAGGCCTCTTCCAAGCCTCTTGAAGCCAATGAGGATCTTTCCGTTGATGAAAGTGTGTTATGGATCAGGTGATCATGATTAAATTTCAGAATTTCCTTTGCTTGGGACAAGTCATGAAAGGAGCTGAGCTCTCGTGAATCACATTAAAGGGGAGTGCTCAGCCCCTCTCAGGAGTTCGTCTCTGGTTATAGTATAAATCACCTTTAAATTAAAAAAGAGAAACAAAAAAGGCAAATGTACTTACAAACTTAGTTTCATAAAAGATGTGACTGGCATTTTAAAGGAAGCAATCTGATTTCTTCTGATATTTTGATTGGTGTCTGGTGTCCCTGAGCGCTGAGAGAGGGGAATTTCCATTGTAATACAGTGATATATTTTTCATAAATATTAATAGCAATAGCTTCTGATTCTCCAGTGCCAAGGTGTCAATTATGTATGTCCTCCACATTATTATAGTATACAGACTTATTCGAGTGTCTCTTAGATGGAGTTAGACCTGATATGTTTGAGAGAGTTTTGAGGAATGTTTTAAAATATCTATTAAATTAGCCTCTGCATAAAAAGCTTTCTTGGTGGTTGAACTACATTGTGTCTATCTTTCCTGGGGCTTCTATGGAGGATTCTGTTTGGTCTTGGGGTGACAGTGTCAACTGGTTTCTCTGAATATAGGAAATAGTTCTATGCAGGCAATTTACAATGCTAACCATTCCCCTGTCAAATCTGACCCCATTCCAGAGTGTGGCTTGTTTTCTTGGTGTAATTATTTGACATGTAAAGCGCTTCATATCACGGTAGATAAAAGTCATGACTTAAGAATTTTTTTTTTCCTATTTAAATCGCATTTTTATTTCCATATTGCTAGTTCTTTACTTTATCCCCATTTAATAGTCTTAAATAGCTGAAGTGGATGTTTTATTTTTGTTTTTTAAGTTTCGCAATTGTTTGTAGAATTTCAGATTTTACAGTTCGTTTTTTTTAATCAAGAATTTTCACACTTAGAATGCTTATTTGTGCTGGAAAAAAAGCAAGTCCAGGCTCTCATTAATATCCTTTCTGTGAGAACAAAACACACAAAATTGAAAAGCAAATAGTGCGTGCCATATTTGTGACCAACACCATTTTCAACATTTGAACTTCTACAAGTCGAGAAAGATTAAGTACACCTCTATCTCGATACAACACTGTCCTCGGGAGCCAAAAAATCTTACCACTTTATAGGTGAAACCGCGTTATAGGTGAAACCATGTTATATCAAACTTACTTTGATCCGCCAGAGTGTGCAGCCCCGTCCCCCCGGAGCACTGCTTTACCGCGTTATATCAGAATTTGTGTTGTATCGGGTCGTGTTATATCGGGGTAGAGGTGTAGTTGAGCCAAGCTATACTCCTCTGCTGGTGTTTGCAGTCACTGGGACTTATGCTCATTGCCTGTGTTTTCACTAGAAAAAAAGGTGAGTTTTCAACCTGCATTAGCTAACTCAAGGTAAAAATCTAGGGATGACAAGGCAGTTTCTAATTTTCATGTGAGTTAGCAAGTTGATCTACTCTTCAATATTGGAAAACTTTTAAACTTCCTTGTCTTCCTTAGGATTTTACCTTGAGTTAAGAACATACCTTTTTTCTTAATGAAGACAAGGAAGGCCTAAGATTTTTTTTAATAAAAAATATAATGTGAGCCTGTGATGCAGTCGTGGTTGCTCAACTTCAAGAACATGCTTATGTGCTTAAAGTTATATATCTGCTTGAGTGTTTGCAGGATTAGAGCCTGAATTTTCAATATTTAATTTTTTGCCTATAGCAGTTATGTAAAAACTGGTATAATATCTAATACCAGTAGTTGCACTTAAAAACAGTATTTATAATTTAATTCATTATAAACTTTAATTTAAAGTTGCAGTAGCAGAAATTTTCAAATTAATTTTACAAAGCCTCAGTCTGATTTAAATCAGTGATTTAAAAAAAGGTTTAATTCAATTTTTAAAATTGTTTTGGTTTAAAAACACTCTGTCCTGGTTCATGCTGAAGAGGAAAATACTTTTCCATTATGGGTACTAGGTACGTAAATATTGGTTTAAAAAGTTAAACAGTTAAATGATTAAAAATATTGTTTAACTGGTTAACTGTTAACTGAGGTCCCTCTGGCCGGCCTGGTGCAGGGCAGCAGGGGGCTAGGGTCCCGCCAGCTGGCCTGGTGCGAGGCAGTGGGGGTCTGGGGTCTGCCGGGGCTGGGGTCCTGCTGGGGTGGCCGGGGCTGCTCCAGCCAGCTGGCCTGGTGCGTGGCTGCTGAGGTAATGGTTAAGGTCGGTTAATGGTAAGCCTAATGCTTACTAGTTAATTGGTTAACCTTTTGCATCCCTAATGGATACCATCAGCTCCAGTAGTCCTTTGCTTTTGTTCCATGCCTCAGAAGTAGAGGGGGAAAAATTCTCCTGACCATATTATTAAAAGGTTGATTGTCAGCTAGCACACTTGTGTTATAGCCACATGACGCTCAGTAATCTGCACCTATGCAAGACAGTCTTCTTTTTCCTTTTTCAGGGCTTTGTCCAGGAATCCTCATTTCAAGAAAGATGTTTTTGCCTTTTCTTCTCCAGCTTAGCAGCAGTACTGCTAGTGAGAGGGTCATTCTATAGGATTTCAAGGAAACTTAGGAATTTTCTGTTTTAGCACTGTTGGGACCAAATGCTCCAATGAAAGGGTCCTGCACGGTCACTGAGCTCCAAGCACCTAGACTCCCTCCCCCACTGAGCAACAGCAGTGGTCACAGATGTCTGAGGAGCTTTTCGGACAGTTTAAAGGAGGGCCTGGATTTCTGGGTATTCCCAACTTCCAATTTAGCTCCTTTCAAATGAAACTGAGCTTAGCTACAAGATAATGCAACAGGCCAGTTAAAAGGAAAGGAAATGCTCAGGATGGTACTTTTCTCTCAGCCCTCTCTAGACTTCTTCTGTAGCTGGATCCATGTGTCCTACATGTTGGGGAGGGAGGAAGTTTTGGATGCTCAGACAGCTTCTGGTTCTCAGTCCCTTCTGCTCCTGATTGCTCTTCTAAGGGACCAGCCAGGCATTCTGTCTTTAGTGGCAGCACTGCCTTTCACCTGGCTTGAAACTCCCAGTGACTTTACATGTAAGCAGCCTTTTGACTCTGAAGACCTGCTCCTCCCACCTGTTTTGGCCCAGCTTCAGGGCCTAAGTCCTCAGAGGAGATCCAGACTGCACTCATTCCTCTTCTCTCCCCCTGTCTCCTGCCATAGGGTCATAGTGGCCCCTGGTCTGGTAGTTGCAAGTTGTCCTGGGTCCCTCAAGTTTCCTGAATAGCACTCATTCTCCTCAAAATCTTCTTGATTCCCACCCAGAACTTATCACAAGAAATGAAGACCTATTAGGAGCAGAGAGGTCCAACAGCCTTCCTCATTTGAAGAGTTGATCAGCATCTACAACTCTTTTTCCAAGTCATCAGCAGAGGCCTAAAAGATAAGGTTGATGAGTTGGCAGATCTTACTTACTATTGCCAGAACTCTTCTTCGTGGCCGTCCTTAACTCAGGACCTTCTCAAGATTAAACAAAGGAAGAAAGGCAACCAGTCCTCATTATGCTAGAATTTCTGGAGACAATGATGGACCCAGAAGAAGGGGTCCATTGGCACAGTCATTCAAAAGCTATACCAGGTGAAAATAAACCCCACAGTTCTTTTCCATCCCCAAGACTGACTCTTCTTTCTTCATCTTGGCCAGGATTGCTTCCAGTACAGGTAGATCCTAAACTGAATAGATAGTGCAGAGGCCTTAAGAATTTTGTAGACTGAAAGATCAAGAGTCTGCTAAAGAGGGGCTTCAGATTTCCTGCCATTACCTTTCTAAATTGCAGAAAGACCATCTGTACTAGGCTGATGGTGCATTAGGTTCCCACATGGGAGAAGATAAAATTTAGGTAGGTAAAATTAATTTAGTTATTTTTATTTATTCTATCTGTACAGTTTACAGTTTTGCAGCAATACTTTGTGTAATGATAGATAGGTGGAGCCTTTTGCCAGACTTAATGCAGAATTTCATTCCCATTGAATTGGTAGTCCTCTGATAAGACTTGCAAATTATTTTAGAATTACTTAAAGTTCATGATAGAGTTGTTTAGTTACGAGGACAGTTTGATTTTCCTATAATAGGATGTCTGTTCACTTGTGTAATTAGATTTAAAAAATGTTCCAGTAATAATTATATCAATGCAGAACTTAAAAAGTTTGAAGAGTATAATTAATTCTTAAACATACCTTTTTTCTATCCAGTGAAAAGAAATCCTATATTGCATTACTGAGCATTGTGTAAACAATAGCCGATATCAGCATTTTCAGCTGTAGAATTTATCAACTTTTCTTCTCTAAAGACAGTAAAAGAAATATATATAAATGTACTGTCCTGAAGATATTAATTGTATTATTGATTTTATACTTTAACCTATATGTTCTGACGGGAGTCCTGTTTTCAATGTCTGAAAATGGTTGTTTTCTTTAGTACTTTACTTGCTCTGGGGGCCCATTATAGAACTACAATCTTATTGGCAACATGTGACTGGAAGGTAAGGTATCACCAGGGGCAGCTCCAGGCACCAGCACAGCAAGTGCATGCGTGGGGCGGCAAGCCGCAGGGGGCGGCGTGCCGGTTGCCGTGAAGTGGCAGTGAGGCGGCCTTCGGCGGCATGTCTGCGGGAGGTCTGCCAGTCCCATGGCTTCGGCGGCAATTTGGTGGCGGATACAGAGAAAGCGCAGGACTAGCAGATCACCCGCAGAAACGCCGACAAATCCACGTGAGCAGTGGACCTCCAGCAGGCATACCGCCGAATGCTGCCTGACTGCCGTGCTTGGGGCGGCAAAAAACATAGAGCCGCCCCTGGGTATCACAAGCTGAAAATATGAATTATTTGCCAACACTTTTTGTTCCTAAATGTATAAAAACACGATTGATTATGCCCAGCTTACTAAGCAGTCCAGATCTCTCTCTCTCTCTCTCTCTCTCTCAGTAAATTGCCCTCAATATTGTTTACCACCTGCCAACCTTTGTGCTATATGCAAACTTGTATCATATATAATACCATTGATCAATTTTTTTTTTAATTGATAAAATTACTGAGTAGCATTGAGCTGAGAACTGATCCATATGGAATACTCCTAAAATCACCCCGCTCACTGATGATTCCCCATTAACAACTACATTCTGAGATCTATTAATTAGCCAGTTTTAATCCATTTAATGTGTCATATAAATTTGTATAGTGCTAATTTCTTAATCAAAATGTTTTGGCTACTTAGCTCCAGTATTGAGAACTTAGAGACGTCTTGACCATTCACCTTTCTTGTGCCAGCCTTGTGCTAGAGGCTCCTGAGGCTAATAAATCATGATCCGATAATTCTAAGGGGACTGCATCACCTATTTCTCCTTATCCAAGTCATTCTTGTGTAGTTTCATTTGGTGATGATTTCAGATCTCATTGAGGTTGTCCTGCAATGTATAATTGCACTGTGACTATGCTGTGCTATTTCAGCAAAAGACCCTGTTCCATACCTGAATTTCAAATGCACTGTTAGCCTAAAAGGTTCTTAGAAAGTTTTATGCAGTACTGTACATTTTTATTTAAAGCCTTCATCCTCAAGGATCCCATATAGCTTTACAAACTATCTAGGTGGATCACTTATCTACTACTGATATTCATGTGCCTATAGGAGTGAAACATGACATCTTTTTAACAGCATTTGACAACTCTACAGAATAGTTTAGGACTTGGAATTTGGCTGGGTTACCTGGTTTAACACAGCTGTCCCTGCAAAAAGTTCCATGTATCTTTAGTAATCAGAATTTCAGGTTTACATCTCATACAAAAGACTAAAATAGTGTTCTCAGCTTGGATTTTGATTTGGTATTGACTCAGAGGGAAGAGTACTGACTTGCCAATACCACTTACTGTAGCCTCTTGGTGTTTCCCTATTCAAATATTGATCTTGCCCAAACTTGATTAATTTAGAACTGCTGATGCAGTAATGATTCAAGGTGGTATGGCTGTATGCTATATATGTATTTAACAGTTTTGTGGTATAATACTGTGCCATTGGAGCATCTGCTCTGGTGTGTGGAAAAGCTGGTAGAAAAAGGAAAAGGGAAGTGAATGTAATTCAAAGTCAAATGGATGTATTCTGTCAGGAAGGACTATTGTACTGCTTGCTACCTTAAATGCAACAACCATTGCAAGATTTATTCGCTGAAGTAAATGTGGTTATGGATCCCGTTGTCCAGTATCAGCTGTGGATCATCCGATGCACTTTTCCTAATCATAACATTGAGTCTGTGACTGGATCGATTCTGTAAATACCTGTATATATGTGTTTAAATTTATCTAAAGACTCAATGATAGATGACTTATAGCAGTGAATGGAAATGAAAATGAGGAGCTAGTTCTAATCCATGTTTAAAAGATTTACTATGTTAAAGATGTCTATCAGTTTTATCTATGTACTTCTACATGTTGTAATGCTGACTCTTTGAATAAGGCTCAATGGCAACTAGTCATAGTCTGTACAGGATTTATGGGCTTCTGTTTGTCATAGTTCTCTTGCTTTGGCAGGAAGATGGACTGAATAATCTAATAGGGCTCTTTTATCTTCATCTTTATTCCATGAATGTTTACAACATAAAAGCTAAGGATTTTTTTTAATTTGAAGATATTTTTTGGCTCTAGTTCTTTGCTGTTTGTATAAAGGTTATTTTTTTAAGTATCTCAACAAAACGTTGCTTTTTACAAGACTAATGAAGTCCTAAAATAACTATAGAGATATTAGAATCATACTGGCTTGGAGGGATGTATAAATTCAAGTATATTCTACCTGAACCAGTGCTTGTTACAAATTTGGTGAATCTGGGTCCTGTAGTAATAATTTTTAAACTAGGGTTGTAAAAACAAAGTCTCACGTATTTTCCTTTGAACTAATATCAATTTTGCCATGTTTATATAGTTACTGCATTAAGTAAACTCTTGTTTTAGCCTAGAAACTTGGATAATATAAAAAAGAAGTAATTGCTGAATTTCAGTTTTAGCAGAAAAATTTAAAATATCTATTGAAGCGCATTGCCACTATGTAGTTTTGTAACAAAACCAAGATAATGCTGTTGAGAGCTATTATATGTAATGAATCTGTATATATATGAAAAAGCAAACAGATGGATCAACAACCAAAATAATTATCAGCTGTGACACTTGCATTTTTTTCTATACAATATTTCCTGGTTCTGTTGCTTTGTTGTAATCTACTGGTCATATTGTTGCATCATGGACTTCACAAAATGTGTTTCAGTGGCTTGTATTGTTTAATATGACCAAAGGGCATTGAAACAGCAAAGATGTCTGAGAATCTGTTTTGACTCTCATTTTTTTTTCTTTTATTAAGTGGAAAATGTAGACCAAAGGGATTGTGTGTGTGTTTTTTTTTTTTAAAATAGGTTGCTATTAGATTAACTAAAAGCCTAAATACGTCTTAAAAACAATGATTAAAGAATCATGTGAAATAATAGGTTGGTATGGATATAAATATGTACCAAAAGAAAACTGCAAGCTTCTAGAGCATTTTATACTATTCATGACTAACACCTATCTATTACTGATTCCAGCACAAGTTAGATGCAAAATGCATAGGTATTGGTGGGATTTTACTCCTTGGCCTACTTTTCTGTGGCTATTTGTACCAGATATCACTACGTCTGCTGCCATATCAGCTTGACATTTTCTGCTTAACCACTTCGTAATTTTATGCTGTGCAAACCAAGGAACTTCTGATTTTTGAAGACATACTTGATCAGAATCCAGGTTAGGCTGCTGGTGCTGAGGTGCTCACTCACTTGTGATAAGCTCCATCTATCTCCTAGTACAGTGACTCTGACCCAGGTGCATCTTTTCGCCTCTCTGTGACAGAGGTCATATGATCATTCCAAGGGGACTGCAGAAGGAGAACTGGCAGTAAGTAGTGACTCTGTTGGGTATTGTAGAGCTGAGGGGTGAAAACATTATCAGTTAAAGAATTGTTTAGTTGCTTCATTCTGATTTTTTTTTTTTTAAAGTAATGTGGGGAGAAGGCAGTGTATTAGAAGTAAACTGAAATGGAAATTGCTGGTAATATAAGAAATATTCCTCCAGTGGCCTTTGAAACAAAAATATGTCTAAATACTGGGCCAGATGGAAGTAGCTCATGATATTTGAGTTTATAGGACCTTAAACAGACAGATGGCGAGCAACTCAAAAGGTTGCACACTTTCAAAAATCTATTGGACAGAAAGAAAGAGAAATATGTCAGCATGTGAATCCAGTAGACAAATCATGCCAAACAAATATAAATCTTCAAAGTAAGTATTTGAAATGTTCAAGGAATACTGTAATCTATACTAACAACTACAAAAATATTCTGTTAAATAAAGATTTGTTAGGTGAACAGTAAGACTGAGTGGTTAGTCATCTGTAAGTTAGGAAATATTATAGTGTAGGTTGTCTGCAACCTTAAACTGTACCTCCTTGTGCAGGGGTTCTCAAACTGGGGGTCAGGACCCCTCAGTGGGTCGCGAGGTTATTACATGGGGTCGCGAGCTGTCAGCCTCCATCCCAAACCCTTTTTGCCTCCAGCATTTATAATGGTGTTTTATATATATAAACAAGTGTTTTTAATTTAAAAGGGGGGGTCGCACTCAGAGGCTTGCTATGTGTAAGGGGTCACCAATACAATAGTTTGAGAAACACTGCCCTTGTGAGTATTCATTACAATACAATTTTTAATTAGGTGGTCACATTTCAGGCCAAAAAAACAGATCAGCAGGGGCAAAGTGGAATTTTGAAACAATGGAAAGTGGAACAAAAGATGTTCCTTCAGTGAAGCCCTGAGAATTGGGCAGTGGTGACCTCCCAAACAAAGGAGGGTAGTCCCTGAAATGGGGACTGTTGTCTTGCTGGGTTGTGACTCTCTCTCTGGCCTCACCGTGCAGTATGGGCTTACTGAAGGACTGGCCCTTAGTTTATTTTTTCAGCTTTAGAATAATATTTGAGCATTTTCTTTCATGTGACTCTTCTCCGTGTGCCAGATAACCCATGCATAATAAAAATCTAAAGGAAACAGTACCTACATACTACAAACTTAAGCATACAACACAAAATAATTTATGCTATGTTATTGTGTGTGTATGCAGGCACACCTCTTTGGAGTTTGCAGCTAAATGGTACACTGGATTTTTCAGCCACTGTATCTAACATTACAGGGGAAAAACGGGATGTTGTATCTGATAAGCAGTGTGTGATCATGTAATTAAAGGTGGCTTTTGTAATTAGGTTTGGAAGGATTAGATTTGTACTGGTAAATGTAGATAAATGTCAATTTCACCATACACATAAAACCAACGAAAAAAAAATTCCATCACTGATAATCAAAATGTACAGCTAGGCAATGTAAGAAAATATTGCTTGAGAAATTATCAGAGTTTGATTTAAAGATATGTACAAAAATTTATCAAGAAACTTTCAGCTAACTGGGGCTTTGCTTGCAAATAGAGCAGCCTGTGTTAACCTCTGTAAAATGGGTTGTGAGACACGACAAAGCATTAAAAGGGACTAAAACAGAAGACGATAATAAGGATCTGTAGTTCAGAATGTTCAGCTCTTGGAATGTTCTAATGAGAAAACGGAGAAGCTGCTGTTCAGATACCAGTTCAACAACTAAGGTGGCAACAGAGTTTATTTAAAGGCATTTCTAATGTGGTCATCTCCATAGTGTCTGTGTGGGGGGAAAAAAAACCCAAAACCTTCTGACGGAACCAAACATTTCTTCTTTTTACTGTATTGTTATAAACTGTTTGTTTATCTTTAGGTGAATTTGTCAGTTTGTGCTTCTAACAAGTCATTGGGACCAAGAATGTAGAAGGATTCAAAACAGGATTAGACACTTACATGTATAATGTGAAGATCTACAGTTACATTAGGTAGGATTAAAAACATCTAAAGGGATATAAATCCTTTTTCAGGGCATGAAATAATCACTAACTGACAGAGGGTTTTCCCTGTGAGGAGACTACTCCATAGTTGTCCACCAGGGCTTTCTTGCATCATCTTCTGAAACATCCGGTACTGGCCACTGTTGGAAACTGACAGTAGTTTAGACTAGATGAAATGGCAGTTCCTGTATGTTACTCTTAGGAGTAGCAGCATTGCTGCAGTTAATATGCATGCAAGTACTAAAAGAGTGATGACAGATTATGAATACTTGGCTATAGTCATGCATGAAATGTTGATAATGTAATACAGTAGTTATTTGTTTAGGCTATAGACAATTACTTTGCTTTGGAGTGAATTCTGATTATACCTGACATTATTTTCTTCTTTACTGAGTTAGATTAGTACTTTATGAAGAGCTAATAGCACTGCTCTACTGCCAAAATGCTTCTGAAATAAATGTAGTCAAACTTTACTAATTCTGGGTCACTGAGAACGAAAATGATGCTTAAAATTGTTGATTGGCTCTAGTTTTCAAGATATGCTATTGGGTCAGTATATACGACCCTTGACTTGGGAATAGCGGAGGATAAGGGAGTTTTAAAGGGAAGGGATCTTAATTTAAACCAGAAATGACGAAAATACATCTTTGACTGGATCTATGACTAAATCTATGACGGGGTTTGGACAGTACTTGCTTTTTAGACAAAACAATGAATGATGCAATCTGAAGCTGGTATTGCGTCATACATGATATGAATTGCATCATGTTATTCCTAGAAGTCATGGATGATGCAATCATAATGAAGCTTACATCACTCTGCTGAACAAATTGCCCTATATCAGCTCTAGAAATCATACAGTGTCATGCTCTCTTATTCGTCAGTGTTTGATTTTGCAAAGGGACACATTTCTGTTTAGCCAAAGTGAGCAGAGGTGCCTCGTACTTGTGTGAACAGTACAGATAACTTCTGCTATGTTTGTGGTGAAGTGACTTTTGCATCACAAAAGCGCAGTATAACCACTATAGTTAAGAAAGCCTATCACCTTTATTTTGGCTGCAAAATTGGAGATCAGGACAAGAGGTGGGCCCCACACATATGCTGCAACACTTGTGCAAAAAATCTTCACCAGTGGTTGAACAGGAAAAGGAAACCTATGCCTTTTGCAGTGCCAATGATTTGGAGAGAGCCAACAGATCATACCAGCAATTGTTACTTCTGCATGGTGCCTCCAGTTGGGAAAGGTGTGTCAAAGAAGAAAAAGTGGACTGTGCATTATCCAAACATTCCATCAGCTATACACCCAGTACCCCACGGAAAAGGACTGCCGGTTCCTGATGCACCAGAATCATTCTCACTTGAGTCAGATGAGGAAGAGGATGAAACTTCTGGTCCTGAACCATCAATGCCACAGGACCCACATTTTCTCCCATCCTCCTTCTCTGAACCACACTTCATAACACAAGGTGAACTGAATGACCTTGTCAGGGATTTGGAACTACCCAAGAGTAAGGCAGAGCTGTTGGGCTCCAGACTACAGCAGTGGAATCTCCTGGCAGGTGATGTTAGGGTTTCCATGTTCCGTGACCGTCAAAAGGATCTTGTCCCATTCTTCTTCATGGAAGGTGATCTTGTAGCCTGCAACAACATCGATGGTGTGATGGCAGCCCTCAACATAGTTCACGATCCAGATGAGTGGAGACTGTTCATTGATTCATCGAAGACGAGTCTTAAAGCTGTTTTATTGCATAATGGCAATGTTTTGCCATCAATTCCAGTTGGTCAGGCAGTCCATATGAAGGAAACCTATGACAACATGAAACAACTTTTGAGGTGCATAAACTATGACCAACATCAGTGGCAGCTTTGTGGCGATTTGAAGGTTGTTGCACTCTTGCTTGGTCTGCAGACTGGATACACAAAGTACTGCTGTTTTCTCTGCTAATGGGATAGTCGTGCAAGAGATTCCCACTACATCAAGAAAGATTGGCCACTCCGACAGTCATTGGAGCCTGGGACGAAAAGTGTTCAGCATCCACCACTTGTTGACTCAAGGAATATTTTGTTACCACCCTTACACATCAAGCTGGGTCTGATGAAGAACTTTGTCAAGGCCATTGACAAACCACAAGCAGCTTTCAAGTACCTCTGTGGAAAATTTCCAAGGTGAAGTGAAGCTAAGATAAAGGAAGGTGTCTTTGTTGGTCCTCAGATTCGTGAACTTCTTCGAGATGATGCATTTGACCATGCACTGCGTGGCAAGGAAAAGACGGCATGGAAAGCCTTCCAGTTAGTGGCAATAAATTTTCTCGGAAACAACAAGCAGACAACTAGAGGTTGTTGGTGGAAAACCTCCTCAAGGCATACAAAAGCCTTGGTTGCAACATGTCACTAAAGATACATTTTTTGCACTCTCATCTAGATTTTTTTCCACCGAACTGCGGAGCAGTGAGCGACGAGCACGGCGAGCGATTTCACCAGGACATTGCAACAATGGAGAAACGCTATCAGGGCCAATGGAGCCCATCAATGCTTGCAGACTATTGCTGGACAGTGACAAGAGATGCTCCATTTAATGAATACAAGAGACAAGCCAAGAAGCGCCGAGTAGACACTGAATAGGACTAAACTATGTACATAATAGTTTTTTGCCTTTTGTTTCATAATAAATTTTATTTATATAACACTTTTGCTGATTTTTAAAGTGTTACATAAACAGGACAGGTGAAATATTATCATGTAAAGCAACCATAAACACATGAAAAGACCTAGGTTTACAATTTATGATTAAAACTCTACTATCTACATAATATACATAGACATAAAATGTAAAAACTTAAATATCTTAGAAACAGTAGCCAATCAGTTGTTTTAATTGTCATATTTGAATTCAGCACATCAAAATACATAATAAATAGCACATTTTATTTCTGAATCAGACGACTTCTCAAAAATTGTAGACCAGTGTAGTATCTCAATGACCTAATGTTTTCACTAGGTTTCTGTTTAAAGCATGTCGTCGAGGCACAAACTTGCCCTTGATAACTTTATCCAAACTCACTTTCAACTTGCGCTAAACTTTGTGTCTGCATGGTGTTCTGCCAGAAACAGTGTCTCTTGAAAGTAACGAGATGAAAAAATTAGACATATTGAAAAGAAAATTATTTAATTATAAGGGGCCTGTTCAGTTTTTCAGTAATTTGGGGTGTGTGTTGTGGGGGCGGGAGGTTTGTTTTTTGTTTTCTTTTTGGCCACCTCATCTCAAAAAACAAGTTGAAGTTTCTAGAACAGATAAGTTTAGGCCTCAGTAAAAGCTGATGCCTTTGACTGTTTTGCAAAGTGTGATAGTTTTGAATGTCTGAATTCTTTAAATCCATCAGAACAATGAGTATGTAAAGTCCACACAATGGCACTGCGTGAGGCTTACGAGTTGACCTTCTTTATTTGATCAGGCTAGGACACATGGAGTTGAAGATGGCCTTATGTGAAGAAGCTTTTCTACCACTGAGACCCTTGAATATCTAAAATATTGCAGGGAATTTGTAATCTCTTTGAGTCCAGTCCTTGTGCGATCCAAGACAGCATGAAAGGGCTATGAAAAGGTTTTGCACATCAAAATGTAAACTGTTTTGGTCAGGGACTGCCTGTTACATGTTTTACTGTGTCTATCACAATGGGGCGCTGGCTTCCAGGTGCTCTCATAATACAATTGAACAAAGAATAGAAAAACAAAGTTATAAAAACAACTTTTTGGGTAAAAATTATCTAAATCTCAGATTAAAAGAATAAAATAGCATTAGTATTAAGAGAGATCGATTAATTACTAAAACATAATTTATTAAAATTTAGGGGAAGTTTGTGAAGTTTTAGCTCTTACCTCGTTGTGTCCCTGACCATCCCATCCGATATTCCGTCTGTACATATTATAGCTTCTTCTATAATTTTGTTATTTCTATACCCAACTATACCAACCTACATTGGACACATTAATATGCAAGCAAAATTCATAACATTGAAGCATATGCTCTGATACTGTCTTTATGAGCTACATCAATAAGAACAAGAACGACCATACTGGGTCAGACCAAAGATCCAACTAGCCCAGTATCCTGTCTTCTGACAGTGGCCAAGGTACCCCAGAGAGAATGAACAGAATAGATAATCCTCAAGTGATCCATTCCCTGTCACCCATTCCCTGCTCCTGGAAAACAGAGGCTAGGGATGGTGTCCATCATGGCTAATAGCCATTGATGGATCTATACTCCATGAATTTATCTAGTTCTTTTTTTAAACCCTGTTATAGTCTTGTCCTTCACAACATTCTCTGCCAAGGAGTTCCATAGGTTGACTGTGCATTGTGTGAAGAAATACTTCCTTTTGTTTGTTTTAAACTTCTGCCTATTAATTTTCATTTGGTGACTTCTAGTTCTTGTGTTATGAGAGAGAGTAAATAACACTTCCTTATTTACTTTCTCCGCACCAGTCATGATTTTATAGACCTCTATCATATCCCCTCTTAGTCATCTCTTTTCCAAGTTGGAAAGTTCCAGTCTTACTAATCTCTCCTCATGTGGCAGCCGTTTCATACCCCTAATCATTTTTGTTGCCCTTTTCTGAACCTTTTCCAATTCCAATATATCTTTTTTAAGATGGGGTGACCACATCTGCACGCAGTATTCCAGGTATGGGTGTACCATGGATTTATATAAAGGCAATATGATATTTTCTATCTTATTCTCTATCCCTTCTTTATGATTCCCAACATTCTGTTCACTTTTTTGACTGCCGCTGCACATTGAGAGGATGTTTTCAGAGCACTATCCACAATGACTCCAAGATCTCTTTCTTGAGCGGTAACAGCTAATTTAGACCCCATCATTTTATATGTATAGTTAGGATTATGTTTTCCTATGTGCATTACTTTGCATTTATCAACATTGAATTTCATCTGCCATTTTGTTGCCCAGTCACCCAGTTTTGAGAGATCCTTTTGTAGCTCTTTGCAGTCTGCCTGGGACTTAACTATCTTCAGTAGTTTTGTATCATCTACAAATTTCTGCAAACCGTGAACTCCTTTTCATGGTTTACCCCTTTTTCCAGATTTCATATTTGAGTTCCTTCAGAACTCTTGGGTGAATACCATTTGGTATTCACCCATCTGGGCCTGGTGACTTATTACTGTTCATCAGTTTGTTCCAAAACCTTCTCTAATGACACTTCAATCTGGGACAGTTCCTCAGATTTGTCACCGAATATCATCTATTTGTCACCTCATATCCTGCTTATGTGCTGTATCATAACTCGAGACCTGTACCTGATCCATCGAACATTCTACAGCTACAGGTAAGAGACCACAATCTGTTCACGTATTACCTCTGTTATTTCCCCAGCAGCCGCTATTGAACCTCTTTGATACCATCAAGTTAGAAGAACTAGAACAGACAAATGTTCCCCTTCTCTGGTCACAATAGAAAGACCACTAGAACTCTTATTCTTCGTGTGTGTGTCTGTCTGTGAAAAATACCTATTTACTACCAAATTTCCACTTGTACCTCACCCACTGGATAGATAATGGTAGCTAGCAATACAATGCCTGGCTGTCTACAACAAATTAGAGAGGGTGCAACTTTACGTGTTGCACCCAGAAGGTAAAGAAGAGATGATGGAAAAATTATCATCATCATGTGGACAATGTGCTGTGTGGTGGAGACAGACTTAAGGTTATTTGTAAAAGGCACAGGTCTTTTAAACTTGACGTCTCTAGCTTTCTAACTTTTTTCTCAATTATCTGATTTATTTTTTCTGCTGTAAGTCTTATCAAATTTTTTTAGTCTGGGAATCTGAATTTGGGGTGGGCAGGGTGATTGGAGGCCATTTGGGGCTAATTAGCATATAAATAGACAGGAGGGAGGACATTGGTTTGCTAGGTTTTAAAAAACTAAAAAAAAAAAAAAAAAAAAAAGAATTCCCAAAGTAAGAACTGAACTTCCTTCTTGGATATATTTTGTTAGTTTCCATCTATTTCTGCCTGCTCTATTTAGGCTGTAAACTTTCTGGAGCATGGTGGGCTCTCTCTCTTACTATGCAATATCTAATGTGAGGGAGACGCCAGTTGTATTGCCATTGACCTCTTTAGGTGCTCCCTTAATACAAATAAAAACAAGAGTGTGCCACTTGTTAATTATAGCATAACATTGTAGAAGGACAGTGTAGCACTTTTAAGTTTCTTAAACTTTTTAATTTTTAGTTTCTTATTGGCTGGTTTCTGTGGCTTTTAAGACTTCTTTTTCATAAGTGTTTTGAAAATTTAAATAACATACAGTTGCAGAACCACTTTTTGCATTTGACGATAACACATTATTTTATTTTTCTCAGCACTGGATGAAAAGTATAAAACCGAAGGCAGATTGAAAAGGAAAATGAGGTCCCTGAAGTTAAATAATGATTCATCATTAATCATTACATGAAATAAAATCACTGATTTATGTATTAAAAGTAAGCTGCTTTTTCAGGACATAGAAACTTGGATTATCAACAGTAGATGTCTGTCTTATCATTGCCTTTGATTCCTTAATAGTCTTGCCTTGAGATAGAAGTTCACAAACTGAAGATGAAGAATGAATTGAGTGTTTAACAAATTGAGTACCATACTATGTCAAGCTCTATGCGTAATGCATAGAACATGAGTGAGGTTTTCTTGATACAGAAAAGAATTTAAAAGAAAAGGTGATTTGTGAAAGTTAGAGCTAGTACAGCGCAAGATTTGTTCACAGTTCCAGTGAAAGCTTGACATTCTCCTTCAAGCATGTTTGCAGTTTTCTGTACTGGATGTAAAAATTAGCGGGGGCACAGTGGCTATCTTTAAGTCAGCATTTACTAAGAGTAACTACACAGCTGTATCAGAGATACTAGAGAGTTATTTACTCTTAGGAAAATGTTCTTAGAATAGGAAATAGCAGTATCTGAGATACAATTGTGTATTGACTGTTGCTAAGCATTGACCAGTCTTTGTAAGACACCCATGCAGGAAATACTCTCCCCTGCCCCCCAGCGTTTAGTAGGCCAACAGTGGGAAGATATCATACTGAAAAGAGGATGGAAAGAAGGATCAGGAGATTGATCTAGAAATATAAAGGGACAACCAACCATCCGGCATTTGCAGTTTCACAATACATTGATTTTGATTGTGAAGAAACAAACAGTGACCCATTAAATAGACTTCATTCCCCATGCCCTAGTTTGGTGGCTCGAAGATGCATTTGGATGCTCTATTTTCTAAAATACAGCCATACCCATAATGGCATAATGTTAAAATATTTGGTCTGTATGGCTGAATGCTGTGGGTCTGACTTGATGCCCACTGAAGTTAATCTATCAATGGGAGGCCTTGAATGGGCATTTGACCAGGTCCTATGTCTCAGTATGTTACTAGAAAGCTATAGCAGCCACCTGTGTTCTGACATTGCCCTCTGAGGTCATCACCACGTGGTAAAGTAAAAGGAAGAGTGGAAAGAACTGTGCAGGGCTAGAAAGGGAGAAAATCTAAAATGTTTCTTTTGCTGGTGGAATGTTTAAAGTGGCGGAGACCATTCTCTTCTTCCCGCTGCCTTACAACCCTTACAGGCTTTAGAAGGAGTTAACAGAAAAAGAGTGCTGTCTCCTATTCAGCAGGGAGAAGAAGCTTGAGGTGGTGGGACTTACATGGGCCTTGTTTACATGGGCTTGTTTACATGGGGAAATTGCACTGGTTTAGCTAAGGTGTGAGGTTAAACTGGTGCGGCCCCCTTTTATTGACTGGGAAAAGGTTTAAGCTAAATTGAAGTGTGTCCACACACTCGTGTGCATGTGCTCAGATTTAATAAAAACTAGTGCAAGTTTCCCATGTAGACAAAACATCAGATCCCTCCTAGCCACTTTTGTTATGAAAGATGGAGCCTCGGGGACAGCAGCCTGGTAGAGATTGCTTGCATCAGGTTGCAACAATTCTCACTGCTGAAGTCCCTCTCCATCCAATCTTTTCTTCTTTATCTTTCTGTGATTAGTATGTTAGTTCTGTGGTTGGTTAGTCTGGTAATCTTTTTTTTTTATTTTATTTTATTAGCACAGATGTGGTTACTGGTATACAAATAACATGTTATTATTGAACGTGCTATCTGATCTGTTATGTAAAGGTAGAAAGTAGTTAGCAAATCACTGTTTGGCTAGTGATAGTTTAAATATCATATTAACATTAATATGTATGAGCTTCAACAGCATTCTAAGTACTCTGTTCAGATTATTATGTTTACCAAGTAATTATTTATAGTACAGAATGTTATTTGAGCTAATCTGGCTTAATAGGGATGTTTTTACATCTTTAGGGTGCAAAGACAGCACTTCTGATGGGTCTTTCACCTATTAAGTATGTTAGACATATTTTAACAGCAGAGAGCAAAGTGTAGCATTCAGTTTACCGGTAATACAGCAAGCAGTAAATATTTATAGGAAAGTTATAATATTTGCATTCATCACCATAGATTTATCATTTTTGATAAAGTCCTGTATTAAATGTATTTTGATTAGCTTAGAAAGGGCTTAGAACGATCAATTAGAAATCATATGTTGAATAAGTTAGTTTGTATTAAATTATCAAATCGGTGTTACAACTGTAAGTGTAGGTTAACCTTGCACTTAAGTGTTGGGGAAGCTGGAAATAGTTATATTTGAGTTACTAAACATACTGTACCAATTAAATTTCCCTTCTCCGTTTCCTTCAGAATGGACATATTTTATATTGGTTCAAAGGGCTTCCCTAAATGGGGAAGACGCAGTTTTTGAGACCCTGAAAAATTGTAACATCACCATAGGGAAACGTCATTGTAAGAAAAAAAAGATTGATTACCAGAGAGTGGGGCTTTGAAGCCTTGACTAAGGCATACAGTAGCTCTTTGTTTGGGTTCGCTTCCAAGCCGAGTCTGTTCTGTTGCTATTCTGAAAGCTACATAAGTCATGTGACTTCTTATTGATTCGAGTAAAACAATTTCCCCCCTGTTTTTTTTCCAAAATGCTGCTTTTCTCTTTCATGCCTGCAATACTGTTTGGCTTGCTTACCTATTTGAATCTTATATTAATTTCTGTGTATAAAAAAACTCAGAAACAAACCACATAGTTCATATTTATGAAGCTGGCTGACTGTAGTATAGGAGAGAAAATATTGGCGGGACAAGCTATAGTTGTTTTCAGTAATTTTTCTCGTTGGCAATTGTTCTTAACAGAGGAGAGTTAGTTCCTGGGGGACTATTTGACTTCTGCATGTATCTCTGCTCTTTCTCTGCAGTTCTTGCTGCAGGAGCCTGGGAGCCTCAGGGACGGGGGCCTGTATGTAAGCTGATTGCAAGTAAAGATAAATGTAATAAGGTTTGATCTCTGAAGAACATAAACAAAAATGAATACACCATGGCCTCCTGAAAAAATCAATATAGGAATTGGTTGATTTTCTGCCTGTGGAAAAAGACTGTGACAGAAGGAAAACACAAATTTCTTGCCACCACCCCTTTTTTCCCTCTTGCTCTGGGCTTTTTGCCCTGCTCTATTGCAGTGAATAGCGTCTTGCAGGGGCCATTTTTTTGCTAAGTATTTCTGCAGTAGTGCAATAGCAGCTTTATTATGCAGAGCTGTATTTTTATAGTCAATTGAAATGACTATTAAAATATAGCTAGCACATTAAACTCACTACTGCACTGCTATAGAAATACTTAGGCAAAGCCATGCTTCTTGCAAAATTGTATTCACTGCAATAGAGATCTGCTGCAACGGGGAGAGAAAAACTTGTAGAAGCAGGGGGCTGGTGTTTCAGGCATCTCCCATCATCTAAAGGAGCTAAAATTGTCTTCTTTACAAAGACCTCACACTGATGTAGCTGATTTCCTGGGCACTTGATTTTGTGCAACCACAGAAAGGGAAGACTGCAAAGTGTACTGGTGTTAGAACTACAGCTATCTAGCTTGCCAAGCTTCTGCATCAGAGAGGAAGAGTTCAGTTGTTTCATCCCGTGAATGGCTCGTAAAGAGGGGCTAGCTGGGACTAAGGCCCAACAATAACACTGCACCCAGTGTGTGTGTGTGTGTGGGGGGGGGGGGGGGAATTGACACTTTCAGCTAATTGGCAAATGGTTGGATCCCCCTCCTTCCAAATCAGGCTGCAGTCCAGCACCAGAGTCCGTGCAGTCTGGCTTTTGCTGGAGTGTCAAGAGCTGGCACTGTGCTAGCCTAGAGTTTTCAGATGAGTGCTTTTACTAAATTGAAATTTAAAAAATGGTTTCCGCAAGTCCTTCCGTCACATACATTAAGAGGTATTGTCAGAATAGGGCATCCTCAAACCATGCCCTTCCAGCCTCTGTGAGGTTGATGTCCAATATATCTACAGCAGTGGAGATGAGCTACTATTAGGGCTGTCTCCTGCCTCCACCACCTTGTTACAAGGAGGTGGAGAAAGTGACAGACTGCCAGCATGGGAGCTCTTGAAACCTGGTGGGTTCCTTTATACACATGAAGATAAGAGTTAGGGGAGGAGACAGATTCTTGTAGCCAGGAGGAGGAGGAGGGCAGGAGCAGGTAAGTAACAGCTGTTGAGTATAAAAACCCTGAGCCAGGATTGGGTAGGGGAATGGAAGCTGCAGTCTGCCTTTCACATTGTGGACACCGCGGCCAGGGTTATGGCCTCAGCAGTAACTATGAGGTAGTTGCAAAACTCTGGTGTGTGTGCAGGTGGTCTACCTCTGGTAACTATGAGGTAGTTGCAAAACTATAGATGTGCAGCAAGCCATTGAGTACTTTCACTTTGATGGCTGAGTCTTGTTCTCGGACAAGATGGATAACACCTTCAAGTATTCCAGGGCTACCTGAAGGTCCTTGGGAGTGTATACGCCGTCTGCGCAAAGACGCCACTGTGGTGCACAGCAGCAGCGACAATATTGCCTGCAGCATTCCTTTGCTCAACCTTTCCCCCCCATCCCCCCGAATCGATGGGATTACCTTAGAAAGAGGGATAGATGCCACAAGAGGAAGCAGTCAGGCTCGAGCTTTGGATAGTCCTCTTGTCTTTCCTTGGAGCAGACCAAGTGTCCATTTTGACTCCTTTGTCCAGAGCACTGGTCCAGTCATTCCTCTCCCTTCTCTGGCTCCCCTCCCCCCTGTCCTTTGGGGACAGGCTGGCCTGCTTTTACAGTGCCTGGAACTCAATTACCTCCGACAGCTAGTCTCTAGACACTGTCAGATCGGGCTATGCAGTCCAGTTCCTATCCACACCCCCTTTCCATTCCCCTTCCTCACCCCTCTTCAGGGACTCCTCTCACGAGACACTTCTTATCAAGCAGGTCAGCTCTCTGTTGAAGTTGTGAGTGGTGGACGAGGTTCCACCGGAACAGCAGGGCCACGGCTTTTGCTCCCAGTACTTCCTGATACCAAAATCCAAGGATGGGATGAGACCTATTCTCAACCTTCGCAGCCTCAACAAATTTATCAAGTACATGAGATTATGCGTGGTCACCCTCTTGGCTATTTCTCCCCCTCTCTCCCCCCGCTGTCTCAGAACAACTGATTTGCTGCTCTGGACGTTAAGGGCACTTATTTTTGTGTGGCCATTGTGCTGAGCCAATAGAAAGCTTCTATATTTTGTGGTAGGGGCACGCTACTTTCAGCATACAGTTCTCCTATCTGGCTTCTCTTCTGCCTTCTGAATCTTCACCAAATGCATGGCGATGGTTGTGGCATATCTCAGGAGGAAGGGAATTCACATTTTCCCATACCTGGATGACTTGTTGCTGATGGGTGGCTCCAGAGGGAAGGTTCTTGCCCTTGTCTATCCCACATTGCATTTGTTCGACCATCTGGGACTCAGGTTAAACACCGCAAAGCAACCTCGGCCCCAACTCAAAAACTTGAGTTCACTGGGGATCCTGCTAGACTCCACAAGGTCAAGAATGCTCCTGCTGACTGACTGCTCCCAGGCAATTCAACAGCCCTGCCTCAGTCTGCAATCCCAGCTGTCCACGACACTTCTTGTGTGTCTGAGCCTTTTGGGCCGTGTGTGTGTGTGTGTGTGTGTGTGTGTGTGTGTGTGTGTGCAGGTGGTCTAGTTGGCCAGGTTGCACCTTAATCCCCTTCATATGTGGCTCAGGACAGTTTATTGCCCTGCCCTGCATCCTCTGGATGGGTTGTTTCACCTCCTTCCACCAGTCCTATATTCCCTAGATGGGAGTCCCTATGCAATGTGTGCCAAGGGGTCCCCTTCGCTCAGCCCTCTCCTACAAGACAGTGGTTATGACACTTCCCTTCTGGGTTGGGGGGTGCATCTGGACTCATTGAGAGTGCAGGTCCTGGAGTTGGAACAGGAAGCCTCACTCCATATCAGCGTGTTGGAATTTCGGGCCATCAGCAATGCATGTTGTGCCTTACAAGACCACATCAGACACGCAGTGGTTCACATACTCACTGGCAATACCACTGTGTTGTATTATGGGGACAAGCAAGAGGGTGCGCTTTCCAGGTTACTCTACTTTCAGGCAGTCAACTTGTGGCAATTTTCCATCGAAGAAAACTTCACTCCAAGAGTAATCAATTTGCTGGGGAGTACAAAATTGTCTTGTGGACCATTTCAGCAGTGTTTTCGCTCTAAGCCACAAATGGTCCCTGAAGGAGAGTGTTCTCTGGCTTGTCTTTGCGATGTGGGGCATCCCTGCAATCTTTGTGATAAGGGAAAACAGGAAGTTTCTACTACTCTGCTCTCGAGAGCCCTCAGCCTGGGCTCCCTCTCTGACACCTTCCACTGTAGCTGGCAGTTGGCCCTTCTCTACACCTCCCCCCCCATTCCAATCATTCCACAGGTCAGCCTCTAGCTCAAGGCAGATTGGGCCAAACTCATCCTCATTGCTGCAGCGTGGCTGAGGCAGTGCTGGTTCCCAGACCTCCTTGCTCTGTCGGCTCAACCTCCCATACCACTTCTTCTCCATCCTGATCTGGTCACTCAGGATCAGGGCCTCACCCTCCATCCTGCGATCAGCTCCTTGCACCTTACGGCGTGACAGTTTCATGGCTTAATGAAGAGGAGGAGCAGTGCTCAGTGGCTGTCCAACAATCCTACTCAACGGTAGGAAGTTTTCCACTAGGTCAGCCAACTTACCAAAGTGTGGTTCTTGGCCCACAGGACCCAACCAACAGGGGCTTCCATCCATCTTGGAGTACCTGCTACATCTTCAGAAATCGGGCCTTGCACTCAGTTCAGTGAGAGTGCATTTGGCAGTGGTATCAGCATTTCATTCCCCGATTCAAGGAAAGTCAGTTTTTTCCAATGCCATGGTGATGAGATTTCTGAAGGGGCTTCTCTGCTTATATCCTCCAGTCTGAGAACCGGTTCCCTTGTGGGATCTAAACACGCTTCTGGCAGTTCTGATGGGCCCTCCATTCAAGTGACTGCATCGTGTTCGCTGCCCTCCTTTCTCAGAAAATTAAGTTCCTGATAGCCATCGCTTCAGGAAGAAGGGGATATGAGTTGCAGGCTCTCATAGCTGGGCCGCCTTAGATTCAGTTCTCTCAGGACAGAGTAATGCTGCGACTACACCCAACATTTTTATCCAGAGTGGTCTCTCAGTTTCATCTGAATCAGGTGGTGTATTTACCTGTGCTTGTCCCTAGCTGCACTCTTCCCCAGAAGAACAGTGCATTCATGCTGTGGATGTCAGGCAACGTCTAGCTTTTTATCTAGACAGGACTAAAAACTGTTCTGTGTTTTGCTTCATTTGTTCATGTTATATGCGGACTGCCTGAAAGTGCAAGCAGTCTCTGCACAGACCATCTCTAGATGGATGGAGGTTAGGGTGGCACCACTTCACATAGCAAGCGCCTCCCCTCTATAGGTACTGCTAGACAAAAGTCTCTGGCTCTGGGATACTGGGCATACACACACCTGAGTAGAATCTGCACCACATCTTGAAGAACTACGGTTACAGTAAGTAACTCTTTCTTTTTGGGCAAAGTGACAATGTTAACGTAGAGCAGTATCTTGGTTTCCTACAAAGATTGCTGTTCATTGGCTGGTTTGGTACGGTTACCTGTTGTGTGTTTCAAACACACAAAGTTGTATTTAGTTCAGTTGTGCTTTGTATGGTTGGTGGTGAGTTTTGGCACATTCACAGTACTGACTCAGCCCTTTCATTGATTTTTGGGCCTTGGCCACTATTGTGTGCACCTAATCCACTCTAATACATTTTTAACAGTGAGCTAGGGGTCATTAAGTGATGGAAGCCATTTAGCAAGGTAGATTGTTTGATTTCTTATTTCACTCTTGTCACATGTCTTACACTTTGAGCTTTTTCATCTACTTCAATATGGGTGTGTTAAAATTTCTCTCTTGAGGTGCTGGATTGCTATTATAGTAGAACCTCAGAGTTACAAACTGACCAGTCAACCACTGGTCATTTGGAACTGGAAATCAGGCAGCAGCAGACACCAAAAAAAAAAAAAAAAAAGCAAATACAGTAGAGTATTGTGTTAAATGTAAACTACTAAAAAAAATAAAGGGAAAGCAGCATTTTTCTTCTGCATAGTAAAGTTTCAAAGCTGTATTAAGTCAATGTTCAGTCGTAAACTTTCATAGTATACATCGTATTTGTTCCATGTGATCTCATCTGAGCTCCACCCATGTAGACTGCAGAGTTAGGTTCTCTCAGGCAGAGAGGTGTTAGCCATTTGTGATTGGTTAAGTGTGCAACTATAGAGGTAGTCTCTGCAGATAGCTTTGTTTACACTGTTCCTGCTAAATCTTAGTTCAGAGCCGAGCCCTCTAAGACACAACACCTTCTCCACTGAGCACTCCCTTCTTGGTGAAGAGGCAATATTCAACCCATACCCATGGTTTCAGTTGAGAATCTGGTTTCTAGGTCTACCAGCATGTCTTTCAGCTCAGTCTACTATCTGTTAGGAAAAAGAGGGAAAAAGATTTCTCCTGTCAGAGAGAAAAATGACAGAGAAACAGCCCCTATGCTCTGCTCCAAAATGTTGGATTTAATCTAGTCCTCCTGGAAAAATACTGATTGTCATGTTTGTGAAATCAACAAATAAGACTATTATGCTAGTGAGCAGGAACCCTGTGCTTAATCTCTCCTTGTGAATTGGGGGATATCCTTATCCTCTAAGGCAGGGTTACCATATTTCAGCAATCAAAAAAGAGGACACGGGGTGCTGCCCTAGCCCCGCCCCCTCCCACTTCCCTCCCCCCTCAGAATCCCCCCACCTGTCATCCCCCCCACCCTAACTGCTCCCAGGACACCACCCCCATCTAAGTCTCCCTGTCCCCTGACTGCCCCAACCGCTCTCTACACCCCCTTCTCCTGACAGCCCCCCCAGAACCCCCGACCAATCTAACCCCCCGTTCCCTGTCCCTTGCCTGCCCCAACCGCTCTCTACACCCCCTGTGTTGATATCTCCGATCAGCCCATGATGCCAGCCTCCATTAAATTTTCAAAGAAGCACTTTTATGCTTTCTCCCGTGCTGCCCCATGTGCCCATAAACAGCCCCAAAGCTAACTCATTATCCACCTTAAAACCCTTCCTCAAAACTCTCTTGGGTGTGATGCATACACAACACTTGACAACAGGCCACTGGTGTGGTTGAGACCACTGCTTCATGCTGACCAGTATGGTCTCATTGTTTCCTTGTACTCCCCTGTCTGTCTCTTGTCCTGGTTGGGGATAAAAACAAGAATGCGTTGAATTTATATACTGGCTTCCGTCTGAGTGTCTCAGTATGTCTTCTGAAAATTAATCTCAAAATTACCATTACTGCACCAGATGAACTCCACAAGTTTTGGGTACAGGGAATTCTGTCTGTCAATCTTGATATGTTGGATAATTGGAACTAAATTATCCCCAAACATATATTTAGTCCAATATTAAATGTAATTATTAAATACATTCTTTGGTCTAGGAGTTTTCTTTTAATTTGCCATTACTAGCAAGTTAACAGTATTTATGCTAACTCTTTCAATCCACTTTGTTTTACTTCTCTTCTTTTTCCAGCTTCCTCCTCTCTTGTTTCAGTTCCTTCTTCCTGTGTAGACTTTTTTCTCATCCCTCACCAGTGCAATTTCTTTCCCTCATTCAGCTTTCTCTCTGCCCCAACAATTTGTGCTTCAGGAAGGAATGAAGAAAGGAGATTTTCCTTGTCTAAATATTTAATGAATTAGGCCTTGTCTACACTACATAGTTTTTGTCTACAAAAGTCAGGATTCATCAACAAAACAGTGAAGGTGTTCACATAATAATGCTTCTCCCGCAGATTTAATTCTCTTGCTGTGCCGACATAATAAAACCACCTTGACAAGTGGCATAGTTAGAGCAACGCAGTGTCAGTGTAGACACTGATCTTGCTTATGTTGCCCTAAATGGCCTCCAGGAGGTGTCCCATAATGCCCATCGTGACTGTTCTGGTAAGCAGTTTCTACTCTGCTGCTATGCAGCTAGGTACACAGGCATGGGCCCCATCCCTTTTAAAACTCTGGGAATTTTTGAAATTCCACTTCCTGTTTGCTCGGTGTGGACACCTCACATCACATCTTCCCAGCTGACCACGCTGGCTTTCGTACACCGGAGTTGATGGATCTGTTGAGTCTGTGGGGAGAGGAGGCTGTGCAGTCGCAGGTCTGATCCAGCCATAGGAACGTTGACATCTACGAGCAATTTGCACGTGGCGTGGATGAGAAGGGGCATGAAAGGGACATTCAGCGGTGCCTTGCTAAGATAAAGGAGCTGAGGCAACTGTACCAGAATGCAAGGGAGGCCAACTGTCGCTCTGGTGTAGCAACAAAAACATGGTGTTTTTATAAAGACCTGCATGCCACCCTCTGTGGCTACCCCACCTCTACTGCCAAGAGCCTTGTGGATACTTTGGGGGGATTGGAGGCAATGGCCAGCAGAGTAAACCCCGAAGATGAAGTGGTGGACGAGGATGTGGAGGAGGATGTGGGACAGGAGACAGGCTTGTTTGGTGGCGTGGCGAGCCAGGACAACTTTTTGACTTTGGAGGGGTCTAGCCAGTGCCAGAAGTCCGGCTTTGGTGTGCCTGAAGTAGGAGAGGGGAGCTCTGGTAAGTACTTATTTTTCTTTGATAGTGCATGGTTACGTGAGGTAGAGGTGTCCTTTATTTTGCTACGTGGTGCATGTGGGAGAAGGAATCGAAATTAACAACACTAGGTACTGTTTGCATCTGCTTCGTATTCTCCTATGCAGCTATGCGTTGGGGCCCTGTATAGGAGTTTGTTAATGCATACCAAGATTTCCCAGGAATTTCTAGGAAACTGTCCTGCACATACTCTGCAATCCTCTGCCGAAGATTCCTTGGCAGAGCTGTTTTGTTTCTTCCCCCCATTATAGGAAGAGTACTTCAATTGGCAAGTACTTCTGAAGGACCCAAAGCAGGACACAGGCAAGCAGCATACAGACCTGGTCTAAAGCTGCACGTATACAGGAGATGCACCCTTGCATCTTCAGTTATCCTCAGTAGTGTGATTTCAGCTTCAGTCACCCACTGCCTATGGACAATGGTGCCAGTATTCAGAATAGTGTCCCCAGGCATTTGTACTGATCCTCTTCTGAAACTACCCAGACCCTTTTTCCCGTCTTGCACCCCTTCCTCCCCCGGGCCGAACTCACCATGTTTAATGTTCTGACCGTGCTGCATGCTTGCAAGATTGTGAGTGTACACATAGTACTGATTCTGCGTATTGTTTCTTTTGCTTCTGCAGATGTACCCTAGAGGGCCAGCTCCTCCATGCCAGTGGAGCGCCTCAGTCAGATAAGAAGGCGAATGAGGTGGAGTAAGGAGGATGTGTTTTGGGAATTCCTGCAATCGTCAGATTAGGCTAATAGTGAGCACAGAGCGTGGAGAGAGACAATAAACAAGAAATTACAAATGGATAGCCAGGAGAGGAGGTCAGAAGCGGATAATAAAGTTCATGGAGGACCAAACAGAGATGCTGAGATTCATGATTGTGCTGCATGCTCAACTCCCCCTGCAGCACATGCAGAACTGCCGTCCTTCCCCTTCCCAACCTCCCCCCACACATTCCTCTCATATTCCCATCCCATCCCAATACACCTTGCACTCCACCCCTAAGGACATTTTCCATAATGACAACTGGACTTACATGCAGCTGTGAGATCCTCACTTCAAAGGGTGCTGCTCACTGTCATGTCCCTTGTAAGAAATGGTAATTTGTGTAGTACTGTTTTAATAAAAATTGAGTCTTATGAAAACAGTGATTCTTTATTTGTGACCTACACAGGGTGGTTGCAACAGAAATTCCAACACAGTGGCAATTACCACAGACTATAATTAACACTCAGGTAAGAATCATTACAGGGGTCATTCAAGGTGGCCAGTAAATGGTACCTGGCTCCGTTCATTATAGAAAGAGACAGTGGGGCTCATTTTTAAAATGCTGCTTCAAAGCCCCCCTGATTTGAATAGCCCCTTGTTGAGCTCTTCTAATAGGTCTGCTGTCTGGCTGCTCAACATTAGCTGCCAGGTGATACACCGCAATGCTCCACCCCGGGGGAATCTTTTCCCCTTTGGTTTCACAAATGTTATGCAGAGCACAGCAAGCAGCTATGACCATGGGAATGTTTTCCTCACTGAGGTCTAACCTGCCAAAAAGGCAGCACCAGCGACCCTTTAATCTGCCAAACGCACATTCTACAGTTATTCTGCACCTGTTGACAGTCTCCTTGCTGCAGTCAAGGTTTCCATTGTATGACTTCATGAACCATGGGAGTAAGGGGTAGGCTGGGTCTCCCAGGTTCACTATGGGCATTTCCACATCCTTTATTGGAATCTTCTGGTCTGGAGAGAAAGTCCCTGCATGCAGCTTTCTATACAGGCCAAAAACAACAAAGAGTCTGGTGGCACCTTAAAGACTAACAGATTTATTTGGGCATAAGCTTTCGTGAGTAAAAACCTCACTTCTTCGGATGCATCCGAAGAAGTGAGGTTTTTACTCACGAAAGCTTATGCCCAAATAAATCTGTTAGTCTTTAAGGTGCCACCAGACTCTTTGTTGTTTTTGTAGATACAGACTAACACGGCTACCCCCTGATACTATACAGGCCAGTGTTCCTGAAGATGTGTGCGTCATGCACCTTCCCTGACTATCCTGCGTGGATGTCAGTGAAACAATCCTGGTGATCCACCAGCACCAGTAATACCACAGAGAAGCAGTCCTGTCTGTTGATGTGCTCCATCGCAAGATGGTTTGGGGCCAAAATTGGGATATACATGCAAGCTATTGCCCCGTCAAAAGTTAGGGAATCCCATTGCTGCAAAGACGTACACTATTTCCCGCACATTGCTCAGAGTTACAGTCCTTCGTACTAGGTGGAGATTAATGGTCACTGCAACCCCCATGGTAGACTTCCCAACTCCAAACTGATTTGTGACTGACTGGTAGCGATCACCACTTGCTTTTCCACCATTAGGGCAGCTCTCATTTTGGTGTCCTTACACTGCGGGCAGGGGCAAGCTCCACACACATTTCAAGGAAGGTGGCTTTGTGCATATGAAAGTTCTACAGCCACTGCTCATCATCTCCCATACCTGCATCACAATGCGATCCCACCACTTGACACTTGTTTCCTGAGCCCACTAGCAACAGTCTAACATATGCAGCTGCTCCGTGAATGCCAACATCAGTCTTGAATTGTTTCTTTCCAAGGCACACAATAGGGCAGGCAGCACGGACTCCTGTTCAGATTTGCATCCCATGAAATACTGGAGGATTAGCCGCATTTGTGTCCATAACACTTATCTCAAGACTGGTGAGCAGTGTAGGATCCATGCTTTCGGGTAGAGATGGCGGGTGCAAAGTTCACTGGGGCAGTTGAAAACCAGCGCGAAACGCAGTTGGAATCCCTTGGAATTATTGGATGGAAACACTACATCATGATGTGATCTATTCCCAGAACTCTTAGTGGAAGAAGGTGATTATTTACACAGTGGGATAGCTTCCCATGGGGCACTGCTCTCTCTATCAGTGCTAGAACACCAACTGTGTATGCTCTCCACCGATCCAAGGAGTGTTGTGTGAACATGCACAAGTGATGTAATTTCAGCAGTTTATGATTGTCAGTGTAACGTAAGTCGACTTAACTCTTTAGTGTTGACATGGACTTACAAGTGTAGTAAATACAGAGAGAACAAGAAAGCAGCTTGACTAGAAAATAAGTATCCCCTCTTCCTTTTTCCTGCCTCTTTTCTGGTCTATTTTTTAAGGCTTAAATTTTGAAAAGAACCTAATGGAACTAGCTGCCCTAATTCTATTGGATTTCAATGTAATTTAGGCTCCTTTTGGAAATCCCAGCCTAAACCTGGATGAAGAAATGTGCCAAATTGTCTGACTTCAGTTATTGAAAGGCAGCTGCTGAGGATCATGGATATCTGCAGAGTCTACTTGACCACAGGATAATGAGTAGGATCACTTTATTGGGTGTACTGTAGAAGTAACTTTTCTATTCCAGGACATATTTTATCACTAGACTTTATTTCGAAGCTTGTGTAAGTGAACACTAATATTAAGAGAATGATGAGCAGAATGGTGGATGTACAAATTGGTGTACGAAAGCCATCAACTGTAGTAGTACAATTCTTGCCGGCTTTCAGTTGTATTTGACTTTTATGGAAAGATAAAGTTACAATCTTTTTGGATATGTCTGCACAGCAGCCCGAACCCCATGAGCCCGAGTTGGCTGGACCAGGCCAGTTGCAGGTTTTTCTTTGCTGTGTAGACATATCCTTTGTGCCTTGTCTTTAAGACATTGTGAAGGAAGAGTGGTGGTGGTTGTTAAATATATTTGTGTCTTCCTGGAGCTAAAAAACAAATAGGTGTTGGTTTTTAAGTGTAAAGCTAACGTGGGAACATACAGTACTCTATCATCTTGTGGTATATTAAGATACCTTTGCATTCAACCATTGGGAGAAAAGTCCTTTCAGTATATACTGAGATTCTCACTAGTTACTTCAGTTTTTTGTTCCTTTCCCCATATACACCTTGCTCCAATTCTTCCATGTTGATCTTATCATTTTTCTATTATGCACAACTTAATGGATGTGATTTTATAGTTTTTTTTTATTTTTTTATACAAAGAATTGATTTGTGTGTGTGTGTGTGTGTGTGTGTGTGTGTGTGTGTGTGTAATTACAGTAGCACACCATTCGTTGCTCATTCCTTTTTCTCCTCCCAGAGTTCAGAAAGTAGTCTCTTTATGCCCATGCTAATCTTTTGGTTCTAACACTTCAGTACTTATTCAAGCCTGGTTTCTGGTGGTGTGGGGGAAAAGGTGGGGTTTGCTGGAATAGAGTCACTGTGTCATTATTTCTGAAAACAGGCACTGATGAAGAAAAGGAAGTGCCATTTCAATTGAAATGCCTTTTTAAAAACAGGGAATAATGTATTTTACCCATTCTCACCCACATATGAGAGATGCTTGGAGGGCATTTTCTGTCCTTTTGACTTTAGTTCATTTTGTTTACTGTTCCTTTCCCATAGTTGCTTGGTTCATTAAATCATATAACTGAAGCTCTCAGATCCACTGGGGTAGTTTGTCATATTCACTGAATGCTCTTCAGCCCACAGGCAGATCCATATCAACTAGGTAATGGAAAATTGCTAAATCCATCTGGAACTGTTCTTGTTCAATGCAGATCTAAAGAACAGTAGCAGTTCTTCTTATTCATCATTGTGTCCTCTAAAATTATGAAGTGCTGTTCCTATTTTGATAAGTTTGCTATCTTCAGTTTCATCAGTGGATTACATTTAGTAGTAGACTGGAAATGGGCTATGGGCTATCTGCTGCAAGTCAGTATTTGAGAATATTCATAATATGATCATTCTAGAAAACACAGGCCTTATTTGCAAAGGTGCTGAGCACCTGAACCTCCAGATGACATTAATAAAAGCTATGGGTGCTCAGTACCTTTGAAAACATGGCCTTATATTTATTTCTATATATTTTTTATAACCTGCTGTTGTGTGCTTTTGAGGTGTACTTTTCTGCATGTTAACTTTGTTTATACACACAATTAGAAAATTAAATTTTAGCCTTCTAGATAGTTATAGCTCAGGCCACTGACTTCAGATAATAGTCTCTCTTCATCCTTGTCATGAATACGAAGACTAATAGTCCTCTCTGCCTGGAACCATACAGCATCCAGCTTGTGTTCCTTTCAGAAAGGCTTCCCTGCTCAGGCAAGGTTGGTGTCCAGTCCATGAGAGAAGCTGCCACATACTGGGTTTGTCAGGGAGAAGCTTTGAATGAACTGTATCAACTTGGCACTTGGTGCTTCATCCACATTGCCAAGGACTACCTGGGTCTAACTCTATTGGCTGTGATGGTATTTGGGCAGCAAGTTCTTGGAGCAATCCTACCCTACCCTGCTAGCTGTATGGCTGCTACATCTGGGGAGAATCGTTGTTATTAGCTAGGGAAGTGGGCTCCTCCTTAAGCTCCAGTTCCTCTCTTATTACGTCTGCCTGAATTTTTAGTCTTCCCTTACCTGTGTGTGTGTCTGCTGCTAGAAGAGGCACAGAAAAATGTGTTGTTGAAAAAGTAAACCACAGGAGAAATATTAACTGAAATGGAAAAGACTGTCAGTATCTTGATAAGGGCAGTCAAGACCAAGGGTCAGAACAGGATCAATCCTGAGGCTGAGTATAGCAGAGGAGTTTAATCAAGTTCCAGGCCGAGGTCAATACCAAGGATCAGAGTCTCAGTCAGGTTTCAGGGTCCGGATCTGGAGGTGAGGTCCGAATCAAGGTGAGGTCGAAGTCAGGCATTTATGAACAGGAATGGTTCTGGCAACTACAAGAGACCTGCACTGTTGTTTAGACACTTCCTGGAATGCTCTTTGGGTTTATACAGGATGGGGAGCTAATCAGGAGCCAGGAAGCTGCTGCCTGTTGGATCCCTGGAGGTGGGACTTCATGTGGTTTGTGTCTGCAGTGGGTCATGGATAGTGGAGTGCAAGCTGGTTACAGCTGCCACTGGGTGGTGGTGTGAAAGTGCTGCTAGGCAGCTCTACTGGGCCAGATTTGAGACTTGCTGGTCTTACAAAGACTAAGGGCTGGTCCATACTAAGCCCCCAGTTCAAACTAAGATGCGCAACTTCAGCTACGTGAATAACGTAGCTGAAGTCGAAGTATCTTAGTTTGAACTTAAAGGTACTTACCGTGGGTCCACACGCGGCAGGCAGGCTCCCCCGTTGACTCCGCCTACTCCTCTCGTGGAGCAGGATTACCGGCGTCGACGGCGAGCACTTCCGGGATCGATTTATCGCGTCTAGACAAGACGCGATAAATCGATCCAAGAAGATCGATTGCTTGCCGCCGATCCAGCGGGTAAGTATAGACGTACCCTCAGTGTCATAAGCTCAGGTCCATCAGGAAGAGAAAAATCTTCTCGCAAATTTAAAGTATCAAGATCCTGTTTTAGAGAATGTTAATCATGTATCCCATTGTCGACTCTTCGCCTATATTAAAACTTTATAGTTTCTATTTAATTTTAGCAAAGATTCCTGTCCTGAATTTACCAGTCTCTACTGAAGTGGATCAATCCATGAGTCGGTTAGCATTCTTTAACTCCTGTACAAAGGACTGCAAAGCATAAGGCTTGTAAAGCCACAGATTCAGCGAAGGATGAAATTACAAAGTTACTATCTTCAGAGCTAGGTGGTCACAATTTTTAAAAAAAGAAATCTTTCCTCTGCTACAGTGGAGATTGGGCATACAGAGCAAAGCTTTTTTTGAGTAAAAGTTCTAAAGCTATCATTCAGGATTTTAAAACTTTAAATGGTGACTTTCCTTGGAAGCAGCATAAAATTGGTCAGATCCCTTGTCCGTTTCTTACACAAAACCTTTCAGCATAACCTACCATAGGAATTAACCAACCTGACCATTATAGTCTCCACCTCTCTTTTTTTTTTTAAAGTCCAACAGAAACATAAGCCCAGTACTACTTTGATATTGGTCTTTCCAATCGTGGCTTATCAGGTTAATTATTTTTTAAAACTTTGTATTAAGCCCAAGTTACAATAAAATGTTAACATACTACAGATCAGGTAATAATAATGAACCTAACAAAAGATTCTGGCTTGCTGCCTGGTGAGTTCTCTTCCTCTGATTATGCTGGAAAAGGTGACCAAATTTGTAAACTCCGGCTTCTTTTTGGCATGTCTCTTGTGTACATACTTGATGTAAAGCTTTTACATTATAAAGACAATCCATATTTTATTATACCACAATTCTACAGGAGTCATCATCACACACTTCCAATAAGCGTGCAGTTTAGGTTGCAAGATCCTTAGGCAGGAAATAATCTGTTCTGCCCTGCTCTTGCGTGTGTTTGTGTTTTTAATGTACAGCGTTGAATGTGATGCATTCTGCAAATAAGGACTGGATCCAATGTGCATTGAACTCAATGTAATGCCTCTATTTGACTTCAGTGAGCTTTGGATCGGGCTCATAATGTTGGCATGTGCTCCTGTGTCTACACTTGGCCAACACTTGTGCCAAGGGGATTCACTCTCTGAAGGTTTGTTGGTCTGAGTGACGATTATACATTTCAAATGCTGTCCCCCCAGCTTTTTGTGGGAAGCGTAGGCGGTAACTAGCCGGTTTTTAGTTCAAGTTTCTTCCTATGAGTTAAGCTCTGTTTCCCTCACATCATCAAAATGATGCCATCTACTCTTGTACCTAGAACTAGAGGCCATGAATTGCTCATTTTCCCGTTTCCTCTCACCTGAATACTGGATTTCTAATGTCACTCCTGACTCCTTTTATATATTTTTCCCAGCCAAGTCCTTAGGATGGCGTTGACCCAAAGTGACTTTCAAATGTCCTGGGCTCATACCTTGTTGATCAGAAGAGTTTTATGTCTTTTCTCATAATAAATAACCTTAGTGCGATGGATAAAATGTTAATGATTATAGTAAATAGAACAGTGTTGTTTCACTTGCTGTACATAAAAATCTGCCCTCACAGTGTGTCCAGCCACTCAGGCTGGGTCTACACTACCCGCCTGAATCAGCGGGTAGAAATCGATCTCTCGGGGATCGATTTATCGCGTCCCTTCGGGACGTGACAATCGATCCCCGAATCGACGCTCTTACTCCACCAGCGGAGGTGGGAGTAAGCGCCGTTGACTGGAAGCTGCAGAGGTCGATTTTGCCGCCGTCCGTACAGCGGGATAAGTCGGCTGCAATAAGTCGAATTCAGCTACGCTATTTGCGTAACTGAATTTGCCTATCTTAAATCGACCCCGCCTGTAGTGAAGATGTAGCCTCAGATCAGAGGTTCTCAACCTTTCCAGAGTACTGTACCCCTTGCAGGAGTCTGATTTGTCTTGTGTATTCCCAAGTTTCACTTCACTTAAAAACTACTTGCTTATAAAATCAGACACAAAAATACAAGCGTCACAGCACACTATTGCTGAAAAATTACTTCCTCATTTTTACCATATAATTATAAAATAAATCAATTGGAATATAAATATTGTGCTTCTATTTTGGTATATATAGTATATAGAGCACTATAAACAAGTCATTGTATGAAATTTTAGTTTGTACTGACTTCAATAGTGCTTTTTATGTAGCCTGTGTTAAACTAGGCAAATATCTAGATGAGTTGATATACCCCATGGAAGACATCTAAGTACCCCCAGGGGTACACATACTCCTGGTTGAGAACCAGTGACTTAGATTAAGTATCTGTTCTGCAAGGGAATCTTTTGACACTTGGCAGCTTTTGTAATGTACATTTTAAAATCCTTTTGTAGTGTGTTTTACATCCCTTATATGGAGTGCTTTTACCATAATTCTTGGTAATTCTTGCTTTATAACCATAATTCTTGGTACACTTTCTTTTCAGTTATTTTAGATGTTTATCTTATTCCCTGTTAGCACTACTGCAAGTAGAAAACCTGGCTGAATCGCAGGCTACAGGTACATTTTCACATGCTTTCTAAAAAGTGATTTTTAATGTAATTCTTTCTGTACAATACTCATAGGTCATTGCTCTTTATTCAGCCCACATCAATGATGATGTGACGGACAGTTACTATCTGATGACTCTTCAGTGTCCTCTATGAAAGTAGTTGGTCATCACAGTAGACTGCCTATTAGATCATAGAATCATAGAATATCAGGGTTGGAAGGGACCTTAAGAGGTCATCTAGACCAACCCCCTGCTCAAAGCAGGACCAATTCCCAACTAAATCATCCCAGCCAGGGCTTTGTCAAGCTGGGCCTTAAAAACCTCCAAGGAAGGAGACTTCACCACTCTCCTAGTGAAATAGTTTTTCCTAATATCCAACCTGGACCTCCCCCACTGCAACTTGAGACCATTGCTCCTTGTTCTGTCATCTGCCACCACTGAGAACAGCCGAGCTCCATCCTCTTTGGAACCCCCCTTCAGGTAGTTGAAGGCTGCTATCAAATCCTCCCTCATTCTTCTCTTCTGGAGACTAAACAATCCCAGTTCCCTCAGCCTCTCCTCATAAGTCATGTGCTCCAGACCCCTAATCATTTTTGTTGTCCTCCGTTGGACTCTTTCCAATTTTTCCACATCCTTCTTGTATTATGGGGCCCAAAACTGGAAACAGTATTCCAGATGAGGCCTCACCAATGTTGAATAAAGGGGAACCATCACATTCCTCGATCTGTTGGCAATGCCCCTACTTATACAGCCCAAAATGCCGTTAGTCTTCTTGGCAACAAGAGCACACTGTTGACTCATATCCAGCTTCTCGTCCACTGTGACCCCTAGGTCGTTTTCTGCAGAACTGCTACCTAGCCATTCGGTCCCTAGTCTGTAGCAGTGCATGGGATTCTTCCGTTCTAAGTGCAGGACTCTGCACTTGTCCTTGTTGAACCTCATCAGGTTTCTTTTGGCCCAATCCTCTAATTTGTCTAGGTCCCTCTGTATCCGATCCCTACCCTCTAGTGTATCTACCAGATGAGTTCAAATCAGTCAGCACTAATTATCACTCTCATTCTCTATCTCAGAGAGATCAAGAACTGAATCAAAATGGAGGCAGAGCTGTGTTCAGTCCTGGAGGTGGTCCTGTCAGGTTGAGTTGAGCATATTGGCAGGGAAGGGTAGGATAGATTGCACTGCTTCTTCCTCTGTAATATCAGTAGCTAAACAGAATAATTCATTTTACAGGCCTGCCAGTTGACACGTTTCATGAGCAGAGAATTCACTTGCATGAGAGAGAAGACCTAGATTCATAGATTCTAGGACTGGAAGGGACCTCGAGAGGTCATCGAGTCCAGTCCCCTGCCCGCATGGCAGGACCAAATACTGTCTAGACCATCCCTGATAGACATTTATCTAGTCTACTCTTAAATATCTCCAGAGATGGAGATTCCACAACCTCCCTAGGCAATTTATTCCAGTGTTTAACCACCCTGACAGTTAGGAACTTTTTCCTAATGTCCAACCTAGACCTCCCTTGCTGCAGTTTAAACCCATTGCTTCTGGTTCTATCCTTAGAGGCTAAGGTGAACAAGTTTTCTCCCTCCTCCTTATGACACCCTTTTAGATACCTGAAAACTGCTATCATGTTCCCTCTCAGTCTTCTCTTTTCCAAACTAAACAAACCCAATTCCTTCAGCCTTCCTTCATAGGTCATGTTCTCAAGACCTTTAATCATTCTTGTTGCTCTTCTCTGGACCCTTTCCAATTTCTCCACATCTTTCTTGAAATGCGGTGCCCAGAACTGGACACAATACTCCAGCTGAGGCCTAACCAGAGCAGAGTAGAGCGGAAGAATGACTTCTCGTGTCTTGCTCACAACACACCTGTTAATATATCCCAGAATCATGTTTGCTTTTTTTCAACAGCATCACACTGTTGACTCCTATTTAGCTTGAGGTCCACTATAACCCCTAGATCCCTTTCTGCCGTACTCCTTCCTAGACAGTCTCTTCCCATTCTGTATGAGTGAAACTGATTTTTTCTTCCTAAGTGGAGCACTTTGCAATTGTCTTTGTTGAACTTCATCCTGTTTAACTCAGACCATTTCTCCAATTTGTCCAGATCATTTTGAATTATGACCCTGTCCTCCAAAGCACTTGCAATCCCTCCCAGTTTGGTATCATCCGCAAACTTAATAAGCGTACTTTCTATGCCAATATCTAAGTCGTTAATGAAGATATTGAACAGAGCCGGTCCCAAAACAGACCCCTGCGGTACCCCACTCGTTATGCCTTTGCAGCAGGATTGGGAACCATTAATAACAACTCTCTGAGTACGGTTATCCAGCCAGTTATGCACCCACCTTATAGTAGCCCCATCTAAATTGTATTTGCCTAGTTTATCGATAAGAATATCATGCGAGACCGTATCAAATGCCTTACTAAAGTCTAGGTATACCACATCCACAGCTTTTCCCTTATCCACAAGGCTCGTTATCCTATCGAAGAAAGCTATCAGATTGGTTTGACATGATTTGTTCTTTACAAATCCATGCTGGCTGTTCTCTATCACCTTACCACCTTCCAAGTGTTTGCAGATGATTTCCTTAATTACTTGCTCCATTATCTTCCCTGGCACAGAAGTTAAACTACCTGGTCTGTAGTTTCCTGGGTTGTTTTTATTTCCCTTTTTATAAATGGGCACTATATTTGCCCTTTTCCAGTCTTCTGGAATCTCACCCGTCTCCCATGATTTTCCAAAGATAATAGCTAGATGCTCAGATACCTCTTCTATTAGCTCCTTGAGTATTCTAGGATGCATTTCATCAGGCCCTGGTGATTTGCAGGCATCTAACTTTTCTAAGTGATTTTTAACTTGTTCTTTTTTTATTTTATCTGTTAAACCTACCCCCTTCCCATTAGCATTCACTATGTTAGGCATTCCTTCAGACTTCTCGGTGAAGACCGAAACAAAGAAGCCATTAAGCATCTCTGCCATTTCCAAGTTTCCTGTTACTGTTTCTCCCTCTTCACTAAGCAGTGGGCCTACCACGTTTTTGGTCTTCCTCTTGCTTCTAATGTATTGATAAAAAGTCTTCTTCTTTCCCTTTATTCCTGTAGCTAGTTTGAGCTCATTTTGTGCCTTTGCCTTTCTAATCTTGCCCCTGCATTCCTGTGTTGTTTGCCTATATTCATCCTTCGTAATCTGTCCTAGTTTCCATTTTTTATATGACTCCTTTTTATTTTTTAGATCATGCAAGATCTCGTGGTTAAGCCAAGGTGGTCTTTTGCCACATTTTCTATCTTTCCTAACCAGCGGAATAGCTTGCTTTTGGGCCCTTAATAGTGTCCCTTTGAAAAACTGCCAACTCTCCTCAGTTGTTTTTCCCCTCAGCCTTGATTCCCATGGGACCTTACCTATCAGTTCTCTGAGCTTACCAAAATCCGCCTTCCTGAAATCCATTGTTTCTATTTTGCTATTCTCCCTTCTACCCTTCCTTAGAATTTCAAACTCTGATTTCATGATCACTTTCACCCAGGCTGCCTTCTACTTTCAAATTCTCAACGAGTTCATTCCCAATTTGTTAAAATCAAGTCTAGAACAGCTTCCCCCCTAGTAGCTTTTTCAACCTTCTGAAATAAAAAGTTGTCTGCAATGCAGTCCAAGAATTTGTTGGATAGTCTGTGCCCCGCTGTGTTATTTTCCCAACATATATCCGGATAGTTGAAGTCCCCCATCACCACCAAATCTTGGGCTTTGAATGATTTTGTTTTAAAAAAACCTCATCCATCTGGTTAGGTGGCCTGTAGTAGACTCCTAGCATGACATCACCCTTGTTTTTTACACCTTTTAGCCTAACCCAGAGACTCTCAACACTTCCGTCTCCTATGTCCATCTCTACCTCAGTTCAAGTGTGTACATTATTAATAGATAAGGCAACACCTCCTCCCTTTTTCCCCTGTCTATCCTTCCTGAGCAAGCTGTACCCATCCATACCAACATTCCAATCATGTGTATTATCCCACCAAGTTTCAGTGATGCCAACAATGTCATAGTTGTATTTATTTATTAGCACTTCCAGTTCTTTCTGCTTATTACCCATACTTCTCGCATTTGTATATAGGCATCTAAGATACTGGTTTGATCTTTCCTCCCAGTTTTGTCCTGACCCTCCTTTCTCTCTGCCAATATAGCCCACACTCCCTCTCGTTTCCGACCCATCGCCCAGGTCTCCATGTGCCCCACTTACCTGTGGGCTTTGCTCACTTGTCCCCGTCGAACCTAGTTTAAAGCCCTCCTCACTAAGTTAGCCAGTCTGTGTCCAAATAGGGTCTTTCCCCTCCTCGAAAGGTGAACGCCATCTCTGCCTAGCAGTCCTTCCTCGAATAGCATCCCGTGGTCTAGGAAGCCAAAGCCCTCCTGGCGACACCATCTTCGCAGCCAGGCATTCACCTCCATGATGCATCTGTCTCTGCCCGGGCCCCTACCTTTTGACAGGAAGAATTAAAGAGAATACCACCTGCGCTCCAAACTCCTTCACCTGTACTCCAAGAGCCCTGTAGTCACTCTTGATCCACTCAGTGTCACACTGTGCAGTATCATTTGTGCCCACATGGATGAGTAGCATGGGGTAGTAGTCAGAGGGCTGGATAATCCTCGACAATGCCTCTGTAACATTTCGGATACGGGCTCCCGGCAGGCAGCATACCTCCCGAGATGAAATGTCAGGGCGACAGATGGGCACCTCCATCCCCCTCAGCAGAGAGTCTCTGACCACCACTACCCTACGTTTCCTATTCGCAGTGGTGGCAGCAGACCTCCCAGCCTTAGGGGTATGAGGCTTCTCCTCCTTTACTGTAAGGGGTGATTCCTTCTTTCCTGTATCAAGAAGAGCATAACGGTTACCTATTACCACGGCGGGAGGGTTCGGAGCAGGGGTGGAGCACTGCCTGCTGCCAGAAGTAACCAGCTGCCAGTGTCCACCCTGAGCCATCTCCTCCTCCACCAGTGGTGTATCAGCAGTCCTGTATACTGGGACAGCTACCTCAGCTGTCTCCACATGGACACTGTCCAGGAATTGCTTGTGGATTCGGATGCTCCTCAACCTAGCCACCTCCTCCTGTAGCTCTCCCACCTGCTGCCTGACAGATTCCTCCAGCAGGCACCTTTCACATTGGATGGTCCCCCCCGCCTGGATATCAGTAAGTGGAAATTGCAAGTTACAGTCTCTGCAAAACCACAGCAGGATCTGGGTAGAAGCATCCATGCTCAGGCGCTCTGTCTGGCTACAGGCACAGGTGGAGGAGACAGAAGCAGTGCTGGCACAGGTGTTGCGGGTCTTCCTAACCATCATAAGCCTCCCTCTGTCAAACTCCCGTCTGCAGCCCCCTGTCCGCTGAAAGGGTTGTTTAAGCAAGACGTTTAGGTTTTAAGGGGAATAAAGGGAAAACAGATAGAACCAGCGACATGGATTTAATGTCTTTCATTCCTACCCACATGTGGGTTTTGTCCTATTAACATTGTTTAGTTGAGATGGGTAAAGGAAGACATTTGATCCAAAGATTTTAGACTTGGGTGCCTAAGGTTAAGCCCATAAATCCTTATTTAGCCTCCGAAGGGAAAAATATCAAGACATCTTTATCTTAGTGATGCTGAGCACCCACAGATCCTTTTGATTTCAGTCAGACCTACAAGTGCAGATCTGAAAATCAGACCACTTTCCCTTAGGAGTTTTAAGTATGAATTTAGGTGTCTAACGTTAGGCACCCAATCCTTAAAAATACGGCATTGGGCTGTACAAACTGTTAACACGGATAAACTGGAAAATTTCTGATGGCTCATAATCAAATAGAGTGTCCCTTGTACTGCTGTTTAGGAAACCAGACGTACCCATTGTTAACAGTTCACTGTTCAGAACTGTTCACAAAAATTTTTTGTTAATGTTTTTTTCATGGAACGCTTTTGCTGAATAGTAGTTATGTTTTTAAAATGTCACGCTTCAGATATTTAGCAGAGGTTTCTGTTTTTAATTAAAAAGTGAAAATTTTTCACTATTTAAGGGTTAATTACATTGTCTGGGTTTGATGTCAGTAGAACTGTACTGTTCCCTAAAGTTGACCTTAAATACTGCTGAAGTGCTTAGTTTCCAGTAAAAGTCTGCAATTTATTTTTGTGACAGTTCTATCGAAACATTTTATTTTGTTACCTTAAACAATCTCCTGTATTCCTTCAGAGTCCTGTAATAGGTGTCGTGTCTGCTGTTCCTTATTTGCTTTGTTTTATATTTTATGATGTTCATTTATATGTTACTGGCATTTCATTTGCTAACTCTAAAGTCTACCTTTTGCAGAACAAAAGGTCAGTTGAAAAAGCAACCCATGTCGGGCTCCTCTGAATGTATCAAAGTGGAACTTAAAAAAAAAAAAAAAAAAAAAAAGGAATATATCAAAATCTCAAAGGGTAATTAAGAACTTTATTGTCAACAGTTACACTGTTTCAAGAAACAAGTCTATCTGGAAGCTAACGGAGACAGGGTGATAAATGGCTGACTACCATGAAAAACATGTTTTGATATGGTTCTTTCAGAAATGATTAAGGAAAACAGACTGAGCAATAAGATTCATGCCAATGAGATAATCATATTAAAAAAAAAAATGGGAATAAGGGCTTTCCTTGTGATGCTGCCAAGCTCTGAAGTCTGTAAAAAGGTAGTGTAAACAGATTGTCCCCTTGGGGAGCACACACGCTTTTCATATTTGGAGTCTAGGCCTGTGAAGCCATATGAGGAGTTTGGCCTTTGTCATTTCATCCTGATTATCAAATTTCTGAAATTTGCCAGTTTGGTTGAAGGGAATCTTAGTTATAATAGAGCAGTGAGAAAGCTTGAGCATTCAGTCTTGAATAAAGTTCTGTGTTTTAACAGCTTCATCAATAACTCGGCACAGGTTTTCAGGCATTTTCTTAACAGCATGATCTTGGTAGTGTGTGAAACAAAGCCCAGAGGCATGAAGTTCAGTGTTTTGGATCTGTGTGACCAGGCTTTATTCTTACCTGTCTTCGCTATGGCACAATCCATGCAATTGCAATAAAGTAATCCTAGCACATACAGAAATCTTTACCTCCTGAAATGTTTTGAATGAGCTTTCCCCTGTTCTGTTTGTCCTAGCGCAGCTTTATAAAATAGCAAGCCTTCCTGAAGGGAACTATTGGATACATAATTCTCATACCCTAGCCCAGGAGTCCCCAAGCGCCCGCCAGGGCATCTAAGTGCGCCAGCGTACTGGCTGGCGGACAAGTATCTGCCGAAATGCCGCTGAGAAGCAGCGTCATCCAGAGGCATCGCTGCCAAAATGCCGCCGAAAATCTGGATGACGCTGCTTGTCGGCGTCATTTCGGCAGCGACGCCTATTGATGCCGCTTGTCGGCGGCATTTCAGCAGATGCTCATCTGCAGCCACGGTCCTCCGTGGCTCATTGTTTGGTGCCCGCCAGACGAAAAAGGTTGGGGACCACTGCCCTAGACTCTGTTCTTCACCAATGATGGAGGTTGCTTCATCTCTTTGAATTGCTAAGGGAATTTTTAACATAAGTTTTGAAAGCAATTGTTCTTGAAACATCCTCAGTCATGACGCTACCATGTTGAGCAACTGTGTTGTTTGAAAAAGCTGCTGTATTCAGTTTGGTATCTATTGAGCCTCCTATAACTTTTGAAGCCATATCTGTTGCATGGGATGCATTTTTCTACAAGATTGTGGAATTTGCAGAGATGCCAGATGTCTGAAATCTATTCTTGTTGGAATCCCTAGTTTGACCCAAAACAGCAAAGGTTCAACTATTTTATTTCAAGTTTTGCTAAGAAAACAAGAACGGGGGTGAACTTCAAAGACTTCACTCTTTTTGTCAGCTAGCACTTCAGAAAACCTACTATAGTTTCTAAATAGTTGATGTAAAGTCATATATTTTACTTAATTGTGTTTCTGAATTTTTTTCTTTGAGTTGTCATTGGAACATCTTACCACTGTCCATCTGATCAAAACAATTAATCTTTCTGAAATTATTCCTCAGACAGGAATGAGGTCCAGCAGAGAATGAACAATGTATGCATGCAGTCATGTGAAGCTCAGCATTGCCCTTGAGCCTTAGCAATTTACAGCAGCTAACTTCCAGTGTTCATTTTAGGGACACTTTAGCAGGGTCTGTAGGTGCATAGCTTGTACTATTTTTGTGTAAGATAAATCTGGGTATACACTTGCACAGGGTTCATTGGTGTTTTATTGGTTAGAGACTTTAGCAGCCTATAGCTGGAGTTCACAAGTTATAATAAAATGACATTAAATTGACATTGATACCTTTACATGACTTGTGTATCTTTATCACTTCATATTTATGGAATTTCTTTGCAAACTATTTATAATTTTTTGCATGATTTTCTGTGCTGCTGGCATTCGTATGTTTGAAGGCCAGAAAGGACCATTGTGACCCTCTTGTCTGACCTCCTGTTGATACAGGCCATAGAACTTCCCCAAAATAATTCCTAGAGCATAGTTTTTAGAAGAATGCTAATGAATTGTATAGGTTTATGATGACATTTTGTTAATTAATTTTTAAATGCAGACGGTTGTTGACTTGTCAAAGTGATTACAATACACAAGGAGGTACAATAAATGAAAGTATTACCAGAAGACATGTAGATGTATTCATAGTATAATATGGTTTGAGAAGAACCTTTGCACTAGCAAACCCTTTTTTTCCCTTGTATCAGTTATTTTTATACTACTGTCAACTGTTTACACTGAATATAGCATGGACATGTCTACTAATTTAGTGCACGGCAAGCCGTGATGTGAACGTACAGCGCTGTAGTTTACTGTGCACTGAAGTGGTTGTGTTGCCTTGCTTCCATGTAATAAAAGTTCTATGTGCACATTATGGAACTTTTAGTATATGGTGGCAGGATCCGCATGGCCATTTAGTGCATGGCAAACTAGAACGCTGTAGATTCACACTTCAGTTTGCCGAGCACTAAGTCTCCATTCAGCCAGCCCCTTACTGCTTATGATGCCTTGTGTGACCAAAGACGTTGTCAGTTGAACATTGACAGCAAGTGAATACTTGGATACTGCACTTCACCATTTACTGTAATCTGCCATATTTGGTACAATTATCTGGGACTGCTGGAAATTTCTGTGAAAACAAACACTCCTGGTAATTTTTTTTATGTCCAAGTTGAGCTTACATGAGCAGATTTAAAAAAAAAACAACACTTCACTGTATGCACATAAATGTTTCCTTTTTATTGTTTGACAAATCTTCTGGATTAGTGGTAATTATAGGACAACATTGGTCTGCTGTCAGACAATCTGATACCAGTGATGGGTGAAGTGTAAGAACCTGAATAGAATAAAATAGAATCAGGGATACTGGCCTTCTCTTGCAAGTCAGGTGAGGGTTAAGGTATTTCATTCAAAATTTCATACCCTCTGCTTTTCATAACTAGCCTTTGCTAATAATGAACGTGCCTAATTTATACGCACAATTATTTAATCCTGGTTTTTGTTTTTAGGATATAGTATTGATGCAATAAAAGCGTAGTTTGTTAGTGTACGGCCTGAAACACAGATTGTTCTTTAGTATTTTAGTAATATTTTTAAAAAAATTCATAAATCAAGCTTTCTAAACATTTTACAAGTGTATCTAAATAAAGCTGTTATAAAAGTGACAGTGAAGGACAAAATAATATAGTTAATTATAAAACCTCATGAGGTTAACACAAAGTATTTTTACATACTTCGTTAGGTTTGTTTTCCAGGATATACATATTTTTATGAAAAAAGCAAATCAGGAATTATATTTACAGTAACATGTATTGGTTCAAATAACGAATCTGTGACATAACTGCAAAAATATTTTATCTAATTTTATCTAATTTGTGATGTTAGAAACTGAGTGAAAAGATGACTTGTGGCTTTTTTTTTTGGTATGTCATATGATTTGAAGAAGTAGTGGATTAGAATAGTACTGAAAATATAGAAAGCCAGTATAAAATATTGTGTCAAGAGGCTGACTGTGGTGTAAAGTCACTTTCAAATGTGTAGAAGTAAAAATCAATAACTTGAAAGTTGCGCTATTTTTCTGTGTGCTAATAACAGTATTCTCTCTTTCTAGCTTTCTATAATTATGATTCAAGGGGAGCAGATGAACTTTCCTTACAAATAGGTGACACCGTACATATATTAGAAACATATGAAGGTAAGTAAAACACATATTTGATTAAAAACCATTGTTCATACAGTCACACTGCTCTTGTGTGTGTGATTATAACATATCATTCTATTTTAGCAGATGGTGAACTACTATTTTTTTCATGACTAATAAAATGTTGTATTGGGGACAGAATTAACAAGTGCTACATGTAAATGAAGAGGCAGGTGATAAAATACCTAATGAATATCTTTTTCTGAATGCACAATTTCTTTTTCTATGCAAGATAAATGTTCTCTCACCCTTAATTTGTATGGATCAATGGTAACATCTGTTGAGTGGTTAGCGAAATGATAGATGTTCTCTAGATATCCTCAGATAATGCACAAGACCTGTCTGCTTCTTAATGGTGTTAATTTTAATTTGAAAGTTATTTACCCTCTAAATTATTCATATCTCTTTGTAAAATAGAAACATTTGCTACTATGCGACTTATTCAGTCAACATTTTAAATAAAATGTGGTATATTAATTTTGATGAGAACTAGTAGCAATATTGCATACAACATAAATTTCAGTTAGTACTTCTCCCTGATTCCCATAAAATAGTAATTTATCTTGAGAAATATTTAATTTGAGAATGAGGGAAAATTCTTAGTGTTGCTGCTGTTGAGTGATCAAATAGCAATGATTAAGTACAACCTTTTTTTTTGGGTCACATATCCTTGATTTCTCATTCATTCAGTCAGTTGTATGATGTGTCTTAGAAGAGAAGCAGTGATCTAGATGGCTTTTGTGTAAGAAAATTAGAAATCATCACAGTAATAGGATAACTTTCTGTATTTTGGATATGTGATTTGCCTTTGTACATGGGTTTAAAATTTCCGCTTGTCACTGCCAAAGAATCTGTTAGGGAAGAAAAATTAATACTGGCGGTAAGTTTGTTTTAGAAATTGGATTCATGGTGATTTTTATTATGTAGATCTAGTAAAATAGGAAAGTTGCTAATTGGATCAACTAACCTTAATTTGGTTAACTTATACAATGAATATACTAACTGTTCATCAGCTAGCAATTTGTTAATGAATTCAGTTTGCACTAGCAGTAAATGACCCCTGATACTGTCAAAGCTGTAGAGAGGGAATCTGTCCACTGAAAATTAATCTGCATACTCTGTACTTTAAATATTTGCAGTTTTATTATACATTTCTTTTAAATACACATGTAAACAGGAATATTTGAATGCTGTACAATTATACATAATTATAATACATAGAGCCCATCTTTAAAAAGGGAAATAAGGACAATGCGGGGAATTACAGACCAGTCAGCTTAACTTCTGTACCCGGAAAGATAATGGAGCAAATAATTAAGCAATCAATTTGCAAACACCTAGAAGATAATAAGGTGATAAGTAACAGTCAGCATGGATTTGTCAAGAACAAATCGTGTCAAACCAACCTTTCTTTGACAGGGTAACAAGCCTTGTGGATGGGGAGAAGCGGTAGATGTGGTATATCTTGACTTTAGTAAGGCTTTTGATACTGTCTCACATGACTTTCTCATAAACAAAATAGGGAAATACAACCTAGATGGAGCTACTATAAGGTGGGTTCATAACTAGTTGGAAAATCATTTCCAGAGAGTAGTTATCAATGGTTCACAAGCATGCTAGAAGGGCATAATGAGTGGGGTCCCACAGGGATCGGTTCTGGGTCCGGTTCTGTTCAATATCTTCATCAGTGAATTTAAATAATGCCATAGAGAGTACACTTATAAAGTTTGTGGATGATACCAAGCTGGGAGGAGTTGCAAGTGCTTTGGAGGATAGAATTAAAATTCAAAATGATCTGGACAAACTGGAGAAATGGTCTGAAGTAAATAGGATTAAATTCAATAAGGACAAATGCAAAATACTCCACTTAGGAAGGAACAATCAGTTGCACACAGACAAAATGGGAAATGACTGCCTAGGAAGGAGTACTGCGGAAAGGGATCTGGGGGGTCATAGTGGATCACAAGCCAAATATGAGTCAACAGTATAACGCTGTTGCAAAAAAAGCAAACACCATTCTAGGATGTATTAGCAGCAGTATTGTAAGCAAGACACAAGAAGTAATTCTTCCGCTATACTCCGTGCTAATTAGGCCTCAACTGGAGTATTGTGTCCAGTTGTAGGCGCCACATTTCAGGAAAGATGTGGACAAATTGGAGAGAGTCCAGAGAAGAGGAACAAAAATGATTAAAGGTCTAGAAAACATGACCTATGAGGGAAGATTGAAAAATTGGTTTGTTTAGTCTGGAGAAGAGAAAACTGAGAGGGGACATGATAACAGTTTTCAAGTACATAAAAGGTTGTTACAAGGAGGAGGGAGAAAAATTGTTCTTAACCTCTGAGGATAGGACGAGAAGCAATGGGCTTAAATTGTAGCAAGGGCGGTTTAGGTTGAACATTAGGAAAAACTTCGTAATTGTCAGAGTGGTTAAGCACTGTAGTAAATTGCCTAGGGAGGTGGTGGAATCTCCATCATTGGGGATATTTAAGAGCAGATTGGACAAACACCTGTCAGGGATGGTCTAGATAATACTTAGTCATGCCTTGAGTGCAGGGGACTGGACTAGATGATCTCTCGAGGTCCCCTCCAGTTCTTTGATTTTATGATTTCTATGATAATGGATACATTTTCCTAATATGTGAATAACACTGATGCTTGGACAGCATGTTTAAAGCTTGCCTGTGACACAGGTAGCATCTGTCTATCATAGATGTGTAAAATTTTATACTTTTTGAACCCCCTGCATGCTTCAGATGAAATGGGACAAGTGAGATGACTCACTTTTCCCTAGACTGGATAATAGAATGACCTTCACACACACATCGAATGGTTATTAGGCCTCAACAGTGCTGGCTGGGTTTATTTAAAAAGAAGTTCAAATAAAATAATGTTCCTCCGAAGGCTGATCTGCTTCCTACCATGCTTGATCATTACTCATCCTCTGTATTGGGAAATAGGAGGCTATAATCCTTAGTTCTGTCATTCAAAGGAGCAGCCACTTCCAAGCAGTTTTTCCACCTGTTTGATCTGCTGGTCACTCCTTTAAAACAATATTCAGACTGTATCCTTCTAGACTTTCTCAGCATTTGCACTAAACTTGTTTCCCAGATACCCTAAACAGAAACTTGTTAAATCACCGGCATCCTATAATTAACCTGTCTCCTGTCAGTTTCCTGGCAGTTGTGATGCAGTAAAATGGGACTTGTGATGCTGATAATAGGAAAGTGTGTCAGAAAAATTCTTTGACCTTCCGGGTGCATGTTTTGCCTAAGAGTTGAGGTTTTGCTTCCCAGCTTTTTGCACAAATTTCTTAACTAAATGAATTAGTGATTTTGACTTAAGCTGCTGCCTAATCTCAAACTTAATTGTTGCTTTATTATGACAGTAGAAATAAAAACCTCTACATTAATGTGTTTTATTGCTGTCAGGAACAGAGAGAAACAATGCAAAAGTTTTGGTTTCCTGATTTTTGTCCAAGAGTTATTTTTACTGTCACTACCAAGCATAAACTTTTAAAAGGAAAAAAAAAAAAAAAAAGACATTGATGTCAGTTGCACAAGAGTAATGGTATCCCGTTGAAGTGTTCTACAAATGCCCTTATATAATAGTCCTTTTAGAATTCTGTGCTGATCTGCATGGGTCAGCTTTTTTTTTTTTTTTTTAAATCTCTGCACTAGGTACTCCTAAACTCTCTTAATAAATAGCACACATAAAGGTAGTTTGCTGGTGGTTTGCTATCTCTGTTGGCCTCTCCGTGGATCACCACCTTGTAGTGGTGTAGAGGCTTACGTGTCTCAATGACCCAAAGAGTGATGCTGCCTGGAGTACATGGCAGAACGGTTAAGGGCGAGGTTCCAGACAAAGTGTGATCCAAGAAGTCCCTAACAGCAGAGCAGACGGAGGATAACTGCACAGTGGAGGTGAAACTGTTGTGTAATGTTACAACGGCAGTGAAGGTGGATGAAGGCTGCAGCAAATAGGGGATTTCCAATCGTCACGGTGTCCATGCCATTGGTTTCAAGTCCTCTATCTGTCAAGGGTAGTGTGGTGACTGTTGTGCACTAGTCTCCCCACTTTAAAAGAAGTCCCGCACAGGCATCTTCCAGTTTTTAGGAAAATAACATTTGCACAAGTCAAAAGTCCGGTGGCGATCGGTGAGTGGCGACGGGAAAGAAGGAGCTGGCAAAAGTAATTCAAATGGAATTCTGCTCCTGACCAAGTGTGCTGAACATGAACTTATTATTACAAACGCCCTTTTCTGACTGAAGGAAAAGTTCAAAACATCTTGGAAACACCCACTGTCAAAGCACTGGCATCTCCTCGACTACGTCATAGTTCATACCCGAGATCATAGTGACATACTTCTCACAAGAGCAATGACAAGTGCTGATGACTGTTGGACTGATCATCGCCTTATTTGATCCACAATGAAAATTAAGGTCGCTCCCAAATGGAAGCTGCAAAAGAAGCAGGTCAGATACAAACTGAAGGTTCAAGACTTGAAGGACCTCTTAAGCATAACCACTTCCAAGCAGTCTTAGAAGAAAAGCTCAGAGTTTCCAGAAGAAATTGAGGAACATTGGAGCCAGTTGAAAGCAGTAATCATCAATGCCTGTGAGGAAACCATAGGCTACCACACCAGAAAACATCAGGACTGGTTTGACGAGAATGATGCTGAAATTGAGAAACTCATCAATGAGAATAGAATGGCATTTTGTGCTTGGCAGAATGACATAAATTGTAATATAAAGAAAGAAGGCCATGTCAAAGCGAGGATGGAAGTACAACGTAAAACCAGAGAACTTAAGAACAAATGGTGGACTGAGAAAGCTCAAAAACTCCAACATTTCGTTGACATCCACAATACATGTGGTTTCTTTAGTGCCACCAAGGCTGTTTATGGGCCAATTTGTCATGGTATGAATCCTCTTTGTTCTAAGGATGGAACCACACTTCTGAAGGACAACAAAGCCATCAATTCTCGCTGGAAAAAACATTTTGAAGATCTCCTTAACCATAATTCTATGGTTGTAGATGAAGTGCTTGAGCGAATCCCTCAGTGACCATTTAGAGACTAGCTTGGAGACCCTCCCAATTTGTATGAGGTGCACAGTGCCACCATGCAGATGAAGAACAACAAGGCAGCAGGTCTAGATGGGATCCCCGCTGAAATCTTCAAAAACGGTGGACCAGAGCTAATTCGGCAGCTTATCCTTAAAATCTGGATAAAGGAGGAGATACCCAATGAAATGAGGGATGTCTTGATTGTTACCCTCTTCAAGAAAGGGGATAAAGTGGATTGTGGAAATCATCGTGGTATCTCCCTCTTAGCCCCTGCAGGCAAAGTTCTGGCGCGGATCCTTGCAACCCGTCTTCTGTCCCTGTCAGAAGAAATTTTACCAGAGTCACAGAGTGATTTCCGACCATATCGTGGAACCGCGGATATGATCTTCACAAAATGGCAGCTGCAAGAAAAATGTCGGGTGCAAAACCGACCACTGTACATGGCTTTTATTGATCTAACTAAAGCCTTTGATTCAGTGAATCGCCGTGCCCTCTGGACTGTACTTTCTAAGATTGGATGTCCTGATAAATATATCAATGTCCTAAAATTGCTTCATGATAACATGAAAGCGGCTGTTCTGAGCAGCACTGGCTCCTAGAGTGAACCTTTCAAAGTACAAACAGGACTCAAACAGGTCTGTATCATTGCTCCAACCATGTTTGTGGTTTTTATTGCTGTCATTCTTTACCTAATTGCTGGGAAGTTTACAGCTGGCATTGAAATCAGTTACAGAATGGATGGAAAGCTTTTCAGGCTTAGCAGGCTGAAAGCCAAGAGTGAGATTTCCACAACATCTATTGCGGAACTCCAGTATGCTGATGACAACGCAATCTTTGCCCACTCTGAAAAAGACCTTCAAACGATCTTGAATGTGTTTGTCAATGTTTACGCATGTCTTGGTCTCACTCTTAATATCAAGAAGACTAAAGTGCTCTATAGCCCTCTCCAAATGAGGTATTACATGCCCCACCTATCAAAATCAATGGAGTGGCACTGGAGAATGTCGATTATTTCCTCTACCTTGGAAGTCCTCTTTCATCCAAGGCAGATATTGATGCAGAAATTCAACATCGCCCAAGCTGTGCCAGTGTAGCTTTTTCTCGTTTACGGCACAGGGTCTTTAAAGATCATGACATTCGAACAGACCCCAAGTTTCTTGTTTATCAAGCCATTATTCTCCCAACACTATTATATGGGTCCGAAACTTGGACAACCTATAGACAGCACTTGAAAGTCCTTGAAAGGCACCGTCAACGCTGCCTTCATAAGATTCTGAAGATCAAATGGGAAGACAGGCGCACCAATATTAGTGTTCTGGAAGAGGCAAAGACCACTAGTATCGAGGCAATGATCATCCATCAGCAATTCTGCTGGACTGGTCATGTTGTCCAGATGCCAGATCATCGCATCCCAAAACAGGTCCTGTTCGCTCAGCTGAAAGAAGGGTACTGTAACGTGGGTGGACAATGGAAGCGTTATAAGGACTTGCTGAAGGACAACCTAAAAAAATGTAATATTGACATTAATACCTGGGAGACGCTTGCCCAGATCGCTTAAAATGGAGTGAAGTCCTATGTGATGGTCCCCTGCATTTTGAACTTTCTCGCAGACAAGCCGAAGAGGACAAGAGGCTCAGGAGAAAGGAGAGACTGTTCTCCAGTCATGGTCAACAGCCTCCTGCTGAGCCTGAAAATATCTGCCCTCATTGTAATAGAACTTGTGGTTCAAGGATTGGCCTTATTAGCCACCTGAGGACCCATAACTCCCAAGGAAGATGATCATACTCTGTAACGAGTGATCGCCCATCATCATCTCTGTTTGATTTTTTTTTTAAACTAATCCTCCAGACTAAATTACACTATTCTGGAATCCTACTGTATGCTTAAGGACATTAATATCTTGTGTACATAACTCCTTGGTGCCCCACTCCTACCCCCCCTTAGAACATGTGATTGTCATAATTTGCTGTTGCTGTCTTGAAGTTTGCACTCTTAATAAACGTTGTTGTATGAATCCCTTTATATCTAATTTATGATTATAAAATACTATACACATTCATAAGGTGTCAGCCACTTGGGTGTCTAGGCCTCACTTAAGCATATGCCTAAGGGCTTTCCGAGGCTCTGGTTTTATTTTTCTGTTTTCTAATATCTGTGCTGGATTCTTTCTCCAGCTTCTATCTCCATGATCTTTTTCAGTCTAGCAATACAGATGCAGAGCAGGGGAGGGAAAAATAATTAAAAGGGTTCAGTTGCACCACCTGTAATGACACTTTGCAGTCATCCCTAGGAGGAACACTCATCCTAATGTGCCTCAGTCTGTACTGTATTTTGATCATGTGTGCCAGGACATGCTTTACAATTTGTTGGTCTGAAGTTTTTTTTTGTTAGTCATGCAGAGTTACCGTAACGGCATATGCAAATCAGATAATTGTGCATGCCAAAGGAATTGGTCATTTGGATACAAATCAGTAATTGCACACAAAATAGCTATGCAGTTGCTTACAGACCTTGTTTTAAAACGGGTGAGCAAACTATGGCCCGGGGGCCACATCCGGCCCTCAAGCTCCCACCAGGAAGTGGGGTCCGGGGCTTGCCCCACTCCGGCACGCCGACCGGGGAGCAGGATCGGGGTCTTGCCCCATTCCGAATGGCTCCGGGAAGCAACGGTATGTCCCTCCTCCAGCTCCTACACATAGGGGCAGCCAGGGGGCTCCGCACCCTACCCCCGCCCCAAGCGCTTCCCTCGCAGCTCACATTGATTGGGAACTACAGTCAATGGGAGTTGCAGGGGGGGCGTCTGCGGACAGGGTAGCACACGGAGCCGCCTGGCCGCATCTCCGCATAGGAGCTGGAGAGAGGACATGCCGCTGTTTCTGGGAGCTGCTTGAGGTAAGCGCTGCCCAGAGCCTGACCCCCTCCTGTGCCCCAACCTCCTGCCCCAGCCCTGATCGCCCTCCCGCCCTCTAAACCCCTTGATCCCAGAGTGGAGTACCCTCCTGTACCCCCAACCTCTCACCCCCAACCCCACCCCAGAGCCTGCACCCTCAGCCAGAGCCCTCCCGCACCCAAACCCCCAATTTTGTGAGCATTCATGGCCCGCCATACAATTTCCATACCCAGATGTGGCCCTCAGGTCAAAAAGTTTGCCCACCCTGTTTTAAAATCATGTCCAGTATTTCTTCTCCTTCTCCTTAAATGATATGATGGGTGAAGGTGCTGAGGATAGTCAAATGAAGAATTTGGAGCAAGCACAAGAAATTATAATTCCATTTATTGAAGTTACCATTAATATGCTTCATTTTGAGTTACAATGATCCCATTTTTAAGCAAGGTTTTGTGGTGCTAGTGGGGGCTCCAGGGCCAAAGTTGCTCCTTTGGAAGCATATCTGTCTCATGACCAGATACATTAACCCATTTAAGGACTAGATTTTTGTTGTTGTTTTGTTTTAAGATGGAGCCTCCCTTGATTTGCTCTTCATTGGTCTGATAAAACAGCCGCTTTCTCCACTTAACCACATTCTCATTGCCACAAGATTGATCATTGGGTATTAACTATGGGACAGAAGATTCTACCTCTGTCTCATGTGATTTCATCTAAAAAATACAGAGAAGAAGACACATCTAACGTTGTTAAACAAGTTGTGAATGTTGCCGATTTCCTATCTACTTATTCCATGCTTTGGAATATTTTCCTCTGTTTCCTTTCCAGACCAAGGCTGACAAAACCATAATTTTTCACAGTAGGAGATATAGTAATTATTTTTTTATAGTGAATAACTTGCCAGGAAGATTTCATTTCAACAGCCATCAGCAAAGATTTACAAGTATCTTAATTTTGAATCTGAGTTTTGGACAAGTTGCTCTAAAACTGACTTATCTTTGTCTCTGTTCTCCACCACAATAAGATGATCATCCATCTGTTTTGGAGGTTTATCTCTGCAACCCTTCCCACTCAGTATTCTAGGGAAAGTAAAATGGGCTTACTACTCAGATTGGGACACTATAAAAAGCTAACTTGAAGGACAGAACTGATGGATACTATTTTATATTAGCCACTTGTATGTATCTAATTTAAATCAGTTTGCTGGGCTATATTAGGTTGGATTGCTAGGGTTGCTTTTTGTTCCTGTATAGTCTACATTTTAAATAATATTTGACTTTTTCTTTATCGCTTAAAATGAATTTTTTTCTTGGATAAGTAGTCCTTTGGAATGCAAAAAAAAAAAAAAGTGTCTTCAAGTCAACCTACACTTAATTTTCTATGTGCATCCTTTCAAGGCTATTAAGTTTGCTGCAAACAGCATGTATCCTGCTATAATTTTTAGAAAAGCTCTGTGGTTTAGAGCATGAAACACAAATTCACCATCAAAATTGAAGTTAATTTCTCTTCCCTTCAAGGAAGCCAGGCTCTTCAGGAATGCACTAGACTAAATTTTAAAATTTAATCAGAGGGAATAACTAATCTTCTCAAATTACAAAAGTTAAGTTTAATGCTTTCTTCTTTAGGCAGAAGCATAGAGACATTTTTTCAACTAGAAAATTCCCTCCCACATTTGTAATTTCGAGTGTTAAAGGAATAATATATTAAAAAAAAAAAAAGTAAACCTATGCAATTACATGCATTTTTCCTGGTACAAGAGAAAAGAAGGGCTGTAGTCTGAAGAAAAATTTCCTAGAACAAAACACCTGACACTTTTCTAATCTATATTTTATCTGGTTCTAGTTCTATTAACCTAATCTCACTCTGGTGTAATGGGCAAACCAAACAAACAGCCAGTGGAAATTATCCATTAAATTCAATGACTGTTGAAAAGAAAGGTGTAAAAATCCTTTAACTTTCATGACCTAATATTTTCCAGAGGTCATTCAGGCCTCAAGAGGAACTGATTTAGGTGGGGGAGGAATTCCAAAACCAGTTCTTTCAAGGAATTTATTCCTGATATTTTTTTCATTGAGTATGTTGTTGTTGTAAAATTCTGGAAGGCAACCCTATAAAAGGGACATCCTAGTAATAGTTACAGGATATTTTCAGGTCTCTTTATTCTAGCTTTAGAAGTATTTCCTTAAATCCCACATTACAGTACCTGCATTTTCTTTTTCAGAATTCAACTGGAATATCAGCTTTTCAAAACAAGGCTCTCTTAATAAATTTAATCCAGGCATTCTCAAACTCGGGGGGTCGCGAGGTTATTACATGGGGGGTCATGAGCTGTCAGCCTCCACCCCAAACCCCGCTTTGTTTCCAGCATTTATAATGGTGTTAAATATATAAAAAATTGTTTTTAATTTATAAGGGGGAGTTGCACTCAGATGCTTGCTATGTGAAAGGGGTCATCAGTACAAAAGTTTTTGAGAACCACTAGTTTAATCTGATTTGTGGACCTTGCCTCATGTTCACCTGTAATGGCAATGGCCATTTCAAGTTTTTAGGGGATATTTATCCTGCTTGATTTAGATGACTGTGTAACAAAGAGAAGGCACTGTTTAGGACAAAGTACAGTACTGGGATTGTATATCATTTAATGTTCTGCAGAGTGGGCTAGTGAAATCTAGTGTGTGTGCACGTTAGGTTTTTCTCACTTGGGATTCTTTTGGACGCATACCTAAAAATAAATTAAATCTTACAACATTGGTCATGGGACATTCTAAAAAGTTTAGGCATAGTTCGCAACATAATTAAAAGATTTTCAAAATCCAGGTCACCTTGGGAATCATTTGAAGCTTGGGCCAGTTTTCCCATTACTGATATTTGCCTAAAATAAAGTGCCAATAAAAGAGTCCATTGAGGAAATTTTGTAATTTGTCTAGGATGGTCTTCATTTAGCCACGTGAGGGTAAATGTTTGCCATCACTGCTTTAGACAAAAAACAAACCAGGTTTCTAAATTGAGCAAAGTATCATCTTAAATTAAATCTAATTGCACACAAAGTAAACTACATTAAAAATATTATTAAGGTTGTAAAATCAAGCACTCAGAAGTTAGGAAATGCCAGAGTTAATGTTGCCAGTGCAAGCTTAATCTGGCCCCTTTGTGCATATGCAATAATAATCTTAAATTACACAGTCATGTACTATTTTTTCCCTGTCTCATTCAGAGCACAGGATGGACAAGGATCACTTAATGGGCAGCTATTCAATATTTTGTTTTACCATCAGTCAGCATGTCGCCCCATATGTTATACTAATCAAGCCCAGCTCTGAAGATAGAATTATTAATTTCCTTATGAACTTTTATCTGGTGCTCATCACTATAGAATCAGTGTGTTTCACAAAAAATATTAATATTGAGAACACTCCCATGAGGTGAGAGGACGGTATTATCCCCATTTTACAGAACAGGAGTTGAGGCACAAAGATAGTATGGTCAAAAGTGTCCCCTTACTTGGGATACTCAATTTGAGAGTACTAGGACCTGATTTTTCAGAGTGTTTAGTATTGTATGGTATGCTAGAGATAGAGTCTAGGCGGGGGGCATTTGTGTGTGTAGGGATGTCGGCATGCATGTATGTTCAAAGCACAACTCCATTTGATTTCAGTTGCAACTGTGAGTGCTCAGCAATTTAGCAAATCAGACCCCTAGGTATCAAGTTCAGAACCCAGAAAATGAGCAACATAGAGTTAGTGACCCCTCTGTGGAAATGTCCGGTTTATGTGACTTGCCCAGCATCACATAAGAACTCTGTGGCAGAAGTAGAGATCGAATTCACTTATCCAGGGCAGCATTAAATCGCGTTATCCATGAGACCATTCTTTCCCTTCCTACAATCGTCTGCCTCATTCACTACGTACCTTAAAAGTTCTGTAACAAGTGAAGCAGGGGTCTTATAGACAACGGTCTCCTTCATTACAGAACCTGGATTCATTCCCCAGAGCAAGTCCTTCCTGTGCACTTAATGAGGCAGGGGTCTTGTGGAAAAAAATAGCATATGATCAAGTAATTAAAGATTATCCTGCATACATGTAAAGGGACACAAATTAAGGCTGCCTAGATAAAATCTGGCCAATGAATTATCTCACCCACTGCCCTGTTTGGAAAATGAGATTCTGGTATGCATTTCAGGTCACATGAGTATCTTATGTTCTACTTAGGGATGCCAGTTTTGGTTGGATGTGTTCCTGGAGATTTCATCACATGGCAAAATCTTTAATTAAAGATCGATCTTTAATTCCTGAGACTCCAGGGACAATCCTAGTTGGCAACCCAAGTTCTACTTCGATACACCCTTTGAACTATATTGCTTGTTTGCAATCACCTCTACACCATGTCACCCTCTATTGATCACTTCCAAATAGACTGTGAACTGTAGTAAACAAATCCTGTTGTTTAGGAGTAGTTCTTTGGCTCAATAAGTCCTGGAAGAGTTAACAGATTAAGTCCCTTCGTTTTCAGTTTAAATCGATTTTTTTCCAATTTTCACTCTCTTTTTGTATCATTCAAATATATTTTTTTAAAAAAGTGAAAAGGATGAAGTTGAGTGTATGTGCTGCAAATGATGTGGCCCAATTATTAAATGTAAATATTTATACGCTAATAGTTCTAAGTCTACAACAATAAACTGTTTATTCAAATGAAAAGTTTTATTTGGGGATTAGAGATATATTGTTTTCTTAAACTCAGAGGTGGCGTGTTTTGAATTCTGTTTTAATTCTGCAGCATACCACATTGAATTTCATTAACGAAAGCATTAATCTACTGAATACTTTTTCCTCCTGTCCTTCTGTCCACCAAAATAAACCCCGATATTTACCCAGAAAAATTATTAATGTTTTTTTCCACTGATTTTTCACCTATTTTTGTTTTAGTAATAAACACAAATAAATTCCCAGGAAAAATTAAATAAAATAAAAACTGAAAACGAAGGGCTCCACAGATCAGTTACTCATCTACACTCTCCGCAACTAGACGTGGGTGCAATGGTGGTTTTCTGCCACGTTCCCTTCCTCTCCCCACTTCAGTTCTGGTAACAGCTGGGAGCCATTGTGGCCCTGGTACAAGATAGAACAGCATCAGGACAGTTCAAACTTGTCCCCACTTCAGCAGGCTCTAGGAGCTATTCCATTGGCTCAGAATTGCCAGAGCACAGCATGCTTCAGCCTGCTGGGAATGGGTTGCTAAGCCATCTCTGAATCACCAAGGCATTCCCTGACACACTTGGTGCTTTGACAGTTCTCTGCCAATGGAAAGGGGATGGAGTGAGGGGCCAGGATCTGACCCAGAGTGTGTGTGTATGTAATATAAAAATAAAATCAATGTGATACCAGGAGTGTTGCTTCAATCTTTAATATTATGGAGAAACAAATCTTTCCATCGTTGTTTGTATAAGCAAACATTCCATGTAATTTTTATTTGTATTATTATCATTGTGCAGAGGACCCCTAGTCATGGACCAGAACCACATTGTGCTACGGGCTATACAAATCATTTTAACAGTCACATACCAAAACCGAGTAGTCATATCCTGGTCTCTTCCCCCAACACTTAGCAGCCAGCAGTCTAAACCTGCTAGCCAGAGTGGAAAGATACCTATGGTACGTCTCTGTACTATACTTTGCTCTCCAATATATCCCATTTCTCTTCTCCCTTCTGCCCCCATCCCGTCACAAACCCATCCCTACATAGGGTTAGGAAATATTACTAGACCCCAAATAGCTACAGTGTGACACTTACTAGCCACAGACATTATGAGAGATGGGAGTAGGAGGCAATACTTCAGTGAGAAGTCAAAATCTCCTGCAAACTGGTGAGAAAGGGGAGGGCACTGAGTTTCCTTCTAGCATGCTGTTTCTGGGCCATGCTTGGGGGGCTTCATTTTAATTTCTGCCCCAGGCTAGTATGTGTCTGAATTTTGAAGCCTCTCTGAATCTTTCTGCAAGGTAGAAAAAGTATTCCTTCTCTCTGTTCCTTCCCTTCATGCTCCCATGCAGAGCCTCCAGGCTCTAATGTGGATGACTGTAGAGGGGGATTGACTGGTGGTGGTGGTCTGTTTCTCTACCTTCCCTCCGCTAACTTTTCTATCTTCCATGTGCTGAACTGTGGGGAAGATAGGTTTAGAGGTGGGACAACTGTGCCTAGTACTTGCAGACAGGCTGCTGTGCAAGCATGAGCTCCCTGACTTATCGGAATAGTCCGTGAGGTAGATATGTACCAAAATCCAAACAAAATCTTTTGCTGCGCTCCAGTGTCTTTATAAGACTGTGGAGAGCAGCACCATTTTACTGTGGGTTCTCTAAGGCAGGAGTGAGAGGGTGCGAGAGTACCAATATGGACACAAACTGAAATACAGAATAGTCATAAAGCAGGTTTGCAAGCCAATTTGTACTGAATTGGGAACAGTGTGCACGAGAGATGCCTACTGATCTGCCTGGCACAGCACCTTCTTTGGGAGTGAATGACTGTATTGTGAGATTTTTTAATTAAACAGTCACAAAGAAACAGAATGGTCTCAGAAACAATAAAAGCTGTAATGCTGATTGCTTGCAGATGTGTAGTGAACTGGGGGCACAATAAATGAGAGATTACCTCCATATTTTCCTGGCATGCCACCTGCCTCTGTGAGTGTGAGAAATGTCTTATTGGATTGGAATGATTGCACTACAATAGAATTGTTGGGGGGAAAGCTGGGATGCCAGCTTCCTTGCTGCCTGGCATTGAACTAGGGCTTCAGGCCCTTTAACACTGAGAACTCTGGAGAACCAACATAATTTTTACTTTTGAAAGGTAAAACACAAATCCCCCAAAGCATCGCCATTTAAATATCCATTCAGTCATTACAGAACTTGTCATCATAGGTTTTGTATTTTCTGTTGCTGTTGGACCCCTAAGCAGTTATTGCTGATGTGCTGCTCTGTAGTTTCTGTCTTGCTGAGTCCATGGTTTAACTAACAGTAGGTGGGACTCTTCCTTCTGACACTCTACTGCACCAATGCCCCAGCAGGGTGCTCAGGGGGCACCCTGTGAATAAATTAACAAACACATGTAACCCTTTTTTCAGTTCATGAATAATTCATGGACTTTGATTTTCCTGATTGTTTGCTTGAAGTTGTTCTGATGCTTTATGAAAACACATTTCAGCCAGTAATTTGATCACAAACTATCTGCTTCATCTGGGTCTTCGCCTATTTATTGTTCGTGGTGTGTGAATAGCATCCTAAATTGCATGGTATTGTTCCCTGATGTGATGACAAAGGGCTGATCTAAATGAAAGAATTACCGTTGGTTTAGCTAAATCTGTTTTAAAGCAAACTAGCTAAACTAGTGCAAACTTTTAATGTATGTGCACTTAAAATGGCTTAGCTTGATTTGGGAAATACCAATTTAAGCAAAACTGATTTAAGTGAAGATGAACATTAAGCTATCAATTTTACGGCGAATTGAAATTCAGCTACAATGAGAAAATCTTTGTGGACAGAAAGAAAGCTAAGATATTATCCAACTCCAAAGGAGGATCTGTTGCAGTGTGTTAATAAACTTTTTCATAACTTTATTCTAGGTTGGTACAGAGGTTACACATTAAGAAAAAAATCAAAAAAGGTAAGTGTTCTATTCCCAGTTAGAAATTCATTTTCTCTTGTAACAAATATTTGTTATAAACATATGTCAGATTTTGCATATTGGAACTTTGTTTAAAAAGTCAACTAAGAACTTCTATAAAACTTAAAATCTAGTTGATCTGTTATGCTAATGTTAGCTTCATGTTCTGTTAAATACTGAATTACTCATAAAATGCAATTGCATCTTGCAAAGTGATAGCATTGTGATTTTCAGCCATTCTCTGTGAAAGATGGAGTAATCTTGCTTTCTGCAATGCAATTTTGCCTTGTTGTTGGCTTGAACTGAGCATAAAATGTCTGTTGACAGCAGACATTCCAAAACAAAAAAGGAAACAGCTGAACTATTGCCTATAATGTTGCATTTTAATTTTTTTTGGGGGGGAGGAGGGTTAATTTATAATAGTACTTAACCAGAATTAAAGATTTATAGTCTTGATTTTTACCTTTTAAAATAAAAATGTTTAGAAAGACATATTTGCATACAGAAATGAACTTTGAGCTCCTTTCATTTGCATAGCCTTCTGCATGTCTAAAAGTAACCAGAGTAATTACATATTGAATTCTGTGGTAGGCCTCTCCCATTTCCTAACCTTTTGATTTTTTTATTCCTTTTTGTTATTTTCTTTTGGGGTGCTATGTTAAATTCTTTTGAAGTAAAACTTCAAGAATGTGCCTCACTAAATTCTAAGTAGTGGATATTTAAGTTGACTGAAATTAATTCCAGGTGCTGCTGTATTAATCTGATTGCCGCTAAATGTAGCAGTCCTTCTTTTGTTTTGAAAGCTCTTACTGGTTTTAGAGAGATTTCCTATATTTAAAATGGGGAATTCCTGTACAATCCTTTTTTAATTGGTTGTAGGTGTGGTGGAGACTCACCTGACCTAAATTAACGCTAGTGCATCTTGATTGATTGTATTTGTTTTGCTCCCTGTAGAAAACCTCCTGAATGCTGACAGTGTTAATACCTATGTATTCTTACTCTTTCTCATTCCATTTCCACCCCTCCGCTTTCTTAAGGATTGGAGCTAAGTAGAGAGAGAGAACTTCTTCCTATTACAATATCCTGGGCTTTCTGCTTCCATTCCTTTCTTGGCTTTTGTCTAGATTTTGCAGCTGACCCTTTTCTTGCTTGCACATCCCATCCTTGACCTCCTGAGACTCTTTCCTTTGACCAGTGTCTCTTGGTTGTTCCTCTGGCACTTGGCATTTTCTCCTGGTTTCTGAGTCTGTTCTTCAGCTATGTTATTCACTCCTTTCCCCCACCCCTCTTTTGTGTATCTAATGTGTTTCATATTCAAAGGATTGGGATGGAGGTTAAAAAGAAAGTTAACCACTCAAGGGCTGTAACTTGGCTCCCTGAGTTAAATTAACTTGTGTGGGGGTTATGTTAAAGTGGCACTAACCTATGAAAAGTTAATGTTAATGTGTGCGTGAATACAGACTTTTACAGCACAAATTGCACAAAATTTGGTTCAGTTGTGCTTCTCTACCTTTGAGAGCTAGTCTAGGTAACTGGAAAACTTGCTGAGGTAAAATAAAATCTATCCATCTTTATTAGTGTTGGTGCTGAGTAAGATCTGAAACATAGCTTAGATGTTTGTGTGTTTATAATCTCAAAATGTCTACTCTTTTTGTGTGTGTGTCAAAGCAAGATACTTGGCCACTAGTTTTAAAAGCTGAGCTATGGGAAAGGTATCATCTTATCCTGGTTTAGGGGCATTTGTTAACTTTTAAAATCTAATTTGAAAGTTATGTCCTAATTCTAGGCTCTGTAATTGGGGAGAGAGGCAACAACTCGCTTTTAAAGTGAAATTGTTTCAGGCAAGCAGCAAACTTCCAGCAGAAATCTTTTAAGATATCCCTCATTGAAATGTGTATGCCTTGCGATGGTAGAATAGGTTGGTGTATATGTGTGGGACACGTGTGTGTTACTGTGTGGCCAAGTCAGGTAACCAAAGGTCATGTGCAACCCTAAGGTGGTAGTTCCTATAACAGGGAGTCTGTTGGGGCAGACAGGGAAGACCAGGGTCAGGAGGACAGCAGGAGATACCTTTAGAGAGCAGGAGTAGAAACCTCAGCTGGGAGAGGCTTAAAAACAGGATAGGCAGCAGGGCCTGGGTTTGGGAAGGAGCCATAAAGTCTGTGAGGGAAGATTTGTGTTGAATTGAGTTGAACTGTTTTTGTTAATGAACCAGACCTAGAGAGGGGATGTGATTTAGCCCATGAGTCTATGTGCCTTCTTCTGGGAACTGAGTTGGGGAACCTGAGGCAGTAGATGCATGAGCAGAGGGGGAAGTGCATCTCCTTACAGGCCACTGTACTTTAACTAAGGAGCTACCTCTGCTGTATAATGCAGTTTTATAAAGATAATATATAAAGTTAGGGACATAACGGTTTTAAAATACACATACAAAATCAAATTCAGATCTGAGACATTCATAAAATAGCCTATTTAATGCTATTGAATAGAATATGAAAAATTCTTTGCAGAACAGAGTGTAGCTATTTGTTAGATAATAATTAGTCTGAATGTATGTATGTCGGGTTACTTATATATATATAAAAAAAACTAACTCTTTTTCCCCCCCAAAGGGCATATTTCCTGCTTCCTATATTCAGCTTAAAGAAGCAATAGTTGAAGGAAAAGGGTGAGTTGAGACTTGAAGTTTAACAAGAATAAAATTTCCTATTTGTGGAAATATAATTTCTGTGCTTTTATGAGATAGGCTAATACCTCATTTCCTATTGGCTAATGAAAGGATGTGCTGAACACTTCAAAATTGATTCATAGATCTAAAGGCGAGAAGGGAACCATTAGGAGCAAATGTCTGACCTCCTGTGTACCACAAGCTATAGAATTTCATCCATTGATTACTGCATTGAGCATGATAACTTTTAGTCTTGATTTAAATGCTCCAAATGATGGGGAGTTTATTGCATTCCTTGATAATCTACTCCCGTGGTTAATAATTACCCTGACTATTGAGCAGTTGAGTTGCATTTTCAGTTTCACTGTTTCTGACTTCAATTTCCTGCCATTGGATCTTATGCCTTGCTCTAGTAGGGCAAGGATGACTCTAAGAGCAGATACATTCTCATTATGTAGGAACTTGTAGATGATGTTCAAGTCAGTTATTGACCTTTTCTTGAATAAGCTAAGTAAACTTAGCTCCTCATGGTAAGGTATCTGTTGTTTTTTGCCTTGCTGAGAAGCATTTCTACAAAAGATCATCATCTCCATCGGTGAATCCCAGTTTTGTGGTGTTGTGTACATGTGTACATTCCACTGTCCTGACTTCCCTTGCCCGCAGATGTTTTGAGCTGTTATATAAAAGCAATTTATACTAATGGAAACAGTGCTACCTTAATATGTATGAATTTGAACTTTGTTACCAAGTTACTATACATGTATATTAAAGATCATAATACCGTTATAGAAGATCATTTAAAAAAGATATTTGTGAAACAAAAGTAATATTGAGTGGAATTGACAAATGACTAGCCAGATATGAACTTTGGTGCAAAGAATTAAAATATTTCCTCCTTTTTGCCTGATCTTTTTTTAACCCTCTTAAATATGTAAATGATAAAACTACTAATCAGATGATTACTGCATAATGGCATCTTCCTGGCTGATTAGAAAACTGCCACTAAGTGCTGCACTTTTGACATGCTAAAAGAGCTAGCTGTCGTTCCATACTCAGATGATGGACTATTATAAAATAGTCATCTAGACACACCAATGGTGAACACCTACAAAACAGGTTTTTCCTGTGTAAAAACAGTATTTTGCTAAAGGATCAATCATAATGGCATGGTCTCATACATGCCACATAACTGGCTTTCCCCCAATCGGTTCCTACAAAATTAGTACATTACAAAAGAAGTAAATAGTGTGATACATGTGGAATGTTAAAATTTGTGGAAATAATACTTAACTCTCATATAGTGCTTTTCATCATTAGATCAATATTGTTATCCCCATTTTATAGATGGGGAAACTGATGGACAGAAGTGAAGTGAGATTTGTGCAAGGTCACACAGCAGGCCAGTGGCAGAGTCGAGAATGGCATATAGTGATATACTGTATAACTTGTAATATGTTTGTTTTTTCTTTTGAATCCTGTTGTCATGGAATCGGATTTGAAACTTAGCAATAACCACTCGTGTCTACAAATTGGAATATATTAATGATTTTACTATTCTACCAAAAATTGTTTTTGCAAACTTTAGACAGCATGAAACAGTCATACCCAGTGAGCTCCCACTGATTCAGGAAGTTACCACAACACTACGAGAGTGGTCCATAATATGGCGGCAGCTATATGTGGTAAGTAAAGTACGCTGATTCCCCCCCCCCCCCCCATATTTACAGTATTCTGGGCTTTATGACTTGGATGGAAAGAAGGAGAAAAGACAGATATTTAAATAATTAGGAATAGTAGAATGTAAGGTACACAAAGTCTATTTAACCAAGGTCACTCTTTCCTTACTCTTACTCTCCCAAAGTAGCTCTGAAACTCATTTTACAAAGCTATTTTGGGGCTTCTGTGACAAGGCAACCTGGAGATTCAGGTGTTTGACATCACTCTCCATACTGTGCCATGCTCTGAAAACTGTGGATATGATATGCAGCATCAGGGACTTGGAGAGCAGGTCTTGGTATAGCAGTACACCTCTACCCCGATATAACGCTGTCCTCGGGAGCCAAAAAATCTTACTGCATTATAGGTGAAACTGCGTTATATCGAACTTGCTTTGATCCGCCTTAGTGTGCTTTACCGCGTTATATCCGAATTCATGTTATATCGGGTCGCGTTATATCGGGGTAGAGGTGTATCTTGTGTTCTTATGAGACCACGGCATGCAATAAGAGCTGAGAAATGATGCAACATGATTTAGTAACATGCCTGCCTGTGATTTCAGTCACCGCACCAAGAGGTAGTGATATGAGCAGGTCACCCTGGAGGGTTGTAGATTTTTTTAAACCATATCAGATTTTTTTTTTTAAGTCAGAGAAATTTTTGGGCCTATCAAACTTTTCATTGATATTCTGTGCCAATTAATATCAACTCATGTAATATTATTTATTATAATATACAGTACAGATGAGTAGTGTTTACTGGCTAGATCTTTATCCAGCTTAGGCTCTTATTTAAAGTTTGCGGATGAATCAGGGCTAGGGGTTGATCATACCAAACTCTCCAAACTTCATCTCATGAGACTTCAAATGAAATTTCAGCTATGTCCAAAAAGGAATCAGAAAATAGTCTCCATTCTGGGTTGGAGTCTGACTCGGACCCTGTAAAATAGGGACAGATTTAGAATTAGGAATTCAAATTTGAAGTCTCTTTTCCCTAAATTTAAAAATGGTTTGGATTCAGGGTTCCAGTTTTGGCCCAGATAGCTTTGCAATACTGGGGGTAATATAATAGGACATATTTTGAAACTTAACACAATAGCTACCTCATCCTGGACAGTGTTATTATGACACTGGAATAATGGAAAGGAACTGTGCTGTTTTCTGTTATTTTAGAGGTACCATAGTTAGATATCTCATAATGGATGTTTCAAGGCTAAATCATTGTTAAATTATTTGCAGTCTTCAGACTGAAGGGACTATAGAACTATAAAGTGATATAAGATCTAGCCATTTGTTACATACTTGTGTGATCAGGTAATGAAAGATCCCTATTGTAATATTTATCTTTAAGGGAGAGAGATTCAAGGTTGTTATGACAAATTCAGAAAACTGAGATTAACGTTTGTGGGGGTTAAAATATCCTTAAAATGCATCAATAGAAGCCTTTTTGGCATATAAAATACTAATGGACAAATTAAATTGCTTTGTTTGGTTAGCACAAATTTTAAATTCTCAGTCTTGATTATTTTCATATGCATAAATTCTAAATGAAAAGTTAGTACTCATTAATTAAACCAATATGTTAATATCTCTGTCTGACACGTACAAAACTTCTTAAAATTCAACAGCTGTGTTCTATGCATGCTTGTTTTTGATTACACAGTAGCATCTTACAAATGTACAGCAATAAGCATTAATCATCTGTCAGATTAACTGAAAAACTACAAGCTTGGAGTTAGCTATGAATATTTTGTGATGATCTGGGCAGTTTCAGATAGTCAGCTTGTGTTTAAATATAGTGATTTAAAAAAAATATGGCTGAAATGTAAACAGTATTATTGTAGTCTAATACCACATTAGAGGAGATGCAGCATCCCAGTGCTCTTAGTTTAAGGTCACTACAAATGGAAGATTAGCAAACCCATCTTCTTTAAAGAAAATGGGAAATTTCCACTTCAAAGTATGTTCTTTGCTATTTGATGCAAAATTTCTAGATGTCACGAACAGCTGTATGAAATGTATATTATGTTAATTCTGTTTTTATGGCAAAAGTAAAGTGAATATCCTGCAAAAACATGATTTTGAGACCATAACTTGGGAAAAGTGAAGATAACAAGGAAATAAATTACTACTTGAGTGTGGTAATGAACATGTTTCACATAAAGGGACACTTAAAAGAAGCTAGAAACTTTGAATGTTACAGGGTGAGGTGAATGATGCAAAATCCACTGCAGTCAATGGAAATGTTCTGATGGACTTTTATGGGCTTTGGATGAGGCCCACAAAGGAGAGGGAGGGAGAAACAAAAATGAATTATGTTGGAAGTGAATCAGAGAATGAGATGTAATATGATGCAGTTGAGGCTAGAGAGAGAGATTGAGAATATCAGATGCAAGTGAATATAAAGTAGAAATTTGACATAATACTAGAGCAGTAATGCTTTTTTAGTGCAAGAAAAGGATGTGTGGGACAGGATCTGGAAGGGACAAAATATCAAAGGGGCAGAATTGGGAAAAATAACTAGGAAGAACAGAATGAGAAATGACCCTATGTCCCCTACGGGCCCTTCACACCCCAGTAACTTTCCAGACTCTCTCCTTGAACCCCTAAAACAGCTCATGCCATACTCTGATCCCAGTGGCTTCCCTATTTCCTCCCATACTTCTAAATTATTTAGGGATCAGAGTCCTGCCCAACCCCCTGCTTCCATTGCTTGGGAGCATTCAGAGAGGGAAATCGGTGATTCTTTCTCAACTTTGACGCACATGGAGCTGCACAAAACTTAGCATAGGTGGTTGCGAAGTGGAGGGGCATGGGAGGGGGAAGTTGGTCAGAAACTCCTTCCTACCCACATATACTTCTCTTATACCAATTAAACCATTGAAGAAGGGTGCCTAAAATGTGAAGCACTAATTCTGATATTAAATATACAGCATCTCTTACATATGAACAACCTCTCTATAGAAGCAAGTATCTGATCATATTGCATGCTGCTTAAATTCAGAACTTCTTATTGAACAGGGAATGTATGCTGCTGTCTTTGGCAGGAATTCATTGAAACTACATGCAACAGTCACTGTTGTGGTTATAAAGTGAATAGATAAATTGAGTCAAATGCTACATTCTGATCCATTCATTTGTAGTCCATGTCTTACAGATAATGCTTGTATTACATAACAAAATTTGATTAATCTCTGAAAAGAGAAAAGAACCGTGGGTGGCCTTCCCAAAGGGGAGCTAGGTAGAATGAAAAGGTGGTAGATTTATAGAGTTTAATACCAGATAGAACCATGAGATCATCTAGTCCAGAGGTGCTCCAACTTCATTGCAGCGCTACCCTCTTCTGACGACAAAAATTACTGCACGATCCCAGGACGAGGGACTGAAGCCTGAGCCTGGCCGAGCCCCCCTGCTTGGGGACACACAAAGCCAAAGCCCAAGCCCCCCTACATTGGGTCGGACCAAAGCCCAAGGCCCCCAGGCCTGTAACCTGAACCCCGCTACCCAGAACTGAAGCCCTCTGGTTTTGGCTTCGACCCTGGGCCCCAGCAAATCTAAGCCAGCCCTGGCGACCCCACTTTGGGGTCCCGATCCACAGTTTGAGAACCGCTGATCTAATCTGACCTTCTCTATTACACAGACCATTACATTTCATCCAGTTATGCCTTTATTGACCCCAGTAACTTGTTTGACTAAAGTTAGTGGTTCTCAAACTATGGGGCCCTCCCAAGGAAAGCACAGGAATGTGTCAAAGGAGGTGTGAGCTGTGTGCGCGGTTTTGTGTGTGTGTGTGTTTGGGTTTTTTGGAAGAGCTCTGTCTGTCAGCCCTGTGTGGCTGGGGCTCATGCAGAAGAACCATGCATACCCGGGAGGTGGGGATAAAGGAGACAGCTGGAGCCCTGCCACTTGGTCTCTTCTCCTCTCCCTTCCCCCCCCCCCCCGTGAATTTCTCACCTGGAGGCGACAGAGCTCTGGCAGTCAGCCCCCCGGGTGGCAGAAGCAATGCAGAGGTAAGGGTGGTAATGCGGTGCTAAGTCTGCTGTGAAAATTGATATTGACAAAGTGATATTCACATTCCCACTCTTACTTCTGTGCTGCTGCTGGTGTGATGGTGCCTTCAGAGCTGGGCACCCAGCCAACAACCGCTGCTCTCTACTCTGCCTTCAGAGCTGGGTGGCAGTAGATGTACTTGGGGGTGGTGTTGAGTGGAGGGCACAAACGACTACAGACACGAAGAAGGGGAGCCCAGTCCAAAATTTATTTGGTTAAAGTATACCATCCAGAAAGGCATCTAGTCTTAATCCGAAGACATTAAGGGATGGAGAATCTACTACTATTCTTGGTAGCTTGTAATCACCCCCACTGTTTAGAAAAATTGTGATTCATTCTAATTTTAATTTGTCTGGCTTTGACTTCTAGCCTTTGGTTTTTGTTATGCCTTTCTCCTCTAGATTAAAGAGCCCTTTAGTACCTGGTAGTTTCTCACCTTGAAGGTATTTATACACTGCAATTAAGTCATCTTTTTGATAAGCTAAACAGAAAGAGCTCTTGCAGTGTCTCATTTCCTCCAGCCCTCAGATAATATTTTTTTTCTTTTCTACACTAACAACTTTTCAACTTTCTTTTTAAAATGTGGACCCAAGAACTGTAGCTTAAGTTTGAGCACTTAGTTATCCCTGCTGGTCCTCGTGGGACTGATAAATAGCATTGAGCCTGATCATGGCCTGCATGGGAGACCTCGGTGAAATATCTTGACTGCAGGAAGATGCTGGCAATTCCCTTTTGGATCAGTACTCAACCGGTGGCCTAGCATGTACTGCATGACATTATGATGTTGGAAGTGCTGACTTTCTGATCATATATAACTGAGGTTCTGACTAGGGTTGTCACCCCCTGAGGTATAAAAAAACAGGACATCCAGAATGAGCCTGAGCCCAAAACACTAAAATTGGCCAGCTGGCAGTGTGTACTGAACATCCTTACTGATTTCCCAGGACAGCTGCGTCAAAAAAGGGACAATTCTGGGAAAACCTGGGCAGGTGTCAACCCTAGTTCTGACTACTTCTCATCTTTTTAAATATATCATAGTCTCTTTTTTAAGAATAGGAAGGTTAACCGTGATTTGCTGCCAAATGGCAACTGTGGTTAGTAATCTGTCTGCTTAATAGCTATTGTAGTTTCTCGCCTGGATATAATTAGGGCCCTACCAAATTCGTGGCCATGAAAAATGTGTCACGGACTGTGAAATCTCGTCTCGCCCCCATAAATCTAGTCTTTTGTTTGCTTTTACTCTACAGATTTCATAGGGGATACCAGCATTTCTCAAATTGGGGGTCCTGACCCAAAAGGAGTTGCAGGGGGGTTGCAAGGTTATTTTTTTGGGGGGGGGGGGCATGGTATTGCCACCTGTACTTTTGTGTTGCCTTCAGATCTGGGTGGCCGGAGAGCAGTGGCTGTTGGCTGGGCACCCAGCTATGAAGACACCATCCTGCCAGCAGCAGCGCAGAAGTAAGGGTGGCAATACCATACCATACCATACCACCCTTACTTCTGCGCTGCTGCTGGCGGCGGCTCTGCCTTCAGAGCTGGGATCCCGGCCGGCAGCCGCCACTCTCCAGCTGCCCAGCTCTGAAGGCAGTGCTGCCGCCAGCAGCAGCGCAGAAGTAAGGGTAACTGTATTGCACCCTCCCCTAGAAAAATCCTGTGATCCCTTCTCTCCCACAGTTCCTTTTTGGGTCAGGACCCCTACAACATTGTGAAATTTCAGATTTAAATAGGTGAAATCATGAAATTTACGATTTTAAAAAATCCTATGACAGTGAAATTGAGTGAAATGGACTGTGAATTTGGTAGGGCCCTAGATATAACATTCACTTGCTGCCTAAACTGTTGTGTAGCATTGCTGTGCACTGTTAAGCAACCACTGCATCTCACTCCAGAGGTGGCCCTGTTTCGTGGTCGCTAAAGTTTAATCCTATGTGTATTTATATAAATATTATCAGAGAAATTACTTCTTCCCTCTCAAATATGGAATTTCATCTCCCTGTCCCCTGCTTTCTACCTTATTTTCCCCTCCCTAAAAATATTATACGGCTCTGAGGTGCTGGAGAGCCTATATGAGTTCTGAGCTAGACAGGTTTAAGAGCTGATCTCTTGCGATCCCAGAGCGCTGTAAACAGGTATTCAATATCATCATAAATCTGGAAACACCTCTTCTTTTAATGGCAGAACAAGTCCATTGTCCCCACCCCAGTAAATTATACAGTATTGTATTAGTTTTTAAAACCAAAGTGTTCTTTCCTATATTATTCCTCTAATGTCCCTGCTGTCTGTCTGTCCTTTTGAATACTGTGTATATAACCATATAAACAAAAAAGATGCCTTAATCCTAAGCGGTTCACTGTATTGAATAAATCATGGTCAATGTTTTAAAGGAACTTAGTCGCCTAAATCAGTATTTAGGCACCTAAATAAGAGGCAAGACTTTCAAAAGTGATGGGAACTCAACAGTTCCCATTGAGGGGACAGCACCATGCTCAGCACTATTGGAAACCAGGCCTCTAATTTTGGAGCATAGCTTTAGACACCTAGTTTTGAATCTCATGGCCCATGTTTTTAATTTGTCATATAAAAACTCTAAAATGTGCTCTGTTATTTACCTTTTAAAATAACATTGACAGTCTTGTTTAACTATTTTATTTTCAAACAGCAAGATAACAGAGACATGTTCCACAGTGTACGACACATGATATATGATCTTATTGAATGGAGATCACAGATACTTTCTGGAACTCTACCCCAAGATGAGCTCAAGGAACTGAAAAAGAAAGTGACTGCCAAAATAGATTATGGAAACAGGTTTGTGATGACTACTTCATAGTGTGCGCTTCTTGAGGGAGTGGGGGGAATCAGCCTTGTCGTATTATATAGCAGTTCAAAGGCACCGCATATATATGAAGAAAGTAGTTCTGTAAGCAGTAGTACTTGTATTTTAAGTAGCAATCTTTTTAGACTATGGCAAAGTGGGGAAAATTGCAATATAAAAGCATTTTGATACAGTACAAATTATAATTTGTGTACTAGAATCTTTCTGTTAAGCTGTCACTCATAAACTTTGTGACACCATCCATTTGATGTCAGATTAAAACTATGATGTTTCTGAGGTCAGATGAAAGATAAAAATGTTCCTGTCTTTGAAAACCCTTTGACAATTCCACATAAACTGTTGCTGCCTCTCTAGTATCACCAGCTGTTTGCACTCTGAACTTGTTAATCCTCTCATGCAGTGCTAGAGGATTTGTCTGGGAAATGTGGGGTATCTCATTGTGCTGCTGCTTGTGTAGTATCTAGCTTGTATTAATGGTTATACTGTTAAAAGTTGATTAGATTTCATAAGCATTTATATTCCTCCAGAAGATGAGGATAAAAACCAGAAATGGCACCTAATTAATGACAGATGTTACAATGGGACATGCATCAGATATGTCAGCAACTTAGATGAGGTGACTTTTGATTTAAGGCTAAGCATCCTGAAAACTATTTGGATGGAGGGAATGTTGTGTTTGAAAATTGAACTGGTTAGCTGTAAATTAAATCATCCCATGGTAAGGAGGAATGTCATACTATTAAGTTGTGACATTTTTTAATTGAAAGCGAGGGATCTTTCCTTGCTGATACACAAAATTGGAATCTGGTCAAAGTAGCATTCTCAATAATGAGAACGTGGGGTAATAAGGTTATTGAACTCCTGGGGATGGAAGATTGATCATCCAAACTTTCTTTAAGTGCCACTGTAGTATGATTAGCTCATGAGAATTCAGCTATTTGTGCTTTGCTACTTAAATACTGCAGGTTCTTCAGTTCTTGTGCTCATGTACTTTTTCAGCAAAAATAGTGATAAAAAAATCACTAACTCCATTCAGTAAGTAATTTAACATTTATAATCCAAGATGCGGTCTGTTGTACCCCAGTAGACAGTTAACCAGATGTTGTTGATATTATTTGTTTGGCTACTGTATTTTACCATCTGGTTAAGGAGTTGGTTAAAGTTACTCTGAATAACGTCCAGATGCTCAGTGTTCAACACAATAGAACATCTTGTACTGTGTCTTTTATTCATAATGTTCTGATGGACTAATTAAGTGATCAAAACATTCCCTGTAGAGTAGGGGAGAGAATTGAATTTGAACTTTTGAGTAAATATGCACATTTAAAAGGGTGCAGTATCTTTTTAGTGTAGCCATATATCATGTTTTGCGTAAAATGAAATAAAATGACAATTTCTAATATCCAGATATAAGAAATATTCATTATGAATTAAATATATACTCTCTGGATTTCATGTATGTGCTTACTTTTTCCATTGTTTCCTGAAAGTAATTATATGAATGAGCTTTTATATAAATAAAGGCAGGATATTAATTTTATTGTGTTGTGATAATCAAAAACTTTATCATTGTGGATTTATGGACTTTTGTTTTTTAAATGGGTAGATATGAGATTATGAGACTGGATCAGTTTATTGTGTATAGCTGACAGGTTTCTTTTTGGGGTTGAAAAGCTGATTGTAAACAAACAACTCCTCAGTCATTGACATGTTTTCACAAATGTCACCTGTAAGTAGGGTGACCAGATGTCCTGATATTTGGGTCCATCCCCGTCCTGATTTTTCACATTTGCTGGTTGTCACCCTACCTGTAAGTTAAAGAGAAATGAAAACATAAAGTCAAAGTAGTTTCTGCTCCTGTTCATTTGACAGTCTGCGCCAGTGGGTTTCCACTCTGTTGTTCATAGTTGCAAGGCGGAATGATCAGTCACTGAGTATTAGATTATTTCCCACCCCCCCATCCGGCTACACTCTTCTAGATACAGGATGGCTCCTGTGCTTTCCTGAGCTCCAGGCAGAAGCATTTGGCTCCTCACAGAGCAGATAACTGGCTGAATCGATGTGCCAGATATTTCCAGTGACAGGCTCCTGTAGCCACAGTTGTTGTAAATCCTCTCATTCTGCTTCCAAACCTAGGCTAGGAGTGTCTCTGCTCTCTCACGGTACGCAGAAGAGGGTCTCATGTCCACACCTGTGGCAGCAGTGGCAGATGAGGATGCTGTGCCTGCTCTTTATCTCAGGCTTCAACCGGAGAGTCTAGCCCTCCTTAGGAGCTGAAGCCAATCCTTGCATATTGCAAGGTTTCCTGAACTGTCCTCTGGCAACCCCACTGTCTTTAGCACTCATGTTCCACTCCAGGGCAAACAGTATTTCAAAGAGCCCACTGTCACAGATCCAGTTGGGCACCCTCTTGCTGGCTACCCTTCAAACTTGGAGGGAATCCAAGCCGCTGTGTCCTTGGATGGCTTAAGCCTCTCAAGCCTGAACGGAATCCAGCCACTCCTCTAATCTCTGGGTCCCTTGGCACACGCTCTGGGTGCACACCTCCTGTCCACACCTCATCTTGAGAGCTGGAAACTGCTGTCCAGCTGCCTAGCTCCTCTGGGCTCAGTGCTGACCCTTCAGATTCCCTCATGCTTAAGCACATCTTCTCCCAGAATGCCACCCCAAACGCGTGAACTTTCTGGTTTGCAGTGGAATTCTCTCACGTGGCATGCAGTAGTTGTAAAGCATTTTACATACAGGAGAGGTACAGGTCTAACACATTTGCTCTCTTTGTCATCTGCACAAACTTTCCCCCAGCATGGGCTATTGTGCATTCTTCAAGGACAGATGTAGCCTTTGGTGCAGCTGTTCTTTGATCTCTACTAGATCGGTCATCCTGGCACCCACCCCCAGAAGTTTTGACGCTGCTCGGAACTCCTCTACAGTGAAGGACCCATAGAGACAATAATTCAAACAAGGAGAGATTACTTACCTGTACAGTAACTACAGTTCTTTGAGATGTTCTGTTTCTATTAATGCGCCACTACCTGCACTCCTTTCCCTCTACTTTGCAGTCCTTGCCTTGGCTGGATTGCCTAGTTGAGAAGGTACCAGAGTGGCGATGGGTCCACTCTTCCTTGAATCAGAACCCAAGGATGTATAGGGCGCAGATGCCAATCTTGCAGACACTACTACCAAAAATCTCAGGTCAAAAGCCTGAGGGTTTGCACACATCTGAAGTGCAGCACCCACAGGGCTAAAACATCTCAAAGAACTGCAGTTACTATACGGGAACCCTTCTGGGCTCAGAAATGAAGGGAGGGCTTCCTGCTTTATGCAGCCTCTAAATGATAAGTTACTGGAGACACAGCTGGAGACAAAAGACCCTGACTCATCAGCTCTTCACTATTGATAACTTTCAGCCCCTTCTGACATCCAGCTCTGTCTCCCCAGTTGACCAGAAACCCTGTAGGGTGACCAGATGTCCCAATTTTATAGGAACAGTCCTGATTTTTGGGTCTTTTTCTTATATAGACTCCTATTACACCCCCCACCCCATGTCCTGATTTTTCATATTTACTGTCTGGTCACCCTAATCCCCTGCTAAACCTGTTCTTATGGTTGGGAGCCCGTCTTTTGTAAAGAGCTGTTCTCCTTCACTGGAAGAGTACTTAACTTCGACAACTCTTTTGTTGTTCTTTTGCCCCAAATCTTTGGAATTTCAGCCCTACATGGAGGCAAACAAACAGCAGAGAAGGCAAAAGGTTGCACATTCAAAATTGAGTTTGCAGCCGGGTAAAGACACAGAGTTTGTAATCTCACTCTGTTCATAAATTCTACAGACAGATTCCCAAATATCACGTCCTCTGCCCCAGCTTTTGTGAGCAGCAGCCCTATAAACTTTAGCACTCAAATCCTTTTTCCTAACTTAGGGACAGTGCACAGTTTTAGATGATCGTTCTGTACAAAGACCCTGGAACACCACAGCACTTAGCACTTCGTTCCTCCTTCAACTCGAGGCAAGTCATTGAAGAGTTTCTTGCACTGAGACTGGAGGACGCTCAACTTCTCAACAGTCCTGCGTTTCCTCCTTTCATGGGAATGATAGTCTCAGGCCCTTAATTTAAGGTCCTCAGGTGGTAGTGTTTTATTTCAGGTAATCTGGAATGTTATCTAGAGGGGATTTACCCTAGGATCCTGTCCTTGGTGTGTCACACTGTCAAGGACTCCATGGCTCCATATGTTCATGAGGCTTCTCCTCTAACCTTATGCGTGGCTCCTCCAGCTTCCGCACCCAGCTAGAAATGGTTCAGAGTCTTCCCTGCAGAAGAGAGGAAGGAGAAACTGCTACCCTCTGTCCATGTACTTCCTACTCAGAAGAGTCAAGCTTTGTATGACATTTCAGTGCTGATTCACCCAATTGGGATTTCTAGGACTCTAGATTTTAGCAAACTCCTGACAAAAGGACTGCCAAAACAAGAATTCACAAGAGAACAGGAAAGAGTAATTCCCTGAGGATATTTGGAAGATTAAGACCTTTTCTCTTCCTCAAGGCCTTGGCCAAGATTGTTAGAGAGACTTGGAGGGATATAAACGGTATGTTCTTTGTTCCTTGGTTTTATGACAAGTTCTGGAGCTGGCACAGTGGAAAACAGATGATCCTCCCAAAAGATAGGCTGTGTGTATGGGGATAAAAAATCTTTCTGAAGAGGCTAACCTTTGACACTTGGACCCTACTGACAGAAAATGGGATTCTGCCTTAAGGAAAGATAAAGGTCTTAGTATCTCCTTTGCTGGGTCTCATAGCTTTTGCTTCTATGGATTTGTGGATTTCTGAAGTAACATGGAACTGCCTGCCCAGGAAGATTTTTAAAAAAGAAGCTAGAACTCATTTATTTGACCACCAAGTTATATGTGATACTACTCACTTTGTTTGTCCAGAATGTCAAATGAGACAGAGCAGAAAAAGAGATCTTTCTCGTCGTATAAATCCGGTATCTGTGATTACATATTCAACATTCTGCAATTCTTGCAGGCCTTTTATGCATAATGATAAGTAATCTGTAACTTTTTACATAGGATTCTTGATTTGGATCTGGTTGTAAGGGATGAAGATGGCAACATTTTAGATCCAGAACAAACCAGCACAATCAGCCTTTTTAGAGCTCATGAAATAGCTTCCAAGCAAGTTGAGGAAAGACTACTAGAAGAAAAGGTAAGATACACTATCCCCAACTGTTATCTTTTAAAATTAAGAATCATGTAAATAATGTAAAAAATAATGATAAAATATAATTAAAACAGGAATTTAGTCTTCTGTTTTAGTCCATGAAGCATTCTCAAGATCAAAAGTATCAAAAATACATTGTGTAGCTTATCTTATATGGGCTGCATAACTTATCCCCTCTTAAAAAATGATTCCTATACTTCAGAAGTGTAAATGTTGATATAATATTCTACCAATAAAATAATTGATGGATTACTATGAGAGAGAACTACGAAGATGACATGAGAGAGGAGATGCATATTTAATGAAATTGTATATATTAATGGTTGTTTTTCTTGAGGCTTAATTTAGGATACAGTGCTGTGGTTCAGATCAGTTAATATTTTCATTAGGATTGTATATGTGAACTGTATGCTGAGTTTTAAAATGTACTTGTTGAATCATCTGTGACAAGTAAAAAGGTTCCCTGATAAATGTGGAGGCAAAGCAAAAATTTTGCAGAATTTAAACTTTGCTTAAAAAATAAATTCTCTCTCCCAAAGACCTGTCCAAATGTGAACAGTGAAATCTGCTCTTCCTGAAGTTTTATGCAGATGGTTTCATTGTCTCTGCTGCTACTCACTGGTTTGCCAAGCAGGAGCAGAGTGTAATTAACAAAGTTCTGGACAGGTTGTGGTGCTGTTTATAGTCATCTTCTTGTTTATCTTGGGAAAGCTCGAAGCAGCAACGACAGAGGCAGGCCCTAAAGTCATCCATTGCGGAGAAAGGCTAAAAAATAAAAATTTGGGGAAGGGCAGAGTAGCGGTCCCGTCTTCTCCCCCTTCTTTCCTTGTAGCCTGTAGGAGGCCAGGGAAAGAGTAGAAGAGTGGAGACTGAAGGAAAGCTCTTCTGTTCCAGTAGACAAATTTGAAGCTTGATCCTTTGCTCCATTCTGTCTATTCCCCCTTGGTAGCTAGAAACTAATACAAAACAGAGCTCCAAGGAGGGTCCAAGTAGAGCAGCCTGCCAGAAATCTCAGCACTCTTCCTATTCCCAGTATAGAAAATGGCAAGGGCTGGGGCTTCTTCCCCCTGGAGGGGATGCACTCTTCTTTTGCCCTAAATGTTTCAGGTAAACATTTCATAGTGGAAGGGTAAGATTTAAGGATATGATTTAAGGGTGTGATTCTAGTCGTTAGTGCTGTTTAAATTTGACTTTTTGTCTCTATTATATTACAGTCTCAAAAGCAGAACATTGATATTAACAGACAAGCCAAATTTGCCGCCACGCCTTCGTTTGCTTTATTTGTAAATTTAAAAAATGTAGTCTGCAAAATAGGAGAAGATGCTGAAGTCCTGATGTCTCTGTACGACCCACTAGAATCAAAGTTTATCAGGTTAGCGTTGGCTGTCTGTTGCACTATGTATACCTGTTTATCTTGTGTCTCTGGATTTTGGTCGTGTCACGGCAGATTGGAGAGGGCTTTTTGGAAGGTCAGTTTGGTGGGTAAACTTTAGCAGAAAGTTAGCTGGGAAGCATGGATTATACAGCACTTCATCTGCTTTATTCAACACAGCAACAGATTAGTCTCCTTTGCTTCAGTACATTAGGAATTTGTAGTGTTCCTTATTGTATTTTCTTTAGTTCCACCTGTGTAGAGGTAAATGACACATGAACAAGGCTTGGCTCATTCACTGTTCAGCTGCCTTGGCAGTCATCAGAGAGACTGAGTGTTCTGGATCCCCTGCTTCCTTACAGGGACTGCATTCTACTAGGCTGAAGAAGAATTGCTCTTCTATTCATATTACATGCACAAAGACAATAGCAGCTGCCCACTGAGTAAATGTTCTGTGATTGTAATAGGAATGAAACACACCTGTGATATCAGGTTTAAAGAGACAAGAGTATATTACTTTTTGACCCCCATAAAACTTCATCATTAGTATCCATATGTGGTTATATGAATTATAAAATTACTTCTGTAGGCATCTAAAGTTAATGTTGATACATTTTTGGTTTAGATTTTAAAGTATGGTTCTATTCTAAAAAGTGACTTTAAAAATGCAATTATGTGGTACCATATTTGTGTCTCACTCAACAGATTAGATCTGGAAATCAGATGGTTGGTTTGTGTTTTTTTTCAAACTACCTGCCATGCAAACTCAAACTGAGAACTGAAAGTCAAGCTGGGTACTTTTGGCTCATGCATGACCAACGACAGAACTCAGTTAATTGTCCTACTGTTTCATGAGCTGAATAAGAATCCAGCGCACTGTCACTCCTGTATTAAGAGGTGTAAAACACCAAAACTAAACCCTCCCCCTCTACCAAAATAGCAAGAAAACCCAAAATATAATTTAGTCAGTAAAATGACAGAAATGGCAATGTTTACACACAAGGAACAAGCAATTGGGTAAGAAGATGCTATTTAGTATAATCTCTTCACTGAGCAGAATCTCACTTATAGTGCTGAAAAATAGGTTGTTTAATGTGAACTTAACCTAATTTTGTAACATCTGAACTCATACATATATATCTAAATACATATCTATATATATTTTAAAAACCTTGTTCTTACAGTGAAAACTATCTAGTTCGATGGTCAAGTTCTGGACTGCCTAAAGACATAGACAGGTTACATAATCTTCGAGCTGTGTTCACTGTAAGTGTGCTTTTGTTTTTGCAGTGTTTAAAGCGCTTTGTTTCCTATCTTGAAAAATGCTAAAGAGTTAACAAGTAGTAGACTACCTTTGCAAACTTGAATTTAGGTCCTGGAGAAACTTATAAGTCACTCCTTGTTAATTACTCTAATGCAATTTCTGACAACTGTGGTTCATGTGGGTAAAGGCCAAGTTGAACCTCTGACAATTGTGAAAAAGATTTAAACTGTTCAAAAATAGTTGGACTTCTTGGCTTCTGTGTAAAATTAATGGCTTAAATATTGTTATGAAAATTCTATTGTCATGAGAATAACTTATTCTAATGCTAAAAGATGAAAAGACTTTTACATTCTGAACAACAACTTGTCTTTCTGCTGGCTACTAAAGTAGAACCTGAAATGAATAGGATTCTTATAATGTATGGAAATTAATATTTCTAGGATCTTGGCAGCAAAGACCTGAAAAGAGAGAAAATCAGTTTCGTCTGTCAGATTGTAAGAGTTGGCAGAATGGAACTAAGAGACAACAACACAAGAAAACTAACCTCTGGGCTAAGACGACCTTTTGGAGTAGCAGGTAATCTATTCTCCTTAGTTTTTACATAGTCAGAATTCACTGTAAATAAGAGCTGCTTTTAATATTGAATAATTGTTCCATGTTTTTGACAGCTTTTTGGTAAGGGGGAAAAACAAGCTACTAAATCTTTTGTGTGCATCTTAGATACATATGTTACACTTGATGTAATTTCACTTAGGAAGGAAAAATCAAATGCACAACTACAAAATGGCAAATAACTGGCTTGGTGGTAGTACTATGGGAAAGGATCTGGAGGGTATGTGGATCACAAATTGAATATGAATCAATAATGTGATGCATTTTTGAAAAAAGGCAAATATCGTTCTGGGCAGTATAAACAGGAGTGTTGTATGTAAGACACTGGTGAGGCCTCTGCTGGAGTACTGTGTCCAGTTCTGGGCGCCACACTTTAGGAGAGATGTGGACAAGTTGGGAGAGTCCAGAGGAGAGCTACACAAATTATTAAAGGTTTAGAAAACCTGGCCTATAAGGGAAGGGTTTAAAAAGCTGGACATATTTAGTCTTGAGAAAAAAAGACTTGAAGGAATACCTGATAAGTCAAATATGTTAAGAGCTATTAGAAAGAGGACAGTGATCAATTGTTACCAATGTCTACTGAAGATAGGACAAGTAATTTAGTCTTCTAAGAGAGATTTAGGTTAGATATTAGAAAAAAATTTCTAACTATAAGGGTAGTTAAGTTCTGGAATAAGCTTCCAAGGGAGGTTGTGGAATCCCCATCATTGGAGGTTTTAGGAGTATGTTGGACACACACCTGCCAGGGATGGTCTAGGTTTACTTGATTCTGTCTCAGTGCAGGGGGCTGGACTTGATGACCTCTTGAGGTCCCTTTCAACCCGACAGTTCTATGATTCTGTGTATAGCATCAGGTATTTTAAAACCTAAATGGAAATGTACAAGTGCACGATAGCTTAAATCAGATTAATTCTCTTCCTGTGGAATATACGACCTTTTAAAATGTTTGAAACAGCAGAGCATCAACTGGGCTAGAGGTTCTGAAGTCACTCAGGAATAAGTGATTTAGCTGAGGCAGATACTCAGAATTATTAAGGCTAAGGTGCAGAGAGATGGAAGGTCAAAGAAACCACATGATAAAATTGCTCAGATAAAGTGGAAAACACAAATAACGTAATTGTTCACCGCATAGTTACATGAACTGATCATATGTCCTGTTTCTGTGACCCTTTGTAGTTACTTTCAGAAACAAATTACTTTGCCCTTAATAAAAACACAAGCAAAAGGAAAAAGCAACAGAAGGTCCTGTGGCACCTTTGAGACTAACAGAAGTATTGGGAGCATAAGCTTTCGTGGGTAAGAACCTCACTTCTTCAGATGCAAGTGAGGTTCTTACCCACGAAAGCTTATTCTCCCAATACTTCTGTTAGTCTCAAAGGTGCCACAGGACCCTCTGTTGCTTTTTACAGATTCAGACTAACACGGCTACCCCTCTGATACTTGAAGCAAAAGGAAGGTATTCTTTTTATTAACACACACAGTTGTGCAAGAACGACGTATGTTAAGATAATATTTTACAAAATATAAGTAGTAAGTAAGCTTCTAGCTCACATGGCATACACAGTGAGAAGATTTAAGCATTGATTAATGTAGGTTTTTTCTTTAATGGGCTCTTATTGACATTAAAACATGCACCAGTGAGGTCATCTTTAAAAAAAAAAAATTCTCATGGCTTTTGATAACTAAGGGCTTGTCTACATGGGGAAGTTAGTGTGCAATAAGCTCCAGTGTGAATTTAAAGCACACTGGCTACTCTGTGCCGACTCCCTCTGTGGACATTTTTTCTGTGCACTATGAGTGCCTTTGTGTGCAATAGCTTAAGGCACCTTGGTCATGTCTTAAGAGGGCCCTTGGGCAGTTTAGCTTAGTCCTCAGAAAGTGTGTCCACGTGGGCAGTTAATCCAGAGTAGCTAGTGGTGTCCTCTTCCCTGTATAGACGAGCCCCCAAAGTTCCTTATTATTCCCTACCTATTCCCTATAGTAAAGGGAATTCTTCAAATGCTGAGGTAATCATATCTTGAAATTCATATGTTGAAATTCAAATAAGCTCTACCTTGCCCTGTTGTACTCTTAAATACAGTACAGAAGTTCACAGCAAATTAAGAAAAATGTTCAGACATACAATATTTCCTCATGTTCATTTAGACTAATATGGACTCCCCCTTCAAATTAAAGTATCCCTTTTGTGGTCCAGCCACTACAGAGCAACATAATCACAAAAGCTTGAGCAGGTATAAACTTCCCAGCAGAGAGTAATGGTAATAATGCACATAGAATCTGAAGACAATGACTGCTCTGTGTGTTCGTGTTCTTTTCAAGGGTGGAAGTTCATGGCTGGTTGTGTCTGAATGGCGCTGTTCACCAGTATTATGCCAATGGTCTCCTAGTTCTTCTATAAATCAAACAATATCTTGATATAAAGGCCATGTAACTTTTGTTTGACACAACAAAAAGAACTTTGGTGGACTACCCTATCTTTCATTTTATAGTACTGTTCAAGGAGCATATGACAGTGTTACTAGCCAACCTAATGTTGTTCTCTCCAGATATCATTTATAAAGCAGTGACATGATTTGTTTCTATATATTCACAAAATATTATCTGAACAGTATCATAGAAGGATCCAGAGGCGAATTATTTCAAAGACAGTGTATGACCTTTCCTACCTTGCACCTGACTATACCACATCTCATGGCTATTGAAAATTAAATATAGATTTGAAGACTAATATATTCTTTCTCTCGCTCTCTCTTTCTCAAATGAAGAAATAACGTCAGTAATAGTTTTCTTCATCAGGCCAAGCCCTAGGTTAATAAAGTGGTGATTTGTATTGAGATTTAGATCCCTGGAGGCACGTGCAACAATAAGCTTCTCGGTTGTTCTTATAAACAGAAGTTTAAAGTAATGTCACATGATGGTACATGCGACAAACAAAAGCTTGTATCCACATCTACTAATAGCTTCAGAGGATACCATTTATTTCACTGATGTGAAAATTGAATCTATATTTGAAACATGAAACTATTCTGCTATAGAACTATACTGGTTTTATGCTATTGTTAATTTCTTTTATTAGAGATGAAGGGACTATAGTACATTGTTTGTTCCCCCTCTTTTCCCCCCCATTTGTTGACAAATTAAAGCAGTAGCTTTGTTTTTATTTCAGTAATGGATGTAACTGACATAATTAATGGGAAAGTTGATGATGAGGACAAACAACACTTTATACCATTTCAACCGTAAGTCTAAAATAACATAAAGCATTGTCAGAGGACTTAAGGAGGATTAAATGTAAAACACTTTTCAATGTCAACTTTTGAAATTGATCTTACAGTCCACTAATGTAATGTAGATATTTTGAAGTTTGTAAACTTGCTGCAGATTGGAATTTTAACACATGAGGTCTTAAAAGCATTTCCTCCCCTTCTTAGTTCTTCACTTATTTATTTGGAATGAATAGTGGTGCAAAAAAAAAAAAAAAAAAAAAAAAGTTCACCTATTTCTAAGTGCTTTTTCAGCTTCAACTTTAAACATGTCTTTTCCATTTTTGTGTGTGAAGGAGCCTGGAACTAATTAGATGGGCCCAGGGTTTTTGAGATAGATGTTTTAAGCTTCTTTCCTTTATATGTTACTAGTTTCAGTCTAGTCAAGGTTGGTAATGACCAAAAGCTGTTACCGTCTGATGGGTGTTAAGTGTCCTGTATGAAATGAGTTGGTTGTATCAGGTGCCTGTCCATGTCACTAAATCGCCACCATAATTGGCACTAATTGGCAGATAATTAAAGCCAGAGAAACCAAAGAATAAATGGGCATGGGAACTGAAATAACTCCTCATACGTATAACTAGTTTTCCAGCTCTTTTAAGGATTTTGGTGTGGCAGCAGGGAAGATTGCACTGCTTTTACCTGTGCTGTGGGTGGTGTTTTATGGATAAATGGGATCAGGGTCTACTAGATGCTCAGTTTGGCAGCTTTCGTAAGTACAAAATTCTCTAAAAACAAAACACAAGGCTTCTAAAGGAGAAAGTGAAATAAAAGGAACCACTATGCCATGTGAAACTTCATACAGTGTTATCAGATATTTTTAAGATTAAAAGAAAGCACTGAAATGTACTGTCAAAGGTCAGATGTAGATTTTACTCTGAATTTCTTAATCTGTTTTTGTGTGCTAAATAAGTCTGAATGTTTGTATTTGTGTGTGTATGGATAGGTTTTCTTTCTTTTTAAAGAAAAAACAGTCCTTTTTAGAAGTGTGTGCTTACTATTAACAAAGGAATTAAAATGTGTGGGGATTTTAAAGTTTCCAACTTTAATATCATAGAATGAGGTGAGGAAAGGGTAGTGGGGATAAATAAAGTACATCCCCATTAAAATATGAATGCTCAGCTTTACCATTGTTGAATGCAGTGTTGTTGTAGTTGTGTTGGTCCCAGGATATGAGAGACAAGGTGGGTGAGGTGATATCTTTTATTGGACCATCTTCAGTTGGTGAGAGAGACAAGTTTTGTCCAATAAAAGATATTACCTCTCCCATCTTGTCTCAGCTTTACTGTTGTAAGAAATGTAGACCACAATGCTGTTATATAACTGAGTTCTCTTTTGACTTAATCTACTTCTAGATTTCGTGAGGTTTTTTAAATAAATCTAGAGAGCAATAGGCTAAAATAATGTGACATCAAATAATTTCAGTTTGGAAACTAGGCCTTATTAAAAAGTACAAGAGTTAGCAAAGATGTTTGGGGAGCTTAACAGAAAATTTGAGATTGCAGAATCAGTAGAAAGAAATCAGGTGACTAGCACTATATGCCTAATGGCTCTAGTCCTAGCCACTTCATGTTTGTATTTCATGATAGCAATGGAATTTGTGTGTAATTTGTGTACATAATAGTCTGTAGAACAGTAACAATTCTATTGTTCGAGGAGAGTAGAAGCTTTTAAAGAAGAGTACCTTTGTGAGATTTATTTATTGAATTTAAACAATGACAAGCTTTTATTTTAGTGAGTGTGGAAGTATGCACAGAAAATGAATCTTTGTGGATCAAGAAAGTGGATGCTAATGGAATGTTTAGCTTTTTGCTCCATTAAAACCGATTTATAGTCTATTTATATACAAACCAGCTTTTGGAAAGGGTGTGCAATATGATTTTGTTGCATTTTTTCTTCAGCAATTTAAAATATTTTTCAAAGTCTACACCAAGAATATGAGTAATGTGCAAACACATGAAGAATAGCTTTGTCGTTGTTTCCAATGTTGACTTAAACACTGTGTATAAGAGACATATTTTCTTACTCGTTTCATGCTGTGCTTTTGTTGTGCTACATGCAATTCTGTTTTCATATGTATGTTTGTTTGTATTCATTCACTGCCCACCAACACAACAGCTGTCAGAAGTACTTGGCAAGACTGGTGTGGGTACTTGAATGACATTTGTAAATGTTGCATTTCATTTATAATTTTCACATTTTCTTTTCTTCACCTAGTATAACAAAACGATGGATTATCTGTTTGTTTTTCTTGCACTAAGCCATTTCTGTTAAACGTAAAAGTTTTTTCTTCTGTAAATTCCATCAAACCATCTACACTACCTCTTAATATATTCAATTGTAGAAGCTACTCTGAAGGTTGCACTGAATTAACATACTGTACATTTTTGCAAAATCATCCCAATTGGATTTCGGTATTTAACATGGGTCTCTCAGGAGATCAGTGTTCTTCTTCACTACTACACATGCTATTTATTGGAAGTGGGATTGGGACCTGACGCATGCATGTTCCCGTTGGGAAGGGTAACATAGGATTGCTTGACTTCTCTTTAGCAGGTCAGCATTTTCCTGATTAATGATCTTCCTATGTCTTTCTTGTTACCTTTCCTGTCTTTTGTCTTGCGTTGACTAATAAATACTCTTCGTCACAACTATGATATGATCTTTTGTGTTCCCTTGTTACTGTGACTTCTGGTTTTCTGTGACCCTTTGTTTCCTGGTGTTGGTCGTCATGTGCATCCTCCAGGCTAGCATTGGATGACGCCATTCGACACAAGCAGTTGAACATATCATCCCGTTTTTCACCCAGGGTGGCAGGGGAGAATGATTTCCTTCAGACTGTTATAAACAAAGTGATTGCTGCTAAAGAAGTTAACCACAAGGGTCAGGGTAGGTACTGTTCTTTATGTAAACTGGAATACAAAATATATCCTTGCTTCATACCATCTGACTATTTTAATTTGGACTGGAGGATTCATTTTTTTTTTTGTTTGCTTGCTATTGTTTTGTACCAGAAAAGACACCTGTCCTATTTCCCTCCCTTTCCCCCCCCGTTCTTCCTCTCTCTCTGTGCCCTCTTTCCCCCCCTCCGCTCCCCCCCCCCCGCCGCATCCTTTTTGGGAGTATTGTTATTCTACAGATTGTCTTCTGTCCTTATGCAGTGCTATATTTCTGCCTTATCCATTCTTGTATGTTTGTGTATTGAAAGCAATGACTTCAATAACTGGCTTTCATGCCTTTGAACTCTGGCACACCCTGGGTCCATCAAGGGGGCCGGGTGGGGAGTGTTTCTCTCCTCCCCATTTTTCTCATTTTTTCCTATTAGCAATTGCAGTCTAAGCAGTTGGTCTGCTGTCAATACGACAAGGCAATTACTCTCATTAGAATTGATACCAACTTGTGTTTTGAGTTAGTAAAGGAGGGCTGCAAAATAAACAACACTGTTAATTACTGTCTATAGGTTGAACAGATAATTCAGTGTATTCTCTGCTGACATGAATATAAATATAAAAGATATGTACTAGTTAAAAAATTTAAATGCATTCCAACCCTAGTGCTATATACTTGATTCGTTCTTTTTCTGGTCTTGGATTAACTCCTCATTGTGTAAGTAAATGCAGAATCTCAGTCTACCAATTTCCTCTTGGAACTATTTTTCTTTTATTTGTAAAGTGTCTGAGCAAAGGGTTTAAAGAAAATACACTTTGATCACTCATATGCATAACAGAATTGCAGCTTTTTTATACAATAGCAATATAAAGAGGAGAATGGGTTTTGTTTAAGAAGTTTTTTCTTCTATTTTGAACTGCCACTCCAGCCAATATTTGTAGGGAGGTATATTATTACAAGTTACTAAATTGTAACTTTAAATTTCCTTTTGGATTCTTCATCTGTAAAAATAAAAAATTAGTGGATGGAGAGTACTTGCTGTGAGCGCACAAGTTGCTGATTGTGTTACTATCCTGTTACAAACATTATGCATTGTTTTTTGTTTTTTTTATAAAATTTGCTTGATAGATGTACTGTTTTATTGTATTGCTGCTTTTTCTTTCACTTCTGTAATTGCCTTTGTTTTTATTTAACTCATATCTCATTGCAATGACCACCATTAAGGAGTCCGTTTACCAAGTTATCCCTCATTGGTATCTGAGATTCAACAGTTCTCATCTGTGCCATAGCACAGGAAGTAATTGCATGGTGTCTGTTGGCAAATGTTGACATTTTGAAGGCATCATTGACGTTTTCAGAATGGTACAAGTTATATTTGCCTTGGTTATTCCCATAGATGAAATGCAAAAATGATCTCACAGCACATGAAGCAGTGGGGTTGTTTGGCTTGTTGGAGGAAGCATGTTGCCCCTTGCAGAGTTAGAGAACCGGAGTTATCTGCTACAGAGGCAGGCAGCTCCATGCCTGGTTAGTGTTGGGGACACTGATCCATCCTTCCCACCATGTGACCGGTGTGTGTCTGGGGGAAGCTATTTATGCCCCATCTACAATAAAAGCCTATTCAAAAATCTGAACCAGGCTGAGCAGCACCCACCCTCCCTCTCATGGAAGTATTTGAGATACCAGATTTTGTCATGATCTGCTCTGGGCATTAGGACAGTTACTCCTTTCTTGGGGGGCTGGGAAGGAATATTTCCTGATGGTCAGATTGGCCAAGTCGAGGTGGGTTTTTTGCCTTCTCTACAGTGGGTTGGGAGCTGAGTGGGGGGAACGAACAAAAAGGGGGGGGGGGGGTTAGGCTATGATGTTGCAATTTATTGGTAGCTTGTGGCGGATATCCAGTGCAGGCACTCCTTAGGGAGTGGATACGGCGATCAGATCAAATGGGAAAGTATTTAAAGGAGGTATTCTTTAAAGGAGTGGATATGGGAGCTGTTCGGGTCTCCTGTAACTGTTACGGCAGGGAGTCAACCCTTGTCCCCCAATAATCACCCTTAACCCTCATTTGATGGAGGGAGAGGTGTGCTGAGGTCCCAGAAGCAGGTTGCCTGGCAACCAGGCTGGGTAAAGGAGTGGACTGACAGCAGCCCCCACAGAGGTATGTAAATGGTTATGGAATTACCTGTAGTGTAAAATTTTACCAGCTGGGTACTTCCAGACTTTTAGGACTAAAGTTGTAGGCTGATTAAAGTGCATCCAGTCTCTCCTGTCCTCCTCCTGGCATAGCCAGATAATGTGCATTGGGGAAGAGTATCAGAGTTGGGGACATCTTCCTCAGGTACTTGATACTTTTTTCTCAGATCTTCCATTCTAACTAATGCTGCCCCTTGTACTTTTCCTATGAAAAGAATAAAACCCTTTACTGTCATTTGGAAGATTTATGAAAAATCCGAGGGCAGGCGTAAGGTGCAGACCAGTGCTATTGATGGCTTAATAACCATTTTGTGAATTCAAGCCTGAGAAGAACTAGCTCTCCAGTTTTGAGGACAGTTGGGATACTCTGTGGGACCTATTTTATCTTGTTCAGTGCAGAATTTATTTAAAAGGTGCTATAGCAGCTCCACAGTGCAAACTTCACTGCGCCCATTGAAGCACTGAAGATTCCAACATCTTTCTGCCAATCCATACTCATGTTGTGTGGTACTGCAAAAACTGTTCCTATGCTGGACTTAAGTTTTGTTTTACTGAAGCCCTTCCTCAAATTCTGTTTTCTTAGACTTGAAAAAGATTATCCCATCCCACCTAATCAGCCACCATGCTTACCAAAAATATATTCTCCTGTGTGAAAAGAGGAAATTCCTTCCTATCGTTGCCATCTATTAACGTGTAATAGACAACAAACTGGTAATGGGTTGCATTACATTCCCCAGAGAAAAAAATAAACTAGGACCCTAATTCTGCTACTGTGTATGTCTGCATGTGTAAGAGTGGGCAGAGCTGCACCTACATAGAAACCCATTGACTTTGTGTGGGCACAGGGGTCCGCCTGCCCCTGTGCACGCATTGTGGAATTGTGGCCTCTGATGCTATATCCTCCTTTAGGAATCTCCTACAAGGTATTGTGTAGGCTACATGAGCCACATCCACTATGTCTCCAACACACTCTCTCTCTCTCTCTCTCTCTCACGCTGGATTTCCAGTTTTTCTATCGGTTTTGTATTGTTTGCCTTAAAATCTGTTCTAATCTGATGTACCCAGTGCATTCTAGGTGTGATAGTTGTAGTTCTGTTTCAAAGTTTTTCTTAAATAATTATTTCTAGTCTAGTGTTGCAAAATGTAAATATTTTGGGGGCAAGGCTTAGTTACTTTTATGTGCATTGTCTTGTGAAGTTTATAAGACACTTTTGTTTGTTTTAAAACATTGGAAAATATGTCTAATAATTCTATTTTATGCTTCAGGTTTATGGGTGACTTTGAAACTTCTTCCAGGAGATATTCATCAGATTAGGAAAGAGTTTCCTCACTTGGTGGATAGGTCCACAGCTGTGGCTCGGAAAATGGGGTTTCCTGAGATTATTATGCCTGGTAGGTGTCAATAATTGCATTGGGATACTAAGAGTAAAATTGGGCACGCTGCCCAATTTACTGCTTTTTAGGGCAGTAAATTGATACATTGCCACAGATAATAGAATATAACTGTCTGAATCAAATCCATAATAATTACTAATATTTTGGTTCATAATTATTTTTTTCAGTTTATATTAAGTACTTCCTGCCTCAAAAATTTTACATTAATAATTTAGTCACAAAGTCATAGACATTGAGTAACTGTACTCTGATAGTAGAGCATCTAGTTTGTTTCAAATCACATACACCTGAGTGGTGTTGACTACTTTGTTACCAGTGAATCTGTGAAGCAATGTATACAGTTTCAAAAGGAGCAGCTTAAACTACATGTATAAATGGACAACTACATTTTTAGTTCACGTACTTGAATGCAATAATGGGTAATTGTATTCACATGGTTCGGGTGACTGTTATATGTACCAAATGTTTGCTTTATTTCTTAAGTCACCTGTTAAATATGTCTGTATATCTGGAAGTTTTGAAATATGATTTTTAAAAAAGACCAATTTGAGAAAAAAGCATTACTTGATTACTTGCCTAACAAATGTTCCTTTAAAGTCTCTTATTATGGTTTTATACTTCATTGTTTTATGCAGAACTGCATATGAACATTGTGAGTTAAATTTTTTTTTGTCCTGCCAGGTGACGTTCGCAATGATATCTATGTAACATTAGTTCAAGGAGATTTTGACAAAGGCAGCAAAACAACAGCAAAGAATGTAGAAGTTACAGTATCTGTTTATGATGAAGATGGCAAAAGATTGGAGGTATTTCTATTGGAAAATGTAATCTCTGAAATATTTCAGTATATTTGTCCACATTTTTCCATCATCATCTTCGGTATTTGTCAAAATCTGAAGGCTTTTTTAAAAAAAAAAAAAAAAGAATGCCTTGCCCAAGTTTTCACACCAAAGAATAAATACTTTAGTTTGTTATTTGTGACAAATAAATAAATATTGTGGTGGTATTGCATGCAGTTTGATTGAAATTAACTAGTGATTAACTTGGAGCATAAGACCTCTTTTATTCTAACCTACCTACTCTTTCCTCTTTCACTATTGAATGACAATGCTGTTTTATTTGTTCTCTGTTAGATAGGTATGTATGTGTGGGTAAATATTTTTATTCCTTGTCTTTCAAGAGTGTGATTTTTCCTGGGGCTGGTGATGACGCTATCTCGGAATACAAATCAGTGATCTATTACCAAGTGAAACAACCTCGCTGGTTTGAGACTGTCAAGGTACAGATGATGATAAAATAATTTTCCTCATAATGGGTTAATTTAAAATAAAATGAGAATAGATTTTAATAAGAAATCTTTAAGAACAAAATTAAAGGGAATTAATGTGGTCAATTGTAGGAAGGCTAAAAGGATCAGCTAATCAAAAGCCTTTCAAGGTTGCTAAGGAACATTGGCATTTAATAGAATGTAAATTACTCTTCCATCCTTGTGGTCAAAATAGATTTTGACAGGGATATTCCACCATCTGTTTAAGATAACTTTCTTTTGTAAACAACAGTACAAAGAAATCATCATAAACATATATTATAGTGACTTGCTCATTAGTATATTGGGATGCTGGGTTTACTGATGCATTATGCGAATGATGCTAAATTAGCACCATAGTAACAACTTCCCAAGCTAGGTGCCAAAGGTTTAAAATTAAAAATGAGGCTGGGGTAGTCTTCTGAAAGACACATATTGGCTGTTATTGCTGGAAAGAATGTTAATTGAAAGGAGACTTAGCTAATTTTTTTTCTTTCTCGATATTCTTTCCAAAAAAGATGGCTTTCTCTTTGCAGTTGCAGCCAGGAGTTTGCTGCTGTGGGAATTAATAGTGCATCTACACTGCACCCCCCTAGCCCACCCTGCAGCAGCGAGTCTCCGAGGTAAGGTCAAGTTACTTGGGCTTGTGGGGCTTGAACTACAGGGCTAAAAATCGCAGTGTAGATGTTCCTGCCTGGGCTGGGGTCAAGGCTCTGAGATGCTCCCTGCCTTGCTGGATCTCAGAGCCCAAGCTCCAGCCTGAGTGGGAACTATTTTTATCCCTGTAGAGTGAGCCCTGTGAGCCCGAGTCAGTTAACCTGGGCTATGAGACTGACTACTGCTTGAATTTTTTTTTTTTTTCCTTCAGTATAGACGTACCCACAGAAAATGGTTGTGGTGAGGCAGAATAAATTACAGACTTGTAGATCAGCAACATGCAATCCAAATTTAAATATGCTTAAGAAAATAGGACTTCCCTAATTAAATACCGAGGGGAGAAATATATAGACTTGTGATTTTGTTTAAAGATTATTTATTGATTTAATGCATCACCCTAGGTGTGTGTGGCCTTTTACAGTGAAAAAATTGAATGGCTGGGGTAAGGGAATGTAAGACAGTCATAAGATCATATGGTTGGTTAGGTTTGCATATCTTGGTGTGACTTACTTGAACTGTTTTTAAGCTGAAGTTTTTAATGATATAACTTTGTGTCTGTACAAATGAGGTTGTGTTGTTAATAATAATAATAATTAAAAACAGGTTAGGATACACTGGATATTTAGATAGTGGGGAGAAGAAGACATTGTGAGAGTGAAGGTGGGTGCGGGGTGAGGTCAAGAAAAGGGCTACCAGTACAAGTGGTACGGTGAGACCAAGGCAGTTAAACTGAATAGACAGTAGTGACAGTTGTTGACAGCAGCAGTAGCAACCACCTGGATCAGAGAGAGAGACTGGTCTAGAGAGTTATGTAGTTATAGTGTAAGTGTCAGGAGTCTTATTACTTGAGGTGAGAGGAACTGACAACATCTGAGGGGTAAAGAATACAATGTCTGTTGTTGATAATGTGCAGATGTCCATAGAACTGAAGGGCTCTACGTAAGTTCTGTGTAAAGGCTCTGCCCTGACGAATGTAGAAGGGGCTGCTTCAGATATCGGTGGGGGTGAGGGCTGCTGGGTTTTGGTGTCCCTTGTGTAGCTTGCCTGTCCCATAAGGTCATGTGATAGGGAACTTAGTAGGCATGGCTCTCTCCCAGCCTGCTAATGGCTGAGGGAGTGGAGATTTCTTCCAAGGGAGCTAGGGACTTTAAAGGCCTTTCATGGAAAAGTCATGCTGGTCCTTAAATACCTCATTTGGAAAGAGCCAAGCAAATTATTAGAAATGCAAGAAACCTAAAATTACATTACTCTCTCTAAAAATGCAGAAAATACATTTGAAGAACCTCTGTGAAAGTCTGGTATTGGTAACAACTATCTGAAGTCATGGGTCTTATTTCTCTCTCCTGTTTTAATTTGTGAAGGTGGCAATTCCGATTGAAGATGTGAACCGCAGTCATTTAAGGTTTACATTCCGTCACAGATCATCACAGGACTGTGAGTACTTCAGTCTTGTTCCCCTGTTGCTTCTGTCAATTCCTGGTGCCTGAAGGGAGAGAGTGTTTCTGGCTATTAGTGTGGGGATGAGGTACTTCTACTATCACTACTATTTATTTATTTATTATCGTAGCACCTAGGAGCTCCATTGTACTAGGTGCTGTACAGCTTGTCTTTTTTCCTCTGTTTCCTCTCCCTCTCCTGATAGCCTTCATGCCCTCTTCCTTCTTTCCTACACACCTTCTTCCTAAGTCACCAAATAAGAGACCCAGTAAATAGATCAAATGCCAGCTTTGCCTTAAGCAAGAGGCCCATGGGTAGATAGGTAGGTAAGTAGGAGGTGAGGAGCCTCCTGTTTCAGATGAGGAAAATGGAGACAGGGAACTTGACTTGGTTGGCAGTTTAGACCTGGGTTTTAATCCTGGTTCTGATACTGACCTACTGTTTTGTTTTCAAATTAAGGTTTGGATATGCAAGCTATTTGCCTTCCTGCAACTCCCACTGATTTTCCTTTAAAATCTTTAGCAGTCGAGATACTCTGATTCATCCAGAATGATGCCTTGTGACTAAGCATTTTCCATATATTAGCAATTACTGTTCTAGTAATAGAAGGATTTACTTTGACTGTGATAGCATTCATTTGATATAGGTATTATATATGATTGTTTTGGATATGTCACACTCCATGCGGCATACCTTCCGGGGCACAAAACTCCTTGACAGACAAGCTTAGCTGGACCTGGTACCTCAGTCATGAGTGGGAGTTCCGCAACCCCATTTTCTGTTTCATCTGCCATGCTTGGGGTACCCCTCGCTGAGGACCTTTTCACCACTTATGAAAACTGTAAGTTACTCCACTACTGCTCAAAGGGAGCCAGGGGCCGCAATTCCCAGGCCAATGCTTGTCCCATGGCAAGGTGGTCTCTGATATGCCTTTCCCTCCATCCCCCTTCTCCTCCAAATTCTGTGCAAGATCTGCCATGACCGAGCCATGGTCCTCCTAGTATCTACTCAGACTCTCAGCCCCCGCCCCCAATCTGTCACCCTGATCTGCCAGACATTCTCACGCAGGACCAGGGCAGAGTCCAACATTGCAGCCCAGGCCTGCTTCGACTGATGGCCTCGTTTTTGGATGGGGATCGCATATAGACCATGCCTGCTTGACACCAGTGCGACACATACTTATGCACAGCAGATGAGATTCCACATGGGTTTGCTACGCAGCGAAGTGGAAATTTTTCACGTCCTGGGTGCAACGTCACTGTCTCCCCCTCAAAGACCTATCTGTCCCCTTTATTCTGGACTACCTCTTAGAACTTAAGACCTTGGGCTTTGGCTTTAACTCTGTCTGGGACCACCTGGCAGCTCTTAGTGACTTCCTCCCACCAGTGGTCAGATACTTGTTGACGAACAGCTTCCTACCAGTCCTTAAACCTATCCCTCCCTGGGACCCCAATCTTGTGCTCTCTGCCCTCACCAGACCTCCCTTCGTGCCCCTGGCCATGTGCTTCCCCTCCTACTTACCCATGAAGGTCATCTTCTCGTGGCCATCACTTCTGCCAGGCAGGTCAGAGACTTGGCAGACATGATGGCTCCCCCCCCATATATGGTCTTTCATGAGGACAAAGCCTCATTACACCTTCACCCTAAGTTTCTCTCGAAAGTAGTCTCTGAGTTCCGCCTCACCCAGTCTATCCATCTTCTGGTCTTCCATCCTAAACTGCATGCCACTCCCACACACAGGATGCTGCACTCCTTGGTCGTCTGCTGTGCACTTGCGTTCTACCTAGACAGAACCTGTGCCTTCCGTGCTTCTCCACACCGTCTCATAGCCACTGCAGAGCAGTTGAGGAGCCTGGCCCTCTTCTCACAGCCTTTTATCCAAGTGGGTCTCTACCTGCATCACAGAGTGCTATGCGTAGTCCAATGCCACACCGCCCGGCAGAATTATGGCCCACTCCATGAGGGCGTAAGCAACCATCTCTGCCCCCCTGGTGGACGTCCACTACCACAATATCTGCTGAGTGGCAACCTGGCCGCTCTCTACATACCTTCACCGCCTGCTATGCCATCGGCCAAGGGGCAGCCGAAGACGTGACTGTGGGCCATGCCATCCTGCAGGCGGTGATAACTCTTGCATCCTGGCACCCACCTCCAAGCTGATCACTGCTTGATACGCAAATGTGTTTGGAATACATTTAGAGACCTTCACTCAAAGAAGAAGAGGTTACTTATCTGTAACTAGAGTTTCTTTGAGATGTGTGGTCTCTATTTGTATTCCGATACCCATCCATCATCTCCTGTGCTGCGCACAGCTCTGTTCAGCAGTAAGAGGGTGACCGATGGTGCGTCGGCTTGCATGCCCTCTTATAACCTCTTCTGGAACACAAGGCAACATATGACTCATATGTGGGTCAACGGATGCTGCTGAAAACTTCCGGCTTCGGCGCATAGTGCACATGCACAGCTGCCTTGGGAATACAAATAGGGACCATGCATCTCAAAGAACCTCCAGTTGCAGGTAAGCATCTCCTCATCTCTACTGCAGTGTAATTATGTGTCGGGCTTTCATTAAGGATGCTTATGTGTGGGCTGCTTTGGGGCAAGGACCGTCTTTTTGTTCTGTGTTGGCATAGTGACTAGCATAATGGGTCCTGAGCCATAAGTAGGGCTCCTAGGTGCAACGGTGATACAAATAATAAGTTGTAGTACTAAAATAGCTGACAACATATCATCATTCCAGGTATAAGAGATACCGACTTGTTGCTCTGTCAAATAGTAATTTGGGATTTGTATAAAAATGTAGGTCAAGATTTTAAAACATTGGTGCTTCAATTTAGGCTTTTAAATCCATAAGCAGCCTGACTTTCAGAAGTACTGAGCGCCCAGCAGCTCCCAAAGAGGTCAGTTTTAGGCACCTGTGTTTGAAAAATCTTTTTTTTACTATCTAGATTGTCTTATGTATAGAGGATTGCATCCTTATTAAATTTCTTAGTCCTTTTCCTGCATATGGGAACCCTTATCACTGTCAGACCATTTCTAAATGATCTTTCCTTGAGATATTGGAGGAGTGTCTCTGTCAATATCAATTACTTAAACTATGCTGTGTGTCTTATTTTTTTTAACAGCCAAAGATAAATCAGAGAAAATATTTGCTTTAGCATTTGTGAAGCTGATGAGATATGATGGAACAACTTTAAGGGATGGAGAGCATGATCTTATAGTGTACAAGGTATAATTTTAAAGATATTTGCTTCAGTCCTTGCACAGATTTGTTTACTGTGAAAGCTTCACTTTATGGAATCTATTACACATCGGTCTAGTTGTAAGTACATGCAAAATACTATATTAAAAGAACATTGTTCGCAGAGTCAAGCAGTGGAAACGTAAACGGGATGGGAGGTAATGGAGGTTCATTTCTGTATGGCTCTTTCAGAATGACACCCAGAGGGCTCAGCAGGACCCAGCAGCATGTACTGTACAATTGGGATATTCGGAAAATTGAGGGACAGGTCTTGAACAAGTTGTAATGTGCATGTGGATTTTGTAGGGTTTGTAACTTGGCTGCAGATGGATGGATTTTCATGGGGGAGCAAAAAAAGCACGCCTTTGGCCATGTGAAATTTCACATTCCTGCTCCAAACCATGTAGGTGCTAGAGCTGTTCAGGTCTTTTTAAAAAAACGAAGAAACAGATTTTAACCTGAAATTTCTCTAAAACCGGAACAAACATAAAGTACATTGACCGTAAATAGTTACATAGAGATTTAGGATAAATATCTTTATTCCTGTTTGAGAATATACTATATAACTTTGTTCTTTATTATTTTAATTATTTTTCATGTAATTTTTTGATTAAAAAAAAATCTTGCAGGCAGAAGCAAAGAAGTTGGAGGATGCCTCAACGTATTTAAGCTTGCCATCCACTAAAATAGAATTGGAAGAAAAAGGGCACGCCACAACTGGGAAGAGCATGCAAAACCTTGGAAGCTGCACCATCAGCAAAGATTCTTTCCAGATTTCTACTCTTGTTTGTTCAACAAAACTCACTCAGAATGGTGAGTTGTTAGAAGAAATGTCTCTCCACCCCACGTGTCCCTTTAACTTCCCCCCCATTTATCAGCAGGGAAGGAATGTAGTATTATTTTCTTTTATTTAGGGGATTTTATACTGCTTGTGAAGGGTTTTGATTGGCAGCCCTGGCAAATTAAGTCCTGTCTATACACAGCACAAGTACAGTATGAGAATTGACAGTGTAGCATCCAAACCTTGCTCAGTCTATATACTGTAGTCCAGCTCTGCCTAGGGATCAGAAAATATTTCCATGCCCATTTAAGCCAAGGTCCTTCTGGGTGTAAAACAGGGCACCATAGGCTTTATCTAAAACTTTAGTTTCTAGCATGGGTGCAAACAGATGTGTGGAAGAGGATGATGGAACACATTCCTAGTATCCCTTCAAAGTGCCTCTGTGTATAGAAGAGCTGGTAAAGAGGGTGGTGGAATGGCTATGGTCCCCAATGGGCTGCCTTACATGATTTTCATTGTGCGTGCAGGGTTCTCCAAGTGACAAGTTCCACCCTCTTTTTATGACTGGCACAGAGACCAGAGCAGGGATGGATAGAAGGGTCTGGGAGGGAGGAAGAAGTTGCCAAGCCTCACCCTCTCTATAGAATGTGCCCCATGGCTGGAGTTTAAGGATTGGGCATGGAGTGGCAGGGACGTGATTAGCATCATAGTATCTCCTCTAAACCCTTCAGCCTCAGACCTGCTTTTCATGCTCCTTTGGCATAGTCACTGATACAGCTCACAGGTCATTGAAGCAACTGATCCTCTTCTCCAGCCAGCTCTTTTGTTTTCACTCTGTTTCTATGGATTGATCAGCCTCCTTCCTTCCTTCTAGATTAGTGGATAGGATTCAGGATATGGGGTAGGGGAGGTCATCTGGGAGTGATGGAGTCATCTTGGGAAAGGAGATAGTCATTATAGGAGTCACCAGGGGGAGAGAGATCAGGTAGTACTTGGAGGCTGGCTATTTTAGTGATGTATGATGGAACCCCAGACTTTGGAGGCCAGAAGGAACCTAGCCTAGAGGGGTCTAACCTAATGAACACAAGTCCTCTGCAGTATGTAATTTCTCTGTCCTCTCTTTCAAAAATGTGGTTGGATCTGTGCCTTTGAGATAGCTTAACTTAATTGACAGTTCATACACATAGTATTTTGGAATACTTCAATATCGAATTGACACAGGTTAATTAAAACTTTCAATGGATTTAATACCATGAATGACTGTGTTGATCTGTACCCCTCTTTCAATAGTATTTTACATAAGTGCTTATAAATACACATACTGTGTAAAGTGTACAATACTGAGGGATGTGTTACTGCCAGCAACCATTAAGATTGTCCTGTAAATATATTCTTTATTCAGTTCCTATCCAAGTAGAAAAATTACAGGTCTGATATGACTTCGTAGTCACCTCACAATTATACTGCAGTACTTTGTGACATCTCTGAAACATATTCCTGTTGTTTTATATTCAAAGCACATAAGATTCACTGCAGTCAACCAATATTATGGCATAAGGAGATACTTAGCAATAATTCTGAAATAATTTTTGAATTGCAACCCAAATATATGATAACATCCTAATGATAAAACAGTAATTTTATAGTTTCATAAAACGTAGCTGACAGAATCCAATATAGAGGGTTGCACTGCTGGAAACATTATTTTAGTTTGTGATTAATAATGTTTATTGTTACAGTTTTTCTTATGTGTTTACTAATTAATGTTAGTAGTATTCAGAAGTTTGGTCAATGAGTTAATGGGGCTTTGATCGAGTAAATATAGTGAATACTAACACTGAGAAAACAGTAATAAATCCTTAATAGATAACTTACATGTGCTTTATACTTTGGTTAATGCTGTAATTCCTTATTTTATGTTGCTGATAATTATGTTCTTGTAACTTTTAGTCAAAAACAAGACCTGTGTAATGTTGTGACAGTGTCAGTAAGTTCCTTGTATATTCATTCATAGACATGTTAGAAAGAAAAAATATAACATTATCAAGAAATAACATATTCTATTAATTCTTCTATTAATTGAAAAATGGGAGTACTTTTTTTAAAGGGATGCAGTCAACTTAGAAATGACACTTCTGTCTGAAATAGTTTTAACTATTGTTAAAATAATGGCTATGATTTTTCTAATTTTCCTATTATAATAAATATTTTTCTAAATCTCTTCAATTTGCTTACTTCGTGCATTTGACTCTCCTTTGTGTGCAGTCAGTTTAACTATTTCCCTCATAGGTAAAAGCTGCACAAACAGCAATTGGAATAGAAAACCATTTAAAAAATAGATAATATAATTGCAAAATCACAACAGTTGGCTGGGGTTTCAGGGATACATTTAGTTCCTGACACTACTTTTAACTTTTTTTTTTTAAATACATTTCAACTCTCCGGTGTCCCTTTAACATCCTATGAGCAGTAAAATCCATGGCAGTGGTTCTTTTAGCGAATTAGACAATAATCTTGATTTTAAAGATTAATTTCCTCCTTTTTTGATGTTCTGTACTCCTTTTGTTAGCCATTCTACAGCATGTTAAAGATAGATTTATGGCTCTTTTAGTAGTTTTGAAATTCAGCTTTTCTGCCTCCCATATTTTAGTTAATCATGATATGTCTGGTTTTGTTTTTGCATTGCATTCGACATTGCATATTGGTGTATTCCAATACACAGGTTTGACAACATGCTCTTTTTGAATTCCATTCCTTCAGCGACAGTGCCTCTCTGATGTTGTTTGTTTATCAGTTCTTGAATGTGTGTCCTTAACATCTGATCATTATCTCTAAGTAGCAAATGTTGGGCACTGAAATCATGAATTTTGTTCGTTTCTCTAAGCAGACATTATCTGTTTTTTCGTAGTTAATATTTGAATAGGCATGAGAGACCAGTGCAATAGCAGGATATTGAAACCTGGTCTGATGGAGTCTCTTTCCTTCTCTTGCCAAGACACACTCAGCCGTTGTGTGCAGTTGTCTCTGAGATTTCTAACACTGTTGGTCTCTCGTCCCCTTCAACTTAATCTGGTGTAGACAGCTGACAAGCTTATGATGCAGACACATGTCTAGGATGCTAAAACAGGATCCTCCCTTGGGGAGGAGACTCGTCCTCCTTTATGTCAATCTAATTATTTCAAGATAAGAATCAGTAAAGATAAGACATTGAGGCCAGATTGTTGTCCAGCATTTAGCTGGAGAATCTATCCCCTACTCCTGACAAGTCTAAAAAAGAACCTGGAATTAAGAGAGACATCCGGGGTTAAAGTGACCAGTTTTCTCATATTTTGTATTTCCTGAAAAAGAGGTCCAGAATGCTTGATTGTTCTCCCTCCTTTGAGGGAGTTCGTTGGATGCTGAACCTTCTTGAATCTGGAGAAGGAAGTGAGATGGGAGATAGCTTATAAGCAAGCTCTTACTTAATCAGATAAAACATGTCTATTTCTGAAAAAAAAATTAATTCAGTGGCTAAAGTAAGTCCCCTAAAACCCCATTCTTGATTTTTTTTTTTTTTTTTTTTTGCGAGATTATATTTTATTGCCAGTTGAATTAGTAATACTTTTCACTTACATTTCCCAAAGTAGGACAGTAGTATCTCCTAATAAGGGGCAGTCTTTTTTAGCTTGCACTTCCCAGTTGAAAGGTTCCCCCCGCCCCGCCCATCACTTGAATCTGTTTCAGCCAAACCAGTGTCTCTCTCACCTTCAATTTATAAATGTATCTCTTTATGTAGTGTTATGGCATTCACTTTAGAGAAGGTAATAGCCTTGAAACATTTGTTGATGCTCAAAAATTATGCTACTCCATGTGTTGCTATTGGTTATTTAAGTATTTTGTAAACAAAACTCTATCTAGTAAGAGCTTGACCTTTTCCTTTGGAGGAATACTACTCAGAGGTACCATTTTTTTAATAGTAAATTGCCATACTGTAGTATGGTTTAATGAACTGATGCATTTATTATGTACGTTAGTTAGTTATGTACTTTATTTTTTTCCATGGGATATCTAATGTATACATCTGCTGCATTCGTAAAATACATTGCTAGATCACCTCTTCAGCTGTTAGCTTTAAAAAATAGTTTCTGCGTTTTTTTTTTTTCTTTTAAATGCCACAGAAGAATGCACCCTCTGTAGCTTCAAAGGCATGAGATCTGGACTGGTTGGAGGCGTAAGGGTATAGCTCCTTTAAGAGTTTCCCTTTCCCTTGGGATTGAGAGAGGGATGGGGCTGTGGTGGAGTGTGGGAAGCATCATGTAAATTGATGGGCTGGCTAGCAGGGTTAAGCTAAGCCTCCGACCCTTGTTTACCCTGGGGAGAGTATAGGAGCCCCATTCACTGCTGGGTTAGAATAGCATCGAGTTGTTTTTTTTGTCTGCTGTGGGCATTGCGCTTGTCACCTTTATTGAGACTGGGAAGGAATTTTGTCTTCACCGCTAGATTGGCCCGTGCAGGAAGGGCTTTCGCCTTACCCATTGCAGCTCAGAGACCTGATGGAGTGGGTCAGAAGGTTTGGTTCAGGTTGTTGCGCTTTAGTAGGTGACAGGTGTATAGTGCCATGATAAACTGGAGTTGAAAGTGGACTGAGGGGAAGGCATCCCATAAAGAAACTGGGAAATGGGGTTGGGAATCTTAATGTGAGGCACAACAAGGAGACTAACCTCCTTCCCCAGCTCCTTAACCCTTGTACCAGGCTAGTACAGTGAGGCCCCAGCAATGAGCTGAAAACCCGAAGGGAACCCTTGAACTTGTGGAAATGATTGTGGAAGAAAACCTGACCTGAACTGTACGAGTTATTACTGTAACTGTAGCTCCCAGATGAAACAAAGTGTTGACAAACCAGCACTTTCTCAGCCTCCTTTCTAAAAGTACCTTTAGCAAATGTAATCCACTTTTTTGAAAATAGCAGTGCTTTCATGATAAAAATCATAGTCTGCATGGTATAGCACAAAGGTATCCTTATCATAATTACTATTGATTTTGTATTTCTTAAGTTTCCATGGATGACATTCTCAGAGTAAATGCACTTGAAGGTAGGAATATTGTGGTACTAGATTTCAGCAATGCAAATATACAGTAGTGAAATATGTAAACAGCCAATAAAAATGACTAACTTGGAAGTGAAGTTTTTATTTATTATGAATATAGCCAGGGTATGTGAATGAGAGCATAACTCCTGCAGCACATAATAATTTAATGTTTTTCTCACTTCTAGTGGATCTCTTGGGGCTTTTGAAATGGCGATCTAACACAAACTTGCTGCAGCAGAATTTGAGACAGCTGATGAAAGTTGATGGTGGTGAAGTGGTTAAGGTAACAAACAAGTTAAATTTTTAAAATGAATTTGATATTTTAATTTTTGCGTCCCTCTATCTTAGGTATTTATATAGCCCCCATTAATGTAGTATATGAGTGTCTCGCAATCTTTAATGTATGTGTCCTCACAACACCCCTGTAAAGTAAGGAACTACTTTTAAATACAGATGTGTAATGCACAGGTTTTTAAAATATAGATATTTTGAATACTGCAGTAAACTTGCTTTTATATGCACATTTAAATGCCAAAAGGGATTTTTATTTAAACAGTACAATAAAAACGTCTTGAAATTATTGCTGAGGGAGAGTGCCTCAATCATTGTGAGGTAATAAAATGCATAGCAAAAGTTCAATTCTCTAAATAAATATTAAGTGCATTTTATTATGTTTGAATGTGGAGTGCAAGTATTACATTTCAGCAAGTGGTGCTAATATTTTTTTTAATTATGTTTTCTGCTGAAGATGTAGCTGGGCCAAATAATTTACATTTGCCAAGGCCATAAGGGCATTGAGTGATTGTAGAGACCAACATAAAGACAGGTTTATTTGTGGAAAACAGTAGGCTTAGTCTTTATTGGATACATTGTATTAAATCGAATCCAATAATGTCAGCAGAAGTAATATATCAGGAGTAGATGAACCTAAAGGGCCTTTATGCTTCTATTAACCAAATTAAAATTCAAATAAAGTAAAAAAGCGCTAATGAATGCTTCATCTTAAGGAAACTTTGCACAGCTGAGACCACAGCCATTGTTCTTTACTGAATAAGGAAAAAATAGCCTGTTACATAGGACTTCGCAGAGTGGCCTTGTTTATTACATTTTTGGCTTATATTACTTCATAGCCATAGCTCAGTGCTGATGCTCACTGTCAACTAATGTTATCATGGGTAATTTTCATTGTTTTTCAAATTACCTGGGAGAGTATACAGCAGGCAAATACTTGCGTACTCAGTGATTACAAAAAAATAATAGAATGTGACACAACTGAAAGTTAAAACAATATTTAGGTGAACCTCCCTTCCCCCTCCCACCACACTGCTGTTCCCTCACCTCTCCGCACACACTTTTGTAGACAGTGCAGGTGAAATCTTAGCTTCACTGAAGTCCATCAAAAAGCTCCCATTATTAATAGGGACATGCATCATTTAAATTTTTGCCCATGACTGAAGAGTTCTTATTTGAAGTCACTGGGGAAGTCCTCATTGCATGTGTTCAAAACTGCTCATACAAAATGAGTTCTACAAATGAAAGCAAATGTGTGTGATGTCCACATGTGCCAAAAACATCCAGTCATGGCACCTTTTCATCTCTCTGTTTTCTTTTTAATGGAGTTTAGCCATGCTATCAAACCATCATATGCTCGGGAAAACTATCACTCCCAGTGAAAAGTGAATGTTTAAATACATACCAGTGTGAACTGCCATGTTGTTTCCCTTAATTAAATGAATACGACTGCAAGACAGCCTTTGTTCTACTAAAAATTAAAACATGAAGTCAAAAGCTGATTTCTGTCCCAAGCTGCGGGCCCATATGAAAATGATGTTGCAAGCTCTTCCTCTTCTATGCTGTTTACCTCCAGATTTTAGTAGCATCATATTGTGGTTACAGATTCCTGGGGATGGAAATTGGTGGCCAACAGAGGATTACAGTGGATACTAAATAAAAGTTAGCTTTTGATCATTAACAATGAGTCTCTTGTTGAGCATTGTTTAGTCTGCTGAACTGCACAAGAAGCTGCCTGAGTGTGATCTTACATATCTTCATTGTTGTGGCAGATCCAATCCCAAAAAAGTTTACTCTACTCCTCTGATTGATGGAAGATTTCCCCGCTCTGCCCCCCCAATAAAATCTCTTGACAAAACAAATAGCTTTCTCCACCCCTAAACTGGAGTCTGGCTATAGGAGAAGATTGCCTACCTGTTTCAACGGAGACAAAAGGCATTTGCTGCATAAAGCTACATTTCCCCCCAAAATCTGAATCTGAGCGGTGATCCATTCACATGTTAATCTGCCTGGGAGGAGGAGTTGTTTTCTGTCCATCTAGTAACACAAATTGCCTAGACACAGACTTATTGGTTGGTAAAACTAAATGCATCGTGCAACCTGAAGAACTCCAACCCTATGTGCTATTAGCCTATGGTAGGAAGGAATATTACATTATATGGTCATAGAGCAATTTTTCCCATTGTGCTTAAATCAAGTCCCCTTTGCTAATCTGCTTTTACTTTCATGTTGTGCAGATCAGGGTGTCCTGCCAACTGTCTAGTGAAGATTCTTCCTCAGTTACAGTGATAGAGGCCTGTAGGTTTTATTGGGGGGGGTGTGGGATAGAGAAGGTTGTGTGTGGTATTTCCCATGCCTGCATGTATGCTATTAGTTGACTGCTGTGGGATTGTGAGTTCATGGAGCCATAAATAGCTATGTTGTATTTTCTGTTAATGTCAAGATAATTTCAAAGCATCTGAGTACTACTTGATTTATTTAGCATGAGTCTGACTTGCTTGTTTGTGTTTTGTACTGTGATATATGATCGTGTCTCAAAAATTGCATGATTTTTTTAACAGTATGTTAAGATTGAATCCTGAAACACTTGGTATATTCACTATAAAAAGTAAAGGTTTCTGTTCAAATATTCTGTGTGTGTGTGTATGGGGGGGCGGGTGGGTGAGTGGAGGGGGGAGTGGAGTGAGGGAGGGGTAGTAATACATTTTCTGGCCAACTCTGATATATAAATACTAAATTTTATAAACATTCACTGAAAAACAAAATGTGGAAAAAAATTCTTCTATTTTCCAACTAACTCTTTTATTTTTATATTCTTTATAATGTAAAAATAAAAATTAGTGTGTAGATCCATGTAAAATATCAATTTGGGAAATTTAATCTCAAATTTCCTGTAAAATATAGTGACTGAATATTTATCTGCAGTTCCTACAAGATACACTGGATGCACTTTTTAACATCATGATGGAGAATTCAGAGAGTGAGACGTTTGACACCCTAGTGTTTGATGCTTTGGTAAGTTGACTTGTTTGTGCATAGGTGTTTGGCTAAAATGTAAATTTTATTGATTTATAGACTTAATTATGGTATTTTTCATAAATAATATTCATCCGATCACCTGCAAATCACACCTTTTTGAAATTTGTTTTATTTGAAGTGTTTTTTTTAAACTCCCAGTAGGGGTTTAATTCAAAGGGGATGGAGGTTTCTGACACACTGCATCATAGTGATTGAGGGTTCTGACATACTGCATCATAGTGATTGAAGACAAGTGTAAGGGGGGGCGCTCTGCTGACAGTGTCAGGGCCAGAAGAAATGGCGGAGCATATAGTGGACCAGCTGCTGTGCTGGGATACTGGTAAAAGTATAAGAGTGGTGGTGGGGCAGAGAGAGAACCATTCCTGTGTTAGGAACAGAAAGTTGGTAAAGTAAACAGAATACAGTAACTCCTCATTTAAAGTCATCCCGGTTAACATTGTTTTGTTGTTACGTTGCTGATCAATTAGGGAACATGCTCGTTTAAAGTTGCGCATTGCTCCCTTATAACATCATTTGGCAGCCCCCTGCTTTGTCCACTGCTTGCAGAAAGCGCAGCCCTTTGCAGCTAGCTGGTGGGGGCTTGGAACCAGTGTGGACCTGCAGCCCCCCATCCGCTCCCCGTTTCCTTAAGTTCCCTGTGTGGCAGGCACCCAGCAGGCTATCAATTGCTGGCAGTTCAGCTGTCCCTCCCCCCACTGCCATGTGCTGCTCCTGCCCTCTGCCTTGGAGCTGCTCCCGTGAGTCTCCTGCTTGCTGTGCAGGGGGCGGGGGAGAGGACAGAAGGAGGGGGGCTAATATCAGGGTGCCCATTGCTCCTGCAACCCACTCACCCCATTTCCATAGAGCAGGGGGGAGAGATGACAGGGTTCAGGACGGAGGGAGCTTGCAGGCAGCAGCTGCTGTCTCAACTTGCTGATCTAAAAAGATAATGTTCTTAGAGTGGGGCAGCATACTTAAAGGAATGAGGAGTACTTGTGACACCTAAGGGCACGTCTTCACTACCCGCCGGATTGGCGGGTAGCAATCGATCTATTGGGGATCGACTTATCACATCTAGTGCCGTCGACTCCGGAAATCCACCGCGGCAAGAGGCGGAAGCGGAGTCGACGGCGGAGCGGCAGCAGTTGACTCGCCGCCGTACTCACAGCCAGGTAAGTCGACCTAAAATATGCAACTTCAGCTACGCTATTCACATAGCTGAAGTCGCGTATCTTAGGTCGACCCCCCCCTCCCAGACCTAGCCTTAGGGACTAACAAATTTATTTGGGCATAAGCTTTTGTGGGCTAAAACCCGATGCATGCAGTGGAAAATACAGTAGGAAGATATATGTGCACAGAGAACATGAAAAAATGGGTATTGCCATACCAACTATAATGAGACTAATCAATTAAGGTGGGCTGTTATCAGCAGGAGAAATAAAACTTTTGTAGTGATAATCAGGATGGCCCATTTCCAGCAGTTGACAAGAAGGTGTGAGTAACAGAGGGGAAAAAATAGCATGGGGAAATAGTTTTACTTTGTGTAATGACCCATCCATTCCCACTCTTTTTTCAAGCCTAATTTAATGGTGTCCAGTTTGCAGATTAATTCCAATTCTGCAGTTTCTCGTTGGAGTCTGTTTTTGAATTTTTTTTGTTGGAGTATTAGGACCTAATCACATCAGCCACAACATCGGAGGCTCGTTCACCTGCACATCTACCAATGTGATATATGCCATCGTGTGCCAGCAATGCCCCTCTGCCATGTACATTGGCCAAACTGGACAGTCTCTACGCAAAAGAATAAATGGACACAAATCAGACGTCAAGAGTTATAACGTTCAAAAACCAATCGGAGAACACCTCAACCTCCTTGGTCACTCAGTTACAGACCTAAAAGTTGCAATTCTCCAACAAAAAAACTTGCACATCTCTCTCTCTCTCTCTCTCACACACACACACACACACACACACACACACACACACACACACACACACACACTGGGTATGTGTCTCTGTCTGCCATGCTGTCTCCTTTCCCTCCATTCATGCTGCCTTGTAGAGTGTGAGACTACATTAACAACAACATGTTAACCCTTGAGGGCTCAGCCGAATACTAGTTCATCATTTAGCAGTAAAGCATTCCCTGGGAAATATCCCACCCTCTGACTCCACCACCTCAACCAAGCTTCACAACCTCATTGCTGTGTACAGTATTAAATTGTTTGTTTAAAACTTATACTGTGTATACATATATATAATATAGTCTTTTATTCTGGTGAAAAAAATTTCCCTCGAACCTAACTCTCCCTCCCCCCCCAATTAACATTAATTCTTATGGGGAAATTGGATTCGCTTAACATCGTTTCGCTTGAAGTCACATTTTTCAGGAACATAACTACAACGTTAAGTGAGGAGTTACTGTAGTAGGATTGTTGTTTTTAAATAAGGTCAGTCTGTGACTGTGTCCTGTATGTTACTAGTGTGGCTCGTTTGAAATGATGCAATTGGTTAGCTCCTGAGAAATTCAAAGGTTTTGTGGATAATGGAAAAATTATACTAATTTAACAGGTATTTATCATTGGACTGATTGCTGACAGAAAATTTCAGCATTTTAATCCTGTCTTGGAAACCTACATTAAGAAACATTTCAGTGCTACGTTAGCCTACACGTAAGTTTTTAAAAATATTTTTCTAATGAAAAAATTGTTGTACAGAATATCTCCAGATGATATTCACGTTTCCTTTTGCATAATTTAAATAGGTGTTTGCCTATAAACACGAAGAAACATGGGTTTTTTTTGTTTTTGAGTAAGAGATATTCCTGCTTTCCTTTTTCAAATCTGAATTAATAGTAACAGTGCTGTCAATCCTGAGGCATGAAGCCCAGAGTTCCTCCTTTTAACAAGATGGTGATTGGAATTATTTCAGACATGTTTATGGAGAAAGGTATCATAAATAAAACATGACAACTGCCAATTATACTTGCGCAAGGAATAATAAATATTAAAAAAATTAAAATCCATCTTGCTTACAGTGTAAAATTGGTGTTCTGCTTATCTTCTATTATGTGTACACCATTGTCATCTTTAAGCAAAAACAAAACCTCTCAACTTTCTTCTGCTATTTGCTACTTCAGACTGTTCTTGTTGGATACAAAAACAGTAATCGATAGTTTTGCTTGGCAACTTTCTCTTCCTCAGAATGGAGTTTGGCAGCCAACTTACCTTTATGATCTATGTGGGAAGAAAATGCGTGAAGTGTGTTCACTTAAGTGATAATAAGACAAAATTAGGTCTTCATTAGCTTCAGTAGGTTATATGTGTTTTAAAAATATCACTTATTGTATGTTTAAAATAAATCTAAAGATGGTAATTTTAAAACAGGGAGTTGTCTATTTTCCAGTTTAAAAAGTGATTTCCAGTCAGGAAAAGCGAGGCTATAGAAGTGGTAATTTTGTTAGTCCGTAGAAACAAAATTTTAAAAATCCCAAAGTTGGAGACAAAGTCATTTTTTAATGTCAACTGCTACTGTCTATAATTTTGAAAAGGCAAGTTTTACAGGATCTATTTTGTCACTGCTCCAAAGTAAAGCCATATGCAAGGATACTAGATACAACCCTGCAGGGGCTATTGATTTAGATAAATTTAGAAATCTACTCACAAATATTTATGATAATTCTTTGCACTTGCATAGCGCCTTTCACCTGAACATCTCAAGATTCAAAGGACTTTGTAAATATTAAGCCTGCTAATTCTCCTATGAAATACGTGATGCTGTGCTCATTTTGTAGGTAGGTAAAGTGTGCAACAGAGAGGTTAAGGGAATTCCCCAGAGTCACAGCTAGTCACTGGTAAGGACAAGAATTGAATGAAGAATCCTTACTCTCACATAATAAAATGCTTTCATGTTATCTGCACTAGCTGTGGCTAATATTGTTAAATTCTTCAGGAAGCAAAATTCTTAATTAGAAAAAGTACAAGTAACCTGTATTATTTTTTAATAGAAAGCTGACTAAAGTTTTAAGAAATTACGTGGATAATGCTGAGAAACCTGGCGTAACTGATCAACTTTTTAAAGCCATGAAAGCTCTGGAATACATCTTCAAATTTATAGTACGGTCCAGAATATTGTTCAATCAGTAAGTATTAACAATTAAAAAAAACAGCCTTGGGGTTCATATTTTTTCCTTTCTTAAATATGATTTTTCTCTTTTTATTTAAAAATTACAATTGACATTAGAGAAGTTTGTGATGAGTTCTGCCTTTTTTTTGTATTTACTGTAAATGTTGTGCCTACTAGTAGACTGGTATGAAGCAAAGCATTTTTCATAAGGGCACTGGCTGTTTAAAGGTAAGAAGTGCTATGCAGTAAATAGAATATTATTTATTTCTTCATAAAGCACTTGTTTACTCTGCACAAATTTGGCTTATCCCCAAAGTATAAGAAAATGTAACTTAGGCATTAGACAGAAGGAATAAGATTGAGGGTGCTAAGACCTTGTGAGGTTTGATGGTTTTATGGACACATTGCTACCGTTCATTTTATGGCCACACTGCTACTAGTTTTATAGTTTGTCCCTTGTCCCCTTAATCCCTTCCCAGCTACCAAACCCTAACTACACCTGTGATTAGTTCAGCATCCTTCTCTCAGCTGCCTTGCAAACGTAAACAGTGACTATATGTGGGCATATTTAAGCATGGACCTCACAGTGGGAGTGATACCTCAGTTTAGAAAGGGCACATAAGCGCTTCCATTGTTGCTCATAGCTTTCTGAATGTTGTAAGGGTCTGAAAACAGAAGGTTAGCATGGAAAGGCAGCCTTAACTGTGGCAGTTACTCTTGCTGTAATTAGAGTATTTGATGTTGTAGTGAGGCGTAACAACTTTATTATCATGGGTTTAGAACGGCTGTGTTACTTACAAGTGGCAAACTAATGAGTTATGCTGGTCATCCCAAACAATTCCAGTCAACATTTTAAACCATACTACATTAGTATGAATTCTGCACATGTTACCAGGAACACTATTTTGGAAATGTTTTAAGTGTCTTAAATGTATTCATATTTAAATTCTTTCATTCTCATGGGTAGGATTCTTTAGTTTTTAATCAACCTGTACAAACAGAGGGTAGAGAAAAGTGAAAACTAACAATCACCCCAGGTAGCACAGTGATATATAATAGTGGCATGGTTTTGTGATCCAATAGCTCGAAACGAATACTGTGCATGCCATTGGAAATTTGTGAAACTCTTATTGGCAATAGCATCAAGATAATAATTATCCAAATATTAATGCTACTAATGGGACGCAGCTCAATAACCATCACTGGTCCAGAACTGACTTTGCTAGTTCCTCACCTCAGATTACTGTAACTTTTTCACCTGGTTGGAAGATATTCAACCTTTTGCAGGGCGGCAGAAGGAAACTTTTCTCTGGGCCACATCATTGAGGGTTGATTAAAATCAATGAATTTATAAAAAATTATTTAAAAAACAATTAAAATAAATACCTTGTCTTTTAAAAAAAAACTATTTGAAATTATGATAACCTTTGTTAAGGCCTCAACTTACTATAATCTTTTAAAATCATTTAAATAAAATAAAAAACAATAATATTCAAGTAGTATGTTTACTGCTGAAGTTTTAAAGAAAGTCAAACCAATGAACTGGGGGAAGTCACCAGCTAAGCACCTGGAACCAGAGTTTGTTGACATGCCACTCTGATAGCACTGGCTTTTTCTCCAGATGCAGAGAGAATTTTTTTCATTTCAGTTCAATGACTAGTTCATTCAAAGTTGAGAAATTGATTGATTCATTGGGAGTTGGAAAAAGCAGAAAAGCTTGATTTCCTCTTTCAATCTATGAATAAAAATAAGATGTGAGGAGATGAGATCTACTTTTTCTAAAATCTTGAAGGACATGGTGACCAGAAGCAATCAAGTCAATTCCCTAGCAGATAATATTTGATTTGTTTAAAATGTTAACTTGTTTTGTATTAAAAACGAACTTTGATAAACTTTTCTTCTTGTGCATCTAGCACATTTAAGGTAGTTTTATTTAACTAATCAAAAACAAATTTAAAAGGCTGTTTCTGTGCATTTTAATTGAATTCCAATTTCTAACCAAATGTGGCTTGAGGAGTAAATCATGATTAAAAAGTTAATCTAGTCAACAAAAAATGCATCATTCACCATTTCTAACAAAATAAAACGTAAAAATTAAGAACCTGAATAAACATACTTAAAACTCTATAATTACTTAAATGTGTATGTGTTGATATAGTGTATCCTCATGGCTAGCAAAAAGTTGTATCAGATGATATGAACCAATGAGAATGAACCTTTGTTTAGGAAAATAACTTAAAAGTACAAATAAACCACACGGTTAAAATTCTTAATTTCAATCAAGGTTTCCTGTTTGTTGATTTTAAATCATGATTAAAATATCATAAAGATCTGAATGCAACTCTGGGTCCTCTGTAGGGCAGTCCCATTCCCCGGGACCCTGCAGATGGCTTTATGCTCATTCCAAGTCCTGCATGGAGGGAGGGAAGGGAGGATGCAAAATGTCCCCCCTAAAATCTAATGCAACTTATGACAAAACGTTAGCATTTTCATAGAGACCCCCTTATCCAATTGGTTTCCATAAGCTTCCATGGCCAAAGGAGTAGGAGGGAGCCACTGTGGATGACCATGGCCTCCTGCAGATACTGAGGGTACCTGTGAGGTTTGGGGCTGGGTTTTTCTGCAGGGGGCAGCAAACCCTTCTCCCTCTCTTCCTCCAGCGGAATGATGTGGAGCTTCTTCATGAGAAAATCCTTGAGGAGATTTCTTTGAAAAACCTCCTGTTACTTTAATATGGGAGGAGAGAATTTCAGCCTTTCTAGCAGGCTGTTTTCCAGTTTGTTTAATTTTCTGTGACTTGAATAGGTAACTTTGTTGCCATGCCTGAAGTCAATATTCACCAATAAAGCTAAGTACAGTCATTTTCCAGCAAATTAAAAGTTATCATGGAATTGCATACACCAAATATACAAACCTATAAATAAGCAAGTTTATTATGTGTTTGTCTTAACCTTTAATGTAACCCTTTTGATATTTCTTATAGGATGTAACAAAGTTATTACAAGGGATTTATGTAGAGTTCTGAAGTTAACAACGTCACCAAGTTTTTTTTATAAATTAGGCAATGTAATTTCTTTCGATAATATTCTTGCTGTGAGATTTATAAGGTACTGACTGTCACTTATTCTGTTTCTGGTCTTACAAATCATTTTACAACAAAAAAAATAATTATCTCTCACTGCAGATGAGATTTACAGAAAAAAATGATCCCTTGGTGTTTGCCGTTGGATTTCCTGGTGCTAAGCACAAATTCAAAATGCATTAACACTGGGAAATCACAAGTCTGAATGATAAGGGTTTAATCAGAGAAGCTACTAAATTGGAATGATACAACAATTGGTTCTCTGTTGTAAAGCTGAAACCCTGGCTAATATGTGGTGATTATTTAGAACTATTAAAACTATGGCATAAGGGGCTGTCCTTAAAAGAAATGGTCTCAGTGCTAGTGTTTTAGTGTGAAACACTTAACAAGCAAGTAGTCTCTGTTCTAAAGAAAAAGCTTTTTAAAAAGGCGTTGTTATTACAAATAACTTTTTAAATAAATAATTTATTATTGAATATGCTGACTGTGTTTGGTACTGCATAACAAACACACACACATGCCCTCCGTATGCCAAGCTTGCTATAATCTTATATAAACCCTGATCCAGCTGAAGTCATTGGGAGTTGCAGGTGCTCAGGACTTACTAAAGCACAATGATTTTTTTTTTCTTGTCTTAACTAGCTTCATGTATCTATAAAATGTCTTGATGGATACTGACTGTCAAGCTTTACAGTTCCTTTTACTGGGGGAACATTGCAATGTCTTAGTTTATTCCTAAAATATAATTTTAATATTCTGTCCTGCATGGTCTGCAATTCTAGTTAGGAAGCAAAGTTCTCATAGCAAAACAGTACAGTTTAATTCTTTTTTTTTTTTTTTTTTTCTTTTTCCCTTTTTTTTTTTTTTTATTTTATTTTTTTTTTTTTTTTTTTTTTTTTTTTTTGTATTTATGGCTCCCAAAGAATATGCATTTTGTGCTAGAAATAATAGACATTAATTTTTAGTGTAAAGTAGCAAGACCATCGTATTCTTTTTCATGCACCACTTTTAAAAAAATAAATCCCTGTTCCTCATTTGGAATTTGTAATATAGATTCTCCATAGTGAGTTTTAAATATATCTTATGTGATGTTTTCAAGTTTGAAGAAATCAGACTACGGTTTAAATGTGTAAAATGCTCCCATTGCCCTAGAAAAGCAGAACCGTGTGCTGAAGTTAGAAGTCTCTCTTCTGATTCAGTTTAATCAACGGGTAAAGTAAGAGGATAATAAAAGGGAAGTGCACAAATATTGATAGGCAACAGGTTTAAAACAAACAAAAGGAAGTATTTCTTCATACAACGCACAGTCAACCTGTGGAACTCTTTGCCAGAGAATGTTGTTAAGGCCAAGACTATAACAGGGTTAAAAAACAAAACTAGATAAGTTCATAGAGGATAGGTCCATCAATGGCTATTAACCAGGATGGGCAGGGATGGTGTCCCTAGCCTCTGTTTGCCAGAAGCTGGGAATGGGCGACAGGGGATGGGTCACTTGATGATTAGATGTTCTGTTCATTCCCTCTGGAGCACCTGGCATTGGCCATTGCCAGAAGACAGGATACTGGGCTAGATGGACCTTTGATCTGAACCAGTATGGCCGTTCTTATGATAGCTACTGTGACAGGTCGTGATGACGTACAACAAAGGGGCACGTCAGCACTTGATGTAAATAGAATGTAGCGAGATGGAGAAAGAGGTCAGAGACTAAATGTCTCAAATAGGCTCATAGCCAATCAAAAACTGAATATATAGTGCATGGGAAACATTTCTGGTGCTTCCCACACCCATTTTTATAAATACCACAATTTAGACTTGACAAGGATGTCATGGTTCTGTGGCCTTCTGCCCTTCTGTCTTCTATATACCATGCACCCTTAACTATCGTTTCCCTCTCTGGCATATATTAAACCTGTCTAGTCATACTTTCTTTAATTGAAGCTCGTTAAATGGGAAGAGCTCTCAGAAGTCTATTGCCTGCATCCTTGCTAAATGTGAGATATGGATATTCTCACAGAACAAACCATATGTTTTAAGTTCTACAGGAAATTTGTTCACGGTAATGGTGCTGTCCTTTTGTTAGACGTAGATAGAAGCATTCCTCATCTCACTCTTCCCCCTACAGTCTAGGCAAAGTCCATATTGATTTAAAATAGAAAGGGATTCTGGAATTGAGTCACTTTTTTGCCATATTTAGAGATTGGACCAAATTCTCTAGCTGGGTTACATCCTTTTTACACCACTGAGGTGGCACAAAGGAGTTGTGATCTGGCCTCAAGCACCAACAGAGATCCTTTGGCATTGGAGGAATGCTCTGCTGATGTATCTGCTCTGCAGCGTGGTTCCTCTGAGTTAGTTCTGTTAAGCCTACAAATTTACCCTAGTTATATACTCATCTATAAACAGTACATGGAAGTTCATAAACCATCACAAAAATCTATAACAACAAATGTTAATAAATACCAAAAAATTAAAACAAAAAACCCTGAATTAGTCCAAACCAAAAAGTCTACTAATATAACTCAAAAAACTCTATTAAAGTCATGCTGAATAAATAAAAAGCAAGTCCAAAAATTAATAAACCAAAATTTAGTGTGTTAGATATTAAACATAATTAATAGACAAAATAATAAGGGGATGGACTATTCCCGCATCACTTCCTTTTTAAGTCCTTAAAAACCCCGCCACCTTTTATAAAAAATGATGGGGGGCTATCGGAGCAAGCCTCATCATCATGGTTACCATTCCCACCATCTCCTAAGACTCCAGACCTTCTTTTTCCTCATCCTGAAAAATGTCCTGACCAAACTGGGCCAAAAAAAAAAGAGACCCAAATAACATCTGTCAACTCCTGCTGAATCCCAAACACCACCTAAAATAAAATGAAATCAAACTTTATCAGCAGCACAACAGCTTCAGCCCATCTCAGCTAGCTTCTTTTTTCCTCCAAAAAACAATTACTACCATCTTTAATACCAATGAGTTCTAAAAAGAGTTCTAAAAACTCTCTCCAGTTAAAAAGAAAAGGAACCAGGAATGTTGTTAAAATAAATGCCTTATTTAATACTTTGTGTCAAATATTGTAAGTGTTTTTCTTTATCTTTATCTTCAATAAAAAGGCTGTTCCATGGTGTGTTTGCCATAATACTAAGAAGACTAAATTGTGTGTACAGCAAATCTTGTTTAACACTGTTGAGTTTTAGACAGTAACTGAGTTATGTTAACACCCTTAGCCGATATATTCCATGTCAATTAATACAAACTCCCCTCTTCCCACGCAGCAGGTTTGCTGGTGGTGGAAAGGGGGTTGCCACAATAATTCTCCTTGCATAGCGTCTATTAAGAACCTTACGACAGCGGCAGAATTTAAAGATGACTAGCACCACTTGTAAGTTAGGCTGGCTGTGGTCCTGAGAATCAGGGAGCTGGAACTGGCTTCCTGGCATGCTCTTCCCACCTCCTTGCTTACTCCTGTGCTGAGTGAAGGAGTGAATCTAGCGCATTATTTTGCAGCTATGTGGAGGTCGATGATAATGAGATGGATTGATAGTGTCTCAGTGACTTAGGATTCAGTGTTAAATCTCCACTTATTTGATGTTTTACCAGGGGAAGCTTTAAATTAGTAATAATCCATTTTAGGTCTGTGACTTCAATGAATTTCCTTTTGGTTAACCATTCTGTGGAAAAACACTCCAGCTTGATTGATAAAAGTTGTGGAATTTAAGAACCCCTTTTATTTTAAATGTCGTGAGTAATACATGGCATTGTCAGTTGTCATTTGAACAAAAAATGACTGCTTTGGGAACAATTTCCATTGCTTTATACAATATTTCCGGGTTTTTTTTTCCCTTGTGGTTTATGCTTATATTACACAAGCAATTATTTGTTTCTCAGACTTTATGAAAACAAAGGAGAAGCAGACTTCATGGAATCCTTGCTTCAGCTATTTAAGTCTATCAATGAGATGATGAGTGGTGTCTCTGATCAAACTGTGATGGTGAAGGTAGGTGTTTCAAAGAAAAATGTCTTGGCTTTGCATTTGTATAATATGATAGCATGACTTAAAGAATACATTTTCATTGAATTGAGAAACAATAATTATGCATGAAACAGCATGAAATTGTATAGTGTGCCAATAGTGTATTTTACTTTGAACATAGTTAATACTTAAGTATCAGAGGGGTAGCCGTGTTAGTCTGAATCTGTAAAAAGCAACATAGGGTCCTGTGGCACCTTTAAGACTAACAGAAGTATTGGGAGCATAAGCTTTCGTGGGTAAGAACCTCACTTCTTCAGATGCAAGTAATGGAAATCTCCAGAGGCAGGTATAAATCAGTATGGAGATAACGAGGTTAGTTCAGTCAGGGAGGGTGAGGTGCTCTGCTAGCAGTTGAGGTGTGAACACCAAGGGAGGAGAAACTGCTTCTGTAGTTGGATAGCCATTCACAGTCTTTGTTTAATCCTGATCTGATGGTGTCAGATTTGCAAATGAACTGGGCGAAGACTGGCCTGCCTCCCAAGGTCTGTGAAAGTGAGGGATCATTGTCCAGGATGAGTTGTAGATCACTGATGATGCGTTGGAGAGGTTTAAGCTGAGGACTGTAGGTGATGCCCACAGACAACCTGCCAACCTTAAGCATATTCTCACCAGCAACCACGCACTGCACCATAACAACTCTAACTCAGGAACCAACCCATGCAACAAATCTCGATGCCAACTCTGCCCACATATCTACACCAGCAACACCATCACAGGACCTAACCAGATCAGCTACAACATCACCGGCTCATTCACCTGCATGTCCACCAATGTTATATATGCCATCATATGCCAGCAATGCCCCTCTGCTATGTACATTGGCCAAACTGGACAGTCACTACGCAAGAGGATAAATGGACACAAGTCAGATATCAGGAATGGCAATATACAAAAACCTGTAGAAGAACACTTCAACCTCCCTGGCCACACAATAGCAGATGTAAAGGTAGCCATCTTACAGCAAAAAAACTTCAGGACCAGACTCCAAAGAGAAACTACTGAGCTCCAGTTCATTTGCAACTGATTTATACCTGCCTCTGGAGATTTCCATTACTTGCATTTGAAGAAGTGAGATCCAAACACAGGACCCTCTGTTGCATAGTTAATACTTAATTCATTCTAGTAAAAGGTTTGTCTAGCTGTAGGTATGCAAGCCCCATCTTATACTAGTGCGGCACATATGCCCCAGGGGAAGGTGTAAGAATCCCACAGTTTGCAGATTTGGGATCATGTGCCCCTCATGTAGATCTCATCCTGATCTCGAAAAGAGTACTTAATAAAATAACTTTGTTACATTGTGATGAACAGTGATGCTCAACGGAGGACAGTGTGCTGAATTTGCTACAGGTGATTTTGTTGCTGCTCTTTATCTCTTACTCATATGAGTGATGGGTCGCCAATGGGAAGATTCTGTGGTAGTTGGGAGGGGTGAGGTACAGAAAAAGGGTATCTAGGGCCCTGGAGCAGCATGGTGTTGCAGGAAGGTGGGGATTGCACATTGAGACCCACCAAGTGTTAAAGCTGTAGAGCAGGGGTCTCAAACTCAATTTACCTCAAGGCCAGTGCCCGTCCTCAAATCCTCCCAGAGGGCCAGGGTCACTCATGCCACCCAGACCCTGCCCCCCCAAAATTCCACCCCCCAAAAAACTCCACCCTGCCCTACCTGCCTAAGGCTCTTGGATGGACTTTGGGTGGGGGAGGCAGTCTGGGGTAGGGGATTGGGGTTCAGGCTCTGGGAGGGAGTTTGGGTGCAGAAGGGGTGAGAGGTTGGGCTCTGGGAGGGAGTCTGGGGTGCAGGCTCTGGGATGGAGTTTGGGGGCTGGGGAGTGTGGGGATGGGGCACAGGCTCTGGGAGGAAGTTTGGGGCTGGGAGAGGATGTGTGGGAAGGGGAAGGGGGTGCAGGCTCTGGGAGGGAGTTTGAGGGCTAGGGGGTATGGGGATGTGGTGCAGGGTCTGGGGGAGAGTTTGGGGGCTGGGGGTGTGTGGGGACTGGGTGCAGGCTCTGAGAGGGAGTTTGGGGGCAGGAGGGGGATGTGGGGAGGGGTGGGGGGTGCAGGATCTGGGAGGAAGTTTGGGGGTGGGAGGTGCAGGCTCTGGGAAGGGGGAGGGGTGCGGCGCTTACCTTGGGCTCCAAGGCAGGGCAGGCCGGGGGGCCTCTGTGCGCAGAGTCCCATTGGCCGCAGGGGTACTTGGGGCGGGGGCAGCCGTGCAGAGGCACAGCCCCGCCCCTGGGTCTCAGGGAGGGGCCGGCAGCCAGTGGAGTGAGTAGGCAGCTGCCGCTCAGCTCCACTGCACTTCTGGGGCCCCTGAGGGGGGAGCGCCTGGGGGTAGCAGGTGGGGCCAAGGGAGAGACCCCAAAACTGATGGAGCCCCACGGGCCGCATTGGAGTGGCTCGCGGGCCGGGAGGTTGAGACCCCTGCTGTAGAGCCTCACGTTATATCTACACTGGCACTTTTGTCGGTAAAATTTTTGTCGGTCAGGGGTGTGAAAAGTGCTGGTGTGGACAGCTTTTTTGGTTTGACTTAACTAAATGTAACTAATAAGAATGAGTGAAAATGCTTTCTCCTAGGCACCAAATAATGTTAAGTGATGTAACCTTGATTTCCTGAGGTAGCATAATACAAATTATATTTAGCTGCAGGCACTTTGTTAATGCACATCAGAAATTGTTTTGCAATCCATTGCCTGAAAAAAGTTCATTTCTCTCCATATATTTTCTGTGGATCTGTGACAGGGAATTTTGAGGTTTCCTTTTGCACTTTCATGTTAGCTTCCTTTAATACTATGGTAAATTAAAAACTATGGTTCATCCCACAAGAAACATTTTCTTTAGTTTTAAGGTGGGAGACAGAAAATCTGAATGCTCTAATTTTGAACCACTGCATCATGTAGATGTCCTTGGTGGTAGTCTGTACAAATGCTGAGTAGGCCTGATCTTGCTAAACTTGTGGGTTTGACAGGATCACAGCCCAAGGTAATACTCATGTAGCTGTATTGTATTTTCTGTTGAATACATGGGAGATAGAAGTAACCTTGAAATCATATTATGAATAAATCTAGTAAAAGCAGCTTTATTATAAATAGCTTTCATAATTGTACATGCTGGATGTTCAGTAACAATATACTCAATTTCTTGACTACACAACTAGAGATGCAGTTTCAAATGAATGATTTAGAAAACAGGCACACTTTAAATTGCGTGTTTTGTTCTATAGGATACCAAACTGGTTTCTGTTAATCTATACAGATTAAACTGTGTTTTTTCTCTTGTATTTATGCAAAATACACTTAGTTTGATGTTTCTGCAAATACTGTTTATTCAAAACAGTAAGTTGAATCCCCTTTTTAAAACAGCTGCTTTGACAGGTATTTGGGTTTTTTGCTTCTGCTGTTCCTTGTTGGATAAATCTAAGAATGGATTGGAAATTGGCATTTTCTTCTGTTGTAAGATTTTGTTTTTGTTTACGTAGAACTATCATTTTGTTTTTACAGTGGTTTGCTACTGACTCTTTTTTGACTCTGATTCTTAAGTCCCATTTTTGTAATTCCAAAAGGATGGTTCAGTCTTCTCAAGAGGCCTGCATTATGAGCAAAAATAAAATAAATAAATAAAGTCCCCATCTTTCATGTACTGCATTATTTAAAAGCTGTCAGAAGTGGTTTTAAACCACTTAGTGGGGATATTCCATCTCATTTTCTGTTTGCTCTAATATGGTAAAGAAGTGCTTGTGCATTATAGACATTGGCTTTGCGGTTTAATATTAGCCTAATATCGAGAGGCAGAAGGGTGCCATGATGCAACATAATTCTCTAACATTTATGTATCCTTTATTGTAGCTTTATGCTAATATGATAGAATATTAGTTTGTTAAATTCTGGGGTTTCAGCATAACATTTTCATAGTGGAATGTCCTCTGTCTCGTACATTCCCCAAATCTGGAAACATAAATAAGCACTCTAGACTTGTCAAAATCATGGAAATGAAGTGACTTGTTTACAAACAATTCATGATAAATCCGCTGAGTAGAGCAACGTTTCATTATATTATTTTAAAGAAAAAAAGATAATTATTGCACTTATACAAATACAAAACATGCTTCAGTTCTACTATATTGTTAACGTTTTTTATGCCACACCTTGTTACATTTGGTGATCTAGTATGTTGAAAAGGTCATTTACCAAGGTGGTCTAGATTGTTTTGGGGACTGGTGATAGAATATATAAAAAAGATTAATGCTGGTTGTGACAAAGTAAACTGTCACAAGAAGAAAGGAAAAACTCAAGGTCTTTCAGGGTCTGAATATACAAGGAAACAAGATATAGAAATAGATATAGAAAGTATTCATCTAAATCAGGATTAGAACTATGCCGTGGCAGCACCCAATGATAAAAGGAAGAGGGGATCCTGGTAGAAGTAGTGAGCTTTAGGAAAGTATGCTGTCAGTGAGAGGAGTCTGGAACTTATAAAAATCTCTTTTAAGACAGTACATAGAATGAGAGGCAGCACCAGGGAAGGGTGTGCTGTTACAGGAATGCTAAGGGAAAAAACACCAGAGAAGGGCATGCTAAAGGTAGCATCAGCTCAAAGTGAAACATCCATCCAAGATATTAATCTGATCCCCATCACCGTAGTATCTGAGCCTCTGACAATCTGTGTGTACTTATCCTCTCAACACTTCTGTGCGGTAGGGAAGTCCCATTTATCTCCATTTTTAACAGATGGGGAGCTGAGGTGCAGAGAGGCTAAGTGTCTTGCCCAAAGTCACACAGGAAGTCTGTGGTGTAATAGGGGATTCAACCTGGGTCTCCCAAGATCTAGGCTAGTACCATAACCACTGGACCATCCTGCATCTTATTTTACATTGCTAAATGACAATTGCATGTCCTTAAACAAAAGCTGAGCACCTATTGAACTTAATAGTTAAAGTCAATCTTCTTGTAAATATCACACTGCTCTCAAAAAACCCCATCAACATAGTAGGCCTGATTTTAAAATTAAAATTAATGGAGATATCCTCTCTCATAGAGCTGGAAGGGACAAAGGTCATCAAGTCCAACCCCCTGTCTTCGCACACCAAGAACTGATTTTGCCCCAGATCCCTAAATGGTCCCCTCAAGGATTGAACTCACAACCCTGGGTTTAGCAGGCCAATGCTCAAACCACTGAGCTATCCCTCCCCTCCGTTACATTGATGGGAGTTGTGTGTACTCAGCATCTTAAAGTGAGGCCAACTCTTCTTATCAATACAAATAAATGCAGGGATTGTTTTTAGGTTACTGATGAAAGAGGTAGTACTTACTGTGGGGTATGAGCTAAGATTGTAGTACTGAAAGATATTTATATCTGATGAGAATTCTTTTTCAGTTGGCAAAATAAGTCAGTTGTCCCCATGGAAGGAAAAACGACAACAATTATAAGTTTGCTTAATTGCAACCAGTTTTCTTCAAACATATTTTATGTTTGAGTTTTCAAGGAGGTTTAACTACACTGTGTTTAGAGGAGTCCTAACAAGCCAAATTCCTCCTCAGGACCTGTCTTTTGAATTGACATATGCAAGATATAAGCCAACCAGTAATGACTAGGTGTGACATACCAGGGCACAACCCAAACTAGTGGGGGGCTGTGTCACCCCTGCCCTGCAACCCTGGGTACCTTACAATGCTTTGCCGAAGTAGCTTGCTCCTGGACTGCTCATAAACAGCCTTCCAGCACATAAGCCATACCCTGAGTGTCTGCATGTAACTGTAGCCTGCCAGTTACACTGGGACTGTCACCAGCCTTGGTTATATAGCAGGGTGACCCCAATTTACCACCAGTCCCAGATCTTACCCCAGAAATGTATGTCCTGTACTGCCCATCTCTCTCCTGGACAGTACAAATATATTAAGTCCATTGTTCCTCTACGAGAATAATATGCCAGTTTATTATCTTAAATAGAGTTGCCCGGACACTTCAACTTAAACACACTGGATTAGGTAAAATAGTTAAACAAATTTATTAACTATAAAGATAGAGATTTTAAGTTAATACAGGTAATGAGGCATAAAAGTCAGAAATGCTTACAAGAAAAATAAAGATAAAACGCTTAATAGTGCCTAACTTAACAAACTATATTAGATTCAAGCAAAATTTCTCACCACATACTTCCAGCAAGTTTACTGACCAGACTGTTCAGGTCAGGACCACCCTGCACCCTGAGAGTCCAATAGCTCTTTTCCTTTGTCGTCTTAGATGCAATGCAGGAAGGAGCAGACACCCCCTCTCTCTCTTTTTATAGTTTGTCCCCCTCTAGAAAAAACATTTCCAGCTGGGAACTAGGAGACAGAGTCTGTGTGGAAGGATCCTTCCCTGCTGTCTTTTCCACCTGTTTGAGCTTCCTTTGTTTTCCTTCCTGCTTGATGACTCTGTTTACTGCTTAAATGCAAATTAAGGCAAGCACACGTCCTATTGTTTAGGACAGACCTGATTGCCAACTTCTGCTTGGTCAGGGCTGTGGGGTTTGGAATGTAAGATTCCCCTTCACATATAGTGTTGCCACGCATATTTTATCAGGACAGTACTGAGCAGCAAGCTTCGTTTTCAGATGATACCTTGTAAAGCGTACATTGCACAAAGATTATTACAGTAGTGTGTAGAGTATGAATACAAGAGTATATTCTGTCACACTAGGAGGTTATTGGCAAAAAAATTCCCAGTACTTCTAAATGGTGCCTAACCATCAAATATGGCAATTTTCATAATAAACACAATTTTCTAATGGGGAAGGGACTGAAATAGGAAACTTAAAAATTAAGAGGCTAGTGCTTTCTTTCATCATGGAAATTTAAAAATTAAGACTAATGCTGTCTTTGCCACTAATAGTTTCAGGTAGGCTACCACTGAAATAATTGTTCAGCATTATAAAAATCTGGTAAATTTTTAAAATGTTTGGAAAAACGATTTAATGATTATTCAAATTATTTTATTTTTAAATGCCTTAAAAGGCCTCAAAGGATGATATGCAGAGATGTTTGTGATGATTGTAGAAATAACCTGCAATTTCCTGGTGCAACTATACAATATAAGAAATTCAGCCTGCATATTGCACGTGCTAAGAACTGTGACTATCAATTCCTGGTTAATTTAAACTATTTAAAGCAAAGGTTTGACTTTTTTGGACCGTATTATTTTCATTTACTTTTCTTTATTTCCTGGCATAGTTAATTACCTTTTGCCATAGTTTGCAAGTGTTTCAACAAGGTAATGGCATCAGTTTGTTCATTGAGAAGAAGGGAGTCCTCTACTTCGTCTTTGTTTACAGTCTGATGAAAAGCCCATTAAAGTTTTCATTGACCGTGGATCAGTCACTTAATCACATCCCCTTAAAAATTTCACATCTGTGATACACTTTGCAGAACTACCAAGATGTGCAAATGCTTTAAACAGAATAACCACATAGACATATTTCTGTTATTCTTGTCATTTCCTACCCCATCCCCTCTCTACTACTTTTTTCTCCCTCATTTGTTGTATTATGTCTAAAATGTAGCTTGCAAGCAATTTAGGGTAGGGACTTTATTTTCTGTGAAGTACTCACCTATTTCCTGTGTGGTATAAAATAATCATTTATCACAATGTAATTGTTTGAAATTATCTAAATTAAATAGATGTACAGTAACAGTGCAAATATATCAGAGATGTGTGTTTCTAATTCTGTATGCCAGTGCTTACTTCCTAATGAGATCACTTAATGATTACGGTAATATTTTATCGGTGTTAAAAATTCTGGAATTGAAGCATTTCATTTTTGTGCTTCCCAGGCCTCTTTTTCATATGTGTTTAGGTTTTTTTGGTATGGAAATAGGTCTTTTCTTTAGACTAATTAAAACCTGTAGTTTTTGTGATTATGAGAACAGGGATCTGAACCTTGGCCCAGTGTTGCACAAGTGTGTTTGTAATTCTAATTAAAAATGTTAATTTTAAGAATTTAATAAACTGCTTAATTGTTTGGAGTTGTTCCTGATGTTGTATCAGTATCTGAAGACTATTTGTCATTTTATGAAATTAATATTCCTGAATTCTTTATTTCAGCATCTGGGAATAATTTAGATTGTAATGATGTTTCTGGTATTGTTGGGATCTATTTTCAGCTGCACCTTTTTAACAGAGTAAAAGTTAGGTTCTGGGATTTTTTTCTTAAACTAATTTAGATTAATTTTTTCTGTGGCTATGTTGCCTAACCATATTATCCCTTTTAATTTGATTTGATACGTAATCTTACTCATTGACGTATTGCCAACACTTGAGATTTTTTATCACGGCTCTAGTGATTTTTTTTGGGGTGTTGTTTACCTGTCTCATAAAAATGTGATGAAGGGCTGCCAGCTAGTGAGTTTTTCCTTATTCAAAATGGCCATAATCTGTCAGTGGGGCTGAATGGCCTTCTACTGTCAGTGGGGCTGAAGCCAGCAAGATGGCTGCCATTTCTCTATGGTCTATCTGCCTGTGGAAATGAGGCTGGACTTAGTAGAGTGGCTGCCACCTTCCACTGTTCTCAGTGACACTGAAGCCATGTCCACAGGCAAAATGGTTGCCACTCTGTGATTTTGGAACTGGCCAGGACGTGGGAACTGTCAGGATTAGCAGGGACACTGAAAGGTGGAGGGGGGAGAATGAGTGAGAGCGGAGTATTGGGGGGAGCAGAAGGCAGATTTAGGGGTTGCAGAGGAATGAGGTATAAGGGTATATGGGGGCAAGTAGAAGGGTGAGGGGATCAGAGGACAGCGATGGAGGTGGTGATAGGGAAGGAAAGCCCCTCTGAGCAGCCAGGGTAAGGCAGTATTGCATTGTTGCCAGCTCTCATAAATTGATTGTGAGACATGGGATTTTGGTGCCTGTAGGGCGAGCTGTCATGATGCAAGAAGCTCCTCCGATCCTGTTATTTTTCAGGGCTGGGCAGTGGTCTGTGTGATTAGCCTCACATGCCCTCATATATGGTATTAGGGCAGACAGAGAGGGGCCTGGGGTGGGGAGAGTTGGGTTAGTGGTGCTGCTGGGACCCAGGCAGAAGAGAAGCCCTGGGGTAGGATAGCAAGAGGCGAGGGAGTGGGGAGTTGAGGAAACAGTGCAGTTGGATCCCAGGTAAAGAAGTCCTGGGCAGCAGGAGACAAAGAAATATTGTAGCTGAGAGAAGACAATATATTAAATTAGATGGCAATTCCTGTATTTTAGGGGTGAGGAGATAGTAAATGAAGTTGTTATCTGAGCAGCCAGGGACAGGTGTGAATTTCTGTGTGCATTAAAGATTGATTTTTCAATCTGAAATTATCACACACAGACGGGCAGATTAAAAATACGGTTTGACTTAAAAAAAAATGATTTGGGGGTGGGAGGGCTAATCTCATGAATTTTGAGGGTCTGACACTTGGTTTTTGACCTTTTAAGGTTGGCAGTACTGTAACTGAATCAGTTGGGATTTGTCTTGATATTACAAATTTGTTTTGTGCAATTTTCTTAAAATTAAATTTAAAGGCTTTAGTGTCTAAATTTATTAACCCGTTTAGAAAAGTTGGTATAGTTAATTTTGTTTTCTGTAGAGGCATTAAAATATTGGTTAAAACAAATTTATCTGGAAGTAATCATCAAATCTGATCATCAAATTGTTTTGGTTATCATGCTGCTGCAGTGTGAAATGCTAATTCAAACTGGGTTCTAGAATTTTTTTCTTGAATTGTATTAATTTACCTCTTTTTCCATGATATATCATGATGGCACAACCTGTTTTTATTTATATTATTACTAAACATATACTGCAACATCCGTTGCTAATGATAGGCAAATAAAGATGCAACAATGATTTTGTAATGGCAGCAGTTATAGCCCTACCCAGCAAAGTACTTACTTAGGATGGAAAAATCCCATACAGTGCTACAGGCTAGGGACCGAGTGGTTAGGCAGCAGTTCTGCAGAAAAGGACCTGGGGTTACAGTGGACGAGAAGCTGGATATGACAAAGCCCTGGCTGGGATGATTTAGTTGGGGATTGGTCCTGCTCTGAGCAGGGGGTTGGATTAGATGATCTCCTGAGGTCCCTTCCAACCCTGATATTCTATGATTCTATGTGCTTAATTTGTAAGCATGTGAGTAGTTCCATTAAGCATATGCTTAAATCCATTGAAGTCAATGGAAATCTTGTATCAGGCACTGTTTAACTCCTAATAATCATCTTCCTTTATTCAGTTTTGACTCTGTTATCTATTGACCTCTGAATATTTTATTAGAAAGTGTCATATAGGTCAGGGGTTCTCAACCTTTTTCTTTCTGAGGCCTCCCTAACATGTTATAAAAACTCCACAGCCCATATATGCCACAACAACTGTTTTATATGCATGTAAAAACCAGGGTGGCATTAGGGGGTAGCAAGCTGGGCAACTGCCCATGGCCCCACGCCACAGGGGCCCCCGCGAAGCTAAGCTGCTCAGGCTTCAGCTTGAGGCCTGGTTGGCAGGGCTCAGGGTGGTAGGGCTTTGGCTTTCTGCCCTGGACCTCAGTGAGTCTATTGCTGGCCCTGCTTGGTGGACCCCCTGAAACCTGCTTGCGGCCCCTCCAAGGGGCCTCTGACCCCTGGTTGAGAACTGCTGATCTAGGTGAGAATGGGAAGAAGGGGTTGGTTGGTAATGGAGTAGATTTTGAGAGTCGACTCTTGCTGAAAATTTTCAAAAGCATCCAAGTGATTTAGGAGTTAGGTACCAGTGAAAGTGAATTAGATTTACTCTCCTAAATCTATTAAGCGCTTCTGTAAGTTTTACTCAATGCCTACAATGCTGCCTGCTCACCTATTTCAATAAACTAGCAAGATGAAACATTGCTATTCATATCAGGACATTAACATCACATTGCAGACCTCCCAGGGGATTATTTTTGAATTGCTGTTGATGCCACTGGATTATAACAGGACATGATCATCCCTCATCCTCAGTTGGAATTTATTACTTTACTGTTAATTTTTAATATTATTTGTTTTTAGTAGTGTAATGCACAAGTCACAGTATAAATAAAAAGAAGACACAGTCTCTTCTCTGAAGAGCTTATACTTTCAAAAAAACAGAGGATCTCTATTATTACTGGTTAAAGGATTTAAACTAATCCTACAAAAATCTGCAGAAGAACAATATAAGAGGCAGTTGAAAGGATTTGTATGTCATTTAAATGGGGGAATATTAGAGGTTGTCAAAATATTTGACATCTAAATTTAATAACCTAAATGTTAATCCTGTAATGTCATGGAAAATTCAAAATATTTACTAATTCCATTGTGTGGCTTAGTTGTAAATTCCAGTTGTACATTAATGGAAAACTAATAATGGCTAATTCTTCTATTTACATTTCAGTCTTGGTTCTGTTTCTATTAACTACTGTAGTGTTTTTCAGAGCTTGAATGTAACACCAATAGTTTTCTAGATAGTAAGCTTTGTTCAGTTATCTTGTTATAAAGGACACCCTGAGATAGCTAAAACTAGGGAATAGCTGCAAACTCCTCACAGTTGCATTGACACATAAGAGTTGACACTGTTCAGAGAAGACAGTACAATTTCTAGTTAGCAGCTAAATTATTTAACAGTGTCCTTCCTCTCTGTTGTTTGCCAGTAAGCAATTCAGGCGTTTTATCATATTTTGTTCATTATTTGAAATTATTTGACAAATTTCAGAGAATCATAGAAATGTAGAGCTGGAAGGGACCACAAGAAGTCACCAGGTCCAGTCCCCTGTGCTAAGGCAGGGCCAAGTAAACCTAGACCATCGCTGACCGGTGTTTGTCCAACCTGTTCTTAAAAACCTCCAATGATGGGGATTCCACAACCTTCCTTGGAATCCTATTCCAGAGTTTAGCTGCCCTTTATAGTTAAAAAGTTTTTCCTAATATCTAACCTAAATCTCCTTTGTTGCAGATTAAGCCCATTACTTCTTGTCCTATCTTCAGCTGACATGGAGAACAACTGATCAACGTCCTCTTTCTAAGAGCTCTTAACATATTTGAAGACTATCAGGTCCATCCCAGGACTAAATATGCCCAGTTTTTTAACCTTTCCTAATATGTCAGGTTTTCTAAATGTTTTTTTACCACTTTTTTGCTCTCTTATGGACTCTCTCCAGTTTGTCCATCTCTTTCCTAAAGTGTGAGGCCCATAATTGGAATCATACTCCACCTGAGTCTTCAGCAGTGCTGAGTATAGCAGGACAGTTACCTTCCATGTCTTAAATAAAACACTCATTTTAATACAACAGTCCTGTTAATGCAAAATACAAATACTCCTCTTACAAAATGATAGGTTTCAGAGTAGCGGCCCTGTTAGTCTGTATCCGCAAAAAGAACAGGAGTACTTGTGGCACCTTACAGACTAACAAATTTCGTGGACTACAGCCCACTTCTTCGGACTGGGAATGGCTGAGCCATTACAAACATTGAATATATCTCCCCTTGTAAATATTCTCACACTTCTTATCAAACTGTCTGTACTGGGCTATCTTGATGATCACTTCAAAAGTTTTTTTTCTCTTACTTAATTGGCCTCTCAGAGTTGGTAAGACAACTCCCACCTGTTCATGCTCTCTGTATATGTGTGTATATAGATCTCCTCAATATATGTTTCACTCTATATGCATCCGAAGAAGTGGGCTGTAGTCCACGAAAGCTTATGCTCTAATAAATTTGTTAGTGTCTAAGGTGCCACAAGTACTCCTGTTCCTCTTACAAAAGTTTCTTTAACTTAGTGTGTGGGCTGCACAATTGGGTCACATTCTGTAAGATGAGCATATCTCTTTGGACCATATTTCTGCTGCTGAAGCTGATATTTGAATTTAAAACTCATTTTCTATATCATTCACTTTAAAATCCTCTCTTTCCATGAATGTTCCTGCCAGTAAATTCATTCATCAGATTATTTATGGAAAGCAAACACAAAAATGACATGCACACAAAGAAAGCAGATTCAATATTTTATTTGAACAAATTTATTTTTTATTAGTACAAATGTTTTGAAGTATTTACCCAACTCTAGTATAGTGCTGAAATTGAGAACTGTTTTTAGAACCCCTTTCTAGCTAACTAGTGATAAATATTTTTTGTTTGTTCCATCTATGTATCAGTCATATCTTAAGAGTCATCAATGTATTTCAGTGTGTTTAGTTCAGTGTAAAACAAAATTGTGTATTTGCATTTCAGAAGAGTACATGAATTGATTTTATTCTAAGATTAGTTTCTTGTGCCTTCTGTTTGACTTTCTCTTTGCACTAAAGTTCATATCTTTTCAAATTAATTGTCCTTTTTGTCAATACTGTTCCCTCTTGATTTCTGCTGGTTTTCTACTGTTAAGACCATTTCTACACTTATTTGCAGCTGTGCATTGCTAGTGGGGGCACAAAGTTGAAGTAATTTGATCATAAATTGGCCCAACGGAGGGAGGAACTCTGTGAACTCTTACTCAGCTCAGCAGTCTGAAATTTCAGACAATAAATATTTCTCACATGAATACATTCTTACATATACTTGAAATTAGTTCTAAGTGTCAGTCGTCAATAAAAACTTATTTTTAAAATCATTTTACAGTTTAGTCATGCTGGGAAGTGCTTATCTTTTGAACTTTCAGATTACAGGGCTGAGAAGTGAGTTTATTTTTTTCCCCAGATTTGAAAGCATCATATGAGATGAATTTGACAGAAATCACAGTGAAAATGTTGAACTACGCAGTGGTCAGCCAGTTCTAGGTTTTGGGCAGCCCTGTGTGAAATAACATTTGGGGCCCCATCACCAGTTCCCACTTACTATTGTGGAAATATGAGATGCTGTTTTCCAATTCAAACTGGAACAAGTGCAAAGGAGGACTACTAGGGTGATCGGGGAAAGGAGAGATTATTTTACCTGAGGAAGCTAAAAAACTTTGGCTTGTTTAGCCTAGCAAAACAAAAGCTGTGAGGTGGTAGGATTGCTCTCTCTCTCTCTAATAAATCAGAGAGGGAAAAACGCTATTTAAACAAAAATGTTGGCCCAAGAACAGATGGGTATAAACTGGCCATGATTAAATATGGGCTGGAAATTAAAAGATTTCTAAACATCTGTGGGTGAGGTTCTGGAACAGTCTCCCACTAGGAGCAGTGTGGACACGCAATTTAATTAGTTTTAAGATGGAGTTTGATAAATTTATGAATGGAATTATATGCTGAGATTTCTTGTGATAGCAGGAGACTGGATTTGGTGAACCAAGTGGTCCCTTTCAGTCCTATGTTCTGATATATTTTTTTCTCCAGCCTGGCTTTGACTTCCCTGAGTCTGTGGTGAACCAACTGCTGCGTATTTGTAAGGCTTTTTGGACCTGGGTGGACCCCAGACAGCAACTGGGAAGACCGGAGATGAAGGAAGGCAAAGTGAACCTTTCTATGCATGATATGAGAGGGCAGTTGGGAAACTCAGTAGAGAGAGAAGAGATGGGAGAAAGAAGTGGGGATGAAAACACACCCTTTTTAGTGGTTGAATGTAAGATTGGCAAGAGCAGACTCTAGTTTGGGCTGTCCTCCTGCAATTCGTAATATCATTTTAATGTCTAAATACTACAGTGATAAATGCTCCATAAATTTTTAAGATAAACTATCTGCCACAGCCCTCTGGCATAAGCTTCATAATGGCAGCCTGGGAATGGAGAATGGTGTTCTCTCTCGTGGATTTTCTGTGCATGTAGTGTATGCACCAAAATGACTCTCCCTCTTTGTTTCATAGAATTTATGAGAAATAAACACTAGTGATTAATATATTCGTGTTAGGTTTATATAAAGCGTGTTCTTCAAAAACATGCAGTAAAAGATGGCTTTGGAATTTTTAAATTATTTGATCTGAAATCAGTCTAATTGTCCTTTAGTTATTTAATTTCCAAAAAGTGTTTCCACATGGTCTTTGATTTTTTGTCAGTAATGGATAGAACACCAGGAGAAAAATCATTAAATCTTTTTGGCTTCTCCTGATGTTAAGACAATAACTCAGTGCCTGTGTTTAATAGTCATTGAAATGGTTGTCCTTGTGCATTTCTCATTGGTTTTCCATGGAACAAATTAAAGTCTATTTAATTAAAGCTGGAACATTGATAGTAGCTTGCTTCAGGGCAGTGACAGCTATCAAAATGTGCCAGGCAGCAAGTTGATGCTCATTATATACTCTTTTTAAGATTACTGCTTTGATGCAATGTTACAAGGATGATCTTGGGTCAGCCAGTATGTGGTCAGGCCAGTATTGCTGGTCCCTGCCTGAACTTTCAGTTCTCGGTTTTCTATGAAGGGGATTTTCTATGTATTTTTTTCTATATTGCTTAATCTATTTGTTTTAGTGGAAATATGACTATTTAGAACTGTCAAGTATTCTGATGCCATGTGCATGTCTTGTTAAAGGAAAGGCTTTTATATTATGTAGATTGTTACTTGATCACTAGCCAACTTCTGCCTGGGAGCCTAGAAGTTCCATGATAGATAAATGTATGAGCCAAAAAGGAACTTACTTTGGAGCCATTCTGGTTTGACTAATTGGTGGACCACAAGATAAGAAAGCTCTAACTAGCCATAAACAAGGTGTATTAGGCCCAAAGGGACATTGAGACTGAATTATTTTCCTTTCCCTAGTGAAAAATTAGTGTGACATGTTATGTAACTCCAGGCATATGCAAAAAATATATAACACAATAACCTTGTAATTGTGTTCTAAAATTGAGTTAGATATGTTAAGACATGACCATATTTTCTGTGATGATTTTAGGAATCTGTCTATGTACATCTTATAAATTCTGGTTGATATGAAATTGTGGAATCCTAGAATGCCTCGTATGTGGAATCTTCCATTTGGTCACAGGAGGTGTATTGCATATTTACTGGACCAGGGATAATGGTCAATTGTTAGCCTTAATGGTTGCCTATTGAGTTTAAACACCAATGGTTGATTGAAGCAGGACAGCCAGTTTTCTCCAACTTCCCTGGAGGGTGCTCAGTTTTAGTGAGTGGAAAATCTCTAGCCGCAGAACAAAGAAACCAGGTATTATTGGTGGAACATATACATTCAAGAGACACACAGGATGCTTTGTGCAAGAGAAAAGAAGAAGCTGGTGTGCTTTCATAGTGGTGGTGGTGGTGGTGGTGGTCCTGTTCAACTGCAGGATCAGCTGAGGAAGAAGGAAGCTAGCTGACCTAGAGAGTGAGAGAAACACCATGATTAGGGGAAGAAGCCATGGGCTGTAGGAGAAGGATCCTAGCCACCCCAGAGAACTCTCCAGCATTGTGAGGAAACTGAGGAAGGAAAACAAGTATAGATGTATTTTATTTCGTATACATCTGTGTATTTCTTGTGCGGTCTAAGTAACAAGTAATTTCTTTTAGAATTCTGTGCAAAGTCTGTCTGTCTGTTTGCTTTCAGTATTACATGCCCCAGAAGAGTTAAATTGTAAGCCTGGAGTGCCCACACGGTTGGAGTTTTGGGAAAGGTTTACTAAAGTTTCTGGAGAGTATGAGGGGTCAGCACAGGTTCTGGGCCCTCGGCATCTGGGCCACCTGGTCCCATTTCTGTGAAGGGATAACAGACTGGCAGCGTGTGCCCTGGAAATGTTCTGGAGAGGCCAAGGAAAGAGACAGTGCTGGAGCCTGTTCAGATCAAGGGAAGCTTCAAGCACATGGGTCCAGTGGATTGAGATGCAACAGAGCAGCCTGGGGATTGTCCTGAGGACGGTGCTTTACTCAGGGCTGACTGCGATACTGTTCTCAGTTTCTTCATTAGCACATTAGACAACTTGCTATGAAAAATGAAGGTAGATGCCTTTACCTATATATCAGAGTTGATATGCCTGTTCTTTTATCTGGAATGATTTTTTTTCCAACCGCAACAAAATACTTTCCCCATTTTATAGCTTGTGGGAGGATATTTTCAGTGAGATGGTGAAGTTCAGGGATCAAATTGGATTGTTTTAGAGTCCTCCTAATCTGAAGTCTTTCTATCCTACTCTCTCCTCTGAGACTCTGAATCACTTCTTGAGTCAAAACTTAAAGGCAAATGAGGGTTTTGACTCTAATCTTTAAAGCAGCGTGTATTTTGTGACAATTTCACAAAAGATCCAGAGCCTGTTGGAAAACAGGGTGGGGTTCATGTTCTGTTACTCTCAGAAAACTTCAGCCCAGAGTTCCTTGCTAATTTCCCCCCAAGGAAGAGAAAAATTTGAATCCTTAGCAAACAGTTGTCAGGAATCCCAGGTATTCCACACTGGGAATTACGAGGCATCTCTGTATCTGGCTTGGGAGAACGACTACTAGCAGGAAAAAGTGAGTGCCCTGAGGAGTGGGCACTCCTTACAGTCCTGTTGCTCTGTGGAGTGGGCAGAGTGTTCCTACCCCACCCCTGTGCGGATAGGACCGCTTTTGCCATGCCCCTGAAGTAGATGCTGGAACCCCCTCATGACTTGGAAGATGATGGAGATGACCACAAGGCCCCTTGAAATCCCTGAGGCATCAGGAAGAAGTGGCCTACCACCTGCATGGCCAGCTAAACTCCTAATTATTTTGGGAAAAAATCTGCCACTGTTTCTATCTTGTCCCACTTACACTACAGCCTCTCAGAAATATACAAAGTCCTTTCCAATATGTAGAACCATTGGTTATTAAAATATAAAAACATTGCCAAACTCATACATCATAATGCTTATTTCTTTACTTTTAGGATTCCATGATACAAAGCTATTCACTTGAGGTCTGACCTAAAACCCAGTTCACCAATAGGTGTCTTTTTATTGGCTGATGGGGATGTGAATCACACCATTACTAGCCAGATGGTGGCCTTTTTCATAATCTAGGCCTAAGGAATTTTTTTGTCCTTGATACAGTGACCCGGATTTGGATGCCAGATGTGCCATTAGACACCAATGCCAGTGTTTCTTGAGTGGAGGCGGAGGGAGACTAAAAGGCGTTCCTAAACTGAATCCATCTTGTCATGTTTAGTCCTGTTGCCAAGACCACAAAACTAATAACCTTAGTAGATGGCTTTTAACTATTTAGAGAAAGGAACATCTCCTTTTTGAAGTTGTTTTTCTCAGTTGTATGTATTTCCGATTCAGCCATCTAACTGAATTCAGTTTAATATGCATTTTCTTAAGAAATATGTAAATTAATAATTGCTTCATACATTATTCAAGAAAATCTTATTTTGTATCACTGATAGATCTTCTAATCTTATATAAAGATATGCTAATGGATTTAATTAAAATAATTATACTGAATAATGTACCCTGAACTTTACCCTAAAATAGTACATATTAATCATCATCAGTAGTCATATTTCTAGCTACAAAGACAATTACAATATTTGATTGATATTAGATAACAAACCAAATATTTTTCCCTTTTTTGTTTAAAGATTTGGCTTGAGTATTGGTAGTGTAATTTATCTGTGACATCATGACACTTGGCGTTGGAAAGAGTGATCATAAATAAATATGAGGACTTCTCTGCCTAGTGATTTATGGTCTATTCTGATTTAATTTTGAGAACCTGCAACTGCCTTGACTGAAATGCGAGCTGCAGGTGCTTAGCATTTCTTAGAATGATGTAGGAATCTGATTCTTTTTTTGCCTCTAAAATTTTTTTTAAGGGGCTAAACTTATTCAGTAATGCAGATCTTTTTTCATATAAATAGTAAGATCCAAGACAAAGGGAGATAATTCTCCTTTTCTGAATGGCTGTGTTACATCTGCTTCTGGAATATTATGTTTCTTCCTGGGCATTACATCGCTAGAAATATATTGGCAAAATGGAGGGAGATTGGAGAAAAGCAACAAAAATGATCAGAGACTATCACAGTTGACTTATTGAGAAAGATTTAAAAATAACTGTGTATTGCTATTTTAGGGGCACATCTAAAAATATTTGAATGGTGTAAAAACCTAGAAGGAAAAACAATTATTTAATATGTATATGAGGGTGTAAATAAGACTAAGCAGATATTAATAATTGACAATCCTAGTTATTAGTGAGATGTGGAATAATGCCTTAGTGGAGGTGATGAAAGCCCTGTTGATTGGGACTTTGAAAATCAATTGGATAAAATTCTAGAAAATGCATTGTAGAGTTAAGTCCTGCATTGACAGGGTGATGGACTTGGATGACTTAATAGGTGTTTTCTGTATCTAACTTCTATGATCATGTGTTTATAACGGGCTTTCCTATTATAGTATTGTTTCTGGAATAATTTGGCCAAGATCTCTTGGTTCTTGGCTCACCCCAGTTATTGATAATGTGACAATCGTAAAGTGAAATTATAGTAATTTATTAATTTTGTAAAACTCAAATAATTATTGTTTTGAATTTTAACTTTAAAATTGCATTTGTGTGTGTGCACATTACAAATGTGTATGTATACACACTCATTATAAATATATGCACATGCACGCAACCCCATGCACAAACCCATCTTAAGAGCATTAAAGTTGTAAATTCAAGCATTTGATTAGGTAGGGCCACAATTAAGGTTGCCTGTGCAATCTTAATTCAGCCCCTTTGTGCATATGCATATATGATATACTCTTTTCCCCAAAGAACCCTGCCTCATTCAGTGTACAGGATGGATGTTGCTCATTGGAATTGTTCATTTCTTCTTATTCTCATCATTCATTGTGTGTGGTTCTTTGCATTATTTACTCCACACCATACCAAACTCTTCACTTAATACAGAGTTAATTCCTTCATTGGCTAGTGCTCTCATTGTAGTATCTTAATTCTTAATGGATTTATCTTTACAACACTGTGAGGTCTGGTGGCATTATCCACATTTTGCAGATGGAGAACTGAGGCATAGAGATCAATGCCTAAATTATCAAGTGCCAAGTAACTTTAGGTGCTCAATTTGATAAGCCATAGGCCTCATTTTTCAGAGTACCTAGCATTTTATTGCACTTCATATGTTCAGAGCAGAGCTCCCATTGATGTCAGTAGGAGCAGTGAGTGCTTCTGCAAATTGAACAGATGTCTCAAGTTGGGTACCCAGAAAATGAGGAAGACACAGTGGCCACCTGTGAAGTTTTGGTTTAAGTGACTTGCCACGCATTATGAAGGAATTCTGGCAGAAGCAGGAATTGAATCGAGTTCTCTAGGGTGGCATTCAGCTGCCTTAACAATGAGTTCATTCTTCCTCTTCCTCCATTGTTTATTCACCACAGGTTTATTCAACACACACCTTCCAACTTTTGCAACAAATGCGGCATTGGTCCTACAGAACACAGCCTTATTCACTGTACTGTCTTGATTCATTCCCAGAGCACTGTCCATCCTGTACACCGAATGAAACATGGGCCCTGTGGAAAAAGTGTGATAATGTAATTAATGATTGTCTCATAATTAAGGCCCTTAGTTTTCAGTTTTTATTTTGTTTTACATTTTCTGGGAATTTATCTGTGTTCATTACAAAAAATTTAAAAAATGGGTGAAAATTGCTGCAAAAAATTAATGTTACAATTTTCTGGGTAAATATCAGTGTTAATATCACTGTTTTTTAACTTAAAAAAAACTCTGATAATCTGAAATGTAGATGGATACAGTTTTTTATTTTCAACCCATTTTAGCATGAAAAGTAATTTACTTTTATTGGTTTTGAATGCTGATAGCATGGCGAGTTATCTGTAAAGCTGGTAATCATCGATAGGCCATCTTGTCCAGTCCCCTTCCCTGCGACAGGACCAAGTATTATCCAGATCTGCGGTTCTCAAACTTCATTGCACCACAACCCCAGGACGGAGGACCGAAGCCTGAGCCCGCACGAGTCCTGTCACCCTGGTGGAGGTGGGAAGGGGGAGCCAAAGCCCAAAGGCTTCAGTCCCTGGCAGGGGGCCTATAACCTGAGCTCTGCTAGTCAAGGCTGAAGACCTCAGGCGTGGGCTCCCGGGTGGTGGGGCTTGGGAGTGGGCCCCCGGGTGGGGGGCTCGGGCTTTAGGTTTGGCCCTGGGCCCCAGCAAGTCTAACACCATTCCTGGCGACCCTGTTAAAATGGGGTCATGACCCACTTTGGGGTCTGACCCACAGTTTGAGAACCGCTGATTGAGACCATGCTTGACAGGTGATTGTCTAAAATGTTATTAAAACCTCCAATGACAGGGATTCCGCAATCGTCCTAGGTATTTTGTTCCAGTGCTTAACTACCCTTACAGTTAGGAAGTTTTTTCTAATGTATAACCTAAATCTTCCTTGCTGCAATTAAAGCCCATTACTTCTTGCCTGTCCTCAGTGGATAAGGAAAACAATATATCACTCTCCTCTTTATAGCAACCTTTTACATACTTGAAGATTGTTACCATGTCCCCACTCAGTCTTCTCTTCTCCAGATTAAACGAACCCAATTTTTTCAGTCTTGCCTTGAATGTCATGTTTTCTAGATGTTTGATGAGTGCAGAATTGACAACAGTATATATGCCAGGGTTTGAGTTATTACAATACTTCTGACCTGGTTCTCTGCTCCTGAAGGAGAGAGAGAGGCTTGGCAACCTGGGGTCTGGGAAGTTCCACTGTGCTGAGCGGGACCCCCTCCCCTCCCTCCCCCGAATCCTGACAAGCTTCCCGCTCTGTAAGGAGAGATGGCAGTTATAGAGCTGCCTCTCCATCCAGAATGGAGAGCTGGGTCTGAGAAGTTCCAGCACTTTCAAAATAAGGGTGAAAATCGGTAAAACCCACATCATAGCTTCTGTAAAACATGAGAAATTTTTGGCCAAAATATTTGGCTAAAATGAAGGTCCTCATTCATAGTGTATATGCACAAGGAGGCAGTATTCAAATTCCACAGGCAACCTTAAGACTGGCATCTTCTAACTTTTGAGTGCTTAATTTTGTAATCGTAAGGTTCTTTTAATATAGTTTTTTGGATCTCTCTCTCTCTCTCTCTCTCTCTCTCTCTCTCTGTTTGTTGTGTGTATGAAAACTCGTACTAGTACCTTGGAAACTGACAACATGTTAAAATGATTGACATTTCACTGCTTGATAAATTTAAAAAATGAGCTATTGAGTCTTTGTTTTTGTTACTATATGATGCAAATATTTCATATTTATTGTGTATATAATTTGGCTTGAATGTTATTTTAGAGATGCAGCGTAATTTGAAGAATTCACCCCAGTGCTTTCTCTTCCTGTCACACTTTTTTTCTCTCCCTCCACTCTTTTTCTTTATCTGGTTGACACCCAATTTGTTGCATTATGTTGAATTTAAATGCTTACACTTTCTGGAGCAAGGACCCATAGCTACCCTTGTTTTGTGAGGCATTTGTCATCTTTTTGGGCACTTTAAAATATGATGTCAGCAGCGGGGACTGAGAACTCCTGATATCTATTCCTGACTCGTCTTCACTCACCTAACTTCTTTTAGTTCCTTCCTTAAATATTTGTTAAGTATCTACCTTAAAAGTTAGAAGGGGATAAATGAAAATAAAGGTAGGGAGAGGGAGGAAACCCTTTGTTCTGTGATAAGAAAGGTCTTGGTTTGACACAAAGCAGAACTTGCCTGATCTGAGCCTAACTTTTTCAGTGAGCTTCTGCGCCTTTCTGATTAGTTTCACTTGACTTAACAGTTGTGTTTAATTCTTATTTGAACTGTGCAATTTTTTTTTGCTATGGTTAGATTTTGCAATGACAGTGGAACTAACCAGTGTCACTTGTACACAGTATTAAGCTATGATGTGTACATAAATATTACAAGACACTTATCTGATGCCATACTATATTTAATCTGTGTGTGTGGCCAAGAGAAGAAGACGGAAGTTGCAATATCCTTAAATTAAGATTTATATAGAGTTAGTGACTGTCAGTTTTGGTGCCATGAAAAAGATTTGAACCATAATACAATTCATTAACTTGAGGATTTATTAGCTAATATATGGTGAGCCAGAAAGGGAAGCTGACTACTTTCAATGATTCAGTGACTAAAGGGCTAAGGGAAGGAACGTCAACTTACCTCCTTCTTTGAGTGGTGTCCCTATGGGTGCTCCACTGTAGGTGTTTGTGCGTTCCTGTGACATCGGAGAATTTCAATAGCAGTCAGTCCCTCCTGTGGGGCCATGAGGCCAGCTGGCATGCACGGGTATTCCCTCCTCAGTTCCTCCTCAGCAGCCCTAGGCTAGAGACTAAGCTAGGAGCTGTCCATTCACAGATCATTGGCTCCTTTAATTTTGCAAATTTTTGCTTCTCTTTAATCCTCTTTTCTTTTAGTACTTATTTGTGTTTAGTTGGCCATGTCAAAAAAAAGGGGGGGGGGAGGGCAGAAAAGAAAGGTAGGAAAGGTTTGCCTCCCGCCAAGCTTGTTGGGGAGTGATCTTCCTGCACAATGGTATGCCTGGCTCCCCAGGCTTCAAAAAGCGTCTTAGCTGGAAAGATTCCAGTGAATGGACATTCGCAGTGTATCCACTGCCTCGGGAAGAAGCATAAATCCACAAAATTGTGGCTGGTGCCAGCAGCTAAAACCCAGGTCCAGGCAGGACAGAGAGTTGAAATTCCTGCCCTCCATTCCCCAGAGTCCTGACAAGAATGATCACCACAACCTTCTACGTCAAAGGAAGGTGATCCCAAAGAGACGAGCCACTCACTAAAGACCTCTAAGAAAAGGTCTGTGAGTCCCCATAACGAGCCCAGATAGAGCAGGAAATGACCTCCAGCTCCATCAGTATCTTTGGTACCTACGGCGCCGAAGCTGCCTAGAGTCAGTACCCCGGGCACGCATGGTACCGAGCCAACAGAGCCAGTTGGTCCCTCCAAAGACCCGATGGGCACAGGCAAGGAAGTTCTGGTACCGGGGGTGCATGAGAAACAGATGTTCTGCACCAGGGAAGGCTACGTCGAGTAGGTTGTCGGCACCGGCACCAACAGCCATCGGAACTGATACTAGTACCACCCGCACTGACTGACTACAGGTGTGCATTGGACCTCTTGCTCTCTGATGTACCGCACTCACCCCTTCTCAGTACCGAGGCTCCGGTACTGAGCTCGCCAGGAGTAGTGGACACAATGGCATATCCATGCCCTTCACTGTTTCTCTCCTCTTCAGACTCAGATAGTGAATGAGAGGACTTAGGTTTCTACTGAGAGTCCTGTGGCACCTTAAGGCTAAAAGATGTATTGGAGCATAAGCTTTCGTGGGTGAATGCCCACTTCGTCAGATGTATGATACTAAGTGATACCCCTCTGATACTAGGTTTCTACTGCGTGTCCTAGCCCCACACTGGTCCATGGTTTGGGCAGCCACAGTTCCAGCCACTAGCTCCCTACCCACAGTGGCCGAACTGAGATCTTTGGCAAACCCAAAGGCAACACGCCTCACAGATCCCTAGTGTGGAGTACCAGGCACCCTCCTTTAGCAGTGGCTTCAAAGGTGGCAGACCCTCCTGAGCTATTGGGGGAAGGAATGGAAACCGAATCAGAAAAAGAGGATATTCCTCCAGCCCATCCTTCATAATCCTCACCTGACAAGGCAGTGATGCCCCCTCCGCCTTCCTTGGCAGATGGCTTTAAATCATTCCAGGACCTAGCCCAAAGAGCAGCTGAAGTCCTGCATAAAGTAACTGAATCCTATCACAAGCTGGTGGACATTCTCCACTCTTCCACTTCTACCAGAGGCCCTCCTAGACCCTGCTAGGGTCGTATGGCAGACACACAAACAGGCAGACAAAAAGTACTATGTGCTAGCAAAGGGCACGGAATTTTTGTTTTCCCACTCACATCCTTCATGGAAATGTGAGTTTGTAATCAAGTGTAACAGTCTCTGCAAAGACATTTCTGACCACACCTCTGCATTTTACTGTTAGTCAGCAGAAGAGATATACAGATCTAAAAATAAATAAATATATTCCTTATTTATCCATGTAAATAATCGATTTAAAAAAAAAAAAGACTCCAGAGGAGATCCTGTCAATTACAGCCCTAACTTCAGTACCAGGCAGATTAGTTGAAACTGTAGTAAAGAACAGAATTATCAGACACACAGATGAATACAATATGTTGGGGAAGAGTCACACAGCTTTTGTAACGGGAAATCATGCCTCATCAATCTATTAAAATTCTTTGAGGATGACTGCACCATACCTGAAACGGGGGGTGCGGGAGGGGAGATGTTCTCTGGACTTGCCAGAGTAAGGGTACCAGTGCTCTGGGGGTGGGGGAGAAGGAGGTCAAGCTGCTGCAAAAGAGGGGGGGGTCAGCATGGGCGATGCTGACTCATACCCCTGGGAACGTAAGTGCGAAAGGCTTTAAAAGGGGCAAGTTCGCTCAGTAACCCTTTCTCCACATATCAGGGAAGGCAGCACCTTGCTTGGGGGGTTCAGGCTCCTATGATTGGAATGGCAGGGAGCCAACTCCCATTTCTCATGGCCCACCTTAACTCTCCTGTGAGGGCGGCTTGTGGAAGCCCCTGGTAGTTATTTGAATGAATATGGAATTGTGTGTACTGTATACTATTATCTTACGGGTAGTCACAGATATCTAATAATAAAGCTGTGTCCTGATTAAATCCCTGTGAAGTGTCTTCTGTCCTTCATTCCATATTGTCTGACAACGTCAACAAGCATGTGGATAAAGGTGATCCAGTTGATATAGTTTACTTGTCTAATGATGTCTGTGGATTTCTACAGGTTTGAGGAACTTCATGTAGTGTTCCTAATTTTTTTTCATTATTGTTCCATTGGCAAATCTCTCAATCTATTCCTACTCTTGGGCAGAACCATTCCAACATATGGTGATAAGAGGAATTTGCCTCTTCTAATTCAAGTAGTTTCTGTTTAAATGGTCCATCTTGTAATATTGTACAACTCCCTTATTTTTAATTTCTCTCCCTTTCAGTGAACTCTGCATTGTAACTTTAAATTGTGGTAACTGTCAGACCGGTGTTTACACGAAGGTCATTGCTGTGTTTTTAATTTTTAGGGGGCTGCACTTAAATACTTGCCAACTATTGTCAATGATGTGAAATTGGTATTTGATCCAAAAGAACTTAGGTAAGTAATGTTATTAAAGTAATGTACTGTGTACTTTCTATTGTCTAGATCTACATTTTTGCGTTTGAACTTGTGTATAATTATTTAATGCACAACATTTTATGTGAACTTTTATTGCTATCTTGGTAACTTGAATCCCTAGGACAAGAAATCATAATCATCTATGATATTGCACTTTGATCAAAATTCCAGCCATCTTCAGGAGTATACATACATATTTTTATTTTAAAGTAAAATGTGTGGTAGGGAAGCTTATTTTTATTATTATTATTATTATTATTTTATTTGACAAATTTGCAAGCCTGTCTAGTTAAGATCATCTAATGAGATGCCAAAAATTGTAAATCATGTGAGTGATATCAGACTTATAGCTCATGTGTTTCATGCATCACTCTGCACCTCAATTGATTTGAATAATGATAGCTTTGTTATAGTTCACTGCACACTAGTTGTGTGTGGAAATTTTACTAAAGCAAAAACAATCATCTCTCCATGGACCCCTTTTACAAAAAAGATAAAGCGGAAAATTTGTTTAAAAACAAACAAATAACTAAGATTAAACACACTGCTAATGTGTTTAAAAAACCCCTATAGTAATCTATTTTAGATATTTTAATTGCACAGACTATACATTGTCTTCAATTGTATCGTCTGTGCTTTTTATTGAGGTAGTTAAGAGAACACTCAAGTGTTAATAAAAAATAAATGTGGAAATTCAGAGTTAATTTTTAATAAAATAAATGCTTGGAGGCTGGAAAATGAGAAGGCTATAATTCAAAAGCTAAATTTCAGTTTGGCAATACTCTGTACAAAAAATCATAATGATTGCTGAAATTTTTCATTGCACCCAGAAGCTAAAGTATAACTTTTCATTTACCTATTCTGCATGCTTCTCTATATCCTTTTCCACTAGGTCTCCTTGGGCCATGAGTATAGAGTTCCAAGACTAAGCCATTTCTGAAAGATATATGGTAGCAAAAAGTACTGAAAAATCTGTCCAAAAGTAAAATACTGGTCATTGGCCCATCTTACTAAAGGATGTTGTAAATTTCCCATCACTTGGTCTTTTAATCCAGATTGGATGTCTTTCTAAAAGATATGCTTAGCTCAACCACAAGTTATAGGACTTGATGCAGGAACTACTGGGTCAAATTGAATGACCTCTGTTATGCAGGTTGTCAACCAGGTCCCTTCTGATCCCAAAGCCTGTGAATTTTTTTCTGCGTCAGTCTCAGTTCTGCCCCTACCCCTAATTGAAGCTGTTCACATAAAGGATCCTTACTATCATGCTTCTTCCCCTACCTAAGTAGCAGGCTTTTGCATTTACAGTAACTCATATTTATGTTTTAATTGTCTTATGTGCTTTGCCTCTGTGCATCAGTTCGATTTTGAAATACATAAGCCAAAATGAAAAATGGAGAAGCTGTATGCTGCTACACGAGTAGAGCCTTGTTCATCTGTAGTGGAGTGAGGGAGGAAAATGAAAGCAGAAATAAATATATTGGCCAAAGAAATTTAAACTAATTGTGAACACTGAATTGCCTTTCTATAACTCCTCACTATGTAGAAAAGGGCTTGGTCCTCCTCTGCTCCCCCTTCCACCCGCCCAAAAAAATGTTTACTGAACTAACTGGTCAATTTCTTCTCTAGCTATAGACATTTGGTTTTATATACTTTTGAGAAATTAACATATTCCTTTTCTTAATTGCCCATTTTTGTATAGCAAGCTGTTTACAGATTTCATCCTAAATGTTCCAACGGGTCGGCTCACAATTCAGAAGCTGTACTGTTTGATCGAAATAGTTCACAGTGACCTCTTCACGCAGCATGGTAAGCAAAGCCCTGGAAATCATTACATTGTCACATTATTCATTGTCTCTAGACCTCTATCAGTGTCAGTTTTGTCCTCAATTTAGAAGGTAGTTGAGGTTGCAACCAATTAAAGTTGTTCCACTACAAGGACAAGCAGATTTAGACTATGTAAGAAAATGCTAATTGACAGTTAGTGTAGGTGGTAGATCATGGAGAAATGAAGGCAAAAACTTGTAATTTGTAATTTAAAAGAGCATTAAACACTGTGTAATTGGCTTGGATTGTAATTTTTAAAATATGAAATTGTCACTTTCGCATTTCTATAATGGAATTTTGAGTCAAGGAAATTGAGAGAGAGAACTTGACCTTTCTGTTTTAGTTTTTAAATACTTCCCACAAATTCCAAATTAAATACATTGACACTATACCATGCACCCAGATTTTCATTCCACTTTGCAGTTAGTGGCCCAATGAAAGACAAGTTCAAATGGTTATTTTATGGTTTATCTAAGTTTTCATTTGAGGTACAGCATTGCCTTTCTTTCTAGATGGCTATAATGTAGACCAAAGTGTTGTTTCCTGGTGAAATAAGTTAACACAGTGAGCAACTAACTGTTGCCCTCTCCTCCCTTCCTAGTAATCTCTTCAATTTTGTTAAAGTTCTAAGGGCCTGAGGAGAGAGAGGCAAAGTCCTTCTCTTCATTTAGATGTTTTGTAGTGATCAAGTAGGGTGAACGAATTTAACCAGGATAGCTTAAAAGGAAGCTGCTAAACCATTTAGACCCCAAATTTAGATTTGATGGGTTCCTTTTTAAAAGCTTTACAAATCTTAATAGTAATAAATGCTGTATTCATAAAACTATAACTGAGCAGTGAAAAATTATTTTTGGATTTAAACCTCTCCCTGAAGTATTTGCAAGCAGACAGACTTATATTGGTGTGTATATATATGGACCATAAAGTAAAATGGGCTATAAAAGAGAGCATTCTAATTTCGCTGCCCAATTTATATGAAACTACCACAGAATGGATGAAGAAAAATAATTTTTTAATTTAAAAAATATGATCAGTCTTGATTATTTAAGGGAATTTTAATAATACTGATAAGGATTTTAAAGAAAATTAAACCTGACAGGATGTATTTTAATGTATCTGTTTTGTGGGTAACTGTTACAGATTTAACAAACATAATTCCTTCTTTGTCTGATATGATTATAAAAAGAAGCCACTTAGGTGAGAGAAGTAACAAGTTACAGGGACTTGAAATTTTCTAGAAGGCTGTGGTCCTTTTTTATCTATTGTTGATTTTATTTGTAGGTAAAGATGACACACTGAAAAAATAAATGAAGTCTGAACTTAGTGATTGGAACATAGAGTAGTAGGACTTTGATAAATAGGCTTCCTCAGCATTGCAAGGTGTGCAATGCAACCCGCCCAACCCCCCATCCAAAAAAAACCCCCACCCCAAAGTCAATTTAAAAGTTTGTGTCCTGTCGAAAAGAAAAATGCATTGATGTTTTTATTAAAGAGTATACTGTACATTTCATTGGCTATATGATTTTTCATTCTTAACCTGTATTTCTCGGGAATTTAGTGATTATGTTGGAAAAATTCCTTTTGTTGCTAAAATATCGGGGAGAGGAGCTAGATAAAAAATTGTTGGGGAAATAGTTTTTAAAATTATTCGTAAGAGGAGTATGAAACTGATTTTTCAGAGTGCATTTAGTCCTTAACACTCAACATTTTGAAAGGGCTGTGCACTAAGTGCTGCTCCTTAAAATGCACAAGTACCCTCTGCACTGGTAGTGTTCTGTAGTTATCTGAATTATATGTACCCTCATAGCACCATACTGTGAAAATGTAGTCCTAAATTTATGGAGTAATTCCTTTTCCTGTTTTGAATTTTTTTTAATAAATTGATTGGTTAAATCCAGAGTACACACATGCACAGATATTCTGAAGCAGTATATATGCTTTCACTTGCAGAATGCCTGCCTGAGAGTAACGGCTCCCAGTGGTTCACAGATCATTTAGTGTATTAGGAGGCAAATTTAGCAGATGGCTAATAAAATAAATTACATGCATCTTTCATAATAAGATGACTCTGGCACGTAAATGCAGGAATGTATATAGTAGAGATAAGAAACCACCTAGAAACAGGAAGAAGGGTCAAAATGCAACAGCATGAATGTAAAATATACTACTATGTATAAAGGAAATTAAAGGGTAAAAACTTACTCTAAGGTTACTTTGTGGGCTAAAATAAATTTGTAAAAGCAAGGAAGCGTGATAGTATATGCATAAAACTTCTTACATCATATTGTATTTGCGTGTCCCTAAAACTGAAATAAGTATGATATATCCTTTAGGACCAATGATCTATGTTAAAGGTACTGACTTAAGTCTCACACTTCAGGAGAGACTGGATGGTTAATGAGATTGATAATGAGAGTCAGAAACTACACCAGCAACATCCAGAATAGCTTTATCAGCAGAGCTGCATGGAATGAGGTCCGGTAGAGCCATCCTCTGTTTACACACCTGGGACTATGACATTAAATGCTTAGTAACCTCAGTAGATGAGGTTGAAAGAACAAGATACAGTAAAAGCTGTTTTATCTGGCATATTGGGAGAATGAGAGGTTCCGGTAAGTGAAAAATACCAGTTAACTAAGAGGGAGGGAGTTTGGGTGCGGGAGGGGGCACGTGAGGGGGTGTGGGGTGCCGGATCCATCGGGCGTTCACCTTGGGCAGCTCCCCGCAAGCGGTGACCTGTCTCTGCTGCTCTTAGGCGGAGGCACGGCAGATGACTCTGCGCACTGTCTCCATCCACAGGCGCTGCCCCCACAGTTCCCACTGGCCACAGTTCCCAACCATTGGGAGCTGAAGAGCTAGCGCTCGGGGCAGGGGCAGTGCGCGGAGCTGCCTGCTGTGCTTCCGCCTAGGAGCAGATGGGACAGGTCACTGCCTCCCAAGGTGAGCACCGCCCAGAACTGGTGCCCCGCATCCTCTCCTGTGCCCCAACCCACTGCCCTGAGCCCTCTCCCGCACCCAAATTCCCTCCCAGAGCCTGCGCTCCACACCCCCTCCAGTGCCAACCGGACTATAACCCAGAATTTCAATTAATATCAGAAATGCCGGTTTATAGAGCTTTCCAGTTGGTGAAGTGCCGGATAAAACAGTTTTTACTATACCATGAACAAGCCAGAAACTGCACCAGCAAAAGCCCTAGCTAATTCATAAATCAGAATGCCTGGAATACATAGATTTCAGAAGACTTTGGGATATTTTCTCCACACATTTCCCCCTTCTCCCCAAGCAGCTGAAGTATCAGTTATTGACAAAGCTGGAGGAAGAGTACTGAACCATAACCAATGGTCTTTATTCTTTATGGCAACCTTGAGTTCCTTAATAAACATGAATGTGTTCTTTGGTAGTCCAAATTATCTGCATGATTACAGTGATACTGTATATCCAAGTAAGATATAGGATTTTGCATTTGTATTGCAGCCCCTGTTTCTTCAGAATAGGTGATATAGGACATATGGGAGCAGTGAATATATTTACTTATTTTATCCACTGCTGTGCCATATTCTCTGTATAAGGAATTTTGTTCCCTCTGAGTGTCCTAGATTTTGTTGGTGAGGAATTACCAGTTGACTTCCAAGACCCACCTTTTCAAGGCCTGTGACCATTTCCAAATTTTCTACATAAACTTCCAAGTATAACATAGAACTCTGTACAGACTGATTCTGCTTTGGATATTCATCATATTCCTAGCTTTAAGACCATGAATATTCACTACTGTTTGAAGAAAAAATTGTTTTCTTTTACTGCTGGAAATTATTCCCCTACTAATAGAACCAAACCAATTTATATATATTTGTGAGGGTCATAGTCATTGAGTTCCATCCAAAGGCTACTTTGTACATCTACTTTAGTCTGTTAGACGTCCCACTAGTTTTATATCCTCACTTATTTCCTCATTTTTCTGAAGCTTGATAGATAAATTTAGTTTTGTCTTGGGGGGAAACAAACAACTAATTATCTTGGTCTTTCTTTGGCATGGACAAAGCTCGTGGGAAATGATACCCAAATTCTCTCTCCTCTCACAAAAGAACCATATTTAAATTGCTTCTACATTCATTTGTCCTCAATCTGATTTGACAGAACAGTTACTGTAAGGGCATTGAAAAGATCATTTGGTCACAGTTATGTTGTTAGAGAAATTCATTAGAGTCTTTGACAAAACATTATTGCCTTGGAATTGTATCACAAAGATGTTCTAAGTGTGTCCTGTTTGATTTGCCAGAGTTATTAAAAATCTAGAGGCTGATTCTCTTTCACTCCTTTTTATGGTTTTTTGGAGGATTTCTGTTTTTGGTTTATGCAGTTTGTAGCTATATTACTGTTGGAAGCAGCGTGGTCAATAGGAATAAAGTGTGAGACTGGGAATGAGGATATGTGGAGTCAGTATCTTAAACAAGATACTTAACATTTCTGTGAAGTTGTGTAGATTTTCAAAAGAAAGTTAAGCAGGTTAGGTACCAAAATCCCTTTGGAATTCAAGGCAATCCCAGCTTTCATTTCTAAAAATTGGGATGCTACTTTCTTACTTTGTAAAGCATTTTGAAGTCTAATTCTGCACAGTACTGAGTGTGTTGATATTTAGAATTTAAAATCCTGATTCAGCCAGGTACTTGGGTACATGCCTAACTATTAGAATGCAAGTAGTACCACTGAAAGAGACAAGGTGGGTGAGAAAATATCTTTATTGGACTGACTTCTGTTGGTGGAAGGGGCAAGCTTTCAAGCTTCACAGAGCTCTTCCTCAAGTCTGGGGAAGGTAACCAGAGTGTCCAAGCTAAATGCAAGGTGGTACAGATGGTTAAGCATAAGGTGTTTATACATGTTGTAGGAGACCACTTAAAATGAAGTCTGCAATTAACATCTCTGCAGTCATAGGATAAAGGAGGATTAGTCAGCAGCAGGGTTTGTTACAAATTGTTGTAATAAGCCATAAAAGTAATGTCTCTGTTAAGTCCATGGTTTTTTAAGTGTCCAGGAGAGTTATGAATTTAAGCTCCAGTTGTCTTTTGAAAGTGTTGTGTAGGTTTCCTTTGAGGATGAGGAAAGAGAGGTCAGATATGGAGTGATTGCTTTGTGAAAAGTGTTCGCCCACAGGTGATAGGATGTTTTTGTCTTTTATCATTTTTCTCTGAGAGTTCATTCAAGAGCATAGCGCTTGTCTTGTTTCACCCAAATAGTTGTTGAAGCATTTGATGCACTGGATGAAGTACACCATATGTTGTGATAGCATATGTTGTATAGGACCATGGATCTTGAAAAGATATGCTTTAGGGGGCACTGATCATCATAGAAGTGGTGATAAGTCTGTAGGGTTTGCATTTGTTCTGGCAGGGTATGGTGCTGCATTAAGTTACATAGGGATTGGGCATGTGTATATATATGTATTTGAATACAGTGGTTTTGCAATAACCTAATGGATGCTTTAAACTATAAATGTATTTAATTTTTGTTATGGATGTTGTTATGACATGTTATATATGTGACATATATATATATATATATGACATAAAATATACAACTCAAACGCCAAGATTTGGTTTTATACTAATGATTTATCTGCATTGTCATGGTATAACTATTTTTCTGTAACTTGAGCTCTTTTGTAAAACGAAGCCAAGTGTCAACTGAATTATGTGAGTTCTGGGCTTTAATCTGAAAAATCAGGTGATTTCTCTATTAGAAAATTGCTTGCCCATAAAAGTTTAATAGAAAGCATACACCATTTATATGCACTCTTACTGTTTAATTCTCATAAAACAATGTTAATCTTTATCTCAGTGCTATATAATGGGAGCAAAGTTATTTAAAGTCACTTTATGGATTGTTTAATTTTTTGTTTGGTCACATTAAACAAAAAAACACACTACTTGGTGTTCACAAAAATAAATGTTTTAAACTGACAAATTCGTTAATGTTCATGCAGTTTGCTGTAACAAAGTTCCCATATCAGTGTTGTGGTGAAATATTTTTGCTTGGATATTCATAAGACGATAATGCCCATTGAGTGTCCTCTTATAAAGATGAATACTTTATTTTCAGTGCACGTTACCCTGACATTAATCATTGTGGGATATACCAGTGCAGCAGGGGAAGAACAGATGTCGAATTATTGTTGTCTGTAATCATTGTGTATCATACTTAGGAGCTACCTTCAGAGCTGGCTTTTGAACAGGAGAGTAGTGATATAGACTATACATTTATTAAGGTTGTTCATTAATCAGTGTTGGGAGGTACACGTGAGAGGCAGTTTGATAAAGATTAACCTTTGCTATTCTGTGCTTTCTGATAATTTAAATATAGATGATAAAATATTGAGAATAATATTCAGGTTTGTAGGAAGGATGCGTTTGAGGCATCACCTGCTTTGTACACCCTATTATTGTAGTGCTGGTTGTAAAATAATTTGCCTGAAATTATCTTTGGATTGCTACATCTGGGTCATACTGCCCGTAATTAGGGCTGGCTAGAAAACATCAATTTGGTTTTGTGAGAAAAATTTGAGGTTTTGAAAATTGTTTTCATTCTAATACAGAATGAAGCAGAGACCTTTCAAAATGTTTAGTTCCATCCTGGCATTGTTTTTGACAGGAAAAAAATTTGTAAACATTTTTTCAACCTGCTCTAGCTGCGATGCATGCTATCAGCAGAGGTGAATTTGTAGTCCAAAGGTGAAGACTTTTGCCTCGCAGCACAAATATTAGGTCTGCTCCTTGAGTGCTGGAAGTGGAAGTGTTTATTGACACAAAAATCACTCTCACCCTCTAAACACTATTACTGTGAAACGCTTTTTATGTATATATTTTCCAATGTATCATAATCAGAACTTCCATTTTCTTAGTTCTTGATATTTATTACTTTCAGAGTGCTGGAAAATAAACTTTAGACTATAGAATTATTTCTGTGCAGTGTTTCCCACCCATAATTAGGTAGAGGGTACCAGCAGATCCCAGAAAGAGCTCGTGGTGATGACTGTGATTGTAATGTACCTTTAATTGCCTACGAAAGCTATGGTGTCTGGGTAGGAAATTTCCAAGTAGTATAACTATAATTAATTAATGTTACTGTCCCAAACAAATACAAGTATGGGAGTGAATAACTTTTTTCAGTGAAGCCTTTGAAATAAAGCTAAGGCCAAATCCAATAGCAGAGTTACCTTCTGTGCAAACATTTTTTTGTGTGTGTGTGACTTACATTGATGGATGGTGCACCTGAGACATCCTTGAGTCCTTGTTTTATCTTCATGTTATATAACCTGCAAGATTTACAAACTCAACAGTTCATTTACTCACAGCTTGGTTCTCGGGAAGGCAGAGATCCACTGAAATGATGACTGAGAAATTTTGTCAAGTCCTCTTCGCTACTTGAAAGGAGCCAGCCCTCAGTATAGAGGTTTATAATTTCAAATGGAAGTAATATGACAAATCAATTAGGTCGTTTTCCTTGTCTCTCAAAATCAGCTTGCTTACCTTCACTATTGATCAGTCTCAGCTCCAGGCAACCCACTCAAAACTGATGTAACTGCAATTTTAGATTTCCACATGCTTTGCAGATACTACATTGATCTGTGACCATTCTCTAGTAGTAGGATTTAAAAGAGACATGAAACTTGCAATCTCTAATTAAGGGCTTTTGTAATGGTACTGATTGATGCACCCAGAGGCTTCACAAAGACAAGTTAGCAGCAGCGGTGCTACTTTATTGAGGACACTAGGCAGGAATATTCCCCTCCCCCAAACGCATACTAATAATTAATAGGGGGCCCCCTTGAGCTGCTCGGGGCCCTAAAGCAATTGCTTAGTTGGCTTATGCCTAGCGCCGGCTCTGGAAGTTAGTACAGTTACTTCTCCATAGAGCCTGCCAACCGTGTGTCAGAATCCTGCTTTTACTCATTTCATTAAAAGCAGTATTCCACAAACTGGTTTTTTTTTTTTTTTTTTAAAGATGCCTATTTTGAGTCTGAGGTAAATGAAGTCCCTCACAATTTAATCTTATTGAATTGCTTATGAATACATTACAGCAGCTAGTGTTCAAGGAGCCATTTGTTTTGTTCCTTATTAGGAGTTAAACATATTAAAGCATACTTAGTCAGACCTATGACAGTATGTATAACCTCCTCCATAACAGATCTGAAAGGCTGCACCGTGTGATAGATTTTCCAAAAATCTACAATGTATTACCTCAAAACAGCTTCACAGGAAAATTAAAGTTTGGATTAATATTTATAAGGCTATTTCTTAGCAACATTTCTAATACTTTTCTTATTTAGCTGATTTTGGCAAGATATTCTTCTGTGTCCCATATCCCCATTTTTTCATTGCCATAATTTTTAGTGAATGTGGTTTAGGATCATGTATCTTGAAAAACTCATAGCAGACTATTAGGTTAAATACTTACAATTCATTACCTGCCATGTAGGAGTGTTGTCCGACTTCATATTACATAAACTGCTTTCAGATACAATGAAAGATTCTGTCAATGTGCTATATTATTAACATTTGTTATGCATGTATACATTTTCTTGTCTGCTAGGTAACACAAAATCTTATTAATGTATTAATTAATATTTATAATTATTATTTATTATTTATCTAATATTTATTATTAATTAATTAGTTATTAAGACCCCTTACGGTTTTGTTTGTACTTTTAAAAACTGAAATGCAGTTTGGGCCACTGTTACACTATGTTAACTTTTTAGGCTATGTCTACACTTAAAATGCTACCATAGCACAGCTGCAACGGTGCCACTGTAGAGCTTCAGTGTAGACACTCACTACAGCAACGGGAGGGGTTCTCCCTTCATTGCCCTGAAAGGCAGTAGCTAAGTTGACAGAAGAATTCTTTTGTTGACCTGGTGCTGTCAATACCAGGGGTTAGGTTGGCATAGCTACATCTCTTAAGGTGTGTGGATTTTTCACACTCTTGAGAGATGTAGCTATGCTGATGAACGTTTCAAGTGTAGACCATCCCCTGAGCTTTCTAGCCTCTAAAAATGTGAATCTATAGCTAATACTTACCTGTAAGGTACATCGAACCCTATAATGATAACATTTATCTGTGGATATACAGTGCAGGCCTAATAGTGTGCCCTGAGGCAAACATTTCAACTCTCAAGCTGTGATTCTTCTCCCTTGAAGCCTTATGCCAGAGGCTAAATGACCAAGGATCAGAAAAACAGAAATACTGCATTCAAGAGTTTCTGCTGTTAGCTCTGTAAAGATGAATATTGTTCCTTTGTTGGAAACAAAAAAGTCTGAAGCTAATTGAAAGTACTTGCTAATAATTAATGCATTATTTGTGAGACTATAAAATATTAGCCGTGCCGTTAATTAAAACAGTATTAAAACATAACTATATTACTTTCCCTTTTTCCTGTGAATGTGACATTTTCTGAAAAATATGCTGCCTGTCATTTTTTTTTTTTATAACCTAGTCCCTTGTGTAACATAGAGGTACTGTGCTCAACCATTCAGGTGGAGTTCATGCTTCTGCACGTGTAGTCTCTCGGGGTGACCAAGGTGTAACACAAATGAGCTTTGTTGAGAGATCTCTCCACTGTTTTGCCAGAAAGGCTGTGGATGTAATATTAAATAAATGTTGGGTGTGGGCAGTGGGAGAGGGCTTTGGAAGGAGATGGTTGGAAAGTGTGTCCGTGGCTAAAGGAGAGTAAAATGTTTCACAAAACTATCTGGATTTTCAGACATGCTGTAAGATTAATATGCAGGAAGTGTTGTTTGGAAAAAAAAAATCCCATGAATTTCAGTACCAGGCTGCTTACATGCATCATCACATAGTTGAGTGATGTTGCGATACATTAGGACTTGATGTTGCCTCGTGTTGCAGTGATATCATTCTGTGTGGCCAATATCATTACTTGTCCTGGAAGGAAATTCAGAAAAAGTGACAACCAATTAGTGGGAAGCAGCATTCTCCTCAAGGAATGTGGTGTCGTCTTTATCTGTTTCTCCCCTTCCCCCACCCCGTCCCTAATTGAATACCTCGAGGGCCCATGTTGCTCTTTCAGCTCTGACAAGAAACATCTAGCTTTGCTCTCTCCACCACCATCCCTGCTTCTCAGTTGGGATGGGGACACCCACAAAAATCACTGCATTGCTCCAACTCATAATTAAGGGTTCTGTGGCAAGTCAGGATCGTTCCTTACTCCTTGGCTACATCCTCCTTCCCCTTAAAGCAGTGGTCCCCAACGTTTTTGTAGCCAGTAGCACATTCATGTTTTCAGAAGAGTGTGGCGGGCGCCAACAATTTTTCAAGGCTTATTTTGTATTTGTACATTAAATAATATGAAAAACATCATATTTAATATTACATAATATATGAATCCAGAGAGGAGAGAGAAGCCATGAGGACAGAGAACACCGGCGCCCACAGCCCCAGAGAACTCTGTCCCCAGCAGGCGCGGGGCTGCGGCTTCTCTCCGGCTGGGCACTAGGTGGGCGCACATAAATGGCCCGGTGGGTGCCATGGCACCCGCGGGCACTGCATTGGGGACCACTGCTTTAAAGCAAAAACATAATGAAAAAACTCTCCACTCTTTTTGCAGTCTAATTTGCAGGGCACATGTTCACCGGATTGTGTCAATGCTAACTTCCTTTTGCCTGAGTATTATAGGGAAGTTGAACAATCCTATCCATTCAAAATGTAAAGGTGCTGTACTGTTACACATGCAAAACTGCACAGCTTTTCCCTCCGTTATGCAGTGCCCTGTGCTCAATTGTGGGTGTGTCATTTGCATGATCACAATGCTTAAATACGTGTAGTTATCATAAGTAGAAGTAGTCATGTGTTTAAAGTTATGCATATGCTTAAGTACCTTGCTGAATTGGAGCCTTGGGACAAAGCGTGTACCAATCTTTATACTTCAGATTGTCTAGGGAATGTCTACACTGCAATAAAAGACATGTGGCAGCGAGTCTCAAAGCCTGAGCCAACTGACTCAGTTGACCTGGGCTCTGAGACTCACTGCTGCAGGGATTTTTTTGCTGTTCAGTTGTACTCTGCTATAAAGAGGTCACTTTGCATTTGCTTATGACTGTCTGGTTTTTTGGTTTTCAAACTTTTGCCCAAAATTTGGTCTGGCTTTCTGTCTTCCAGGAAGTTAACTTTTTTCCTGAAAGTTTTGTTTAAAATATTTGATCTGTTTGCAACATATATTTGTGTGTATACTATGAAATTATGTAAGACATACTTGTAACATTGTATCTTTATGTGCAGACTGCAGGGAGATCTTGCTGCCAATGATGACAGATCAGTTGAAGTATCATTTGGAAAGGCAGGAAGACTTGGAGGCTTGCTGCCAACTGCTTAGTAACATCCTGGAAGTCCTTTACAGGAAAGATGTGGTTAGTAACTGATGTTCGTACCAATTAGCCCTTAAGAATACTATGTCTTGCGAGTGATAGGAGTGATCATAAAGTAAAGCTGGCAATGACTTAGTTTTTGTCATTTATTTTTGTTCTGAGTTTTTGCTTTCTTTTTCTTTCTTCTCCTCCTCTATTGTGGTGGTCGGAAGTGAGGTGGTGTTGTCTGATGTTTACTCTTTCACCATGTTGCTCTCTGGCCCCAAGGTTTCTCACTTATGACAACCTTTATTCTGGCCCAGAGGAAATGAAATATGGCTCCCTCTGGAGCTCATCCCATAACACCGCTCCAGATATTGGTCAGATACTCACAGGAGTTGAGCATCCTTCCTCCACAGCCCTTGCACCTGCTGCCACATTGGGGAGTGTTTGATGAGTTTGGAACATGAACTCTTCAACCTCTTCAATGCATTGATGCTGGTTTGTTGGGCCAGCTTTTGGTCCTTTGGTAGTTGTTCATCAACTAAAGAGGATAAAAACTGAGTGTGGTGTTTGAAATTTGTAGCAGAAAATTTCACTACAGGAAAAAAAATTCTCTTACAAGTCACTGTAAAAGAGTAGCTTTAAATGACTTTCTTAGCAACAGGACTTGTTCAAGTTATAGGAAAATCCAAAATGCTGGTTTGATGGTGTGAATGAACAATTTGTCAGGAATTTAAAATGTACAGAAATATCCCCGTGTGATCTATGACATTTAAAAACAATCTGCGGGAAGTAGGCTACTCTTCAGACAGTTCAATAAAATAAAACAGCCCCCCTCTAGCCAATTCTCCCAAGATATAGCTAAATAACTTGACAATGCTTCCTTCTGCCTGAGTATTATAGGGAAGTTGAACAGTCCTATCCATTCAGAATGTAAAGGTGCTGTACAATTACACATGCAAAACTGCACAACTTTTTTCTGTTACGCAGTTGTGGGTGTGTCATTTGCATGATTAGATTTTTTTATTGACTAGACAGTAACTATACAAATCTCTCTCTTTTGGTGGGGAGCTCCAGTTATTTGCCAGCGATAAAGATTTTTGGACCAGAGGGTTGCTGCCTGAGTCTGGATTCCTATACATAAGCTGCATAGCTACCTACACTTTGGCCAGGGCAAGTTCCAACTTTTTAAAAACTGTCCTTGGTAACTGCATTCTTCTATGATCCCAGATTCTGTGGCATCAGGAAGCAGATTACATTAAAAAGATGAGTTTCTGTCCTGACAGCGCAGCAGCCCCTCCCCATTTTTTGCTGTCTGCATCTCTCTCAGCAAGCCGTACTTACTGGCTTTCAGCTCCACCACCTGCTGAGCTGAACACAGTTGAGAAGGTCTGTATGAGGGTTAGGAGGCAGAATTAGGAGCTGGCTTCTGTTACTGAGAAAGCCAACCAACAATTGGGTGAGAGAGGGCTGCTGAGCTGCCGGATGATTGATTCCTGTATGCAGACAGAAAAGGGAGACGGAGGAGCTGTGGGGAAAAGAAGGTGAGAAGGGACACAGAGTAGGAAAGTCCCAGCTTGTCACCATCAGGAAGCTTGGGTGCTGCAGAACAATAGCTGCACATACATGTACTGGAGATGCGGGATACTTTTTCACCTAGGCCAGTGGGGGACTCTGGAAATTAAATGCAACTGGTGATCCTTGGGTTATTTTTCTCACTCATTTAAAAAAAAAAAAAAAAGGCATTTCACAGGTTTACACAGCTGTCCAGCAACAGCCTACAGCATATCCTGTTCAGAGAATTGTCTGGCAAAACATTTCAAATGTTGACAACCATAGAGTAGTCCCTAAAGACAGTTGCATTAGGGCAAGGGAAGGCAAGTAACTTTTAAGGAGCATGTTTACATTGTGGGAGTAGGGGAAGCAAGTTCCCTATATTAGTGTGATACTTCCCTACCCCCAATCTTTGTGGGGCTTCCTCCCGTTACAAGGTTGGGACATTCATCCCTAATGTGTTCACAAAGGGCATTCACAGTGAACACCAACACCACACTTTTAATGCTTTAAAAAAAAATCCTAGCAGATCACCTCTAAAACCAGAATATATATGAAACAATTGAGAATCACTTTGAAAGGCCTTAGTTAAGTTGTTTAATTTATCTGATACACTGTTAAGTATGCCATGTTTACTTTGATCAGAGACCTTTGATTTTAAATGGTGAAAAAATGTCTTTGGAAAACTAAATTGTGAACTAACCAAATGCCATAAACATTGTGTTTTTCCCCCAAGGATTTGCTTTTTATTTAAATTACTCTAATTATGTATCCCTCGGGGGAGGGATAGCTCAGTGGTTTGAGCATTGGCCTGCTAAACCCAGGGTTGTGAGTTCAATCCTTGATGGGGCCATTTAGGGATCTGGGGCAAAATCAGTGCTTGGTCCTGCTAGTGAAGGCAGGGGACTGGACTCAATGACCTTTCAAGGTCCCTTCCAGTTCTATGAGATAGGTATAGCTCCATATGTAATTGACTTTCAGTAGCAGCCAGTAATAAAAAATCTATTTTCTTTGTGCAGTCTTTGCTTTTAACAAAGACTGTTTTTCATCTTGTTGAGCAGTAGTTGTGAGGAGTTATAATTGATTTGGTTTCAACAGGATAGATGGATTTTAATAATGAGCATCAATATTTGAGTTGTATTGATTGTCTTTCGGTGATAGTTTCCACTAGATTATCCTTTCTCTTCAGGGACCAACACAACGACATGTCCAGATAATCATGGAGAAGCTATTGAGGACAGTAAATAGAACCGTCATTTCCATGGGACGCGATTCAGAGCTCATTGTAAGTGTTTCTTGACATAAACTTAAAAGTATTTTTATCACAACTTCTTGCACCTTGCATAATATATGATTTAAATCCCCGGTGATAAAAAGCAGTCAAAACCTATTGTAACTCTCTTGTGTGTTCAAGTAAACTGTAGAGTTTTAGATTATATTTTTTGTGTGGCTTATATTAGGAGGAGAAAGGTCCTATTTAAATTGTCAGTGATCAAATGATGAATTTAATTGGGTATGTTTAACCAAAACTAATTTTATTTTTTGCAATTACAAGATTTTAACCAGCTAAAAATGTTGTGTAAATGAAACAAACTTTTGTTGCTGACATTTAAATCGGACTGGAGGCTTAATTCTGCCAACGGTTACTCGTATTATTGGTGGTTCAGTTGGGGTAATGACTCACATAGGCATATTGATTTAAATAAAGTGGAGGATTGCAGAATATGGCCCTGGCAATTACAACTTTCATATTGAAACAAAGACTTGGATGTGTGCCCATGGAAGTCCTGAGAAATAATATGGTTATTCCAAGATTATCCATTTAAGTATGCACTGACATAACTTAATATTACAAGAGCTTAACTTTTGTTGAGTTTTGCTCGATATCATATTTAACAACGTTTGTTACCTTTTAAAATATTTTGTTTGTTGGACCACTTAAATATTCTGCATCAGATGTTTGGCTTCAGTGGAGCTACACTGGTTTGTATCAGCTGAAGATATGGGCCTTTATTAACTTCTTTTAAAAAAATCTTTAAATGTTTGTCACTATTTGAAGCATATATGCACACAGTGTACTTAATTGGTGTAAAAGCTTGCATTCATTTAAAGTTCTGTACCATTCTGGATCAATTATTTTGGTGGAAACCTAGAAGGAGAGATCATGAAATGTTTCCTACCAATCTGCACACTTTAATGGCTTTGATTCTCTTCTTAAAACTTCTTTCCTTACCTCTTCCTTCTCTGTACTGTATTACATCATTTAAAAAAAAATCAAAATTGAGAATGTTCTGAATTAACTCTCTCCTCTCTTCCTCTAATTCCATATTATTCCTTTACCCCAGTCTCTCACTGTGATATCTCCCTTCATCCTTCTAGGTCCTCAGTCTGTCCCCTGGACACCATCCTCTCTCACCCTCTGTCCTCCACTCTTCATCGTCTGTAATGGTGTTTGTATCCCTAAGAATGATAAAAACCTTCTCTTACTCCTAATTGTCTCTCCAGCTATCATATTGGCACTTGCTTTCCCACTTCCAACAACATGCTGTCTGTTAATGACTTTGTATCCCCCCACCCCCCGAAATGACAAGGATTAACCCTTGAGTAAGTAAAGTAGTTATAATTCATATGGAAGACAAACTTAATATTGAGAAAGCAGACAAAAGTCATTAGGATTGGATTGTGTGTGTGTGTTTGTATATAATAAAATATATAGATAGTAGAATGCAGACAAAATGTTGTTGTTGTTTCTGTAGGTTAAATTGTAGAAATATAGCTGATGTATTTATCAAAATTCCTCAATTTTATTTCCCCTCTGCTAAACTGTGATGATGTCTGTATATTTGAAGTGATACAAAAACAGAACAGGATATATTCTGAAGCATTATGTTGTTAGAGCCATAGTTAGTTTTTCCCCTTTTTAGCTGTAGCAAAATGTATTTGCAAGTTTAAGTCTTGCATATATATATTTTTAACTAAGCGCAATTGTATTAAAAATGCACACTGTGAACATGAACATAGCCTGAAAGCATTACATCTGAACACACTATAATTATTTAATGAATGCTGACAGCATCAGGAATTTTTAAGAGGGCACTTACTATTTAAAATTCAGTGCATTTCTAAAAGCATCTCTCGGTAATCAACCAATAATGATTCACTTTTGTGGTGTCAATAAAGTAGTAAGATGGAAATGCAACCAATACTTAGTATGCATAACCTTACACTTCTTGGATCAGCATCAGATTGAGATTTATGCATTAAATTTTTTTGACTTGAAAGTTGCACCTAGAATTTAGATTAGAGAATAGATCATAGCAGAACAAATAGAAGAAAAAACAGTTTCTAGACAAAGAACCATAAAGGAGGAGAGTTTAGGTGATGGCATTTTTTTAAAGTAATGTATCACAAATCATATATAATTCATTTCTTACATAAAATAACTATACAGGTGTTGCAGTAGTTGAATCTAAATCATTTTTTCACCTTGAAAAAATGACTATATTTTTCACCTCTTATTTAAAATTTATTGCACTGGTAATAATCTGGAATTTGATATTATGTATTTGCAAAGATGTTGGAAGATTTTTGATGATGCTTGCTTCTTTAAAAGAAGGCAATATGTTCATTACGATACAAATTTATATCTTGATTCTGCAAATATTCACTCCTGAGTGGTTCTGCTTGAGTAGTCCCAATGAATACAATGGAGCTACATGTCTGAACAAGGATTTGCAGGGTTGGGCCCAATACGACAAAAGTGAATCAAATAACACTGGTTTCATTTTGCATTCTTTTCATAACTTGGTTTTAAGATCAGTGGGATTTTTATTTGGTATTCTTAGATGCACTGTAATGGGTGCTTTTTATGTATAAATATCCAACACGGTGTTCTTTTGTTGGTGCTTTTAATTTGCATAGATAACACTCTTTATGCACATTTCCAAGTTCTGAACTGTGCACAAGTATGCAGTATGCCCCAAAGTGTGTGTGTGCGTCTATGTCTGTACTTGAGAGCCTAGCATTTTGGATGTCAAAAGGGGATTTTAACAGAATTCAACTATTCAGGGTAGAATGGAGTTGCCTTGAAACAGAGGGAGTAAAGGTATGTTGATGATGGTTATTTTTTTAAATACAGTGTGTTTTCTGATCACAAGACAAAGAGCATCAGTAGGACATGAAATTCGTAGATAAGCACTAATATAACATGCAAAATGTTCGCTGTTGCAAGAGGATATATAATTCAAGACTCTAGTTATGAAACTATAAATAATTTAATACTAAGCCTCACTTTCAGCTTTTTTTGAGAATTTGTGACTATTCAAAAAGATTTATTTTCTCTGTCTTATAACTTATGGATATGATTTAAAATCTTGATTACAGTTGTAACAATTGTTAAATTGATTCAACAAAAGTATTAACAATAGATGGTTCTGTTGTACATAATGGGCCCAGATAGCTATGTCTAACATGGGATACACTGTCACGTACTATATGTCACAAACTTACATTCCACAAGTGAGCACAGTAACAAATTTTAGAGATCAGAATATTTTAATTTTTTCTTCTTTGTTACATTTAACATTTGCAGGGATTCTGGAAACCTCATGACCCCCAAAAAACTCCCTTAAATGATTGTGGGGTTTTTTTTACCATTTTTATCCTAAATGTGTTTTTGCTATAAAAGCTAAATCTGTTTTGATCATTTAGTTTTCTCTCTAGATTTTTTTTTTTTTTTTTTCAGTCTTCACCAGGGTTTGAAAACCTTCAGACACCTTCTAGTCAGAGAATGAAGCTCACTAGCTAGTTGGTAAAACTAATACCAATTTGTATCAGTTTATCAGGGGGAGGGATAGCTCAGTGGTTTGAGCATTGGCCTGCTAAACCCAGGGTTGTGAGTTCAATCCTTAGGGATCTGTGGCAAAAATCCACTTGGGATCTGTGGCAAAAATCAGTACTTGGTCCTGCTAGTGAAGGCAGGGGGCTGGACTCAATGACCTTTCAAGGTCCCTTCCAATACTACGAGATAGGATATCTCCATTTATTTATTATCATCTCCTTGATGCTCAGGTGAAGAGAGTCATGAGTAGTTACTGGAATATGATATGGACCATGATTTTTGCAAGATAACCATGGCCCTTTTTGTTATCATGAGTGACTCTGTACACTTACACCCAGTTTCCAGTGTCTGTCTTCTTCAAGTCTATATTCTTCCTTTGTCCTCTCACTTTCTTTTTTGGTTTGTTCTGCTATCTATAGTCACTCTGTCCACACTAGATTATTTATTTATTTATTTCATTTTATTACGGAAGACCCAATAAAGGCTTAATGTATACAGCTGCAGCAAGATTTTGCTTTGACAGAAACAGGACCTTTAAGCTTCTGAAAAACGGGTTGCTTTAAAACAATGATAAATGGAAAGAATGGTGAGTGTCCTGTGAACACATTTTAGAATTTCCGATGCTTTCTTCTAGGCACTTTTGATAAGTATTATAAGTCCAAAAATCACGAAGACCCACACGTTACTCAAAAACACCAACTCAATATGTTTCCCCCCACAAACACAGCAATGAAAATAAATAGATGGATTTTTCAGTATTTGCTATTTTGGATCTTTGCTTATAAAATTTGAGGACTTTTAACTTTATGAATCATGGGGTACAGTGAGTGCCAAAGTCTTGGGCAGAAGGTTTGAAATGTTATTTTCTTCATTGGCTACTGCAAAGTAAAAAATAGTATTGTGGCACAATGTAATTTTTTTTCTCATACACATTTCAAATTACTCATTACAAGCCATTATTGCAAACATTAAGACTTTGTTCCCTCACTATTATCTAGCTTTTTGTGCATTGAAGTATGAATTGAATATCATCATGAATGGAGCAAATGGACATGGACTATACATATAATATACCAAGTTTTACTTCGATACTGCATTCAGTTAAATAAATTGGCAGCATATTTCCAGCAGCTACAGTTGTACTTTACTGATATTGAAATAATGCTAAGAAATGTTTCAGGCCTTCTGCTTCATCCTAGTATATCAGAGCTGTAAACATACTGCCATTATATTATTGGTGGCAATCACAGCCACGAAATTGAAAGAGTAGTACATACTGTGTACTATTACATTAGATTAATGCAATTTTAACAGCTTGATTTCAAAATGCTTATGAAAAAATAATCTATTAGGTTTTTAAAATGTAATGTAGCATTAAAACATTGAAGAAAGTAAAGAATGCATAGTCAGTTATTCTGTTTGTTCATTGCATAGCATCTTATCTGAAGCAAGAAAAACCAAACACTTTGTACTTATTGTGGGGTTTTTTTCAGTTTTAATCATGATTTTTTTTCATTTTACCCTGATTATAAAGTATTTTACAGTGATTAATTTTAAGAAAACAAGTGATACTTACATGAATTGTTTCCTAATAATAATTTCAAAACATAGGAATGTCACTGTTGCTTAATGGGAATTATGCAGACTTAGAAAACATTGTCCATGTAATATGAAAACAGTAAGTAATGCAAAATTACTGCAGTATTTATTGATTAGAAAGTAATTAAAGCGTATTATGGGAGCAGTGCAAATAGTAAATTTAGTGTCTGAGAATGCATGATATTGCCAATGAATTTAGCAGCAAAATTACATAATATGCTACACTAATAGTGGTGATGTTTCCTTTGTCATAATGTTGTTCCTGCTTTTTATCACATTAGGGTGGAAACAGTTCTATGTCAGTCACATACCATATGTAGCTAAAAGTTATTAGAATTAAATATTCTTCTCAAGATCTAAATCGAGCCTGTGTGATCCTAAATGTTATACAATATGATGCATTTAACACACTTGAAAAAACATTTTATTACAAATTACATAGTATGGTATGGTATAACACAATATGCATTTACTATGTATGTTAGCTTTTTCTTTTTAAAAAAATGTAAAAAATTAAAAATCTGCAACTTGTTTAAGAAAATAGTCTGGACATGTAGAGAACACTCAGTGATAACTTTCATTTTTTTAGCTCTTAAATATTTCACCAAGGAATCCTTCTTTTTCATTCTGAACGCCTGTATAATACTAGTTTTGGGTCTGACTCAATAACCAAGCATAAAAACATTTATAGAGTTTTGCATCAGAGTCCTTGCACACAAGAAGATTTAGAATGGATTTTTAAGAAGGCTGTCTTATTAGTTGGCATTAACCATCTGTAAAGAATCCCGTTTGTGAGATGTTTGACTCAGTGTTCTAAAAAATATACTTGACATGTATGATATTTTCTTTGTAAGTGTGACACTATACTTTGAAGTATAGCACTGCTTTAAAATATTGAATGTGGGTGTTTTTTCTACGTATGCCCATATTTGAGACTTTGTTCTGTTTAGGAAAAATAAATAAATTATATATATATATTTAATGCTTTGAAATAGTTGGGATTTTTAAAACAAGATGGGATATCTAGTAAACAGTTTTATAACTTTAATTAAAAACAGTATAAAATACATGAAACATTTTTTTTCCACATGAAACAATTGCACTTCCTTCATTGCACACCTTTTCTTATCCTTTATCTCTCACAAAAATATTTTAGAATACTGTTTACTTATGTACAAGGATTTGTAGCCCTCTTGACATTTACTACACAGGTGAGTTTTTTTCATTAAAGCATCCAGTTGAAATAGTTTTGAAGTGGACATAAACAGTTTCACATATACTGTATGTACTCACATTAACTTTCTATTTACTTTGAAGACAAAGACCACACTGCTTGCTTCAGGATCTTTGTAAAATTAATAGTACTTAAAAATGGATTTGATGTTGAGGTAAGAGGATAAAAAGAGTTGAACATAGACATCTCCAGGTTTAGGTGCAGACTCTTCTGGTAGGGATTCATTTCTTCCACCTTTTTGCTGCATCTAAAGACTGAAAAATTCTCATCTTAATGCTGCCTTGGGATATGAAATTGCAGAGCCAGTACCTTGTATCCCAGTTTCTGTCACATGAGTGTATACTACTCAAATTATTTAACTAAAAGAAAAAAGAAACCAGATTCCCAATCCCTATCATTACAAGAGTTTTCCAGACAGTCACCTAGATTAGGGTTTTTTAACGACAGTGCTTAATATGGAAAGGGAAAAGATTGCAGTGTATAACTGATAGTGGATTTAAAGTGTTACTGTTTTTAAAAATCTAAGAAGAAATTTGATTCACAGCTTTTCCCCCTATGTGTGATTGATTAGTACAGTTAATATATTACTTTAATACAAATGATATTATGTTGGTCTGGAAATTGATCTTAGAAGCTCAGCTAAATAAATAACTATTAAAATTGCCAGGCCCTTCTGAACTCTTGTAATAAAGCATAATGCATACTATGAAATTTCTAGCACCCTCTACAATAGTGTACAGTTTTTCTGAAGATTGAATTACAAAAGGATTTAAAGTGTGGCAACTGCCAACAATTTATCATTTTAATATTATCCATCTTATTTTTTTCATATTCTGTGCCAGAATATAGCATTTTGGCGTCTGGGTACCAAAATATAAAAATGAGATCTAAGAAAGGTTAGTGTCCCATAGCTTCGACCCTGTCAACTTTTAGTGATTAAAGGTGTGTCCTGACTTCGGGTGGTTTCTGGCTGCTCATCCTTTGAAATGAGCAGTAAATATGTCACAAGTCCGGTGATAAATATGACACTAAATTAGAGGTGTCAATATGATGCTGAGATGTAATAACTTGGTTTAACTCTACAGCACATGAAGGCAAATACACATATATAGTCACATCATAGAGATTATTCACGGTCTTGGACCATTTGAAAAGTTGTGCTTTCTCCAGGATATTATGTGCTAAAAATTGCACTTCTCATGACCCCCGCTTATTTGCAAAATTAAATGTAAAATTGAAGATCTTTGCAAACACAAGGCTTGCTTTTTTTCCTCATTAATGTTTAAAACGAAACAGAACATAAAAAGGCTTAAAAATAGTGATTTTAGCTGTGTGCAGGATGCCATTTACCAGGTTGAAACATAACACTTGCAGATCTAAGGGGGGTGGTGGTGGTGAGAAAACAGTTTTACTTGTCATCTTTGTCTATACAAATTTCAATTCTGATTTTACATCCCACATTGGTGAACTTCAAATAAAAGTTGGCAAGGTATGATTTAATGCCTTGCTCATGAACATTAGTTTATAGGTACAAAGGCCTTTTTGGTACATATGGTGAGAACTGAATGCTGCCCATAATAACCAGAGTAACAGTGGCTGATAACACTGATCAATTTACCAAGATCCCTTTTTAGATGATTAATTGAATTCCAAATATGTTTCAAAGAAGGCCTTAAACTCCATAGCTAATGGACTTAGTTAAAGAAACCAGAGTTTCCATCTTCCGTGCTTTTTTGATTCAGTTTTGGATTTCTGTTTGGGAGTTGAGGAGTAACTCTCCTGAGAATAAGGCAAAGGTGCAACCTGAGTTTCCTCAATAGGGTGAAGTTTTCTCAGAACCGGCTGTAGTTTGTCTTCCTGCTGTTTAAAATCCAACTCCACACTAAAAAAAAAAAAAAAAAAAAATTGCAATTAAGTGCTAAATTATTATGATATAATGATTTCAATTAAGACAACATCCAACACTGATATCCAAGTGCAAAGGTATTAACAGTATATACAAAAGAAATATAAACTAGATCTCTGTAACTCCAACAAATGTGAATTTGAAAAAAAAAATTCCTTGTACCACAAATTAAAATACGAATTCTGGCCACGTTCAGAGGTGATTCCATAGTAACTTGCTATGTGGCAGATCATATAATCATCGGACTAGAAGGGACCTCGAGAGGTCATCTAGTCCAGTTCCCTGCACTCATAGCAGGACTAAGTATTATCTAGACCATCCCTGACAGGTGTCTGTCTAACCTGCTCTTAAAAATTTCCAGTGATGGAGATTCTACAACCTCCTTAGGCAATTTCATCCTTGGAGTCTGGAAACACTTCTCTATGGGTCTGCATCTATATTGAGGAAGGGGTATGCCCTGCCCCCCTAATTCCAATTCATGTGGAGAGTACCCTCCCAGGGATCTCTGTTTCAGCTATCAGTAGGGCTCAACCCCCTGGTGGCATAGTTCTAGTGGGGCCAAAGCAGGTGGAAAGAGACATACTTCCTCTTTGATATTTTGGAATTTGTGTAGATCTCATGGGGTTTGTAAGGTTTGGGAGCAGGTCCTTACATTTTTTCCCACAGGTGGGTGTTATCTACATGTACGTTACAGTGATTAAGGCTCCTTGATGCTCAAGCTTTCTAGCGTACACTAATTGCCTCTGAACTTGGCCATATTTCTGGCAGCATAATCTAAAGTACACTTAACCTACTGCAAATAATAGCCCTTCCAAGTCAAAAAGATGCCTGAGTCTTTATTTTGATTGCAAGACAAAACATCTGTTGTAGATCCACATTTTTAGCTAAAGAAAGAAAAGTTGTTTTGGTAGATCTAGGGTGTACTTTTTGATAGCCCCATATTATAGTAAAAAAATCTATTTATAATAGATCTATTATATTTATAAAATCTATTACTCATTCAACAATCTAAATCTAACACATGAAAGTAAACTTAAACTCATAAAATATGCATCCTAAATTGTAAGCAGTTTGTGGAGTGGAAAACCTTGCAGGCTGCCCTGTAGTTAAGAAAAAAGATGCAGATGAATTTATAGCCCTAGGATCAATATACAGCACTAAAGTACATTTCAAATTTAGTTTGTAAAAACAAAGAAATGCAATCTCAAGATGCAGCAAAAGGGTGAATAAAAATGGGAATTTGGCACAGTAATCCAAGCCAAATAAGAGCTGCAAAAGCTCTGAATGAAGCAGAAATGATCTTGTTCCAATGCATGCTGGATGTGGAGAAAGTTGACAGTGGGCCTTCTCACCTTACTCTGTATGTTAGGGAGCACAGCAGGATTTTGAAAAGAGAATTAGGGGACAGGGCAGGTTCAGGCTCAGGGAGGAATTTGATAGAGGGACAAGTCATCTGGCCCCATTCAGCAGCTGCTATCTGACGCTTTCATAATATTTGATTAACACATGAAAAAACAATTGTATATCATAATGCTTATGCTCCAGGGGCGGAGATAAGCCTGCACATTCAAGCTTAACTTTTGGTATTTCCCAGCTTTTCAGCACTTAATTGTGCAACAGTAGTATTGCACAAATGTATTTTTCTCTTTGTTTTCTAGGTGGTGTTGGGGCTTTTTTGCATTTAATATAGTTTTGGTTTAAGTCCTTTCTGACCCAGGTGTCAGCTTAGCATTTTTAATTTTGTAGGCCCTCAGATTCCAAGTGTAATCAACTCCATGCAAAGGGTTGATCTTAAGGAGGGATAACTCAGTGGTTTGAGCATTGGCCTGCTAAACCCAGGATTGTGAGTTCAATCCTTGAGGGGGCCATTTAGGGATCTGGGGTAAAAATCTGTCTGGGGATTGGTCCTGCATTGAGCAGGGGGTTGGACTAGATGACCTCCTGAGGTCCCTTCCAACCCTGATATTCTATGATTCTATGATGTGGGTTAGGGGAGAGATTCTTTAAGCCAGTGGTTCCTACACTTGTTCCGCCGCTTGTACAGGGACAGCCCCTGGCAGGCCGGGCCGGTTTGTTTACCTGCCGCATCCGCAGGTTCGGCCGATCGCGGCTCCCAATGGCCGCAGTTTGCTGCTCCAGGCCAATGGAAGCTACTGGAAACGGCGCGGCCCAAGGGACTTAGTGGCCGCCGCTTCCAGCAGCTCCCATTGGCCTGGAGCAGCGAACCACGGCCACTGGGAGCCGCAATCGGCCGAACCTGCGGATGCGGCAGGTAAACAAACCGGCCCGGCCCACCAGGGGCTTTCCCTGCACAAGCGGCAGAACAAGTTTCGGAACCACTGCTTTTAAGCCGTCACCAAATTAACCGGTTACATATACTAAAACGGGAGACTTTTGATTCCTCCTTCCCCAACCTCAAGCTACATGAGATGTGAAGCCTTGTTGCTTCATACCTAACGTTACATTTTAAAGAGTTTTATGGGAAATTTTTTTAGATATCCTGGGTGTTTGGGAGCCATTATGCCTCCAGCCATTGGAAGGTTTTGGTGTATTTTAGCTCCTATGTAGCACTTTGCAGATATTGAGTGCTTCTCACTACAATCCTGTGAGTAGGGTGACCAGATGAGGGAAAGAGAAAATCGGGACACATGGTGGGGGGCAAAAAAAACAAACAACCAAGTCAGTCCCTGCCACCAGAGGAAAAAAAAAAGCACTGCCGGCGGATATCGGGACAATTTGCGTACGGACCCAAGTCACCCTACCTGTGAGGTAGCTAAATGTTATCCTCATTTTACAGATGGGAAAAGAAAACCAGAGAGATTAAGTGACTTAGTAAGAGGAACTGGTGTCAGAGCTCACAAGAATCTACCTGCAGGACATCCCTGTGAAATCAGTGGGCTTTGCACCAGTGTGAGGATCCATTTATGTGGATCATAAATGCAGGAGAACAGCCTAGTTTGTTAAATTGTGGAGAATGGTTAAATGTGTTCTAGGCTTCAATATAAGTATGGACATTCCTGTCAGTTTGAAAACTTTACATAGCCTTTCTGATTGCCGGTATAAGAGAAAAGTAAATACACTTCTAATAATGGAGACACTTCAAAGTGAATATTGAGTATTAATCTAACAGTATGAAAGACATGTTAAAAATTGTAACATGTAAAAAAAAAAAAATTCTGTTGCTTCAGACTCACCAAATATTGAATTTCGATTAAGCAGCTACATTGGGTATCTTGTTATTAAGCAATTAATCTCACTGCAGAACCATGTAATTACAGAGTAATATAATCCAACTTCTTGTTAACAAAATAGCAAGACTATGTGGATGACAAATTGTTATTTGCAGTTTAGCTGCACTGCTAGCAAAAGAAAGCTAGCAAGAAACCTGTGGTTTGGTTAAAAGGTTGGGATACCATTGAGTTGTGTGCATGCTGTGTGTTTATTTCCAAAAATAAAAATGGAAAAATCAGCATGGCAATTAAAAATATCTTACATAGAAAAAGAACTAATTTTGCTTTACAGATCTGTTCATTATGGTGGGGTGCAAACCTGGGCAGAATTTGGCTTGCAATGTTAGCATCAGCTTGTTTACTTGAATAAATGTATGAAATATGCAGTTCAGCTCTCACTGGGGAAAAATATTTGTTTTTACCTAGCCCAATATGTTTTTATCATGTTCTGTGATATTCACCAATGTAAAGCTTTTTTAAATTAAGGTCTATTTTAGACTTCAAAGATAATTCTTAAAATCATTTATAACGTGTTAAGCAACTTTTTATAATCAGTTTTTATTACAAAATGTTTACTGACTGCAAGATAAAAGCGTATGCAGTTTTAATTCCTGTGAGGAAAAGCATATTTGGGTTAGAAACTATTGTTATTCTGTACTGCATAAAACCATCTGTACTGCATCTCAGGCTGTTTTTATCAGTTGGCATCAAAATAACAATATGTTATTTTGAAGAGAGTGAGAGAATACTAACACTTATATCCTGTCACCTTTTATAACTGTATAGGTTTTACAGGAGAATGGTTGTTGGCCCAGAAGATAAATGCATTTAAATTAGAATTTTCTTATCTTCCTGTAACCTTCCATGCAAATAACTTGTTTGATGACAAATTAATAACTTAATACATATTTGCATATTTTATCATTGTGAAACAAAAACAGAGTTTTTCTTTTATAATGCAGTAAAATATAGCTGGTCACGTGTTATCTATCTATCTATCTATAGATATCTATATCTATGTTTATCGATAGTTACACACACGCTTATATGACCAGCTGTATTTTTAGATAGTAAGTATTTTGGTGATGGTAGAATTAGGATGCTGTTCTTAGGAGATTGAAAATGAGAATTTGAAAGCCATGAGTATTGATGAATTCATACAGGTATTTTAACTGAATATTTCTGAAGTAGTCTAATAACTAACATTTACAGTTTTTAAGAAATGCAAGACTGCAGCTAATGGGAGCTGGTCTAAATACTGAGGTTTACTTACAGTATGTGCTGCTTTGTCCTTACACTTTGCTCAGCTGTTACTAGCATTATGCTGCTGATACAGACATTTCTGTGTACTTTTAAAAGAAGCCTAACTAAAACGAAAGCTGTTTACAACGTTTACAACGTTTACAGTTGACCTCTAAACGTTTGGCTGTGTATACAAGTACTACTATCAAAATAAACAAATAACATTTTGGAAAGCTTACAAACAGGAATGTCAGATACATTGTTTTTGTTTGTTTTGTCCCATTGCCTTGACTTCCATGCTGCTAACTCTGTCCGTGACTCTTCAGTCTTACTTGGCCTCTCATTCCACTGAGCCTGCACTTGCGTCCTCTTTCTGGCCAAGTCCAACAGCTTTTTCTTAATCTTCTTTTTCTGGGACCTGTCCATCATGTTCAACATAGTTGATGTACCATTATTGTAGTTTTCTCCTGCTTTGCCTTTCAAAATTCTGGGCTTGGTTGGCTTTAGTTACATCTAGTCTATTGCTAAAAAATTGCCATTTCCTCCTCCACAATATATCCCAAATGTATCCCTCCTCCTTTATCCCTACTTCCAAACACTCATCTCTTGCGTAGACTGTTTCAACTTTCAACAAATCTCACCAGAAACGAGAGACAATGCTAAATATTATAGACAGGGATGGTAACACTCCCTAAATATAAAGTTTGCCTGACACAACCTACAGTTGCTTCTATCTTTGACAATTTTTAACCAGTTGGGCTGAAATTTTCCATGCCAGGGGTCTGCCTCTGGCTGATTTTGTATTTGTGTGTAAATTTCAACCCAAACAGTTCAATTGTTACCCACAAAATTGCAAGTTCTTGGAAAGGGGAGTGACTTTTTGTGTCAAGGATGTGAAAATCCACCCAAATTATTAGTCTTTAGGAACTGCACACTCTCAGTAGAGACTTGCTAGAGCTTCCTAGGTAAAAAGACAGAACATTCCATTTTCAATAAACATGATTCAGCCTGCAGCTGAGCAGGACTTTGCTTTGAATTAAAGTGCTGTGCTGCTGCAGGTTGTGCTGGGCCTGGGCACTGGAACTAAGGGAAGGGAGCTTGTCTCTCCTGTGTTCAGTACTCCCCTCTGCTGATGCCCAGGCAACATGGAAAAGGAAACTGAATAATTCCAGTGCAGAGGAGATAAGAGCCAGAGCAGGGGGCATGGACAGAGGCCTGGATGGGGGTACATTACTGGGACTGTAGGCTGTTGGGAGGGCGGGGGTAGAGAAGGAACCTGGGGATTGGGGTAGAAAGAGGCTGTGACTACCTGGTTGAGAAGACCAGGAGTGGGAACCCGGTGGAGACAGGGTATGTAGGTAGGGAGCAGGCATATGGAGGCGGGGGAGTGGAAAGGGAAGCGAAAGATTGGATGAGGAGCTGGGAGAGGAGAAACTGGGCATGGGAGTGGGGAGGTGATTGGGAATGGCTGGCCAAAGGACTGGGTGAAGGGGTGACAGGTCGTTGGGGAATGAGCATAGTGGGAGGGAAGGAAAGGCAGAACAGTCTGTGCCCATTTCTCTCTGGAGCCTGGAATGGAACTCATGATTTTTGAATCTCACCACTCATCTGTGAAACCCTTTGGCAGTGTATATCATCCCCTTCTAGTGCTGGTCCACATTGGATGAAAACCTGTTATCGGCTACTCTTTTAGCTCAAATCGCAGAATGACTCAGGTGGGTGTCAATGTGACTTGACATGATGGCATTTCTGATTTTTCAGCTTTTTTTAAAAAACCTAGTAAATTATGCATACACCCATATCCCTCTGTTAAGACATTATTAAAGGTGCACAGTCAAGTAGGAAACCCCAAAATGAAGGTTCCCCCTCCATTTTGCATGTGCCTTGAGACAGTCTTGAATTACATGAGCACATGCTGTTTTTTTCCCCACAGGACACCTGCCTCATTAAGTACACAGGATGGACCTGCTCTGGGAGTTAATCAAGGCTGTGTAGTCAAGGCTGTTGTGTATAGAACCCCTGCTACATTTATTGCAAAAGTTGGAACGTGTGCAGTGATTGAGGCAGGGGATTGAAGGGAAAGAAAGGATGGTTTCATGGTTAAGGCAGTTGAATGCTGCCCCGGAAAACTGGATTCTATCCCTGACTTTGTCAAAGAGTTCCTGTGTGATGCTGGGCAAGTCACACCAAACTTTTCACAGGCAGCCACTAATTGTCATTTTATGGGCACTTGACTTGAGAGCTTGGGGTGTGATTTGCAGAAGTGCTGGGCACTCACAGTACAACTGTGGTCAATGGGAGCTGTGCTTTGAACAAAAGAAGGAGTTCAGGAGAGCTCACAGTTTCAGACAATATTAAAGGCAAACCAGCAAACTGTCCTGATGGGAAGGAAAGATAAGAACAGTAAGAGGCCAATATGGCTCCATCAGAACAGTGTAATGACCTGAAAATTAAAAAGGAATCCTACAAAAAGTAGAAACATGGACAAATCGCTAAAGATGAGTACAAAAGAATAGCACCAAGCATGTAGGGGAAAAAGCAGAAAGGCTAAGGCACAAAATGAGGTATACCTAGCAAGAGACATAAAAGGCAATAAGAAGTTCTATAAATACATTAGGAGCAAGAGAAATACAAAGGAAAGCGTAGGTCCTTTCTTAGCAGGGAGGGAGAGATGATAATGGATTACGCTAAGAAGACTGAGGTGTTTAATGCCTATTTTGTTTGTTTACACTAAAAAGGTAAATTGTGTCCAAATGCTTAACATAAATAATTATAATTAATATTAACAACAAAAGGGAAGTATTGCAAGCCAAAATAGGGAAAGAACAGGTTAAAGAATATTTAGGAATGTTAAATGTATTAAAGTTGCTGTTCATCCTAGGGTACTAAAACAATTACAGAACTGCTGGCAGATTATCTTTGAGAAATCATGGAGATGGGTAAGGTCTCAGAGGCCCAGAGAAGGAAAACATAGCATCTCTCTTTAAAAAGGGAAGAAAGAAGACCTGAGGAATTATAGATCAGTCAGCCTAACGTTGGTACCTGGAAAGATACTGGGACAAATTAAAAAATCAATCTGTAAGCACCCAAGGGATAATAGGATTATAAGTAATAGCCACCATGGAATTGTCAAGAACAAATGCCAATTTGCCAAGAACAAACTAATTTTCTTCTTTACCAGGGTTACTGGCCTACTGGATAGAGGAACGCAGTAGACATGATATATCTTGATTTTCAGTAAGGCTTTTGACACAGTCCCACATGACATTCTCGTACACAAACTAGAGAAGTAAGGTCTAGATGAAAATACCATTAGGTGGGTGCAAAACTGGTTGAAAGATGATACTCGAGCAGTTCTCAATGGTTTGCTGTCAAATCTGGGGGATGTATCTGATGGGGTCTAGCAGGGGTTAATCCTGGGTCCAGTACTATTCAATGTTTTCATTTATGACTTGGATAAAGAAATGAAAATTCCATTTTCAATAAACATGATTCAGCCTGCAGCTGAGCAGGACTTTGCTTTGCCTATATTATGACAATTTCATACAACCTCCCCTCTCCCCCAAAAATATTAAAAGACCATTATTTAAGTTGAAAAGTCAAGCTCTCAAAAGTTAGGAAATGCTGGCATTTGCTAACTTTTGAGTGCTTTGCTTTGCAAGCCCAGTAATGTCCTTTAACTCTCTCTCTGTGTGTGTGTGTGTGTGTGTGTGTGTGTGTGTGTGTGTGTGTGTGTGTGTGTGTGTGTGTGCGCGCTCATGCGTTTGTAATTGGCATAATATAATGCATACTTTGTGAATGCATACATCTGTCATAATGGTAGTTTGTGTAAGTTAGCCTTCCTTCCTCTCGCTTGACATATTTTCCCCCCTATCATGTCTTATCTAATTTAGATTATAAACTCTTTAGGCAAGGAGCTTGTCTTTGTCTCTGTAAAATGCTACCCACACCAATATAACTACATACTCATGTTAAATATAAAGAAATATAAGGCAGCCGTCCCTTTAACCTATAACATTTATTTTTAATAGCAGATGTATAGCTACATATTTATACCAAAATTCCAATGAACAATCAGCAGGGATAGCATCACGATTTGTGACTCCCCAGCAAGGTTACTCCTGGAAGTGCCTCCATTCTAGCCTTTCATTTATCACTCCACGTCAAACTAGTTTCCCTCCTTCCTGATCCCCTTTTTTCTCCTTTCTCTTCACTTTTTCAAGTAGGATTCTTATCTTGTTTCTCATGAGGAGGAGTTCCAGCAACATAACAAGAGTCTTTAACTTTTAAAAGAAACTGGATGAGTGTACAAACTCATTTTAACCCAGATCTGTAGTAAAATGAAACCAATATATTACCTAAAGCTGGATCTTTTTTCTTTAGTAATCATTTTTTCCTCCGTTGGTTTCCTTTTGCTAATTTGACTAAGGTTTTTAAGATAACATATGCTTGTAGCTGTCCTTTATTAAAACAACAAAAAAGTATTCAACAGTAATAATCTAAAAACTTTGCAGAATCAAATATTGGAAACTGTAGTTTTGGATTATTATAGTAGACTACTATACTTTTTTCACGAGTGAATATATTTAAAAATGCTGGGAACAGAACAAGCTTTAAAATTGCTGTTAATAGCATGTATGGTTTTGAGCATAGAGTCTGCTGAGTCATAAACACTAGTTTTAAACATATGGTATGTGGGAGGAGATCTAGCAGCAAACTTGGAAATTCTTTTGGATTTACTCCTTATCTAAGAATCTTACATAATACACATGGCTCTAAGAAATAATATAGTAACAAATTGAAACATGTTGGTTGTTTATAAGGTAACAATTGAGAAATCATGTCTAAAAACAAATATTACAACAGTTTTGCCCTCATTGACATTCTGATTTATTAAAAATGCTATGCCAATAGATGCCTCTGGTCTCTGCGAGACTGTCTGTGAGGCTGCATTCTGATGCAGTGTGCTAGAAAGCATGGCAGTATCATGGGTAATTTATGAGAGGTCCGAGAGGATGGCTTTGGGTGATGGCTCTTTCAGATTGGGGTACTATATGGTTCTAGTTTCTCGTCCCTCCTGTTCAATGTGTATGTAAGGCCATTAAGAGAGTTAGTGGAGCAACATGAGTGGCAGTGTCCTTGTTATTCAGCAGTCAACTAATTTTCTATGACTACGTTTCCTGGCATGGTTGATGCATTGGCAAAGATTATCCGTTTATCCTCCTTATACTTGTAAAACTAATATTAGTGAGATTAAAATCAGGCCTACTTTTAGGCTTGGAAAGATTTGATTTTTTTTACCGGTATCACCCTATAGCCACAAACCACTGAAAAAATATTTCCACGATGATTGAAATTTACAGATAGGTAAAGTAAGAAAATGCTGCTTGAGAACTTATTAACATTTGATTTTACGGCTATTTACTTTGTATATTTTAAAATACAACATTGAAAATTTGTGTTAATGGTTATAAAGCTTAAACTTTTTGAATCTGTGTCTACTGTCATTAAATAATTGTCTGATCCTCTCCATAATTTTTCACATCTATGAAAATTTAAATAACCAAAAATAGAAAAAATGGTTAAAAATAAGTATCGGTAGTATCCATCGAAATTACAAAAAAATTGAATTCCGCCAAGCCTGCCTACTTTACAGCTTCATGTAGTCATTGCTCTGTAGTCTGCACTGGCTGTTAATTTCTGGATAGAGTTTCAGGGCCTACCTATTCTAGAGATTGTCTCTCTTATTTGGTACAGTACCACAGGAATTAGTCAGCAGACATGCTTAACTTAGCAACATCTCTGGTTAAGTAAGAATGGGGCTGAAGGGGAAGGTATTTTTCTGAAGGCCTCTGAATTCTGGATCTTGTCCCTTCCTTGGTGCCCCAGAACCCGGATCTTTTAGCCGGTGGACATGATGACAATGAGGAGAAGTTAGATGCCTGGTTATTATTAAGGCCAACTATTATGGCATTGTGAGTATATTTTTATATATTTTAGTATTACTAATTTTAATTATTGTAAGGTGTCTAGAGCAGGGTATGGGTGCTATCAAAAGTTGAAATAATTTATTTTTAAGTATGAATTTCCATGTTTGTTTCTCAATAGCCTGCATATGAAATGTGCTCACTTTACAACAAAAAGATATTTTAAAAAATTGTTATAACTATTAACCCTGTAAATTTAGGATCAGAAAGCCAAGCAGATTTGTTTCCTTCTAGCATATCACTGTTAATAAATATTCTACGGCATTCCATTACACCTGGGGCATCCCATTGCTGTCAGTGGGGTTGCACAGGTGTAAGTGGCTCTGTATTTGGGATTATTCTGCTAATGCACAAGAAGAATTAGCATACTGCTCACTCATAGCTATGCTGGCTCTGCGGGACTAATGGGGGTAAGAGTAGCAAAAATGTACTTTTCTCATTCAAGTGAATGAATATGATTGTGTGTAAAAGGAGCAAATCTGTTGAATATGAAGGTGCTGTTTTCAAATGGTTTCTTCTCAGATCAGAACTACACTTCAGAGGTGACCTGTGTAACAAGTTACTAAACGTCAGTAGCCTTAACAATATATTGAATGCTCCAATAACCAAACTGAGAGGCATTTGAAAACTGCTTTCTTATGTCACTTCCTAAACAGTTTTTCTGCTGTTTTTTGGTTGTCTTTTTTTGGTTCATAGCTCAAGATAATTTGGGGTTTTGCCACTGACTTCATGCCTGTAAGTAAATATGATGTATTCAGAATTTTTGGAGTGATAAGCCTCTGTAGCCTACCTTTCAGTGGGAAATGAAGGTGCTCAACTCTTCTGTAAATCAGAATATAAATTTACATGGTGATGTTCAATAGAATATTCCCAAAATACTTTCTAAAACACTTACATTTTGTTTGTGTTCGTGTATGTAAAAGAAAACCTCAAAACTAAATGTTGAAGACATTACTATAAATTGACCAAAATAATCTAGCATTGTTATTTGCTCTAGATCCCATTCAAAAAAGCACTTACACTTGCTTAAAGCGAAGTACGTGTTTAACCACTCGCCTGGCTAGGGATGCTTTCCTTTCCTACTTTAGTTTATCATATAAAATAGCAATGTTTATGCACTGATCAGGAAACTGTAGAATACTTAGCCATAACTGTCAACATTTATCTCAAATATTTTTTGTTTTTGTTGGCTTAAGTTCAGAGTTGAATTATTTTAGAATGGATAGCTGTTAATTTCATCTATTTGACTAAATGACAAAAATAAAAACCCAAGCATTCCCCTATGCGAAGAACTATATAACGGGTGGATCATTCCAATGACTGGCACTGGATTTCAAATATTTGTATCTGTGTGCCTTGTTTTATCTATTTACAAGTAAAAGTGTCTGATGACAGTTTGAAGGATGAGGCTAGGAGATGTTGTGTATATGAAGGAGTTTGGCGGTCTCTTATACATTTAATAAAATCACTACACAATTTGGCCTGTTGTACTGTAGTTGGTACTGTAGTTGGTGTAAGAGTGGGGCATAACAAGGAGAGCCAGGACTTTAGTGCAATCATGATCAAGCTGGATTGACAACACTGTTTGGAGAATCTTTCTGTTCCTAACTCTATCTATTAGCCAGTACTATTTATCTTTTTAACCAGCCCTATGAATTTAAACATATATACTTGGCAAGATAAAAACAAGGATGTGTGTGTACACACAGGAGCATGCAATGGAACAGTAGGTATATTTGCAATTACTGAAACATTTATTGAGAATACCTCATGTGGCTTGGTTACAGTCAGTTCCTAATATACTTAAAGCCTAAAGTAATGCCTTTTGTATGTTCACTTTATTAACTAATATGTGACATGAGTACACATTAAGGCCTGGATCCTGCAAGTGCTTACATGCTTGCTTCACTGATGTGCACAAGTAGTCCCATTGGAAACAGGAAGAGAAGAAATACCATTACACTTTATCCACCACCCCACCCCCACTTTTTCTAACTTACCAAAAATATATTTTTTAAATTAATTGAACTCAATGGGACTACTCGTGTAAGTTCTTTGAAGCTTTGGGGCCAAAGTGACTAGTTACTTTTGAAAATTAGGCCAATAGATTTATATCAAAATTTTAAAATTACACAGTTTTAAATTGAATATTACTATTGTTAAGAAACTACAAGTACGTTTGATACTTCACAAACAAGTGATGCACATGCAGTTGGTTATGCATATATATTGGCAGTTTTTAGTCTATAATCTACTTACTTTTTTTTTATTTTCTCTGTCCCAGATTGACTTTAATTTAATAGACCTTTTCATAGACTTCTGGCATTGATAGGTAAGGGAAACTTAGTTCTGTGAGGATTTTCTGCTATCTAATTAGCTTTCATCTGACAAGTGTGATTTTTAACCTATGAACTTGTTTCATTTGCAGCTGTTGTATTGAGAGGATTAAATTTCATAGACTTGAATAATCTATTTTCAATTCAGTTGTCAGAACTCAACATCAGAAGAACTTTAATAGCAAGGACAAAACTTGTTAAAAATAGCAAATACAATTTTAAAATTTCATCGGAGTAGAAAATGTCTGAATTATTTTTTGACGTGGCTTTCAGTAATATTTCTCAATAACTACAGTTCTGTAGTCTGGTTTAATCAGGTTTTTTTCTCTGCAGAAATTGACTACTAATCTGATTAATAAAAGAATCTTTCCAGAAGCTAAAATAACCTTGAATAGGTTATATAGAGTACTTATGACCTTTCTGACCAATTTGAAATCTATTGTGAATTCTTTAGGATGTTCCCAGTTTCATATTATTCATGATAAATGCCTAAGATTAATGCACAAAATATTAAACAAAAGGCTAATTTCCCCACGTTGATTCATTGTGTTAAAGAATTTAAATTCACAAGTGATTGTAATTTAAGCAGGAATGGAAAGGGTACTTCCACTAAGAGATAATCACAGAATGACACAGGCTGCAAAGATTTTATTCCAAGTGGGCATTGGACATGATTGAATTGGCACAATTTCTGCATACCAATACAATTATCTCCCTTAACAATAAGACTTCATTAGACTTTAGTATTTGAGTTGTCTTGATAGTGCACTATTTAATCTTTTTCTTGTTTTTATAATCTAATTCAGTGGTATACCTCCATTTGTAAAAGATAACCAATTCTGAAAGGATGTATTTGTGATTTCAGATTTTGTGATCTTAATACTAATGTACTTGAACATTTGATAAAGCAAAATGAACGCTTGAATTGTTAAGTTTATTTTACTACTTAAAATTGGGATTTTTGACTACTTTCGTTATCTATATGTGGTCTAGAATTTACTGTCATTCCACAGTATGCTGCATATTTTTGTTAACTAAATGTTAGTCTATTGCTGTGTAATAAGGGCTTCATATTGATTCTTTACGGGTTATAGTGATGGTGCTCTCTGTTAATAGAAGTTTGACTTTGAATTTAAAGCATAAAGTAGGCTAATCTCTGTAAATTAGTAGTCTGCATCACAAAACCTCTGTATGATTTAGCACAATTGACTCATGAGAAGTGTAGTGACAGAACAATGGTACTACAGTGGCAGAACCCTTCGTTATATTTACACAACCATCTACCTACACTCTCCAGGTCTAACAAGATATTTTTTCACTTGCATTAAAGATAATGAAGAATTGACATGTGCTATAAATAGGGAGATGTAGTTAAGTTTGCTTACCTTGTGAAATGGGAGAAAGTAGACAGTAATATGTTAGTGTTTTTAATCCCTGCCAAACTGTTTAGTTTACTTCTAATAGCAAAAATAATTGGGGCTTGGGAAAAAGAAGATTTTGATCTTAAATGTGTATTATTGCCCTACTGATTTCTATAGAGACTTCAATTTCGGGCCCTCCCATTCTCTTTGTAGTAACTAGTGGGAATGTATGTGCCTGTAAGATCCAGTACAGTCTGAGTATCCAGTGAAAACCTCTGTTCACTGTCTATTTTTGTGTGGCATTTTTGAGGGAACAGAGACCTCTGTTTCCGCTCTCATTATTATATAGTTGACTTTCACTGGAATTTGGCATAGAGAATATTAGCAGGATATGGCCTGTGTTATCCAGCTGATGCTTATAATAAAAACCTGTATGTACAAAAGATTACATACCTAAGTGTTGTCAGGTAAACTTTGCTATAAAAATTTGGTCTAACTCCACATTATAATGTTAGAATTTCAAAAAAACTGCTGTTCTTTTTACTCAAAAGGTAAAAATCAAATATATTCTCTCTTATAAAAAGTGTTTAACTTTTCAATACACAGTAGAGCTTTTCCTCATATGATTTATTAGTTATCCATTTATTTAAAAGGGGGAAAAGTGACTTAAAATTAATTTTTTTCATCTTTTCCTTTTTCCTCTTCAAAAGTATTAACGATTCACTCTTATCAGTGGGGCAAAAAGAAACATCTAAAAAGTTACAAAAGTGATAGCAATCTCTGTGGAAAATGTAAACTGCATATTGACAAATATCGTATTAGTAATGCAGACTTAAAATGTTTGCAAATATACTCAGTATATTTTGACAAAATCTACAAATTCAACAAAAAGATAAAAACGTAAAGTACTGAATCATTTTTAATCTTCTTCCACATCATGATGGTCTTTAATTAGACTTCAGCTATTGAGCTAGATCAGATCACATTAATATTTTTAAAATGTCATCTTCAGAAAAAAGTTAATTACATTAATCATTTCTACATTCCAGTTTCTCAGTTATGCTGCACTTGACATTACTAGATGCAGTTGGGTAGTCAGCAGGGCAATTGACTCATTGCTGTAAAAGTGCTGTTCTGCTTCACTTAAACCAGTTTAAAAATAAAGAGGGGATCGCTATTTGAGAAACTCACACATTTTCTATTAACCTGTTTAACTTAAACATGCTTTTATATTGCACACAAAAACTATGTTAAGAGAACATAAAGGTTGCCAAGTCAAGTACTCTAAATGTGGCAGTTCCTAAATTTAAGGTTCTCTGTACAACATAATTTGTCCCCCTGGTGCATATGCATTATGAGGTTATCTTTAATTACGAGATCATGTACTATTTTTTCCATTCAGTACACTGGATGAATGGTACTCACTGCATAAGCAGCTTTTTAATATTTTATTTTATCCCCCTTATTCTATATGTAGCCCTATGCTTTACTTACTGCACACTATGCAAACCAGACATGGTAAACCTGCGGGGGGAAAAACAGAAATTGGGCTTGTTTTTGGCTTAATTGGCTTGTGAGTTGCTTGTTGGCTAGTTTTTGGTTTGTAGCTTGTTGCTTCTTTTTTTTGATCAGCTCCTGGCAAGGGTGGGGCAAGCAGGGCAAGGTGGGAGAGAGTCGGGAGTGCACAGCGGGCCCACCACAGTCCCAGATTGCACGCCCTGGGGATCTAGTCACACAAGGTGTTGGGGTTCTTGGGGATTGGCTTGTTTTGGCCTTGTTTTGAAATGGGATTAGCTTGATTTCTGGTTTATTGTGAATGTCGGGGTGCTTATTTACCGCGTGAAAGTTGGCAACTGTGATGCAAACCCTTCTCTGAAGACCGAATTATTAATTTCTTCGTGTTTCTTTTATAGCATGTATCAATGTAACATCTGAGTGCTTCACAAATATTAATGAATTTATTTTCTCAACACCGTCTGAAGTGAGGGACTATTATCCCCATTTTACAATTGGAGGAACAGAAGAATTGTAGTCAAAAGTGATTGAAATTAGGCAAAGTTATAAGCAACTGAAAGCAGGGTCTTATAATGGAAAGCATCAAGACACTTTAGATGGGGTTACCAGAACCACCTATAGTGAACCATTTTAAAGTAAATTTCTATATTCATTTCCTATAAATTATAATAAATATAATGGGTGGAAAGTGAAAGGGAGGGGCTGTGTGACTTAGCTAACTTCAATGGTAGAACTATTACGGTATATACAGCAGTATAGGATACTTACAATAGATGTGCAATGTAGAAGGATGAACTTGCACATCTAGTCCTGATACAGCTCCCATTGAAGTTAGCAGAACAACATCCATTTATTTTAATGGGAGCTGGACAGGCCCTTACATATGGAGTCTACTTATAGGGTAAATAACCTGTCATTTTGTTCTTCAAACCCTTGCTCCATAAACATCTTAATGTCCCATATTTCTTGTATCAGAGATGCCTCTTCTACAACCTTTCTGCCTGAAGGGTTGGAGGCTTGTTAATGCTAGTAGATAATACACTGACTAGACTATTGTGTGCAATACTATTAGTTATACTGCACTACTGTATTATGTATGTGATTATGGTTCTTAGTTGCATGTGAAACGGACGTACCAAGTGGCTGGAACTGCCTATTGGAAATAAACATTGTATCCATTTTCTTAATTTTTCTTATTTTTATAACAGGTAAAACAAAAACAGAGCTCTTTATCATTTCAGGCTAGATTTTAATTTTGCAATCTGCTTTGAGAAAGGGATGGTGCATAGCTGCCCAGCCTCCAGAGCTGAGCTGTGAGCAAATTGTGGCTGTGTTAGTTATGCTTTTTCCTCCTCTTCCCCTCCTTGCTTAGAGGAGGAATACCTAATTTGCTTTACCCCACTTCATACAGCAGCAGCATCACCACCCTCCGGTCTCCATGTTTGTGATCATAGGTGGCTGCTGAGCAGAGGAAGTAGAGTTGGGGACTTCTGCTCTCTGTCCACTCTTCATTCACTTGTTTGCAGGGAGGGAGCATTGGGTAAATAGCCCCAGTTCCTCCCCCCGTATGTGGGTCACAGTCTGAGCAGGACTACGTAGAGAAATGAGGTGTGTGAGTCATTATTTCCCTGCATGGCTGAGTAAGGGGTGTAGAAAGCTAGCTCGTAATTAATAGGCTTCTTGTACATTTTCTTGTGAACACAGTTCCCTGAATCCCTGAAATAATTTTCATAAGCATCTCCTGGACAGGAGACAGAAAAAGAGTTCTTGATAGGTTGATAATTTAATTCTGAGACATACTGTTTTTCATGTTACTTGCAATACATGAAGACATCCAATGGTTTTGTGTAGCCTTCACTGCAGTGGGATGACAATAACTGGGTTGTCAGTATAAAACACCTTATAAAAGTCATGACATAGCCCTGTCACACTCATTGATTGTTGGAGCACTTGCATTACAGAATAGACTGGATTTAAGCTGTTCAGTAAAGCGATATGATAGTCTGCAGAAATTGAGCTATGTATGCAGTAAATCCAAACTGTCTTCCACAATTGGTAGTATGAAATGCATGTTTACAACTTGTGCACACTGATTTCTCTCTAGTGATTAAAACATCCAGTGTTACAATAAATTTGGAAACTTTCTTGCTGTTGCAGAACTCTCATCTCATGTTAAAGGCTCTGGTAAAGAAATCTGTTCATTTCATAGCCAAATGTTGTCACTGTCTATCAGTTGCTCTGATGCTACAAAATCCTGCTTGCTTTATTCAAATTGGTTGAAAATAACCCAATGCTTAATGGGTGGCATCATTGTTAACCACGCACATGTGTATGCAGAAGGCAGTGGTTCATCGTAATGAAGTTGGTGGTGCTATTTAAGTTAGGCAAGCAAGATATATCCCATATGCTTTAATACATAATTCTGTGTATTTGATCTGTAGTACAGAATGCTTGGTGATGGAAGTGTAATTTTTCCATATGTAGTGCATGTCTATCTGATTATGATCTGTGCTATAAGGTCTGTCCAATACTACTTCCCCAATCCTAATGCAGGACAGCTATGAAAAGCTATTCTAAAATATTTTGCTGCAGCACATAGTACAGAAAATACTATATACCCTCAGCAATATTAAAATGAAACCCACCAGTATTAATGCTTGGTACAGTTTGACATCAGAGGGGGTACATTGTTAATCCAGTTTTACTTGTAAATCATAAACCTGAGAAATAAATGATAGTTAAGAATGATCTTAACACTTTCACAAAAGGTTCATAAATGATGGATTAAATATAGAATTATTCATTTTAGAAGTCATTCTGAAGTGGCAACAACTAGAAGTGCAGGATTTTTTTTCTGAAAAACTACATAAAACATGCATTGCAATGCAAATTTAATGGATTTTGTGCAGAAACTTGTAGACTTTCATATATACTTCTCTGCAGAAAGTTTGCTTGTTAATGGTCTCCATGGAACATTAACTGTTACTCTTTGGTGATGGCAATCCTGATAAATAATATGATGTTTGCATTAATTCATTAAGGGCTTCCGTTGGGGAAAAAATAATATTTCAAGTGATTGCTACTAGGTAAAGTTTTTATTTGCTTTGTTTAATTTTAGGTGATGCTTAGGTTGAGATCTGGGAGTAGTGGAAACTCCTCTCTCTTTTTGTAATGTAAAGATCTGAAGTAATTTTGTAGGTAGAAGATAGCCTTACAGCCTGTGTAAATGGAGACACCACTGCTGCAGCTTCCCCTCCCTGCTCCAGAGGGGTAATGGTCACTAATATAGGTGCGTGCATATCCAATGGCCAGATCCCATTCTCTCTGCTGCCACAGCTCTTCCTATGGCAGCTCCAGAGAAGCCTCCCATGAAGATTAGCTGTGTGGCACATAGGTGCCAGAAACCCCTCCTGCTCCCTCCTCAAGTGCAGTGCAGTTGCACCTGTTGCACTACATTTAGGGTCTTCTCTAGGACTTTTGGTTATTTTTCCTGAACAAGAGTATATATAAGTTTTCTTTACAATGGTGCAAAATGCAAAATTACGCTGAAACCCTCCAAGTCATAGCATGTTGCTTAAAACAGCCAGTTAAACTTGCAAAGCAGAGGTGAAAAGAACCTGCTTAATTCATGGACTATATGCATGTCCTGTATTTTAGTTTTAATATTAAAAATATTTTATTCATTGAATTTTATAGTGAAATAAAGATTAATTTCCTGGTCTTTTATTTCTCCTTTCTTCTCGTTGAAATAGCAATTTATAATAGTGACTAACATTTGATCTTGCATTGGTGGATAAAATCATTACTTTCACTCAATAAAAAGTGGGAATATTAGAATTTTTAACCTACCTATAGATAATACATGCACTGTTCCTGCATGTGTCACAATTAGCTGTGTCTTGACCAGTCCGATATGAAAGCCTACAAAGATAAGAACATGACATCATTACAAGTGGTTGTTTTATCCTTTTTTTGCCCTCTATCATTGCTGTTCATTGTAACCAAAGCTTTAGTTTTGTTTTTTCCATTTTAATGTTGATTATAAAAATCTAAGTGTCCATAGGAAATAACACTGTCCAAAATTAGTGTTCTTCAACTTTTTAAAGTTTGCGACATGAAGATGAGGGAATTTTGGAAATTATGAAGAAGTTTTATTTAATCATTAAGGGAGGGAATGTCATATTCAGTTCAGCTATACTCCTATGAACCTTTCTATAGAGAACTCTGAGCAAACCAAATTATGTAAAAGCCAGCTTTTACATTACTTTTTTTGTACACCAAAATGCTGAGTTATCATTTTAAATTGCCTCATTACTGTACAATTACAAGACATAGCAATGGTGTTTTAACTACTTTTCTGTACAGCCGCCTTAGAAATTTCAGTAAACCACAGAGGTTTCACTAGCAAGCATTGTACATGTATAATCTTTTATAATAATTGCGTAAGCTATTAATTTGTACTATTTAGATGGTAACATTTTCTTTTGAAATTTTGCCTGTAAGGGGAAGAGGGCGCTTACAGTGATGATCTCAAAAATCAGCAAACGGTAGCTTTCATAGCATTTCCCGTACCTACCTGCCCTGTGTCTAACTTCCATCGAATATTGCTGTGAAATGCGTGGGAGACTTCTCTGAATGTCCCTTTCACGCCAGGAAGCAAACATATTATGGGAGGATCTGTTAAATTCATGGAAAAAGTAGAATATCTGTCTGTTAGTTTTTCTGTTTGTTTCTTATAATTGCTTCTGCTTTATGGGAAATTTTCTTACACGCATAATGGATTTTTAAATGGAAAACAAAGTTTTTATTCAGTGCCTATTTATGTATTTTGTGCTACATAAACATTTTTGGAAAAAACTCTACATTGTGTGTGTGTGTGTGTGTGTATATATATATATATAGATAGATAGATAGAAAGTGAAATAAAATAGTATAAACTCTCCCTCCCTCTTAGTTAACCAGAATTTTTGACTTACTGGCACTCCCCATTCCCCCAACAAAACTTTTACTGTATAAAACTTTTACAAAGAGAAACCATTAATTATTGATGCAGTCAACCTAACTTGAGAAAATTACAATGTAACACACAGGCTGTTTACCTGCAAAACTCCTATCTGGTTACATTAAATGGGAAAATATTTAGTCAACAAATGGAAGTGTTTATTTCTTATAGGTAATCATTTGAAGTACTTAGAATTTACTTAAAAGAATGCTGTCATTTTGGTGGTTGCATTATGTGCCCTCCATCCTCCCAAAAATATTTTTAAAGACCTATATTAATGGAACTCCATTAAATTATTTTATTGTCAATCTTTATTCTTTTTATAACCTCTCTGCACCTTCCAGGGTTTTAATTACGACCACTGTGGATAGAGACCTCCTTTCCGCTACTTCCCTCTCAAATTAAAAACAACACTCCCAAAAAAACCTCCCCCATAACTATAGAAATCACTTTGGGTTTTCTTAAATTAGAGCTTTAATGCCAAATAGGTTATTAAAGAGAAAATCCAAAGGATATTAAATAATCATCTATAGCTTATCACTCAAGCTACTCTATAGGTGTAATTCTAACATGAAGAATAAATGTTACTTAAGGGATTCACAACTCTTAATGATCCTTTGAGAATTCATGGTGCTCCACAAGAGACATTCACATAGCATGTAGTCTCAAAATGGACATTTGCTTTCTTCTCTCTGAGCCTATTTAACTTTTCCATTCCTTTGGAAGTCATCCTCTAAATAGCTTATCCAATCTGTCATTACTCCCCTGCTTCTCTATAGCCTCTGGGCTTGTCCACTGGATTGACTGAAGTGCTTAAAAGATCCTTTTTCCAGTCCAAAAGAAATTAACCATGTTTTTATTTAGTTTTTGGTAATCAATCAGTGTGACCTAGAAGGTAGAGACTAGACCTGAGAGTCAGGAGACCTCTGTTCTCTGCCATTATTAGTTAAAGCAGGACTATTTAGAATCTAATCTTTTGGATGCAGGGATGGTGTTTCTGTTTGTGTTTGTACAGCACCTAGCACAATGGGGTCCTGGTCCATGAACAAGGCACTATGCTAATACAAATAATTATAATATGGCAAGTTGTAACCTCTTTGTGGCTCAGTTTCTTCATCTGTAAACTGGGACTATTGGTCTTAACGCATCCTCCTTTCTGAAGGACTTTTGAGATCTGTGAATGAGAAGAGCTATCTTAAAGTGTTAACTAAATTGCATCAGTAATACTTGCAAGAACCTATTTAAGTTAACTTTTAATCCACCAGGTTCAAAATTTAGTAACAACATCACACATTTCATAAAATTCTCTTTCTTTGTGTGGTAGTTATATGTACTATGCCAGCATTACTTTCCAGGGCAACCACCGTGTTTTATTAATTGTTTGTGTTCCATCTTGTTGTCTGTCAGTGTGATGGCCTTGTATCTTTCTCTGATGACATGTAAATTTTCCTTTTAAAGAGAATTTTAGAAGCCACTAACTTTCAAATAGTCCCATAACACTTAAAGGTCCGCGTGAAACTGGATTTTTCCAGCGTTATTGAAGAAATCAGATTTAATCTTCCACTCTAGGGATTACATATTTAACATTCTTATTATAGATTTGACATTTAAAAATATGTACTGATGAATCAATAAAGTCCATAAAGGCTACAGCACATAAGTGCCAGCTGTTGTAATCTAGTTCAGAAGGCATGTGGCATTGCTGTCTAAATATGGATTTAAATGGGAGATAGAGCATTTACAATAAAATGCTAACATTTTAACATTTTCGCTGGACATGTGCATTAATCTGATGGTTATTCCACATTCTGAATACACAAGCTACATCTTACTGTATGACCTGAGTGTAAGCAACAAGTGCTCCCATCTGTGTGCAACTTGAGAAAAGAATTCTAAACTAGGACAACCGAAGCATCTGTCTATCTTGAGCTTCAGCTATTTGCACTCAGTGTTGGATTATGGATTAACTACGAAAATCAAAGAATAACTTTCATAGACATAGCATGCACTGTTTCTGGCCTAATGATTAACGATTTGCTATGGGGCAAAGGGCAGGGAAGACGGGGAAGAGTGGCGTGTAATAGAAATCTGCTCCAAGCTGCCAAATACTTGGCCAAAACTTAGTTCCATGTTTTGAACCCATTTTTACTTAATATGGCTGAAGTACAATTAGATCAGTTGTGTGGCTTTTTAAGATGTACCGTATTTCTGCTGAAGGAGAGCCCTTAATGAACTGCTATATATTTAGATCAGTTGCTTTCCAAAATTCAGCCGTTTCTAATACCATATTTGGAGGGCAGTATTCTCTCTCTGCCCTATATCCATGACTCCCAACCCCCACAGCAAGTTACAGGTAGAGTCACTAGAAATCCATGCTAAAATAAAGCTTTGTGTTGAGTTAACTTTTCTCAACATTGTAGCATGTGCAGTTTTCTTAAGATTTCAGAAGTATGGAGAGAATGCTCATGAGATTTTTAGCATGGATTTCTAGTGACTCTACCTATAGCTTGCTTTGGGGGTTGGGAGTCAGAAAAAAATGTGATTTGAGTTAGGAATTATTTAAGAACACTTTATTAAATGACCAAAAAGCCACAACTGAGGAAGAAGGCTGTATTGGTTAAAAAGCCAACTTGGTTTGGAGGGGAAATGAACGCAGCTATAAAAAAAACCCCTAACAAATGGAAAGAAGGGAACATCGAAAATAAATATAAATCAGAAGCTAAGAATTGTAGAAAATTGATAGGGGAAACAAAAAGAGACAGGGAGAAATCTATGGCCAGCACAGTTAAATACAATAAGAAGGAGTGTCTTAGGAACCAAAAGATTCCTAACACTGGTATTGGTCCATTACTAAATGGAAAGGGTAGAATTATCAAAAGGGAGAAGTGTTCAATAAATGTTTTTCTTTTTTGTATTTGGGAAAAAAGAGAGAGTCATATAATATAACACTCTTTCCACTGCACTATCATTAAGGTTAAGCTTCTGTTACGGTTCTTTTTAGTGAAAGTCATGGACAGATCACGGGCAATAAACAAAAATTCATGAAAGCCTGTTACTAAAAATAACTGTGACAAAATGGGGAGGGAGGAGGGTCCAGCTCCCACGGCTGCTGAGGCTCCGGGGTCCCCCCTGCTGCCCAATGTTGCTGGGAGCTGCGGACGGCTCCCTCTGGCTGACAGCTCCAGTCCCAACGCCTCGGTGCTGAAGTGGAAAATGTCACAGAGGTCTGTGGAAGTCATGGATTCTGTGACTTCCGTGACAAAAGCTTAGCCTTAACTATCATCTCAGGAGGATGTTAAATAGAAGGTCTGGATACCTTGTACCCAAGCTTTTAAAAAAGCTGGGTGAAAAGCTTGTTGGACCGTTAATGTTGATTTTTTTCAATAAGTCTTGGAACAGCAGGGACGTTCCAGAAGACAGGAAGAAAGCTAAAGGTGAGCCAATAGTAATAAAGGGTAAGTGGGATGACCCTGGTAATAGTCCTTCTGACATTGATCCCAGGCAGGGTAATGGAGTGGCTGATATGGGACTTGATTAATAAAGAATTAAAGGAGGGTAATATAATGAATACTAATCAACATGGTTTCAGAGTAGCAGCTGTGTTAGTCTGTATCCTCAAAAAGAACAGTACTTGTGGCACCTTAGAGACTAACAAATTTATTTGAGCATAAGCTTTCGTGGGCGACAGCCCACTTCTTCGGATGCATGGGTTTATGGAAAATAGATCATGTCAAAGAAATGTCTCATCTTTTTTTATAAGATTATAAATTTAGTTTATAAAGGCAATAATGTTAATGTAGTAAACTTCCGTAAGGTGTTTCACTTGGAACCACATGACATTTTCATTTAAAAAAAGTATAATAATATAAAAATTATCTTGGTACACATTCAATGGAACTGTAAACAGGGAATCATCATCAAATGTCTGTGTCTAGTGGGGTCTTGCAGGGATCAGTTTTTGGCCCTACACTATTTAACATTTTTATTAATGACCTGGAAAGAAACATATAATCATAAAGTTTGCCGATGACATAAAAATTGGGGAAGCGATAAATAGTGAAGAGTACAGGTAACAGATACAAAGCAATGTGGATTGCTGGGTAAGCTGGGCTCAAGCAAACAATATGCATTTTAATAGGGGTAAATGTATACATCTAGGAACAAAGAACGTACTTACAGGATGGAGGACTCTATCCTGGGAAGCAGTGACTCTGAAAAAGATTTGGGGGTTGTGAATAATCAGCTGTACATGAGTTCCCACTGTGACACTATGGCCAAAAGGGGTATTGTAAGTTTTGGGTGTGTAAACGTGACTTCTGAGTTGGAGTAGAGAGGTTATGTTACCCCTGTATTTGATGCTGGTGCCACTGCTTCTGGAATACTGTGTCCAGTTCTAGTATCCGCAATTCAAGAAAGAGGTTGATAAATTACAGAGGGTTCAGAGAAGAGCCAAGAGAATGACTAAAGGATTCGAAAACATGCTTTATAGTGATAGACTCAAGGAGCTCATTCTATTTAGTTTAACAGGAAAAAGTTAAGGGGTGACTTTATTACAATCTATGGGTACGTCTACACAACAAAGAAAAACCTGCGGCTGGCCTATGCCAGCCGACTCGGGCTCGTGGAGCCTGGGCTATGGAGCTGTTTCATTGCTGTGTAGACCTCTGGGTTGGGGCTGGAGCCTGAGCTCTGGGACTGTCCCACCTCACAGGGTCCTAGAGCCTGGGCTCCAGCCTGAGCCCAGAAGTCTACACAGCAGTGAAACAGCCTCACAGCCTGAGCCCTGTGAGCCTGAGTCAGCTGGCACAGGCCAGCTGCAAGTTTTTCTTTGCTGTGTAGACATAGGGAACACATATTTAATATTGGGCTCTTTAGTCTCACAGAGAAAGGGATAGCAGGAGTCAATGGCTGGAAGTTGAATCAAGACAAAATTAAATGGGAAATAAGGTGTAAAATTTTAACAAAGAGAATAGTTAACCATTGGAATAACTCCCCGAGGTTGTGATGGACTCTCCATCACAGACTATTTTTAAATCAAGATTGGATGTTTTCTAAAAGATGCTCTAGGACTAATTTTGGGGAAAGTTCTATGGCATGAGTTATACAGGAGGTCAGACTAGATAATCATAGTGGTCCATTCTGTCCTTGTACTGTATTAATGTAATTACACTCTATGCATTCAAATCTATAAGGAAAATAGTACATACACAGTTAATTATTTTCTTTGTAATTAACTTTATTTACCAACCAATTTTCCCTCTCACTTAGCAAAGCAATGTTCTTTAATGAGGATCATATTTGTGAGACATTTGAATTGTTAAATTAAAAATAGTTTGTTTATTCTTCATAAGCTACGGAAAATATGGACTTAGAATAGAAGTGGCATTTGCTTCGTAACTACAGCAGGATGCTAAAATTCACATGTTTTTTCTTAAATTGGAGTGTCCTAGGTATTTTTAAGGTAGTTTGTTAGCTGGCTAAGACACGATTCTGGAATGGTTGAAACAATGCAAGTTCAATTATTTCTTCTAAGTTAAACTCTTTCTGTCAAGGATATCTATCTTGTTCACCTTGAGGCACTGGGATCACACTTTCTCATTTCCATATAATCATCTACTTAACAGAAAATTGCATGGAATTCATCTTGTTGCTATTCTCCTTCAGGCCGAAAAAGATGATGTTGTGCTTAACTGACAATTTCCTTGTAAAATCATATGCAGTGAGGTACTTTTAAAATACAAACCTGTTAAGAAATAGAGCTGTTAAAGATGACCTTTTCTTCCTACCCAAACATACATGGAAATAGAAGTTTATGAACATGTTCTGGGTGCAGTGGGCATGAATACAAATGACTGTATTGTGTGTGTGTGTGTGTGTGTGTGTGTGTGTGTGTGTGTGTGTGTGTAAATGTTAAATTCAGCTTTTTTTTTTTTTTTTTAATTTTAATGTGGGGAAACGTTGCTTGAGATACCAAGACCCAAATTCACAAGAGTCTTGGTTATAAACCTAGTAACATCCATCCTTCACTAATTATTAGAGCTGGTTGGGAATTTTCTATTGCAATGATTTTCGGAAAATCGGTTCTACAAAATTGAAGTTTCTACAGGAAAAAGTTTGATTTTTTTTTCATGTCAAATAGAAATTAAATATTTGATTTAGGATCCGTTCAACCTTAATCAGAATATTTATTTTTGTCCCAAAAAAGCGACATGAAAGAAAGTCGGGCATCAGGCTCTCAAACTACAACTCCCAGGAGGCAATGTACCCCAGTGGGAAAATGCAGCTTAATGCTCTAAGCATTTCAAATCATTTCAACAATCCAAAATTTGATTGAGAATGTTGACTTGTGTGTGTAAGGGGGAGAGGGGGGAGCTTGAGCAAAACTTTGTAAATGAAATATTTCAACATTTCCAAATTAAAAATGTTTGGAATTTCCATTCCACAATTTTTTTTTTTGAAATGTCAACTTTTTGTCTCATTTTGAGACTAAAAGAAATGTTTTCCATGGGACAGAACTCAGTTCACTCAGTTCTACTAATTATTCTGAAATGTTGGTTTCTGCTTGATGTCACTTGGCTTTTAAGAGTCCCATTGTCTCATCTTACATAAGAACATGAGCAAGGCATCATGTTTTTGCTGTAATGGGGCATGGAATTCTGTTGTCTTTGGTGCAACAAGTTGCCTTGCTGAACTACTTCAATGAGCACAGTTCACATTCTCAATGGAGTCCAGTCTCTTTCCCTTCCAGGAGTTAAAGTTTAGCTGAAGCCACTCACCTTAGGCTAAGCTGCTCCTTGGTTTCTTTTTCTAAGATGCTCAGCCCACACCATAGATCTTTTTTTCTCCCATCTCCATTATATCCCTTGGTAAGAAAATCAGCCACCTCCTCCCACCTAGCTGTTTCCAAGTGGAATCAACATCTGATTATAGGGTGAGGTGATTGAGGTGAACACTGCTAGCTTGTCACACTCAGCTCATTCCCTTCCATTTTAAGGACTTCTTAAGACATTTCCAAAAAGGGATTTGATTTAATCACTGTTGGAGCCTTATTTATAATTTTCCTTTTCTGTTTTTTTGTTAGAGCCTCTCTCTTTTCAAAATGGCTTTTAAGTATACAGTGTTTAAATTCTGCTGTACAACACACTGAGAACTTTGACAAATAAACATGCCAGCTAATTCAAGGTTTGGATGGGTTGCTGTTTATCAGAGATTACAATTTATTAGAACTGGGAAACCTTTTTATGCAAATTGTTTTGAAAAATGGAATGGAGCTTTTGTACAAAATATATCCAATTTTGATGGGGGGGAAATGGAGAAAAATCTGGTTTTGACAATAAAAAAAGTCTTTATTTTTTTCTTTCCCTGCATTCCTCCCCATCTACTTTCCTTTTTTAATCTTTTAAAGAAAGAGGGCAAGTATGAGGGGGCGAATCTTTTTCATTTAGTCAAAAGCCAAAAATTCTTTGGGAAAAAATTTGAACAAAACATTTTCATTTTGATAAATTATTTCATTTTGTGTAGGGATAAAGAATATAGATATTGTAAAATAACTTTGATAAACTTTGTGCTCAAACCCAAACCATGAAAGTGATGGCAAGCTCTACTTTTCTCAGCTGAGTGTCTATCAATATAACTGTCCTTTCAGTGGACATAAAAGCACATCAGAATGAAGCGAGTAAGTGTGCTTTAATAATGACAGGTTTCAGAGTAGCAGCCGTGTTAGTCTGTATCCGCAAAAAGAAGAATAGGAGTACTTGTGGCACCTTAGAGACTAACAAATTTATTAGAGCTCTAATAAATTTGTTAGTCTCTAAGGTGCCACAAGTACTCCTGTTCTTCTTTTTGTGCTTTAATAGAATGCCTATAGAGATTACAGTGAAACTAAAATAGAATTGTTTTCAATTAAAAAAAAGTGTGGATTGAGAAGCATTTTGACTGGTGAACATTAGCTACCTGACCTTGCCTATGTGACTCTGTCTCTCCCTCCATCCCACTTTGTACTTCTTTGATAAACTTATTTGGTACCATGCAGGCCTTTTGATGTGCACCTTGGTAACCTATCCAACATATTGTTTGTGCTGCAATGTAGTGGAGTCAGAGCATTCTAAATCCCATAATGTCTCAGACAATCCTGGGGGATTTGGAATGTACAACACTCTACTGTACCTTAGCACGTGCATAGCTCTATGGAAAGACAGGCAAGTAAGTTGTGCAGCATGGTCTGTTGAAGAGGTACCTGGATGCATATACATTTGAAATGGAAGGGAAGGAAAAACTTGCTCAGAAGACAGACTGGATGGAGAAGCTGGAAGGAATTGTTGGGGGCGGGAGATAAGGAGGGAATAGGCAGAGAGAAACATTTGCCATCACCTGCTCCCAATATAAATCCTCCCCTGCCTGTACTTCATTCTGATTCCTTCAGTTGCAAAAAATCTCTTCTGAATTTCATTTCCTTCCTTCCAGTGACATTATTAAAAAAGATGTCCTGGTTTTTAGTGGGAAATAAAAATTGTTCACCATGTATACAATGAAGGAAAACTATCTTAAAATTTTCTTCTGGGTAATTGGATAGAATCCCTGCTACTAGATGGCTTTCCTTAAGAAGCCATCAGAAAAGTAGTGATTTGAGTGTTAGTAAATATATTACACACTATGAGGTAAATATGAAAACATAGAGTACTGACATAGAGACATGTTCTACAAGAATGAAAATGAAAGTGCTAATCAGTGAGTATTCTAGAAGACCGTTGTGTATATATTGTCATTGTTGCCTATCACTCGATACGAGGATGATGTCTGCCGGGAAGATTTTTTTGCGGGGGTTTCATTGGTGAAACTTAAGATGGCTGTGAAGTCCAATCCGTGTTCGACAGGTTTTTCCACATATATGATGGATGGTTGCTTGGAGAGAGCACAACTGCTGGCCGGGATGCTGTACAATTTCTTTCTTCCTTTGCTGTTTCTCAGCCTCTTGAGCAAGGCAATTCTCTTTAAAATGGAATGAGGCTTGATGTATGATGCAACACCATTTCAGTCTATTGCCAGCCAGCTCTTCCCAATTCGTGGGGTCAATGCCTCCCTTCTTAAGATATACTTTCAGGAGTCCTTGTAGTGTTGTTCCCTCTGTTCCCCTGTGGATCTTCTTACCATGACTAAGTTGAGAAAAGAGGACTTGCTTCAGAAGATGAGGATCAGCCATCTGCACACAATGGCCAGCCCAGGGAAGTTGATTTTTCATAATCTTCACCTCAACAGGGGTGATGTTAGCTGCAGAGAGAATGCTGGCATTAGTGTGACAATCTTCCTATCTGATATGGAGAATCTTTCTAAGACAGAGCTGGTGCTAGCACTGCAGATGCTTAAGATGGGTTCAGTATGTCACTCATGTCTCGCACCCATAAAGAAGAGTGGGGATGACTACTGCATTGTAGACCAGAATCTAGTTTCCATATGAAGACCTCTGTCAATAAAGACACGATGAAGCGACTTTCCAAAGGATGTGCTGGCACAAAGGATCCAATGTTCAATCTCCACATCAAGATTGGCTGTCTGGGAGAGGTGGCTACTAAGGTAAGGGAAATTTTCAGTGCTTTCCAGGAGTTCATCACCGCTGACAATTAGTGGGAGAAGGGGGGCAACTTGTGCTGGGGCTGACTGGTGGAGCACCTTAGTTTTCCCAATATTGAGAGAAAGTCCCAGGCTATGATAGGCACCTAAGAAAAGATCAAGGGTGGATTGTAAGTCAGCCTCTCTGTACACAAGGATGGCACAGTTGTCAGCATAGTGAAGGTCGGTAATAACAGTCCTGGTGACCTTAGTTTTAGAATGAAGATTCTGCAGGTTGAAGAGCTCGCTGTCCATGCAATACGCAATCCCAATTCCAGAAGAGAGGCGGTCACGAATAAGAGTCAAGATTACAGCAAAATAGATGGAAGAAATGGTTAGGCCACTAACACAGCCCTGCTTAACACCAGTATGGATGGTGAACAAGTCCATCTCCAACCCATTACAAAGGATGGTGGTGGTCATCCCATCACGAAATAGCCTGAGAACATGAATGCACTTAATGGACAACCAAACCTAGACAGCACCTTCCATAATGCTGCATGATTAAGGAAATCAAAGGCCTTAGGTCAATAAATGCCATAAACAATGGCTGGTGTTCTTCTTTACACTGCTCTTGGATCTGTCGTGCAACAAAAATCATGTCAGAGAGGAAGGCAATGCCTCAGTAATTCCTACACATTGACTTGTTCCCTTGCCAGTATTGTGACCATTTTTAGGAATTCTTTAGGTCGGATGAAATTTCTTCATTAACCCAAATTCTAATAAGAAGTTTATGACGTTTTTGCACAAGTGCCATTACACCAGCTTTGAAGACTTCCAAGGGATGCCATCTGGGCCTGGTGCCTTGTTGTTTCTAGTCTGAATGATGGCATGCCAAACTTCCTCAGGAGATGGGGGGCAAGCAAGAGATTCTATTTATTACAGAATGCTGAGAAATGGACTCAATGGTGGCAGCTGAGACTTCAGATTCGTGGTTAAGTAGAATCTTGAAGCGCTTCTTCCAACATAGCTTGAGGGCTGCATTGTCCTTAAGAAGAGTGGATCTGTCCTGGGATCGCAGAGGGGTTGTGCTGCTTGAGCTTGGCCCATAGATGTCTTTCGTTGCTTAAAAAAAAAAACAAAAAAACAAAAAAAAAAACAAAGCTTCTCATATCAGGCTGATTGGCAAAGCTCTGGATCTCCACAGCCTTCGTTTGCTCCCACTGGTTCTTGATGTCACACAGCCTTCTTTGAAAAACAGCTTTAAGCCGATGATAAGTCTCATTTTTGCTGGTTAGAGAGTTCATTTTGCCAAGTGCAAAATGTGCTTCTCTTCTTATGAATAAGTGCTAGGATTTCCTTGTTGTTCTCATCAAACCAGTCCTGATGGTGGTGAATGGAGTATCCAGTCAACTCTCACATGCCTTGTGAATAATGCTCTTGAACTCCTCCCAGTGTGTTTGGATATCATTGATGATGTCAGATAGGTCAAATATCAGAGGGGTAGCCATGTTAGTCTGAATCTGTAAAAAGCAACAGAGGGTCCCTGTGGCACCTTTGAGACTAACAGAAGTATTGAAAGCATAAGCTTTCGTGGGTAAGAACCTCACTTCTTCAGATGCAAGTACTTGGAATTCTGGAAGGTACCACTGGAAAAGAAGGGTTGGGGAAAGTCAGCTCTAATGGCATTCTCCTCATCAGCAAATGTATGGAGCATGATTTGCTTATCACAAATACCATCTTTGGACAGAGGAACAAATATAAGACCACTTGGAAACACCCAGACTCTAGACACTGGCATCTCCTGACTATGTCATCGTTAGAGCCCGTGATCGTAATGATGTCCATATTACATGAGTCATGAGAGGTACAGATGACTGCTGGACAGACCATCATTTGGTCAAATCAATCATGAACGTGTGGCTTGCACCAAATCACTGTAAACAACCTGTAAATCACGCTGGTCCTGAGACCCTTCACAACGCCTCATCGAGAGTCTCTTTGACCTATCTGTAAAAAGCAACAGAGGGTCCTGTGGCACCTTTGAGACTAACAGAAGTATTGGGAGCATAAGCTTTCGTGGGTAAGAACCTCACTTCTTCAGATGCAAGTACTTCATGACCAGCCCCAGGAATATGCCTCTCTTTAGATGACTTTCCTTTTCAAAAGGAGGTATAGCCTGGACTGGGAATTGAGAGAGACAGAGCTGGCAACAGAATCTGTTTAACTTCCTGTTTGGCCTTGGGCAAGTCACTTGACCTCTCTGCCTTTTTCTGCTCCCATCGTATGTATGTTCTTTGGGAGCAGGAACTGTCTCAATATGTTTGTACAGAACCTAGCACAATGGGCCCTTGATCTTAGCGTGGGCATCTGGGCACTAATATGATACAAATAATAAACAATAATAATAAATAAATGGATCGACATGGACAGACATCTTTGTGACCTGTAGACTAGTGACAAAAAACATGCTGCAATTTTTTTTTGAAGGAGCCTAAGGAAGTTAAGCTCCAAAATCCCACTGAAATTCATTTGGAGCTGAGCTACCAACTGCCTTAGGCTTTTTGAAAAGCCTCGTCTTAATGCATAACAGAATCTTCCTTGCATTTGAGTTGTCATTTGCTAGATTAATTTGATTGGGAGACTATGGAGCTAAGAAACTGAAGCCCAGATGTTCTCTCTAATGTCTTCAGTTGCTGTTTGGATGATATGTAGTGGAGTCTTATTCTCTGCATACTTGTATATGTGTAAAAAGAGTTCAAATAGCCTTCCTGTTTTTTAATATTCTTTTAGTGAAGCGATTACAAACTAGGGAATCCTTCATATTGATCCTTACTTGGTGGCACGATTTTCATAGACATGACTATACTGCACATTAGTGCAGTGAGTGTTCTCTTTAGATAGTACTGATGTAATACATCGAGTGGTGAACTAAACACAACCACCTGAAAGGGGGATAAATAGAGAATTTTTTCTAAAGATTGAAATTTAAAATAAAAAACTAGTTAAATTTGTTTCTGAGGAGGGTTATGGGATTTTGAAATCCTTTTGACGTGACAATTTTGGCTGCTCCTCACTATTGAGGAAGTTTGTGGGACTTAGACTTACTGTACAAATGTATAGTAAAAATTTAGGCTCTGATGCTGCAAAGACTTAAATATGTGCTTGCAATTCCACACTGAGACTAGTTCCACTCACAGTGGACTACTCATAATGTGTATAGTTAAGCATATGAATAAGTCTTTGCAGGCTTGGGGCCTTAAAATGGAAATCCTGGTTGTAACTTGGTAACTTACCAAGTTCATACATTTTCTTGCTACTGGAAAAGCATTAAACAGTTAACACTGTATTTTAGTTCAGCATATGATTTAAGTTACTTCCTTCACTCTCCTTACTGGAGGAAAATTAAATATGTAAATGTCAGATTACTGGTATAGCAAATCCTTCTAGTATAGACACAGCTCCTACTGACAAAAATTTGCTTTTGGTGGTGTAGTTTATACCCGTTCCCTGAATGAAAAAAGTGTTTTTGTTGGTGTATAATTGCATCTCTGCTAGGGCTTTTGCTGGTATAAAAACGTCAGAAATCATACTCTATTATTGTGCTGACAAAAGATTCTTGGGAGGACCTAGTCTTAATGGTGCTGTACTTGCGTTATATTCATAACTACAAGCACAGGGTTTTCATTTCCAGACACTAATGTGCATTGCTTTGCTAGTACAGTGATAATTGAGAATATATCCTTAACTGTTTCTTCATGCTCTATAATTTTATTCTAAAAATTCTCTTGAGACTTTGGTGTTCAAGGTCTTCACCTGAATATAAATTTGACATTGTTTTTCTGCTTTACAACATTTGTTTCTACCTCACTTTTTTTTTCCTGGATGAAATTTTGTAGGTGATTAGTCTGTGTTATATGCTAGGTCCATCTGATACTTCTGGGGAAATTCTGCATCACTATGCAATGCAGAATTTGTGCAGAATTTCATTTTTCCCTGCAGAATTGGTGCAGAGCTGCTGGCCGCCACTAGTGACCGCTGTACCTAGCAGAGCCAGGCTCTCCAGCTCACAAATACAGGACAGAGAGAGAGTGTGTGTGTGTGGGGGGGGGGGGGGGGGGGCGGAGATCTGGAGGGTTCTGGGCAGCTGCGGTTCCCATCATGTCCTGAAGGAAGGAGGCAGCATTCAGGAAACTCCATACGAGCCTGGGACCCAGCATCAGGCTGTTTCTCTTTCTGGATCCCTGGGCTCTGGGGAATTGGAGGTACAGGAGTCTGGGATGGGGGGCACCCCGTGGCTGGGCTCTGGAGGATAGAGGTGTGGGTGTCTGAGCTGGGGCGTAAGGGGTGTGAGTGTCTGGGCTGAGGGTAGCCCTGTGGCTGGGCTCTGGGGGAAGGGGATGCGGGTTTGTGGGCCATGGGGTGCCCGTGGCTGGGCTATGGTGGGAAGGGGTGCAGATGTGTGGGCCGTGGGGGGCCCTGTGGCTGGGCGTAAGTGGAAATTTCTGCCTCCCCTTCCCCAAGATGAGCCCAGCTGGCACATGTGACTCACCCAGACTGAGGTGCCCAACAAAATCATAACCGAGAAACAGGAACTGAGCTGTCATAGTAGTTTCTTAACTCTCTACTCCTGGAGGAATCTTTTTTGTTATCTGTATTGTTACAGACATACTTGCTGACAGGTATTTTGAAATACAAGTACCCAAATGAAACTTGTGTGATTATATTGTGTTATTTTGACACACAAAATATACAGAATTTTTTTTGGCCCAGATCTCCACCAGGAGTAATCTGACCATGTGATCCCAGGAAAAGTACATCCTTGCTTAGATTAAAGTTTTGGTTCATGGTCAGAATTAGAATCTAGCATGCCCTTAAACACAACACTATTATGTGAAGGTCAAGTTAAAATTTGGAGCAGTCAGTCTAGGCTGTGGCCTAGGGTTGACTCCAAGTGAGGCTAAAGTGTATTGAGCATCAGCTTTGTTATTGCCAATGGGAATGTGTTACAACAATCAATGGAAGCTAAGTATTTAATACTGTCCCATAATGCTTTGCAGAGACCGCAGAATGGCCTTAAATAGCTAGTGTCAATAGGTCAACCCAACCAGAACTCGCTTCCCAATATATGTTGCCAGTCACAGTCACATGCCTTCTAGTTCTTTCATAGAGGTGAAGTTCTTCATCATACTGATTCCTGAAGTATCTGATGAACCTAGATCTATAATGGATGCTAAGAGCATATCACAGAGGGCTTGCATCTGGCCAGAGGCCACCATCAGAACTTTGGGCTGATGCATCAACATTTCACAAATTTGGCTGGTACAATTAATACCAACATTTGTACAATGTAATGCATGCCCAGAAATAATTTCAACCAACATAATTCAAGTTTAGAGCTATTATGGATACTTGGATATAACAGCAAATAAACTGAATACATGTGAAAGGTCTGTGTGCAGATGCCATGACACCCTTTAGTTTGCATAAAGCTAATAATTCTAGTTAAGCACCTCTCACCTCTAATATAATCTGTAATGTAGACAAAGCCATAGTATCTCTGACCTTGGCTGGCTTGAAGATGACCTTTCCTTTTATGATAGTGATTGATATCCTTAAAGGCTAATGTGTGTTGGGGGATGGTTTTTCCCTGACTCTGGTCACCAAGTGGGAGAGAGTCCACACTTGGATTAACTGAACCCCGAGAGAGGCATTTCCCCTCTTCAAGGAAAAGTGATGGCTGGAAGGTGCAATGAGGGTGGGAGGCAGTCCTCAGCCTGACCAAGTTTGTTGCTGCACTGTTGGCAGAAGATATGGGGCTGCCCCTTGACTGCCACTATGGCAGTTTTCATTTGCAGGCACTAAAAGAAGAGGGGGAAAGTCCTGGAATAGTCACCATAGCAAATCCTGTACGCAATTGGTTTGATCAATATTAATTTTTTTTAACAGAATGTATTGGATATTTTAAATGAAAAATACAGAAATATCACACACTCTTCTTCCAATTTGGAAATTATGAGAATGCAGATTTTGTACTCCTACTTACTGGGGCCTTCATCTCAAACTTTATTCTACGTTGATTTTAACCTTGCAATTACTTATTTGGCTTATGATGAATAGTGCGTTCAAAAATATTGAATTATATGATGGCTCAATGATGAGCTTTTTCAAACTGTTCCCAGGTCAGTAATCTGTGGTGCTGTTTAAACTTCATTTTGATAATTGCAACTAGATGACTAATCTCCTTTTTGAGGTTTGTGTTTGTATGGAATAAGTCCAGGACAACAATTTTAAGTGTATGTTTTCCCACTGTAACTATATTTTGTAGTTTACTCTGAGATTAGTAGGGAATTTAAATTTTATTTTAATTTCCGCATGGCGTTTTTTAATAAGGCAGCATATCTAGTGGTTAGAGACCAAAAGTGGGAATCGGGGGTCTTGAGTTGTATCCTTGACAGATGAGTCATAGAATCTATATTTCAAGAACCATATGATGTTCAGCAAATCACTTTGTGCCTTGATAAGTAAAATCAAGGAAGGTAATAAAAGTGCCAGGTATTTTAATAAATATTTAAATTTTAGCGGAAGCATACTTTTTTACTGGAACATGATGTAATAACTGTATCCTGCACTAATAAATTCTGGGGCAAAGCACTTATAACCACATTACTGGAGAGTATACTCAAAGCTGTTACACTAAAATGAACTCTGTCTTTTCAGCACCTGCAGTCTGTCATAAATCTCTCTCCTCTGATTTACCACTGAACCTCATCACTACATATGCTCCCAACCAACATCTGACCCTTTAGCCCATTCCCGTTACGAACCTGTTCTTTAATATCTCTGTGTCCTCATACTGCTGCGCCTTGCCATTTAGGAATATTTGTATTCCTTCTTCCCATTTCCGCCTACCGTCCGCTCCCAGCAAAACCCCACCTAAATTTTAAAAGAATTTCTATTGTGTGTAATATCTGGGATTAGCTGGGATCATGGGTTTGCCTCATGCAAATCTGCCTTTGTGGATTATTGCCTTCATAACTCCCTATCACTTATGACCCCTAGTTGAATTGTTTCTCAACTGTACAGTGATTATTCGGCTCTCGGCATTGTGGCTAATAGCCCTTAGTCAGAGTACTGGGATTTATAACCATACAGTTATTATGCAAATTAAAATCTCTCAACCAATCATACTGTAGTGAATTTCATAACACAGGATTAACCACATATTTATGGGTCAATAACTGTATAGAAAATCTTGGACTCTGGTTGGCTGAGATGGTTCTACTTTCAATACAATTATCAATAAGTATAACATTTTTAAATGTTTATTTTCTGACAACTGTCAAGGAAAAAAATATAAAACAAAAGTGAAATTGCCAACCATCTATCTATACGCTGTATAATATATTCAGATAGATGTACTTTATTCTGAAACATCATTCAAATACTCCTTTTCTGCATGTGAGATTCATAATCAGATGTTGGCTTACAATAATAAGGTATTGTATGGTCCAATAGTCACTATGCAAAAAAAACCCTCTGGTTTCAAATCCTAAATATTCAAAGTGTCGTGAAATAAAGGAGATACCATAGGAAGAGTAACCTACAACATTACTAAATGTATAGTATCTGTAGTTGGGGCCAAAAATTTATGGAAGAAAAAAAAACAATTAAAAAAATAAAAACATGCCATCCCAAAGGGTAGAACGTTTTATTAGTGTATGCAGATGTGCTGAACTTGAATACCTCTTCTCAGGTCTTAATTTTGTTTTCCCATTTGTGAGAACTCAATTTATGGCAGAGTTTGAGAGACCTTTCTGTAGTGCACATCTGGTTCTCTGGTGACTTGTGACAGGTAAAGTGGAAGGAAGAAAACTTTGAGCATCTTGGTAGAAAGCAGAAGCAGTTACAGATAGGCTCTGGCACAAGGAATTATAGAGAGACACTGATCTGGAGGTGATGGTGAATGATGGCATCTCTTCCACCCAAGTAGCTGCTGAATCATGCCATGCTGAACTATTTTGGAATGTGAATTGCCTTGTTATATCTCCGTTCAATTCTAGAAACTGGCATTTTTTATGAAGAATTATTAGCCTACTTTTTGTGGAAAATCACTTGCATCCAAGATATCCTTTCAGAATGCTAGGAACCAATGGACATCCATCCATCCAATAAAGTATTGTCAACCTAACTCATTCATGCAACAAGAGGCACTGCAGAAAACTTAGCCACCACCTGTAACTCTGATCCCTGACTGCCTTGATTCTCTTTCCCAAGCCAAGAGTATGACACCTATTAGATGAGACTGTTGCCAACTCTCTTGAGGAGGAAAATCTACCATCCTAAAGTATCCCATAATCCAACCATCGATTAAACCATTGCTTGAGCCAACTGTTCGCTTTAACTAACACCCAGTATGTAACCTCTTAAGTAGTTTGCTTAGAAATAGGAAGCTCACCAAGGGTTGCCTCCATCTTGCTTGAATATTCTAATACCCTGGACCTCTCCCAATCAGTTTTCAGGCTAGGACGTGGAACAGAGATGGTGCTGGTGGCAATGAGGGATGATTTAGTTTTGATTATGGACAAAGTCTGAATAGCCATACTTATGTTGTTGGACTGCTTTGCCAGTTTTGATACAGTTGACCATAGGCATCAGCTTCTCTGACTCTAAGGTTCTTAGCTGCAAAGATCCATTGGGAGATTGTGCAACAATATTGATTATGCCAGCAATTTACAAATGAAGCTCAGCTCTTATGTCAAACACAAATAGCACCATCTCCCACCTATCAAAGTGCCTGACCGAGATCAGCAACTAGTTGAAATGCAGCTGGCTCTAAAACTGAATCTTGGAAAGACAGCGTGCTGCTGTGATTGGAGGGAGAGGGGGTGGGAAGGGGGAGGAGGAGGTAGAGACAGACACCCAGTACACTACTGATTCCATACCGAGCCATCAGATTGCTAAAACTGTGCAAAGTTTTTGTGCCCAACTCAACTCTTTGTTGCTCCTGGATACCCAGATAGTGTGTCTTAGACAGCTGGGGCTATTTCCATCTACATCATATAAGTAGACTGCATAGTGTTCCACACATTTATGATGATTCTCTGGACCTAGATATTAAACTGCTGAAGTCAACTGTTGGTTCAGAACACAGCAGCCTGTGTGCTCAGCAACGTAAACCACTGAGAACACATCACAATCATGCTTTCCAGCTCCTTATTAGGATCGCCACTGAATATCGGGTCAAAGTAAAGGTTTTGGGCTTCCATCTTCAAAGCTCTCCATAGAACTGGACTGAGTTTACATAAGAATCACTTCACCCAATGACCTCCCACAATAGTTATGGCCCACTGCAATGGTCAACCTCAAAAGTAAGACTCTATGGAGAAGTTTTATTGCTGACTGACTCGCAAATCTGGAACTTGTTCCAGAATCAGTGCTGAACCCTCAGCAGTTTCAAAGCTAAACTGACCTCTTCAGTCTAGCCTTTGCACAATAACAGCCCACACTCATGAAGGCCATTTTTTTTTCTGATTGGGGTGAAAGAGTTGAATGTATCTCTGTGTACTTCATAGTTTTGGGAGGTGCTCAGACACAACTGTGATGGTTTTCTCATAGGAAAGATAGGTTAATCTCTCTGAGAACAATATCAGTTCAAATGTGGATACCTTTTAAGCTTTGCATGTCTCATTTTAGCGTGTTTGGATGGATATCTGGCTCACTGCCCTGTCTCCCTGGCTTTCACCACTGACAGTCAAAATGAATTTATTATAGGATTACTCTACTCATTTAAAGTGAAAATTGGTAATTTATTGCCTAAATAGTATCCTTTGTACATGACTGATTAGTAGAAAAAGCTGTCCTTGCAGGTACATAATTTGGAGGGCTGTGTGAGGAATGGAGGGTCAACTTGACACATCTGGAAAAGCATCTCTGGCAACTACTATGAATGGATTTATCAGGAAGGCTAGTTAACGTTTTGCAGAACTACAAAGGAATGTGGGAACTTTTAAGGACTAACACCCTGGAAATATAGTTAGTCATGAATAGCAGAGAATCCAGATCACAGTTACTTCCATGTCACTATGGTGGTCCTAGCTTCAAAGTCTCTTCATGCTGAAGGACCCTACTCTCAGACACATTTCAGAGTTCCTGCTGAAGGGAAGGTAAAATATGATGAGACTTCAAGTTGTCTTTAGAATCAGTCACATTAAATAGCCACTAGAAGTACATCAGAATCTTCTCTGAATGCCTCAAATCTTGGCTCATCTGAAAGGCGAGATAGAAAGTCTGATTCCAATTAAATGGCCATTTTTGACAGAAGATATTCTAATTGTGTTTCCACGGTATGTGCAGCCAAGCTATTAGTGAATCAGTAAAATGAGATGTGTTTTCTGGGATCCTAACATCATTTTTTGAGGAAAAAGGGTAAGTATTAAGATTCTGAAACTCAGTTATTGAAATTTTTCCCACTTGTTTTTTTCTTCAAGTTGGATGTTGCTGAAGTTTCCTTTTTCAGTGGTTTTGTACGGCTGAACCACTTTAATGGCCTCCTCATTCTGCATTCATTCATTCATTTCTTTTTTCTCACATTGCCTTTTGATTTTTCTGATTAGACACATGGCAGGGCAGTTATTGTATTTCTAGAACCTTAACTGTCATAATATCTGGGTTCTCTGAAAAGGTATTGTAAGGAATACTCTATGAATAGAGAAAGGTTGTCCTCCCTTTTCTCCCCTCTCTAGACATTTAATCCAAGAGGAATAGAATGATCGCATCCAATTGCCATGAAAACACCTACCCAAAAAATACAAAATGCACATTATGTTCTGAAAGTCACAAGACGTGGGTTCAATTCACATCTAGTGGAAACCTGTTTCACAGCTACAGGTTCTTCAGAGAGAAAGCTCTGCCCTCTGCTCCCCCTACATAGATAATACCTTACTTGTATTTGAAGTTGGAATGAAAAATAGGCTGCTAATCTGAACATAGGATAACCATCTGGAGCTAGTTGTGTTCTCACAGATCTAGTTGAGACATCTAGTCTGGTTTTGGACATACAGGCCAGAAGTGGGGGTGAATCTGTGATTAAAACTTGAATGGTGGTGGATCTGTTGATGACCAATCTTGAGTTTAACAGCAAGACCTTCAGTTTGGGGCCCACTGATCCCTCTTGTTCAGAATTCTCAGGCAGTATTGAGGGAAGATGCCTGACCCTGGGTTTTAACCTGGAAGTAGGGGATGTTTGAACAGGTGTGTCTATGCCAGCACAACCAGTATGGGGGAGGTCACGAGGTCTGTATCCCAAGCATGTAGTGTATCCTAAGTCTACCCAGTCACCAATGTGAAGCACTTGTGCTCCATGTCCATTAGGTTTTTATTATGGAAGAAGAGTAAGGGGAAAGGGGTGGTAGCTATGCTGTGACCTAGCACCTACCAAGAGGCACCTCTATGAACATTTAATACTCTCATAGGCCCTAGATGCCACACTCTGGCTGGAGGTGATAGCATGAGGGCCACTGATGACACTGGAGTTGGAATGAGGAAAACAAAGTCACACAGAGAGAAGAGAAAGCAGTGGACCTTCTCTCTCCCTTCCTATTCCCACAAAAAGTATTAGCCACAGAAGTGCTACAGGAGAGTAAAGCTATGGAAGTGTCACATGTAAGAATGTGACTCCATGCAAGAAGGTGTGCAGTGTTTGTCCCAATATTACTACTGCTTCAAGGGAGAAACCGTCTGAAATTCAGACACTGAGAATTTTCAGAATCAGAGTTCATTGAACTTCAGATATTGGATGTTCCCAAAAGAGGAGTATCAGAGGGGTAGCCATGTTAGTCTGGATCTGTAAAAAAGACTCTGTCACTTTTTACCAAAAGAGGAGTGTTTGTGTGGAGGGTAAGAGGAGTAAAGGTGGAGATGCTGGGGTTTTTGAGATAACCTAGAAAATTAAAACACAACTGCTCCTGCTAGTAGTATAGCTGTGTCAAGAAGACAAGAGAAATGTTTGATGGGCAAATATGGTGGTGACGGTGAAAAAGGGGCAGTGTAAATGAAAAAAAAAAACATTCAAGGAAGTGGCAGGCCACGCTGAGCAAGTCTCAACAATGCACTAACTTGTGTGGAATTGTTTGCCTTGAACAAGAAGACATATACAAGGAAATTTGCTGTTTTTGCTTCAGAAGGGTGAGCCTCCACAGTTTCCAAGCCATCTTAATACATCTGCACTCAGGAATTAGTAAAACTATTTCCCCATGCTTATCTTCCCCCCCGCCCCGTACAGTTCCTTATATCTCCTTGTCAAGTGCTGGAAATGGGCCATTTTCATTACCACCACAAACAGTTATTTTTCTCTCCTGCTGACAACAGCTCACCTTAACTGATCACTCTCCTTATAACTTGTGTGGTAACACCCATTGTTTCATGTTCCTGGTGTGTGTGTGCGTGTGTATATATACAGGGCCGCCCGGGGAGGTGGGGGGGGGCAAGTGGGGCAATTTGCCCCGGGCCCCACAGTGGCCCCCACGAGAGTTTTTCGGGGGCCCTGGAGCAGGGTCCTTCACTCGCTCTGGGTCCCCCAGAAAACTCTCGTGGCGCCCGGGCCCCCAGAGCTTCTTCTGCTCCGGACCCGCCGCCCAAGTGCCCTGAAGACCCGCGGCGGGGGGTCCTTCCACCCCAGGACCTGCTGCCAAAGACCCTAGGCCCCCTGAATCCTGTGTGTGTGTGTGTGTGTGTGTGTGTATATATATCTTCCTTCTGTATTTTCCACTACATGCATCCGATGAAGTGAGCTGTAGCCCACGAAAGCTAAAATAAATGTGTTAGTCTCTAAGGTGCCACAAGGACTCCTGTTCTTTTTTCTCAGTAAGTCACTAATTCTATCAGCAAACAAACAAATGTAGAGACTACATAGTAGAAAGTAAAGTACAGTCACTGTTGTCTTGTCTTCCAAAGGATTTTTGCTACAGAAGCTAAGATTTAAATACATTCAGTGTATAATGTCATTATGTGATCTCTCAGTTTCTAGTTATCATAAAAATCTGTTTGTATTGCAGAAATATGCAAATATGTTGCTGCCTTCTGCTCTGGAGCTTCTCCATCCACCATATTGCCTTCCTCCCTGGCCTAAGTCTCACCCACTGTAATTTTATTGATCTTCCCGTTCCTGCTTCTGTGCTATGACTGCCCTTAAAAGAGAAGAGCAGGAGGCAGGCAGAAGCAGTTCCTTCCAGAATGAGAACAGGCCACTGTGAGCCCCCCATTCCCACTGGAACTTCTTTGATAGAGTGTATTTATATGGGCTCTTTGAGCTTCGCTTTTCCATTTGTGTGTAAGGAGGAAACACTTTGCTTCTAAGTTGTTTAGCTTTTGTGGTTCTTAGGAACTTCCCAAGCGTGGAGACCGTGCCTCTCTTGGAGGAAATGCGGGAGTAGAGGCAACCAGCATCAACAGTAGCTGCAGTATTTGTGAGGACAGAAAGAGGCTGCTACTGCAAATAGCTTAGAACTGTATGGGACATGCCTCTTGCCCTCTGTCTGTCTGGTTCTCTCACACATGCTCTCTCTATACTGCCTTCCAATCAGCCATGAAAAATACTATTCCCAACAATAGCAGTAATAAATATGAGGACCCATATTCATTTGAATTAACTGTGAATCCTGAATTTTAAACTTTAAGACTCAGTCAGCTCTACAAGTTCCAAACAACTGAAGTTAGCCTAGGAGCTGCTTCAAATCTTTTCAGTACAAATAACAGTTATATATTCTCACTATGGTGCATTTTAAGTTTATTGAAAAATACTCTGAAAAGGGCAACACTTTTTCAAAAGTTAAGTGACTTAAGAACATAAGAATGGCCCTACTGAGTCAGACCCAATGGTCCTCCACGCCCAGTATCCTGGCTTCGACAGTGGTTGATGCCAGATGTTTCAGAGGGAATGAACACAACAGTCAATTTGAGTGATTCATCCCCTGTCATCCAGTCCCAGCTTGTAAGTCAATGGGACTTAATGTCTTAAGTCGCTTAGAATCTTCTGAAAATTTTACCCTGATGGATTTTTCATTGCCATTGCCATATAATCCCATACAGCTCTGCCACATAAATCAGATCCTTTCTACAGAATTTCAGTCTACTTTGCTGTATAGTACAAAGGGCTTAGCTTATAGCCATTAGTCATACTTGGAAGTTTCAAAGGACTGGCCACAGATGTTCTGCAATTTAACAAATCACTTAAGTATGTTGCAATCCTCAGCAGTGCATATTCAACGTACATTCCATGTACAGTACTGTAGTTAACCAATTTTTAAGACAGTGGTTCAAATTCAGCTGTCAGTGGCTCCAGTGCAACTTCACTGGCATAACTAAGGTTGCACAAATAAAACAGAGAATTAGGCTCAAAAAATGTGTATCCATTGCATTTAAATGAGCAATACCTGTCTACATGATTATGACAGCTCACTAGGAGGTATTCCAAATACCTTCCCTCAATTGCCAGCAGAGAGTAGTGGTTTGTTTGTTGGTTTTTGAATCTGCATCTTGTATCTTTAGTTTTGATAAAGATTACACAATATCTAATACATTGTCAGCTGTAACTTACCCTGTAAGTCTAAACCTAAGTTTTAGCTCACTGAATCCCCATCACCATTTTCCATAATCTAAATAAATACATAATTAAAAAAAAAAAAAGCCCAACAAAACTGCTGTGTGTTTTTTTAAAAACAATTCCCTCTTTGAACTTTGATCATAGGTTAGATGTACCAAATTTTGGTTTCCTCTGGAAAATCCTACAAAACATTCAGACATTTAATATGTCAAGACTTTCTTTAATGCTTTTAAAAAAAATAAAACCTTAGACTTTCAGTATGGCTAGTAGTGTTTCTTCACGGCCCAATTTTAATGTTCTGTGAAAAGCATACAGGGATCTGCACCCAGTCCAGAGGCAAAAGAGAATCCGATTTTATTTCTCTAAATGTCAGGACTGGGGAGGGACTGTGACCAATGTACAATTTCTGCATGTAAACCAGAAAGAGCCAAACAGAGCCCTCTACTTTGCAGCACTTGTTCAGAATGTATTTTCAGTGTAGTCAAGTACTACTGCATGTTACTGTATGAACAAATATGAGTAGAGAGAATGTAGAAATGACAGTCTTAAAAAGTAAACAGGGCTGCTTGTCACCTAGAGGGTGATACCACTAGCACTGGAGATGGTGATATAGTTGTTGCTGGCACAGATATATTTAGTGATGAGTGGTACATAATAGTAGTTCAAGACCTATAAAATATTAGTGAATATTACTCCACTGAGCACTAATTCCACGGCACTACCACAGTACTTAAAACCCTGACTTTCTTGAATGGAGGAAAGTCTGATTAAATGTTAAAACTTTTTATTCTACCAAATACTAAGCTGTTTGTGCTTATCTACTAATTATAAATTATTTTTATAAGCTATATTTACTTCACAAGTGTATGTACATCATATTTTTTCATTTATTGAATAAAGTGGTAGAAATGCTGAGTATTGTTGATATTTTGGCAGAAGAGATGGTTGAGTCTGCTATGATAGGCATAGAACTAGAGGAATATTTTTTGTTTTCATAAAACCAAGGACAGGATCAGTTCAGAAAAAGATATTGAATAAAAGTGAGTATTCTAGCATTGTAAAAAAGGACTGATGGACAGTATGAATAACTTTGTGCATTTGTGGTCACTGTAGAAAAAAAAGTTATGGAAGAAAATTCCTAGAACAATGCAAGGTTTATTTATTTATTCATGAGTTGGGTATTTTGGGGAAGAGTGATTTAAGATACAATTGGTCTTCATCAGGTATACATTTTCTAAGGGAACAGAATGTTCTTTTAGCTACTCTTATGGAATCTAATCAATAGAGCATGGACTTCCTCTATGCATAGGGTCAGATTCTTTTTTGTGTTGCTCAGCTGATGCAAACAGTCTGGCAAGCAGATAGATCTGGCATTCTGAGAATTCCCTTGGCAATGGGGGAAACTAGGCTGGCATAGAGGTGGTGTATGCAGCTCCTGCACAACACCCCCATTTCTAAGTAGGTAGAGATTATGATTCTAAGAACCACTCAGTGCTAACTGGCAGAGGGGTCACTGTTCTGTAACAGTAGCCCCGACAGGCCTTATAAACTAACGTCACCCAACACATTGCTGACATAGTATTTATCTATAAGGAATGTCGTGAGATTTTAAATGAATCCAGGACCATACTGATCTTCATAATCATTGTGTGATGTATGTACAGAAGTCGTGTATATGTACAAAGTAGATGTCTAAATCAAGGCAGGGTTGACAAACAAGCTTTGAGTCAGACAAAGGAAGTTGTCTTGCTATTGACTATGTAAATTAAGGACTGTAAGCCAACACAATGAAAGCTAAATCTGCATAAGGAATATATGGGGTTGGGAGGACACTGGAGACTAAGGGCTTGGATCAGCACTGTGGCGATTGAGCCACCAGGGGTCGATTTAGCGGATCTAGTGAAGGCCCACTAAATCGACCGCAGATCACTCTCCCGTTGACTCCGGTACTGCACCGGAACGAAAAGAGTAAGGGGAGTCGACGGGAGAGCATCTCCCATCGACATAGCGTAGTGTGGACCTCGCGGTAAGTAAATCTAAGCTATGCCGACTTGAGTTACGCTACTAATGTAACTCAAATTGCGTCGCTTAGATAATCTTTCCCCCATAGCATAGAACTGCCCTAAATCACATGGGGGTATTCTGACTCTGGAGGCAAAACAGTGAATGTTGGGAATATCAGAAGGCAAAAAGGACACATCTTTATCCATCACTGAGGGAGCAAAATGGACAGCACTTTTTGCACTCATGAAAGGTGGATGCTGGGAGCCTGCTTTAGATAAGAGTCTGTTAAAGTTAAGTTTAGACTCTTAGGGAGTGTGTTATACTTTGGTTTATATGTGACCATTGATGTTTCCATTATCCTTACTCAGCGACAAAGAGTCCTGTGGCACCTTATAGACTAACAGACATCTGACAAAGTGGGTATTCACCCACAAAAGCTTATGCACCAATACGTCTGTTAGTCTATAAGGTGCCACAGGACTTTTTGTCGCTTCTTACAGATCCAAACTAACACGGCTACCCCTCTGATACTATCCTTACTCAGTATCTCTTAAATACTTACAGTATTAAATGAAAATAATGTATATGGAACACCAAAAGCACCCAAGGGTTGCAATTATCCGATAAAGACTAAATTATCTGTATCTGGTTAAATAACTATCACTTGCACCACTCATGCAAAAGTAGTACTACTTGTAGAAAATGTGTAAGCTTATGGAAGAAAACAAATAATTACAAAATAATGTTCCCTTTGGCTGTGATGAAAAGTTTTGCATATTTTGGACAGTATCAGCATTGTGTTGAAGACTTGCTATTCAAATATTTCCTTTATATTAAATATCTGAAGGAATACAAATAAGGTTAAAAACTCTGAAGTTTAAAGAATAAAACAATCAAGATTCTCATGCAGTTAATGAGATTGTTCAGAGTTGTATTAATACCCCTTAATCTTAAAAGATATTTCTATTATAGAATGAGGCTTTTCTTCTAATTTTTAGTGCCATACAGAGAATTATTGTTCATACAAATTGTTGATATAAAAAGCATACTGAATAATGCATATTCTGAAAGGTAGTTTGTTATGTGCATATTAGAAAAAGTGAAATAGCTTCAATGTCATTTCAGGCACTAATCCTCAGACTAATAGATTCAATTCCTTAGCAAAAATATATATAGCGAGAAAGATGAATCAACTAAATATTCAACGGAAGGAATATAAATAAATAAGACCCATTTTTAAAGATGGCTATATAGTTAATCTAGGACATATTTCTAAAGCAAAAACATTTAGTACATGTGAAAAATATGACACTGGTTCAGTACTGGAATTTACTTAAGATTTATGCTTCTTGTGTAGATTAAATTAGCAAATTTAAATGACTGTACATATTAAGAAAGCTTTTAAAAACAGTTTGGTTTATACTTACCCTTCTCTATGAGCTTCTCCTTTTTCTAACTCCTGAATGACACCCAACAGCACTTTTATGGTTTCCTGGCTTGAGCTGATCAAATTCTCCATCATCTGAAGCTGTGCTTTCAAGTCTACCACTTCTGTGTGAGGCACAATTTGTTGGCATTCTTCACTCACAGCAACTGCTGTCTGACAAGGCTGGTTTTCTTCCATAGGTGAAACATTTATCTGAAGAGTCTGTTCATTACATTCGGCTGATTGGCACTGTGCCTGTGTTGAACAGGCCTGAGCATTTACTGCCTGGGATTGCAGACCATTAAGATGCACAGTTCTCTTTTTTTCCTCATCTGTTGCTGGGCATAGTGACCATTCAGTCTCTGCTGCAGAGTTTTGCGGGTCAGGCTGTGTGGCATGTGAACTGGATGCAGGTAAATAAATTGTAGCTACTTCCGTCTTAAACACCTTCCCATGTGCTGATTGATTAGATTCCTCATTATCCAGAGGCACTGTATCATGTTTTGCGTTATCATGCAGCTGGTAATCAGGCTCTTCTGAAGTAGAGTCTGCTGAGTTTTGAAGAGAAGGAGGTTCTTTAGTACAGCTGTGCAAATCAGTGCTTTTACATGCCTCTGAACAGTTGTCACTAGAAGGCTGATCTACTGCATTCATTCGTTCATTAGTATGGGAAATAAACTCTGCTGTCTTTAGGTCACTGACCTTGCTATAATGAGCAGCCTCCCCTGAGTTTTTACTATCTTCATCCTTAATATCTATTAAAAATCCATTGTTTTGACTCTTAAAGGTGTCAACAGCTGAGACGCTTTTAATAATATTCCCTTTTTTGCGGTCCAAAGGGAATGTCTGGTAACACTTTTTAAGATCTGGTGAGGTCTGAACTCCTGTGCTCTTAGTAACATTAGGTATTGACCTTCGTGCAGGCACTGTCATATATTTACGATAAGCTGCTTTATAAGAGATGGGCTTTGTTTCTCTTTTGTCTGCATGCTGTAGTGTAGATAGTTGTTTGTCCCTTTGTTCATTCTGGGCCTCGCAGATATCTTTAAATCTCACCTGAAGGGCTTTGTTTCTTTTCTTAATCTGTCGGTTGGGATCCAATGCATATTTCATCTCCAAAGCAAGTGAAGCTGCTGGCTCCACTTCACTTTCTGAGGTTGTGAGTAAGCATTTGCTGGATTCCTTACTCACCATGATGCCTGTATTTAAAAACAGTTTAAGAAGTCTTTTATTAAAACAGAAATGTTTCCTTAATTCAAATATTATAAACTTCTAGAAAATATCTTGTATTTTTAAGTAGTCCCCTTTTATGTTTGTGAAAAACAGACTGTGTGGGGAAAACTAGATCCTCATGGTAGCTTGAAAAGTTTTACTTCCTTTGTTCGGCAACCTTTCAGAAGTGGTGTGCCGAGTCTTCGTTTATTCACTCTAATTTAAGGTTTTGCGTGCCAGTAATACATTAACGTTTTTAGAAGGTCTCTTTCTCTAAGTCTATAATATATAACTAAACTATTGTTGTATGTAAAGTAAATAAGGTTTTTAAAATGTTTAAGAAGCTTCATTTAAAATTAAATTAAAATGCAGAGTCCCTCGGACCGGTGGCCAGGACCCAAGCAGTGTGAGTTCCACTGAAAATCAGCTCGCGTGCCGCCTTCGGCACGTGTGCAATAGGTTGCCTACCCCGTTCTATACCTTACTGCTTTTGGGAGAATTATGTATTTTTCTGTTGAATGTTTTATTATAATCAGCACTTCATACAATCCAAAAGTTGAAAACACTTATGGGCAGGGTGATTGTCAATGAACAGCGCTGGGTTTCTGTGAAAGACACTTCTTTCTTGCAAGAGACATGAAATTTTAAAGTACTAAGAATACTGCATAGTCCTCCCATAGTCTTCTTATTATAATTGAGTTCAGTTTTGGCTCCACTAATTTTTTGAACATTGCATAATTAATTTCTAATTAGATTTAAAGAACAATTGTCTTTAAATCCCCTGGCTATAAAATCCAGCTTTTGTAGTTCAAGGGTAGAAGTGTATGCACCTATCTAAGATCAGAACATTTGAAAGGATTAGTAATTGTGCAGTGGGTATAGAGCTTAATAGGTCTTGTTTGTATGTTATTTCATATGGACAGATTAAATATTTGGAACATGTTGCTCTGCTTGAGAAGACAGATTTTTACAAGATATTGATAGTTTTTTGCAAGCAAGTACAGTGATTATGGTGGAGGGCATTCTTGTTACTGCTTCTATGTCAATGGATTCATCTGAACTTTTTTAGTCTTAAAGACAGAAAACCAGTTATCACCATTTTGAAAAAAAATCTTTTCTCTAGTAACTTTTTTGTACAGTAAGTCTATTATTGTTTACAATATCCAACAGTTAAAACAGAGAAATTCTGTCTTAAAGAAATAGTAAAATATGGAGCTCTGTTTTGAGCATTCAGTTTTCATCCTGTGCTGAACTATTAAGTGTAGCTAAGATACAGGTGGCTGGCTGATTATTCCACATTAGAGTAACACCTGAATTTATTATGTTGCTTCACAGCAGTTTTATGTGCATGGAAAAGTTTACATGATTGCTGAAGTAAGAAAATACATTTGGGCTAAATTCTCTGTCGGCATAAATTAACAGAGTCAACTGAAGTCAATGGATTTGTGTATATTTACACCAGCAAACAGTTGAACTGTCTTTCATTGATGGCGTGTCCCTCCCATCTGTCCCCCCACATTCAGTAAGAATCTTGTTATGATAAATGAACTTATGTTTTTTAGGTTTCATAAAAAAAATATGTCTAGATATTTGTGATGTGCAGTCTATATGGTTTTATAAAAACATAATAAGTGAATATAATGTAACTGGAATAGTTTTATAAAAATATAAGTGAATATAATGTAACTGGAATATGCTTCATGGAAAAGGTCTCTTGTAAGGTATCATTACAAAGCTTATAATCTACTGAGTGTGATCATCCCATTTGTATAAATGTACCACTCTTGCATCCAAAACTAGAAATATGAAATATAACTCTGAGGGCCTATTGTAATTATGTAAAGTGTGGGCCATTAATGATGGTTTGGAATCTTGATGACTCCCATTAACAAGGACCCATTGTCTGCAGATGGCTGTGTTTACCTGTTAGTCTTCCTGTATATGTGTGTGCTGGCAAGTGGGCAATGAAGCCTTGCAGTGACATGTGATCATGTCACCTGAACTGGAATCCATCTTTAACCTGGTGCTTTTCCAGTGACGGGGGGTGGAAACCCAGAGGGACAAAGGGTTTCCGCCTTATGCAAAAGATATATAAAGGGGTGGAAGAGAACAGAGGGGAGAGAGGAGCCATCATGAAGAATCCCCTAGCTATCACCTGAGCTGCAACAAGAGCTGTACCAGGGGAAAGAATTGTGCCCAAGCCTGGAAGGTGTCCAGTCTGAGAAAAACTTACTGAAGCATCTCTGAGGGTGAGGTTATCTGTATTTAGTTTGATTAGACATAGATTTGCGCATTTTATTTTATTTTGCTTGGTGACTTACTTTGTTCTGTCTGTTACTACTTGGAACCACTTAAATCCTATATTCTGTATTTAATAAAATCACTTTTTATTTAGTAACTTACTCAGAGTATGTATTAATACCTGGGGGAGCAAACAACTGTGCATATCTCTCTATCAGTGTTATAGAGGGCGAACAATTTATGAGTTTGCCCTACATAAGCTTTATGCAGGGTAAAACGGATTTATCTGGGTTTAGACCCCATTGGGAGTTGGGCTTCTGAGTGCTAAAGACAAGCACACTTCTATGAGCTGTTTTCAGGTAAACTTGCAGCTTTGGGGCAAGTGATTCAGACCCTGGGTCTGTGTTGGAGCAGATGGAGTGTCTGGCTCAGCAAGACAGGGTGCTGGAGTCCTCAGCTGGCAGGGAAAACAGGAGCAGGGGTAGGCTTGGCACATCGGGTGGCAGCTCCCAAGGGGGTTTCTGTGATCCAACCTGTCACAGTATTACAGCAAGACTTGCATGCTGGGGCAAACATGGGGGAAATAGTGTTTTATATAAAAAGCTGTTTACATGGTTAATCCTTTTTCATTGTATTCCCTGCCATTTTAAAGCATTTATACTTGAATGAGATTTCTATCCCTCACAATCTTTTTTGCTTGATCCTGCAATGAAGTCATAATCCTGCATATCAGTCTGTTGCCATGGAAAGATTTCTACTTATAGTGTTTTTTATCTGTAAATCTCAACATGCTTTACAAACATCATTAAAGCCTCCTTACACTCCTAGGAAGATAAATATTATTATTTCCATTGTATAGATGGGGAAACGGAGGTACAGAGGTAGTGACTTCTCCAAGGTCACAAAGCAAGCCAATGATAAAGTTGAGAAGTGACTCCAAGAGTCCTTATGGCAGGCTGGAATATCACCCAGGAGTCCTTATTCCCTTCCACCTTCTCAAACCACTAGAAATGTCATTACATGATTACAATGGTACTAATTCAGCATTATGAAAGCCTTTCAAATATAAAGAAAGGGATCCAGCTAAAACTTTATATTAACTTAGTATAGCAATCAAAGAATAGTAGTATCTTATATTATATTTAGATTTCATAAAGAAAAAAACCAATGTTTAAGTATGATATCCTTCAATGAAAACCCTTGCTACCAAGGAATGCCAAGTTATGTCATACCTCTTAACTGTACCCTAATGCCAGAACACACATTTCCACTTATCATAATGGATGATGTCTTCATGAGTTCCTTTGGAGACATGGGTCCATCACACTTGCAAAGAAGTATTATGCAATACACCATTTAATACTGATTTAATACTCTTGCAGTGCCAAACCAGCAGAAGGAAATGTGAGCCTTAACTGACAATTTCAGCCTTAACTTGAAATTGTCTTTTTGTCATCTGTAATATTTAGTATTTTCTCAACTGTTAACTTACGGAATTCAGGTAATGTATTGAACATGCAGAAACCTTGGTTTTCAGGGCACATTCCTTTTTAAACCCTTGTTTGTTTGTTTTTTGTTTGCTTTTTGCTTTTTTTGCTGCTGTTAGTTGTTGGATCACTACTCTTCACCCCTTACCACTTTGAAGCCATGTTTGTCAGCTGCCTATGAACAGGGCAGAATACTGATTCTTCTTTCTCCTCTCTAAGGTCTGATGTCTTCACAGCAAATGAAGGTATGATCACAGCTCTGGTGGGCATGACTGCAGTAGCTTTAATCTAGCTAGCCCCTGTAATAATAGCAGTGAAGATATGGCGGCATGGACTTCAGAGTGGGCTAGCCACCAGAGTCCAGACCAGGAGGCCCCAGTGGGCTTGTACTGGAGCAGCTAGCCTGTGCTGAAATTTGTGCCTCCGTGTCTTTACTACTATTCTTACCCATGTTAGCTACATTAAAACTAGTGCAGGTTTGCCTCCCTGGGCTACGATCACACCTTCATTTGTTGTTTAGATGTGCTCTAAATCCTGTCATCTCTCTCTCTCTCTCTCTCTCTCTCCCCCTGTGGGGATAAAGCCTAACACCTAGAAGCAGCAAAACTTAACAGTTCAACGAGATAGGTGCAATACTGGAACATTCGTTGGATTTTAATATCATTCTAAGCTGGACGTTTTCAGAGCCACTGAGGATATTTAGATATAGGATGAAATTTTCAAAAACAGCAAAGTGGTTTAGGAGCACAAATCCCATTGAATTCAATAACTTGTGCTTCTTAACCACTTAGCTGCTTCTGAAAATCTCATGCACAGCTGCCATTAATTGTAATGAATTGTGTCCCTAAATTCTGTAGATCTAATCAATCATTAGCAAACACCTGAAGTAAGACTTTCTAGAAGCCAAAGCATATTATGTCTAGTCTAATCTATATTTATTACCATTACCTCCAGGTGGCTGTGGGTGAAGTAGAGTTACTGTAGAAAGGGAAATGTTTTCTGCATGAGCCTGCAAGGAAAATGTTCAAACTCAGTGTGGGGGAGAGACAGAGAAGCAGAATCAAAGAATTCAAATGATTTTACTGCCCACGTATTAGTTTTTCAGGCTCAATATTAAAATAATGAGGCCTTGTAATACAATTAAAATAATAAGAGGCTCATCTGTTGACACATCACTTTAAAAGATGCTAGTATGCGGCATAAAGCTGCTGAATTTCTGCTGATTCATTGTGGAAGGTGCAGCTTCTTAACTCAACCCTGAATATAAAAAGATACCAGTAGCCCTCTATGCAGTGGTAACAGGGAGCTAGGGTAGAGGAAGTCCTGGAAGAAAACACTAGGGGCCAGCCAAGCCTAGAGAAGAAACATGGGTGAGTTTCATGCAGTGAGTGATCAATAAAGCCAAATCCTAGGAAAGGGGTAAGTTAGGAGAGTGAGGGCTCTGAGTTATTACAGAGAATATTTTTCCAGGTGTCTGGGTGCTGGGTCTTGCACCCATGCTCAGGATCTAACTGATCACCATATTTGGGGTCGGGAAGGAATTTTTCCAGGGCTCAGATTGGCAAAGACCTTGAGCTTTTGCCTTCCTCTGCAGCATGAGGCATGGGTCATTTGCAGATTTAAACCAGTGTAAATGGTGGATTCTCTGTAAGCTGAAGTCTTTAAAACATAATTTGAGGACTTCAACAATTCAGCCAGCGGTTAGGGGTCTATTACAGGAGTGGGTGGGTGAGGTTCGGTGGCCTGCAACATGCAGGAGGTCAGACTAGATGATCATGATGGTCCCTTCTGGCCTTAAAGTCTGAGTCTAACTCTGGGATTCGGATGAAATCTCACCTCACTGAAGTCAATGGGAAAAACTCCAATTCATTTCCCCTTGTGCGTTCTACTAAGGACCATGTAGGGCAAATAGTTTATTAATGAGCCACGCACGACTGTCCGTCTTTTAGCAGTAAAGAATATCCAAAAATGTCAGCCATGTTTGTTATGGGACAAAATATTAGTATACTGTACTTGCTATTTTCAGTTTTATTTTAATTCATATTCATCTATAACTGTTTCATTGGATTGGTGCCCATTTCTGTTACATGGATTCTGTATACTGAATGCCATCTGTTTCATAGCTACCAAAAATAAAAATTTGAGCTAAAGATGGATTTTCAGAATGCTGGTAGTTAAGTTATGTAAAGCTTGGTAAAATACAATATGGAGACTAGCCAACTTGGAGAGAACAGACAAACCTGAAATAGACTTAATTGAAGTAGGTCAAAAATGTAGGCTAGTATAATCAATTACATTTTTATCCTCCTATTGCTTATTTGTAGATTATAAAACTAAGGGGAACAGTTATAATCATCCACTCTGACCACCTGTATAACACAGGCCATAGAACTTCCCTGAGTTAATTCCTATTTGAACTAGAGTATATCTTTTTTGAAAAACAACCAATCTTGATTTTAAAATTATCAGTGATGGAAAATCCAGCATAATGGAATAGCTTTACCTTCACTTTTTAAAATGTACGCTATATATCCAGTTTGAATTTGTCTAGCTTCAACTTCCAGCCATTGGATCTTGTCATCCCCTTTGCCTTCTAGATTGAAGAGCCCATTATCAAATTTTTGTACCTAGACACTTATACACTGTTATCAAGTCACACCTTAACTTTCTATAGTTAAGACAAATAGATTGAGATCCTTGAATCTGTTGCTATAAGACATGTTTTCCAATTCTTTTAATCATTCTAGTGGCTCTTCTCTGACTATCACCAATTTATCAGCATCCTTTTTGAATTGGGAAACCAAAAACTGGACAGAGTATTTGCCAAACAGAAAGATACTATCCTCCCTAGTCCTACTTGAGGTTCCTGTTTATACATTCAAATACTACATTAGCACTTCTGGTCCCAGATGTCTCACTGGAAGCTCATGTTCAACTGGTTATCTACCATGACCCCCACGTGCTTCTCAGAGTCACTGCTTCCCAGTGATGCTTTATTTGTAGATATGACTTTTTATCTGGCTGTATTGAAATGTATATTGTCTGTTTGCATCCAGCTTACCAAGTGATCCACATTGCTCTGTATCAGTGACCTGTCCTCTTATTATTTACCATTCCTCCAGTCATTGTGTCATCTGCAAACTTTATCAGTAATGATTTTGTTTTCTTTCAGTCATGGATTAAAAATGTTAAATAGTATAAGCCAAGAACTTATCCCTGTGGGACTCCACTAGAAACACACTTGCTTGATGATGATTTCCCATGTATGATTACTTTTTGAAACCTGTCAGGTAGCCAGTTACTTGAGATGCCCAAAACTTTGGGAAAACAGTTTTCCATGGCAATCTGTTAGCCCAGTGACCCTAACAGGAAATTTAAGTGAAGACACTTATGAAATAAATCCTTTGTCTGTGGGCTTTCACTTCTGTAACCTGCTACACCACTGGATAAAAACTAAACTATGAAATTTAATCAGCTATGGAATATGTTGCATTTACTTAGTTGTCAAACACTGAAGGATTATGCCTTAAAGAAGGCCGTGTTTTGGGGCACAGGCACCCAAGATAAAAACAATTTCAAAAAATAAAAACAAAAAACAAAACTCAGTGTTGAGCCCTGAAAGTCTCATATTGAAAAGTTATTAGAATAGTTACTAGTAACTTAAGTATATGAATGCTGAGTTTTTCAGTGACTTTGCCATTTAGCTTTAGAATCTGCTAGCAACTGATAGATTTAGAAGAATTGGCATGAGGTTTTGTTAGTACACCTCCGGACTGAAAATCCTGGCTCAATTTCCAGATTAATTGATCCACTGCTTTGTCCCATATGCTTTAGGAACGCCAGAACATTAGGTTATTTTGGAATTAGGTAATCGACAGAATTAATATTGTCCTTAATACAGATGTACCAAGGAATCTGATAATATTCTACAGAATGGAGATAAGATAAATGATGTAGTATATTCTGTGATGCAGTTAATTTTAAGTGTGGCTTTAATAGCCAGTAAATTGATACTTCAAAAATGGCTATCTCCCTTTCCCAATTGTATTAGCCTGAGTAATTCAGCTAGAGAGACTTTTATTTCCAGTAGTAGCTTGAACTAATAATTTTCTAGATATCTGTGATTAGGGGTGATTGCAACCAAAAAGGGTAACTGTAAATTCTTTGCCTTATTTAACTTCTGTTGTGTTCAGTGAGAATTGCACATGCATATCTGCTGACAGAATGCTCAACAAAACAGTTGATGCACAGTAAAATTATTAAGGATTTAAAATGTACTTTTTTCCGTATGTGTACTGTTTTCACCAAGGGAATGGAAACATATGCTCTACTTAGCCATTCACGTCTATCCAGACTAAAACCTAATGGAAAGTTGGAGGTAAACCGTTCATCTCTTACTTGAAAACCTGAATGCGCTGTTTTGCAGAAGACTTTCCTTATTATGAGAGGGAGGCCCACAGGCCTGTTCTGCTCCCACAGAAGTCAATGCCAAAACTCACATTGATTTCAGGGGAGCAGGTGCAGGTCCCTTGCCAGATTGTGCCCCTAAATCTGTGCCCCTGGACAGGCCAATTGAATATGGGAAACTGTAATATAACTAGGGCCCTATCAAATTCATGGCCATGAAAAATGCGTCACAGACCGTGAAATCTGGTCTTTTGTGGGCTTTTACTCTGTACTATACAGATTTCATGGGGGAGGCCACTGTTTCTCAAACTGGGTATGCTGACCCAAAAGGGGACTGCGGGGGATTGCAAGTTTATTTTAGGAGGATGGCAGTATTGCCACCCTTACTTCTGTGCTGCCTTCAGAGCTGGGCGGCCGCAGAGCAGCGACTGTTGGCAGGGCACCCAGCTCAGAAGGCGGCGCCCCGACAGCAGCAGTGCAGAAGTAAGGGTGGCAATACCATACCATGTTTCAGAGTAGCAGCCGTGTTAGTCTGTATCCGCAAAAAGAACAGGAGTACTTGTGGCACCTTAGAGACTAACAAATTTATTTGAGCATAAGCTTTCGTGGGCTACATCCCACTTCATCGGATGCATGTAGTGGAAAATACAGTAGGAAGATATATATATATATATATATATATATATATATATATATACACACAGAGAACATGAAAAAATGGGGGTTGCCACACCAACTCNTGTTTGTAGTGGTAATGAAAATGGCCCATTTCCAGCAATTGACAAGGAGATGTGAGGAACTGTGTGTGTGGGGGGGGGGGAATAAGCATGGGGAAATAGTTTTAGTTTGTGTAATGACCCATCCACTCCCAGTCTTTATTCAAGCCTAATTTAATGGTGTCCAATTTGCAATTTAATTCCAATTCAGGAGTCTCTCGTTGGAGTCTGTTTTTGAAGTTTTTTTGTTGTAATAGTGAGACTTTTAGGTCTGTAATTGAGTGACCAGGGAGATTGAAGTGTTCTCCAACTGGTTTTTGAATGTTATAATTCTTGACGTCTGATTTGTGTCCATTTATTCTTTTACATAGAGACTGTCCCGTTTGGCCAATGTACATGGCAGAGGGGCATTGCTGGCACATGATGGCATATATCACATTGATAGATGTGCAGGTGAACAAGCTTCTGATAGTGTGGCTGATGTGATTAGGTCCTATGATGGTATCCCCTGAATAGATATGTGGACAGAGTTGGCAGCGGGCTTTGTTGCAAGGATAGGTTCCTGGGTTAGTGTTTTTGTTGTGCGGTGTGTGGTTGCTGGTGAGTATTTCCTTCAGGTTTGGGGGCTGTCTGTAAGCAAGGACTGGCCTGTCTCTCAAGATCTGTGAGAGTGATGGATTGTCCTCCAATGAGAGACTGTTGAATTGGAATTAATTTGCAAACTGGACACCATTAAATTAGGCTTGAATAAAGACTGGGAGTGGATGGGGCATTACACAAAGTAAAACTATTTCCCCATGCTTATTCCCCGCTCCCCCCCCCGGCCCACAGTTCCTCACATCTCCTTGTCAATTGCTGGAAATGGGCCATTTTCATTACCACTACAAACAGTTCTTTTTCTCTCCTGCTGATAATAGCTCACCTTAACTGATCACTCTCCTTATAGTGTGTATGGTAACACCCATTGTTTCATGTTCTCTGTGTGTGTGTGTGTGTGTGTGTGTGTGTATATATATATATTCTTCCCATTGTATTTTCCACTACATGCATCCGATGAAGTGGGCTGTAGCCCATGAAAGCTTATGCTCAAATAAATGTGTTAGTCTCTAAAGTGCCACAAGTACTCCAATACCATACCATGTCACACTTACTTCTGCGCTGCTGCCTTGAGAGGTGGGTGGCCAGAGCATGGTGGCTGCTGACCGACAGCCCTGCTCTGCAAGCAGCAGCACATAAGTAAGGGGGGCAATACCATACTATGCAATCGTTACTTCTGCGCTGCTGCTGGTGGCTCTACCTTCAGAATTGGGTTCCTGGCCAGCAGCCACTGCTCTCGGGCCGCCCAGCTCTGAAGGCAGCGCTGCCGACAGCAGCATCGCAGAAGTAAGAGCAGCAATATCGCAACCCCACTACAATAACCTTGTGATCCCCCCAACAACTCCTTTTTGGGTCAGTACCCCTACAATTACAACACGGTGAAATTTCAGATTTAAATATCTGAAATCATGAAATTTACGATTTTTTAAATCCTTTGACCATGAAATTGACCAAAATGGTTCATGAATTTGGTAGGGCCCTAAATATAACTTAACTCCCTTGCCTATGTTATTTCTCTGTAATTCTGCTGACATTACTTAACTCTGTAGAGTTTTTTGAGATCCAAGACAAAAGGTGACAACCATTCAGTTATATAAGAAGAGTGACTGTACCACATGGAATGAACTGATCCCTCTTCCAGAAACTATTGAGATGGAGTTCAGCAATATGCATAAATACTGCAGAAGTTCAGAGTTTGCAGACGTCCATATTAGATACTGCATTATAGCTTCTTGTGCTGTAGCTACATTTAAAGAGATTAACTGATTGAATGACATGATTTGCCAAGTTAAATATTAAAGGGATCACAGAGCTTATTTTTCTAGATGCTAAACCCTAATCCTTGATTTCTTTGTTTTTGTTGTTTGTTTAAGGTTGATTATGACTAAAAGACTTCACTTTCTGTCTGAATATGGAAGTAGTCTATCAAACTGTATCAAAATGTGATGTTAAAAGTACTGAGAATCTTTATGGAAAGTCACAGTAGCTGTTAACTTTTACATTGTTTCAGGTGTTCTGTGGCATATTTTATCAAACTGCATACTTCTCTCCCCCCTACTATTCTTCACCCCCTGCTAACAATCCAGATTTCTCACCATCCAGTTTTCAGTACTAGCATTTACAAATCCAGCAAAGGGTCCTATCTGATATGATTCGAGCCCCAGTCCTGCAAAAATATATGCATGCTGATGAGTCCCATTAAAGTCCATATGTAAAGTTAAACATGTGTACAAGTCTTTTCAGGGCCAAAGCTCAGTGAAGTCACCTACCTATGTTACAACATAAATTACATTACTGCAGTTTTAGAAACTATTGATTTGTTAGTGAAGAGAAAAAACAGTCTTGTAGTCTGAAAGTGACACCAAACTGTAATTTAAAATTGATTTATAGTCTTGGATCTGTAGAAACATATATGTAAAGTAAAACTTACAAAAAGTATGTTTAATAAAAGATATTTTAACTTCATCTTGTATTTCCATAACCACTTAAGATGTAAATTCACAAATGGTATAGTTTCACACAAAATTGAAAGACTACATGAATAACAACTCTAAGGTTATATGCACATACCAGGGGATTCTGATTATATTTGATAGCCTAGGATGAAATTCACCAATGTGCACAAGATTTGCTTTCACCACAAGAAAGTGAAGATGGAGTCAGGGTACATGATGCCTTTAGACCAGGGGTAGGCAACCTATGGCACGCATGCCGCCTTCGGCACACAAGCTGATTTTCAGTGGCACTCACACTGCCCAGGTCGTGGCCACCAGTCCGGGCGGCTCTGCATTTTAATTTAACTTTAAATGAAGTTTCTTAAACATTTGAAAAACCTTATTTACTTTACATACAACAATAATTTAGTTATATATTATAGACTTATAGAAAGAGACCTTCTAAAAATGTTAAAATGTATTACTGGCACGCGAAACCTTAAATTAAAGTAAATAAATGAAGACTCAGCACACCACTTCTGAAAGGTTGCCGACCCCTGCTTTAGACTAATATACCATAGGTACACCTTTAGCAAGAAATCTCCTGTGTGATGTTTGATACATCTAAATAATATCACATGGTTTAATGAGAAAAGCATGTTTTACTTCAAATATCCATGTGTCCTGCCTCCTCCTCCATTGTTTTTCTTGTAAGAATATGTAGTGCACAATAGGCTTTTGCAGTTGAAACAAAACTTCTAAAGAAACCACATGGATTTATTTTCTATGAACGAATCCAACATGGCAGCCAAAATCTCTCTTCATTCTAAATACCACATGGTTACCACACTTATTAAAAGTGCCTTGAATTTCTGCTTACAAAATACTATAACTTTTTCTCCCAATTTCATGCATTATGGTCTTCCAGTAAAAAAATTTAGAATTTTTTTTCAGTCCTGATAAAGGTACTTAATTGTTAGTAAACTCTGTATTACTATCAGAAAAGCTTTAAAAATCAGGAGACTCATATCCTGAATATGGGACTGAGGATTATTGGTATGCAAGAAAAACTGTTCTGAAAAATTTTCCTTGCTGATACTAATGATCTTTGCCAATTATTTGCAGAAACCTTTTCCTGTGTAATATGCATTTTTCATTGAGTTTTAAAATGCAGGCACAGTACTGTAGGTTGATTTCCACTCATAATCAAATGCTTGTAGATGTTTAGTTTTTGTGGTTAAAAAGCAAAAAAGCACAGCTGATGTTATACAGAGTTGTGTACATCACAATTCTGACAACACAAGTGTCAGTTGTGTGCACCACTCTCTTAACTTTTTATTATAGTTCTCACCTAGAATAATGGAGCTAATAATGACAGTAACTGCCAAATTAAACTTTTTAAGAAATCTGTTTTGGAGACCTCGTGCATTTGATTTTAGACTTCTACTTTGTATGTTGGGCTTCCTTATTCATCTTTTATCAAAGTTATTCCTTATTATTATTCTTTTATGGATCCCTTTATGGATTACCGATGTAAGTGCAAACTGCTCTAGCCATTACCTCTCTTCTCTTGATACATGTTATTACTGCAAGAAATCAGAGCAATGCCACTGTGAGCCTTGGGTGATACTGTGTTTTTAAATTGCTATTGTCCTACTGTAGACAATAGCTGCGGCATGTATTGTTTTTAATATGTTCTAAACAACTGTAGGTTCAGCACTAGTAAAATCCCAAAATTCGATGTGTTCAGAGTTTCAGTACCATAGTTACTATGATAACCTATGAAAACTCATGTGACTGCTTCTTCATTGCCTTAAAAATGTGAAGGTTTCTTCCTGAATAACATAAGAGGCTGTAGCTTCTGATTGCCTTCTCTTCTTATAGGTAGAGTAGCAAAGCATTTACAATAATTGCAGCACATACAAAAAAGAACATGTGTTTTTACTGTAAGAGTTTCTCTTGTTTTTATTAAACTATGCCTTTTTAGATAGTTAAGATTAGCTCTGGATGTGAATGCACAAAAAAAAAATCATGATATTTGCATACTTTGATAGAGCAGTGCTGGAGCAAAAACATCAGTACATTGAAAAATAAAGTTCGCAACTATTGCTTAAAATAGTCTGCTGGATAAACACTTTGTTAAACTTCTCTTCTGTAAGACTGAAAAAGAGAGATTATGCACACTGCCACAGTCTTCAATTATATTTCTTCTTTATTACATCCTATATACTGCATTATATGCACAAGATTAAATATAATCCTATTTATCTTGATCAAATTCTGTATAGTATGGGTTTATTTTCCCTTACTGGTAGTGTAACCAATGTTCACACTAGGAGTTAGGCATTTGCATCAAGAGGTGAATAGACCCCAGAGGTCCAAATTAATAACTATTTACTTGACATTGGAACAAATACAAGGTCAAAGGAAGTTCCATGTCAATTTATATTAATCATGGAGTTGTTATTCTGTCAAACATTGCTGGGATTTAGGATACTGGTAGAAAAAATAATAAAAGTTTTGCTTATTTTTCTACTGTGCACTGCACCTTATTGATAACATGGAAATTATCAGTAAAATTTTACCAGAATTTTCTGCAATGGAATCTGTGTAGCTATTCAGTCTGTCAAGGTTATATCTAATACTCATATTATAACCATTCTGATTAACATGTTGTTGCCATTAGAAACTCAAATGGCTCCATTTACATTTGATGGGTCAAAAGAACCTCAAATTTGAGTACTTGTTTAAAAATTCAAATAGTAAATTGTAAATGTTGTTATATCAGTTCCTCTCCTGTAAGTTATATTGTTATTTAATATGAATTTAAAATTGTTCACAGGAGGCAGCAATACTAACCCTCAATATCAGTATGCATCATGAAAACATCAAACTACTACCACAAGACAATGCTTTTGTTTAGACACAGCAAAAGCTTATTGGTAAAGATGAGTCCGCACCAGGTGCTGAAGGCCAGTGGACTCCAGATCTGACAAACCCCTAGAAAGAGCAAGACAGGGACCTTGTATTGAGGGTGTACGTCTTGAGTCTGTCAGCAAGAATGGCTCATCTGATGTTTGATCTTAGCTGTTGTAGGTAGACAGTAAGATAACCAGATCCAAACCTCCACATAGACAAAAACTAAAACCTTGAATTTCACCTTGGAGTTGATGGGAAGCCCCTGCAATACACTGAGCACATGTGTAATGCACTAAGGCCAAACTTTTCCACTAAACGAGCAGATCATCTTTTTACTGAAGCTTCGAACTGTTCTTCAAGGGTAGCCTTCATTAGAGCCCACTGCAGCTAGGAGGTTACAAAGGCATTGGTGACTGTCCTGAGGTCAGTGTCAGAGTTAAGGCATCCAAATAGCATCACCTCATTCTGTTTGGATAATGATTATCACTACGTATCGTACGATATGGTGCTGGTCAAAAGCCATTTGAAATAACAGACATAAGGTGATGAGATAAGCATGCATAGACGTAGTGCTAAAGAATGCAGGCAGGTAATTTAGGCCCCAAATCTAACATATCTTTAATAGAATATTATTTGATGAATGACTTCAGGATTGTAGATATCTCTGTCTGCATTCCAAACTTTACCAGTCACCAAAAAATAAAAGGAAAGCAATATTCACTTAAAAAAAAAAAAAAAAAAAAAAAACTTGTATGTAAGCAGTTTTTGTCCTCAATTGCTTCCTGTGCTGGCTCTGCAGTAGCTGTTAACTAACAAAAAGTATTGTAAGTCCTGTGCATATTCTTGCTTAGTGATGCTACTGCAAGAAAAAGAGAAGTAAGCAAAACCGGCTTCTGCAACACACTGGAGAGAGAGTACAAAAATCAATGTTACCTAAATGGAAAAGAACAAAATTGGTTGTACTGAAGTGTATTACAATACAATAAAATGTTACGGGACATCTTTGTTGTGAAGCATCTTTGATAAAAGCTGTTTCTCGAGATGCTTTTTAGGTAAATAATAGCAAAGGGAGAGCACAACTCACAGGTATAGACAAGAGGAATCCGATATTGTCATATCAAATTTGAATTAAGATGGGCAGTTAATGGGGCATACAGGAAGATTTGTTCCAGCTGACATGATTTGCAGGGGAGAAGGTTCTCGAACCACCATTGGGAAGCATTGTGTGGAGAGTAAAAGAAGAGGCTAGAGTTAAACTGGCAGATAAAGTGCAGAGGTGAGTAGACATAGAGTAGGAATTGCTTGCAGGTTTTATGAACATGAAAGACAACGTCAAATAGGATGTTGAAATGAATGAGCTAGTGGCTGTGATTTGGATAACAAAAAATGTATTAAAATTAATTAAAGGTCTTAGAACTCTGAATTTCCTCCTTTTGTTGGCTTGAATTGTGCTCTGCTTATGTAACTGTGTAGGATTTTAGCTGAGAACTCCCATATGCATTAATAGGAATGGTCTGAATAAAGCCCTAGGTATCAAGGTCAGACATTAGACAGACAGTTTCTGTGATTTTTAATATGGCTTTTTGTGTTTAAACAGCACTGGTAGATATGAATCTAGGAATGTGACTGAAGTCTTGAACACCTTTTTGTCACTAGTTGTGTACTTATAAAAAGCTATGTAAAGTTTACAGGTTTCACTTAAAATGAAGGGAACTTAGCCCTAGTCTACATCAGAATGGAGCAGTGTGTGTTAATCATATTGAATTCATGCATAGTTCCTGCTGATCTACTGTCTTATGCATTTTGATGTCAATGGTTCCAGTCTTGTCTGTCCATTTGTCAGCTTCTCAAAGAAACATCTTTGTACCTCCTTTGACGCTGGCCTTTATGCACAGAAAATTTCTTGAACTGATTCATAAGATCACTACCCTCTTCTGCGCATAATCTCTTCACTCGCTTGTGGTGGGATGTCAGGAAGAAAATAACCAATGGATTAGTTGGCACTTTATTTACAGAAACAAAAATGGCAAATGTAGATATTGTATTTATTTGACTGCCTTCTTTCTCATACCTTTCCCCCATACAACCCACACCTTTCATGTAATTTGTCTCCTTAGATTTTTTTAATTATTTGGGTAGAGCTCATGCCCAAATTTTTAAAGATATTTAGGCATTGCTTCACATAGGCTACATCTACACTACAGGGGGGAGTCGATTTAAGATACGCAAATTCAGCTACGTGAATAGCGTAGCTGAATTCGACGTATCGCAGCCGACTTACCCCGCTGTGAGGACGGCGGCAAAATCGACCTCTGCGGCTTCCCGTCGACGGCACTTACTCCCACCTCCGCTGGTGGAGTAAAAGCGTCGATTCGGGGATCGATTGTCGCGTCCCAACGGGACATGATAAATCGATCCCCGGGAGGTCGATTTCTACCCGCCGATTCAGGCGGGTAGTGTAGACCCAGCCTTAGTTTTGCCATGCCTAAGTGACTTAAATGGCTAAGTCCCATTTTCAAAAGAGCGGAGCAATGTCTAAATACCTCTAAAATCTGGGCCAATGTGTTTGTATTATGGCTAACAGTGCTTCTGTCCTGATTGAGGCTCCTGGGGATGACTAATATAAATATTAATAATCCAGCCATTATAGAATGAGCCAAACCATGATAAAAGCTGGTTGTTGTTTTTTTAAGTGCTCACGGTTAGCCAAGAACCTAATCCCAAATAGTTTTTTTCTTAACATTATTTGGCCCTTCCCATGCGTAACCGAACCATGTTAGAAAGCGATTCAATGGGTGTTCTGCTTCCACTGTTATGTTAACATGGTTCTCAGTGCAGATGGGGCCTAGTGGAATTAAGAGCTATCTTGTGTGATTTTCATGGAATTAAGTAAAATAAGTGTATTTCTATTTAATGGGTAAATAGCGATAGATCTAGATTTAGCCATATTAATATCTGATCGTTCTAATGTGGAGCATCTAGTTTGCTTCTGCAGTTCTCTATCTTGGAGAAGTTAGAGATAAAATATGTATTAAGTCATACAGTTCGCAGAATTATTTCTATGGTATGCTTTTCTGTTTAAATACTTATCTGGTCTATACGATAATGGGGATTTTTGAGAGAGAGTGCTGAATGGCAACGTTTAGATCCAGATTGATATTGATCCAAAGTTGGGGTTAGTTGAGAATCCGGCGTTTTGGTGCAACCTATTTTAGTTAGGTGTCAATCACAAGATTTGGATCTGAAATTCTAGAGTTTTCATTAAGGGCCTGTTTCTCTATATTTGGTTAGGAACAGTATAACTTTTTTTTTTTTAATGGCAAAAGGTTTTACTTCTTTAATATATACAATTAGGATTTGTTTCAAGGCAGATGTCTCACATGATTGAACTACTGATTAGTTGTTTTGATTTTGAAGCTTGCTGTCAAAGAACTTTAACATCAGAAGTACCTGCTTGTTGAGTGAAACTTGTGCAGATGTCATTACTTCTGTAATATTTTTTCTTTTTTCAGAAATGAAAAAGTTTGTTCTTAATGATCAATTTGTCATCAGACTGAAAGATGCTTGAGACACACTTTGAAGTTTTGAGACACCAAAATAATGTGGTGTTACATCTTTGAACATTAATTTTTATATACACATATTGGAAAAGTAGCATTTTATTTTCTATGTGCTTGCTTAAGGCTTTAACTGTCATATATCTTAGCAATGTCTGTTTTGAATCTTTGGTCATACTTTTTTTGTTAGTATTTATAAGCTCTGTTGGCTTCCTGAAGAAAATGAAAAGGAGAGGAGAACATATAATACAAGCAGTATTCTATGCATGATGTCAACTGCTTGTTCAATGATGCATGTCTTTCTGTAAGAGTTCTACAAATTGGTACACTTAATTGTCATAAATGTGAGAGGATGGAGAGGCGAAAGAATAACCATGAAATTTGGATAGTTCACATCCTTCATTTTTTTGACATTCCCCCCCCCTCATCTTTCAGATCATGAAAGTGGATCTCACTTAGGCTATCTTTTTAAAATCAGTTTTTAGGATCTGGTTTTGTAGCTTGATGACTGATATTTATGCTGATCCTGCAGAAGGAAAAAAGTCAAAATTAGCCTCCTCCTCCCCCTTCCCGTTTTCCTTCCAAACAACAACAACAACACCTAGCTCTTTTCATCATTAGATCTTGAAAAGCTTTACAAAGGGAAGTACATATCACTTCAGATGTGGACACTGATGTAAAAATCAAGGTAGGAGTGGGGTCCTCTAGGTGCTACCACAGTACAACTAATAAATAATAATAATGGATAAAATGAAAGATAAACTGGATAAAGAAAAAGTATGAAAACACAGACAATTAGAGACAGAAAAGCCATCTTGTGATGGGGTGGACTGTGACAGAAGGAACTGATGGAATGAAGTTGTCTCCACCCCATAACACCTACCAGCAAAATCAAACCTAAAGAAAAGGCTATCCATATGGAAGGCCATTAAAAAGGGAAGAAGTATACCTCCAAGCAAGTGCTCCTCTGAGAAGAGGAATCATGGGTCTGACACAGAAAAGACTTAAGGGTCAGGCTGATCTAAACTAGAAACCTTAGGGAGAGCCAAACTTGTGGAGAAGGTTTGGGCTGGTCTTTACATTAATTTGTGTATAATATCAAACTCCAGGAAGGGGTTTTATCTTGACACTACACAGGTTGTGTGGACTTTTTCTTATCAGGTGGGAAAGTCGCCTAGAGATTTTGTTGGCTCCATTGTGTAAGTGTAGATCTTTACATTGCTTAATGAAGGCTCATTTTAGGGAGAGAAGTAAGAAATAGTAAACTGATTTGGTAATGTTTTGTGCAGAAAATCTAAGGAATTATTTGTCCAGGCGTATCACAGCCCTTACTTAGAATGTTTTATGATGTCTGACTGGAATGGCAGCTCTCCTGGACATGAAGTACAAAAGGATGGGTGCATATTTTTGGTTGAGGTTTATTTCTTAGCCATCTCATAGGCTATTTATTTTACCAAATATATCCTTGGTCTAATGCATTTAAACTTAGGAGTAAATGATTAAACAGTCTAACATTTTTTTCCCATAGAAACTTGCCTATAAAAATATATCTGCATTTAGCCAAGCAAGTAAATACATTAAAAATTAATGACCATATTATTCCAGAGTGCACATTAGGGTCTGGTTCTGTGATCCTTTACTGAGTTTCGGTAACTTTAACAGGATTACTCCTGTTAATAAGGATTTGCAGGATCAGGTCCTTAAATAGTACAGTGTACATGCACATATATTCACAACATTGATGAGACATTTCATACAGTTTTTGGTCTCGTTTGGGGTGGGTTTGGAAACCAGCTGATGTAGGATGCCATTGGAATTGGCATGTACTATGGCTTAAAGTTAGGAATTGGTGTTGTATTTAATAGTTTAGCATTTCCCAGTGAGAATGCACACTCCTCTCCCACTTCCTCTGCGGACTCTTAACAACATAACAAAGTCTGTATTATAACTAGAAAGGGACCCAAGCCACAGATCTGGGATCTAAATTTCCCCAAATGTGGGAATATTCAGACCTGAGGTTTCGGTTCTGTCCATCTGTGACTGATTAAATGATCCTGACTCCCCTTTAACTTACACTGGGTGTAAAAAAGGACTAATTGCATTGAAGTCCGTGGGCCTAGTTTTAAAATTGGTATGAGAGCAAAATCAGGCCCAATATCTCTCCGCAGCTCAAGAAGAAAAGTATGCACAAGGAAGGACATCAAAATGAGCTTTTAGGTCTTTGTAATGTTTTTTGCAACCAGTTATCTTTGCCTGTGAGATTTGTGCTCATATGCATAACTGAAAAGTAGCTGATTTTAAGCCAGTGATCCCCATGACTTTGTGCTGTGTATATGCATAAAGTAGTAATACTATTTTTGAAAGCATTAAGGGATCAGTAGAGATTCTATTCTCTTTCTGAGTGTAGTAAAATGTGCAGTAAATTGACTTCAACATAGAGATGTTCCACTATAATAAAAATGCATCTGATCATATTCTGTAATTAATAATGAATCTCAAGACTTCACAAAAATATTTGTATTTGAATATCAGATTAGTTCTAGCTTTGTATGTTGCCATGTTGTCCTGTATTTATCCAATTACAAAAAAACTGAAGGACCACTTCCTGAGAGATTAATATCTTCAACTCCCATTGAATTCACCACTTCAGGATTTCACTCTAAAATATGCCTGTGATCTCAATCTATAAAAGAAATAACAGTACTAAATTTGAAAGGTGTATGCAATAAAATGTTAAAGGACTTATGTGCTATAAAACAGGTTTGCTGCATCCATGTTTTTGTTTAGTGTCTCAATGGGATTTCAGCTGGTTAACTAAAGTGTGGTTATCAGAAGGCATGAAATAAATAACGCAGTCTTAACAAATAATTAAGCAAGTTTTGTCTGGGGAGTCTTAACATTCTACATTTTTTTAGATTTACTGTGATTTGCCTCAGGTCTGTAAAATTTGTATGATTACCCAAGCTAACTGGTCCCTATCAAGGAATTGCCTTGAGATTTCACAGCTCAATTGCCTTGCAGGGCTCTGCTTACGTTCTAGCATAGATTTTTGGCAAGCTAATTGATTTCATTGACTTTCATTATCTCAGTGGTCACTACAGTGGCACTATCAGATCTTTATGTTACTATTGTGTAACTTTGCACTTATCTTATTCTAAGAATAAAACCTTTTATACAAAAAATTATTGGTGTCTCAACATACAATGCATAAAGTCTGTTGCTGAGTTTGGATTTCCAAGTGACGTGACAGTGTGTTTTGGTGACCAATAGAATTCTGTCCACTGTGGTGGGTGTTAAGAGGAGTACACATGCTTTGTGATTCATCACTTGTGCAGAGGCTCGTGGTTCTGTTGGCCATGTTTTCATTGTACATAATCATTTCAGTGAGAATTAATCTCCTTATTTTTTCCAAATTTGTTAGATATTATATTATTCTGTTATGAAAGGTGCTACTGTCAGTGAAATAGTTAAATTGCAAACCACAAAGATGATCTGTGAAGTACTTGCTTAATGAGCAGACCTGTGCATTGAATGTCAATTGCTGAACAGTTTAAATGTTGTTCCCATAGATTAGTAAGTAATACTTTCTTTATCAGATGGCTTGTTGCCACCTGGCTACTTTTCTATATGTTGGGGGGGTGGAGATGCGGAGTGGATCCTGTTTTATTAAAAATTAGAATTATTTTGTTAATCATGTTAAAATTAAAAAGCAGGTTTTTTCCCCCTATCTAGGACATAATGATGTGATTACTAAAAATAAAAATATTTTCTGTACTGTAAGTTTTCAGCAGCCCTGAGTCTTCATTAGATGATTTAATATCCTTTAAATGCAGAAGCTCATTAAAACTGTATCTGGTAATTATATTTAAGAAACTGTTCAGTGTGAGTAGTTGCATTAGAAATGTTCATAATCTGCTTTTAATAGAACCAAAATGTCATCCATATAGGGTGTAAACCTCTAGATGTTAAATTAGTAATATATAGTTAAAATTCAGATGACAGTTTCCATTATTCGAGCTGCTTGCATATATTTTTAAAAGATATACTAAAATAAACAACAACTTTTCAAACTCTAATTGCCAGTCTGGCCAGAGAATAATATTGTTGTAGTGAAGAAAGTGAAACATTAGCAGATTGGTGGAATACAGTCTGTATAACACCAAGAGTAAGAATAAGGCTTATGATTCTCCATGCTGAGAATTTTTACAGACATATTTTTGTGGTTTGAAATTAATGTTACATTAATTTTAATGTGTACCATACAAATTGGAATGATTAAGGCATGTAATTTACTGGTTAGTTTTTCATCCAGCATCTAGGTTTTAACCTTCATAGGTACAGCATCCCTGACACTGATAGTAAATATGAAAGGTAACCACAATGAAGGAAGGAAATAAATCTCCAATACTGATGTGATCCTTTACTGTTGTCTGTTTTGTTGCTGCCTTCCAGTGTTCAGGTGTAAAATAATATAATCGTGGAGATTTAAAAAATGAATCCTTTTCAAACTTCCAAATCCCAGAGCCTAATGAGTTAAATTTCTCTCGGTTATGCTTACACAGAATTTAAGCTGTTTAGACATACAAGGTCGAATTAAACTGCTTCACTGCCTATTCTGGCTCCCCTGGCAGAGAGAGGAGCCGCAGTTCTACTGGGACAGACCTCTTGGGAGACATTGACACAAGCTGAGAATTTGTTTCTTGCTTTGCAGAATGCAAAGATGCCCTATTTTGTCATGGTTCTCCACCCCCTGCAAATTCAGGCTAACCATAATCCGAGTTCCCCTTTATTATTGGAGCTCTCCGTAGTATTATATTAAATAGAGACGCTGAGGTCACAGGAGAGGATTTTTATTCCAGTGATACAGACGCAAGACGGAAACCCCTCTGCATGAAGCAGCAAGATGCAAGGTCCGAGGCAGTCTCTGACTTTGGTGCTTGATGTGTACTATCCTTTGTCCTATTTGTCTGCTACATTTTCATGCCGTCTCGAATTGAAATGTGTTAAGCGGTAGCGGTTTGGGAACATTAAATGGTGAGAGCCACTGTTTGCCAACTATAATAATAGTTCACAAAATGCTAGGAGCTTCAAAGCCAGAGCAAGGTGTGTGTTCCCCTGCCCCAGTACTTTACAGCAAGTTACGGGGAAGGAAATCTGCTTGGTAATAATCTCATTACCATGTTTTATAAGTGGGTATAATTATAATCTCTTTGTTGGGACTATATTTGGGCCTTATAATAGAAAAGTTAATAAGCCGTGGTAGTTGTAATCAATCCTCTAAGGCTGAAGCACCTTGTGCATCTTCTGAAAATTCTTTAACTACTTATCCCCTGGCAAGGTGTTTTATTAGCTGAAGCTGTGGTATTTTTCTAGAACAAAGAAATGGTTTGGGCACACAGTGATATTTCCTCAACCCCTTTCTCCCCTTCTCTGTCATGAAAGTTACAGGACGCAATACCTATTCCCAGGCAGCCAAATACTATTGCATAACAGCCCCTCCCCAAACATTTAGGCTTAGCGGCTTTACACTTTTCACTATGAAGTTTTAATTATGAAAACCTGGAAACTCACTATTTGCATGAATCCTCTCTCAGGGAGGTGGCAAAGCAGACTCTCTGATTCCTCCAGATCTGTGGGTAGCATTACAGTTCAGGGTAACATGTCTAATTGCAGTGGAAAGCTTACCTTACGCTGCCTTAAAAATAACTAAAAGTCTGTGCAATTCCTTTGTGATGCATTTCTCTCCGTTCACTTCTGCAAGCTTGCAGTGAAACGATCCACGGGTGTAGAGCATCTGCTGCAAGATATACCGGCTGGAAATGTTCTTTTGCTTTCCGGAGACTTGATCACCACCACCCCTTTAGCTATCACACTGAGACATTTATTCAGCTGTGACCAAGAGAGCGTTCGCCTCTAGGCAGCGGCGGCAGCAGCCACGCACTCCTGAAATGTCCTCATTTACTGCAATTGTCTTCACTGAGATCTCGAATCCAACAGGGGGAAGAGGGGGAGGAGGAGTGGGGAGTCGTTTCAGCAGACACCGTTTCCAATCTGGGTTCCGGATCTGGTCAGGATGAAGCAATCTCTGTAATGCTCCTGTCTTGTAGGCAGATGATTTGAGGAAGCTGAATTCCCTGCTACTTTTGGAAATGCAAGAGCGATGGGGGAGAGCGTGGCGTGTGATGTGGTGCTAGGAAGAGCTCTGTGTGTGTGTCTCGCAGGCAGGCAGAGGCAGCAGCCACTGGCGCCGGTTCTCCACTAGGGAGAGTTCTCGTGTTCACTCACTCTGATGTGGACGGGCTGTGACAAGGAACTTGTTGAGTTTAACGTGTAGATCTTAAAATAATGGTTGATGATTATTCTGGGTCCAGTGACGGAGGAGGGGGGAGGAGCCGTGACACTGGCTTCTAATTCGCACAAGGAGGGAATCATAGTCTAAGGCCTTGGCTACACTTACCCGCTAGTTCGACAGCTGGAAATCGAACTTCTGGGTTCGACTTATCGCGTCTAGTCTGGACGCGATAAGTCGAACCCGGAAGTGCTCGCCGTCGACTGCGGTACTCCAGCTCGCCGAGAGGAGTACCGCGGAGTCGACGGGGGAGCCTGCCTGCCGCGTGTGGACCAAGGTAAGTTCGAACTAATTCGAACTAAGGTACTTCGAACTTCAGCTACGTTATTCACGTAGCTGAAGTTGCGTACCTTAGTTCGAATTAGGGGGGTAGTGTAGACCTGGCCTAACAGAGGAAGAATTTCTTCACATATTTTGAAATTTTATGTACATTTTCTTTATTACTAGTCTACATCTGAGCCATGAGTCTGTCTCTCTTTCAGTGTAAACAAAGCTGCAAGACAACACCGGAGACTATACTAGTGTGTTGAGTTGAATTAGCATCTTTTTGGCTTTTGTGTGAGTGTGTACACAAGTACAGTGTAACACAGCAATTCTCAAGCAGGGAGGGCGTGAGTCAGTTTCAGGGGGTCTGCAGAGCAGGGGGTCTGCAGAGCTGATACCCCACAGCTAAAGCTTGGAGCCCTCCGTCCTGCTAGGCTAAAGACTGGAGCCCCAAGACCCCTGCCCCGCAGAGGCAGAAGCCCCATGGAGCTAGAAGCCCCAAACTCCCCCAATCCCTGGCTTCACGGGGCTATCTATAGGGAGAATGCCCGGAGCTCTGAGCCTGTGCCCACTTGCCCCCTAGGGCTAAAGCCTGGAACTCCTCTGCCCCATGGGGCTAAAGCCCTGAGCCCCCCCACCCCATGGGGCTGGTGCCCGGAGCGCTAAACCCCAAGCCCCTGGGGCAGAAACCCTGAGTCTCCTCATCTGTGGGGCAGAAGCCCTGGTGCTCCCCAAGGCAGAATTCCTGAGCCCCCGTGACTCATGGAGCTAAAGCCCAGAGCCCCAAGCAACCCCACCCCGCAGGGCAGAAGCCCCTAGTTCTGGCACTCTGCGGGGCTAAAGCCCAGAGCCCCCCTGCCCTATAGGGCTAATGTTCAGAGCCCCGAGTCCCCTACCCCACCGGGCTAAAGCCAAGAATCCAGAGCCCCCCCCACCCAAGGGGCTAAAGCCCTGACTCACATACACTGTCTGAAGCCCTGACACACACCCCCAGTGGCTGAAGCCCTGAATCTGAGGCTTCCCCACTTCACAGCTGGACCCCCAAGACCACCTGCTAGGTCCTGGAGTTTTTAATAGCATGTTGGTGGGGCCTCAGAAAGAAAAAGATTGAGAACCCCTGGAATAACATATATAATAGCAACCTGTGGTTCTGCGGGTACAAGCAAGGAAAACAACAAAATATACAAGTGAAATATAACTGAAGATCAACAACCTTGGAAAGCTTCTAGTGACCAAACAAGCATAGCAAATTTAAAAGCGCAGATAAATGAAATGAAATGAAAACAAACAAAATGTGGCTTGGATATATTGATCTTTTTAAATTGATGAGAAAATACAATAAAAATCATAGAAAATTTGCAGTTATGTATTATATTATTTTTAGTTAGATACTTTAAATTCCTCTATAATTTTTGGTATCTATTTAATTTTTGTTAAACCATATGCATGTAGTGATACCCATTTTTATTCAGTATAATTTATGTGCAAGCATTGCAACAATATGTGGAACTACTGAGAAATTACTGAATCACTAGGATCAAATCACAGCCATTCTTCCTTTGTTTTTTCCTGTATGTACTGCAAAGTAGGTGATGTTGGTGCATTTGGGAATTCAGTGGAGTGTTTGTCTCAAAGCTATTAGCTGGGAAAGGATGTTCAAGATGCAGAATAAACACACAAGTTTTCACTTGCTTCTGATCCCTAAGGAGCATGGGTCTAGGCTGAAACTGAAGTCCTTTGACAAAGCAATGTGGAAAACCCCACCTTGTGCTGTTTTTCCTAGAATTTCCATCCCTCACCTCCTCTCCCCTGGGCCCCCAACAGCATTTCAAATAAGAGGACAGAGATTTTGTGGCTGGCTGTGCCACACCCATTGGAATTTACTGATGTTTAACTAAATCTGTCTGGCAGGCAGGACAGAATTCTTGAGAAGGTATCTGATCTCCTGGGAACCCAGATCCTTGGGCTGAGTTTTTCATTATTTAACAATTATGTTTAAAGTGATCTGAAAATGTGTGGGTGGGGGAAGGGGGATTGGGCAATTCATCATCCCTACTACTGCCTATCCTTGCCCAGCAATTAATTCTGCCCCCTCTAGACCCTGCCGGTTCTGCACTGTCACCTATTCTGCCTCCTCCAACCTCTGCTGCACCTCCTCATTCCCCTCTCCCAGGCCTGGGGTTGGGGAGCAGTTTCAGTGGGGTCTCCTATCCTCCTTCCCAGGTTGGGCATTGAAAGGGGGCAGGGAGAGCAGCAGAAGAACCAACTCTTACTCACAGGAGGGAAGGGGGGAGTGGGGAGCAGGGCTGTCCTGAGATGCTGGGCTCCTTCTGCTCCCCCCTCTCCCTGCCCCTCCCCTCCTCTGAGAATGATGTCTGGGGAGAGGGGGGGAAAGCTCTGTCTCTTTCTTGTAGCAACCCTGATTGGCTGCTCTTCTTCAGGATGCAGGCAAGTGGAGAAAGCAGCCAATGAGAGGTAGATTCCCCTAGGTGATACTAAAAATGTGCACCCCTCAGCGACCTGTCTTGTTTTTCAGAAATAGTATTCCCTGTGTCTGTGGCTTGTTTTGGTGAAACACACTTTAAGCACCATCTCCTATACTGTATAGCCTCCTGTTTTAGAACACATCTTCTCCACTATATGATATTTGCTTACTAGCCTATTGTCCCACAACTGGAACCTCTCTGCAGGATTCCCCACCTCCTCAGTGACATTATAGTATCTCATTTCTTCATATTTCTGGCTCGTTCCCTCACCTTCCTTCACGCCTTATACTGCACCAAAAAATAACTAAACACCATCAAACTATTGATCCTTAAACTAAATGTAAATGGACCCCCAGTTAAGGGGGAGAAACACTTTGATAGTCTGAATTGTGCTGGAAAAGCCCCTGTAGAAAACACCCTCCTGATTGGGTGCATGTATTTCTGTTGTGCCGGGATAGTGGCTGGAAATGCTATTGTGCATTTTCTGTCCACTGCTGCAGCACCTTTTCACATTTAGTGCCTTGATGACATTGTTAAGAGATGGCAACACTAAGAAAGCTTGTGGTCTGACAGAGTTTTTCACAGTGTAATTTTCAAAGAAATGGGTGGGAAGAATTTCCACTGTCCAAAATGTCTTCTAATTTTTCTTTTTCAGTGATGATAGTCTATTTCCCCACCAGGATCTCTCCTCATTGTGTTTCTGCGTGTACCAAAGCAAAGTTGTGCCCAGGCGTGCTCTACATACAGGCACTGGCAACGTTACATAATATGATTATCAAATCTTTATATATATATAAGTTAAGGCCCATGAATTAAATTATAGAACTTTGTGACAGCAGCATCTGCACCAACAATAATAGAAGCAAAGCCCTCTTCACACATATAAGATGTGAACTGCACAAACAGCATCACAGAGACGTAATGTTTGGTGCTGACGGATAATATTATTGCCATATAACCTAAAGCCCACAGATGAAATTATAGAACCGTCTGACAAAAGTAGCAATTGGAAACAGCATCCTTGTCTTCCTCTCAGTCACATTTAGCAGCTGTTCCCCCAGTGCTGAGTACTCTTAAGAAGTATTACTCATTACTAGCCTGTGGAGCAAGTGCCCTTTTCTGAAGAAGTTCATGGGAATAAGAAGGGATTTCCCACTACAGATCATGGACCAGATTCTCTGTTGCCCTGCACATTGCGTAGTCATTAGCACCAGTACAAAGTGGGTATAAAATGCTAATAATATAAAAATAAAAATAGGAGCATTTTAACCTCCCTTTGCATGAGTATTAGTGACAACACAAGTAAATGACAACAGAGTAAGCAAATGAGTCTTAACAAGTGTTGTGTAATGATATGCAACAACAACAACAAAATCACAATGATATTTGAGAGAGATAAATACAAATAGTTCTGATATTAACTGAGAAAGCAGATAGTTTCATTGTTACTTTGTCCTATCTATGAAATGATCAGTCAACCTTGACTCTGCCCTGAAGGGAGTCACAAGAAAATCACAGTGTCTTGCCCCCCTTTTTTTTTTCATATATCTGCAAGCATGTTGTTGGATTATGTATGGATATCAGCCTTCATTAGAGGTGGGCGAAATTTTTTGTGCAAAATGTTTTTTGGGTTCGTTTCTATCTTTTTTTTTTTTTTTTTTTTGACAGATTTGGGCTCATCGGTCAAATTTGCTGAACTGTTTCAGTTGGGAAACCCCACCAGAAACACTCAGTTATGATTTTTTATTTGAAATGCATTTTTGTATAAAATTTTATTGCAATTTAATATTTTAAAGAGATTTAAAAACATGTAAACAAAATGTTTAGTTTCAGGTCAAATAGTTTCACTTGAACTGAATTTTTTTTTAATAAAAGCTTCAGTTCAGCCACCAAAACAAAAAATCAATTATTCACATAGCTCTGGTTCTGATTTAGAGTTCAGAGTACATAGACAAAACAGCAGCTTTTGTTAGGGATGCATAAGGTACCATGATGTTCCCATCCCTACCAAGGCAGAGTTAAGGTGGTTGTGTTGTGAGGGATGTGTCATCTTAACTCCCCATTTCCTGATTTTCTAATGTTTGTGTTATGTTTTATCTGTAATGCTAACATTCTTATAAGAACATTTCACATCAGCATTTCCTGATTTGGTAGTTTGTTTTTTGGAAATTGAACTCACGTTCTTGAATGTAATGGGGGCACAGAGTACTGATGAGTGCCTACAACCTTGTTAACTTCATGTTAACTCCATGTTAACAAAACTTTTTGCTTGTGAATTTTCCTTTTTCTTTGAGTATGTGTTCTTTGAGTTACATTGGATCCCACTTTAAGTGCACATGTGCTTTTGCACAAGGCCACAGGTTTTTTTGTTTTGTTTTTAATTGCAGTACCCTTTGGGGTTATGCAGGCGTCCTATGTCTCCTTGCGCTCCTATACTAGGACACAAAGTGTGGGGAGGCTGCGATCCTTCCTAGTTTCCCTTTTACCACTTGTAGCAGCAAGGCAGAACCTGGCAAGCATCCAACCTACTAGTTTTTTGCTCAGCAAATGTCTTTGAAGCATTCCAAAGTCTTCAGAACAACTTCTGATCTATTATATTCAACTACCACAAACTGATCCAACCCATCTGGACTGAATTCTGTTAGTCAGACCCTCCCCCTCCGCTCCTCCCCCCATACAGATTCCCTGTACAGGGCTAATTATAATGGCAGATGTTAGGCTGGTCCATCCTGCAATCCCCCTGAAGGATGTCTCTCTTTGGCCTTGGAGAATTGAATATACTGAGCAGATGCTTGGTATGCTTGTTTTTCTACACTAGAACATGCAAGCTATGAGCCATGAGGCTGAAACATCATCTTTTAGAATATTCTGTCAGTGGGGGATTCCTGTCATAGACTTGTTTGTTGCAGATGACAACACAAAGTTTTCGAATGGGAGTGTTCCCAGGGGAGGCGTGAGCTTGGGCTCTCTGCCAGATGCCTTTCTCCTTTGGTGGTCTTGCAGGCTCCTATATTCTTGCCCACTGATTCCCCTAATCCACAGAATAGTATCCAAGATCAGATGGGACTTGGCTTCCATGATTTTAATAGTCCTGTATGGCCAGTTTTTGATGTTAGACTTGTTACTGACGTCCTTCCGTACATGCCATGTCTTGCCTGGATATATCATCTCAAAACCAAGGTCAGATACTGCACCCAGACCAACAGTCATTGCCACTGAAGATCTGGATGTTGGCTGGCTATGCATTACAGACAGAGACTGTTTCCTACAAGTTCAGGAAATTCTCATACAAAGCAGGAAACTAGAAAAACTTATTTATTGAAATGGAAGATTCTCTATATAGGCAGCTCAAAATTATATTGACCCTGTGCAGGTCCTAATACTGAAGATCTTGGACTATATGCTGCTCCTGAAACATATAGCAATAACATTTAACTCTCTTAAGGTCCACCTGAGATATATATGGCATGCTCCAGTAGAGGTGTAGTTGGTCTTCTTAAGATCTTGTGTTTTCCACATTCCTCAAGGGCCTCCTTCATATTTGCTTTCCAGTTGAGGCCTGCCTCCAATGTGGGGCCTCAACACTATCTTTCTAAAGGAAAGCCTCATGGAGCCTCCCTTTGAACACGGTTAGAGTGCTCAATGCAGCACTTTTCCATCAAGATGGTCTTCTTTGTGGACATTGCATCAACACAGAGAGTAGATGCACTGCAAACCCTTATGCCTGGACTGTCTTACATGTCTGTCCTTAGGGACAAGGTAGTTCTTAGATCACATTCCAAGTTCATTCCTAAGGTAGTCTTGGAATTCCATTTAAACTTTATCAGGCTTCTTCTCAAAACCACATTTAGCACCAGGAGAAAAAAAAGTTTCATACTTTGGAACCCCCAGAGCTTCAACAGTACCTCAATAACACCAAGACATTATTTAGGCCATTTCTCTCTGCATCTTTGTGGCCATATCCAGCACACCAACAAGCCAACCTGTTGCAGAGAATCTTTAAGTGGATCACATAGCGTATTTCCGTCATCTATCAAATAGCTAGCAAGCCTCTCATTCTGAACATGGAGGTGCACTCCACCAGGGTACAGGCATCCTCTTCTGCCTGCTTCAGGAACATGCCAGTTTCTGAGATCTGTAAGGTAGCTATGTGAAGCAACCCACTAACTTTTGTTAATTATTATTGTGCTTGTGACAATGACTGTAACGAATAGTGGTGATAGGTTATAGAAAATTGAAAAACCATTTAATTGAGTAAATGCATTTTGTAGATCCATTAATTATTGCTCTATACAGGATTGGGTATAGTGTAGTGGTTCTCAAACTTTTGTATTGATGACCCTTTTCTTATATAAGGGGTTTGTCCCCCCCTTATAAATTAACATTTTTTAAATATTTAATGCTATTCTAAATGCTGGAGGTAAAGGAGGGTTTGGGGTTGGAGGCTGACAGCTTGTGATTCCCCATGTAATAACCTCATGACCCCCAGTTTGAGAACCCCTGATATTATGGTTAAAAGTGACACAGTATGATGTGAGAATTGTATTGCCAAAATCTTAAAATGAATTAACATTTCTGGTACTAAAAGAGCTAAATGAGATTGATAAGAGTAGGTAACTGCACACTTTACAACTATAAGTGCCCCAAAACCCTGACTAGAGCCTTGGAACATGATCTGGCTGCACCCTTCAAATCTCAGATCATGCACACACATCCCACATGCAATTACATTCTGACCGTATAAAGAGAAAATTACCTCTTACATAATCTAACCAATAATATTACAATAGACAGATTTTTTGGGGTGTGATGTCTGTGGCAAGACCTAATTCAAGCGGCCCCAAAGGGAAAAGATTTATGATGTTCTAATTCCTTAATCCTGATAGCAAAGCTATGTATAATTCCAAAAATGGCCCCACCTCCTCTCTGAGAGAATCTAATTCTCAGCGATTTGATTACATTACATATTCATCCAATCAAAAAAAAAATACTGTGTGACTATGGTGATCAGTCAGAGTGGGCATAATAAATAGCAAATATAGAGAGTAAACTTAGTTCCTGCATAATTCAAAATCCTTTCAAAATTACACTACAAACAAAATTTAAAGTTGATATAAATCAAAGTTCTTGAACAGTTTGTGAGGGGGGAAATTTGTCAAATTTTGTGAACATTTTTTATGAAGTATGTGTCAAGCTCTTCTCATAATACAAATTGTGGAGACACCAAAAATTAGTTTCACAAGTCTATATTTGTTCAGTTTGTCTAATACATGTTCTTGTCATACATTTGTCATACTTGCCTTGTGTTTTATGATTGAAATTGCTAGTCTTGTGTTCCAATTTATATCTCAATTAAATTGTAACATATCAAATGACAACAATATGCAGAGGACTTATCCTTTATTTCTAACTCAGTGGTTCTTTTTCTAATCTTCAAAATTTTGTGCTTGCCATTTGATACAATTTGATACAATTTAAGTAATTTTTATTAAGCAAATTTAATTACTAGTATTAAATGTGCAATCTAGATTACTGTGACTACATAATTGTTTAGGACTAGCCTGATTTGATATCAGAATCTTAGCTGCTCCTTATTTAGTTGAAAAGAGAGTGAGTTTTGTTTCATTTGAAACATGCAGATGTGAATTGTGAGCTGTTCATTTGTGTAATCATTTGGGACCAACGCCATCATTAGATGTTCTGCTAAAAGCAATTATTTTCATATTGCTGAATCTTCACTGAAATTAAATAGGTCATTACTTTAGTTTCTGCACTGTGATAGTTGCTTAGCTTTCCTTCTAAATCGGCTCAATTTACCTGTAGTTGGAATCAAAAAGAAGAAATGTTACATGTGCAGTTTGAACTTTGTCATCATGTGTTTTGACTAGCTAAGGTGACTCTAAACATTGCTTGCCTCTTGTATCAGCCATGATTCTACAAGGTAGTTAAGCACATTCCTTGTTTCAAAAAACATGTGACGTCCCTTTGACCTCAATAAAGAGGAAGGATGGTCCAGTGGTTAGGGTACTGGTCTGGAATGTGGGAGACCTGGATTCAGTTCTTTGCTCAACCACAGACTTCCTTTGTGACCTTGGGCAAGTTATTTACTCTCTCCATGCTTCAGTTCCCCATCTCTAAAATAGGGATAATAGCACTTCCTCACAGTGATGTTTTGAAGATAAAATTGTGAGGCATTCAGATACTATGGTAATGGGGGTTATATAAGTACCACAGATAGATATACTTCAAAATAAGCACTTGCTTCAGTATCTTACTGAACTGGGGCTATAGTCACTAAGCTCCCATTTCTGAAGTAGATGTCCTGGTGTAGATCCTAATTCTGCATTGAGTTGCAATGGTTTAATTGAAATCTGCACTGCACATCTTATTTGCAGGACCAGGAATTAAGATTAATTTAACATATGCCTTATTGTTAAGAATATAAGATTAAACTATATAATGATAAATGGAAAACTATAGGACATTAAATGTTCAGTAAAATATATAAATTAAATAGCTGAGTTAAGGCTATCAGGTTTCTTTAGGACCAAATTCTGCTGTGTTCTGTCAGTGTAAACATGGAGTAACATGGAGGTATTTACACTGGTGTAACGGAGTAGAATTTGGTTCTTAACGTTAATTTTGCTTTGCACGGACCATTGGAAAAACAGTAGAACAACAAATCCCACCAGCTAAAACTGATTGTGTTCAGCTGCATACTATCACATTAGGAATCCAAGCCACTGTAAATGTTAATGCTTTAGTTACTGATATGGATTGAGCAATGCTTTTCTTCTTCTGGGTGTGAACAGCAGGTTTTTTTCATATTATCCCTAGTTTTCTATGTGGCACCAGTGCTGCAAAAAATCATTTAAAATGTGCAAATATGGTTGTGAAGGAAATAATCGTCTTGACTTAAAATGTTTATGCACAGATTTATTTGTTTCAATTTCAAATGGCTGAGATCCTGAAAGAATCTATTCTATTTTGTATACAAGTTGAAGAAACACTTACCTAATAAAGAGATTCTTAACAGATGTGAATTACAGCACCAGTTAAATGATCAGGCAGTCTCTATGGTTAGAAAATAAATGAGGGTCTGTGAGACCATGATATATGATACCCTAAATGCCTGTATTTTGTTCATATTTGAAAGGCAGTTTAGCTTGTCATCATTACTGATGATTTGTGCCTTTATAGTCCTTCTTTCTGCATTTCAGAAATCTTTTGTGTCCATCTGAATAATAAATCATCTTGTTCAATTTGTTCAGTACAAGCAAATGTAAAACATAATTTATTAAGATATCTTGAAAAGCTGTAAGTATTGTGAAACTTAGTTTTAGGGTGGGGGTTTGTGAACTTTGTTGATATTTTTTGTTGTCTGGTCTGTTTCATCATCCTCTAAGAATCATAGGAATATATCTCAAGCTATTCTAAGGACAGAGGAAGAAATAGTGTCTTGTAAGAAAATCTCTGATTATGGTTCCGACTGCACTCGGAGAAGTGGTGGTCAACCTGCGGCCTGAGGGCTGCATGCAGCCCATAAGGGTAATCTGATTGTGGACCAAGAGGCATTTTGCTGACGTTGGCTGTCCGCAGGCACAGCCTCCCGCAGCTCCCAGTGGCCGCGGTTTGCCGTTCCTGGCCAATGGGTGCTGCAGGAAGCCAAGGTCGGCTCTAGGATTTTTGCCACCCCAAGCAAAACCAATTTTGCCCCTCCCCCCATTTTTTTCTTACCCCACCCCCGGCCCCGCCTCAACTCCTCCCCTTCCCCA